>NC_138549.1:100445755-101045755 GCF_964273705.1 Natrix helvetica | reverse complement strand
GCACCTAAAAGTAATAAAAATTTGTCAGAATTCCTTTTTTGCTAAAATATGATATATTAAATGCTCAAATGTGCCAAAAGGTAGGCTTTGAAAATTAAAATTATGCTATCCATTGCAATCTGTACTAAATTTGTGCAGATTGCAATAAGAAGTTTGTGCTTCTTATTTTTGCCATTTCATCAAATGATGAAAATGATGACAAATGATGGGAAGGAGGAAGAAGAGTGAAAGGCAAGGAAGAAAAGCCATCTGTACACTGAGGAAAGTTTTCATATGGATGATTTGCATGTTTTGACTTAAAATTATTACAATAAAGTTTTTGCTAAATGGTTTGGCAATGGAAATATGAGGCAAAGCCTTTTCCAAGAATTCCTCAACTTGTATGTAATATAATTTTAAAATACAAGAACATTTTTATTTCAGATATCAAAGGTTCCTCAATGTTCAGAACTATAAGTCAAAACTATTACACAAGGACAACAGGCTAAGGATTCCTCAATCAGAAGGCCAACATTCATTCTAACTTCACAATAGTCTGAATAAAATCAGTGATTTAAGATTAGGTAACAAATTGGACAAGAGTTGAACTAGGGTTACTCTGATCAAGAAAAGCTGTTCATTCTACAGGAGTGTGTGAATGTGTGTAAGAGGGGGAGGAAGAGGAAAATGCATCAAGAGAGATATTTATATCCTCCTCAAAACACATCATTTAACAAAACTGTTACAGTTTATAGACCAGAAGATGTTTTCCCCCAAAAGTGATCAATGCAGGATTAGTAACATAAAAGTAGCAGTCATTCATCAGTTATTTTACTCACATCAAGCACAGTGAGGGCAGGTAAGAGTTGGACATCATCAGAAAGACACTGCAGTTTGTTAGAAGATAAAATCAGTTTGTTGAGGTCAGTTTGCTCCCACCAGCGATCAGCACCACTGAAAGAGAGGTTTTGGTGTGCCTCTTCTGGAGTATCCAAATTTATTCGCCATACATGTAGAGGTACTACATACAAAAATAGGGTATGTCCATATGAAAGAATCATTTAGTAACCATTCATCTTCCATTATTGTTATTATTATTCTAAAGCAAGAGTGAGGAACCATGGCCCTTTTATGACTTGTGGACTTCAACTCCCAGAATTCTGGCTTCCTCGGGAATTCTGGGAATTGAAGTCCACAAGTCATAAGAGTTATGGTTTTCCACCCGTTCTAAAGCTAATACTGATTTTTGAATAAATTGGTGGATTTTGAATACAGATGTTATTTCTGAGAAGAATTACACATTTTCTAAAATTTTAAAAGATGTCGTATCTCATTTTATTCAGAAGTCCACAAATTACAAAATAATTAAGTATATTTGATTCTGCAATTTGGAGATTGCACAAAAGCATGCTGGCCTATTTTACACTCTCCAACAGCTAAGCTCAAATTTGCCTCACTAACAAAGATAGTGAGTGGTCCTGCCCTTTATAGCTTTGCCATAGGACAGTTGAAAGGCAGCAATCTGTGATTCCACTGACTATTTTTCTCTCCCATATTCAGCAGGAAAAAGAAACACTAATTGTTTTGTGTCCAGTTGGGGAGAATGTGGTTGGGTGTCTGGATTGCAGGCTTTAGTCATCTTTCAACTTGTTTAAGTAGCGGTTTATTCTTCAGTGACAACTTTCCACTGCTATTTCTAAACATGGGTCCACAAGTCTTCCAGAGGAACTGAAACAAGCCAAAATATAGTCCAATTCACAAATCAATGGGACAGAGGAAATGTATAGTGTGACAGCGCTCATATGGCATATCTAAAAAAAGTCCCTCCCATCTCCTTCATAAACTGTTTTGCATCAACCTATCAGGTAACCTATTTTTGCACACAGATTTATTGATCAACTTATCCTTTATTGGTCATGCTTATTAAAATAAAAACTTTGCTACTCTTGTGAATTTCATCTCAGTTCCCAAATATCCCTATAAATGTAATGCAAGAAAAAGGCAGTGCCAGCAACAAGAGACTGTGGCTGGCAATATCTGGAGTGGAGTGTGCAAAATGACACTCGAGTAGGTGAAATGGTGCCAGCATGAGAACCACGGCTGCAGAAAAATAGTACCGTTTCCCATTTAAATTGATCTTCCAAATAGACAACGGTAGTCTACCACCTTTTCCAAAATCCCTAACCAAACATTAAAAACAGTTTATCAGGGGGGAAAAAACTAGATACGTATTTGCAGATCAGTGCTACGCAAAACACCAACAGGTTAGGCATCATGCAGGCTGTAGAATCTAAGTGTCCATACAGGTACAGTATTTTTCAGGGTATAAGACGCACCAAGGTTTTGAAGAGGCAAATTTTTTTAAAAAAAGTTTTTGCATTCTGCAAACATCCCAAAAACGGACCCTGTTTCTTGTCAATAAAAGGGCATGGATAGCCTTTAGGAAGCTTATACAGTGCTCCTGGAGGCTGGGGGGAGGGCAAAATTGAGCCAAAAACAGCCTGTTTTTTGCTCAATTCTGTTCTTCCCAGCCCCCGGGAGCACTCTGAAAGCCTTCTACAGGCTCTGCACGGCCATTTGGGTGAAGGGGCGGGTTTTGGGAGGCAAAAAAATGCTGTATTCAGTGTATAAGACGCACCCAGATTTTCAGCCTCTTTTTTGAGGGAAAAATACTCTGAAAGATACGGTAACCCTCGACTAACAATCATTTGTTTAATGACCATTCAAAGTGGCAAGTGAAAAAAGTGACTTATGACCGTTATTCAGACTGCAGCATCCCCATGGTCACATTATCAACATTCAGATGCTTGGCAACTAGCATGTATTTATGCCAACTGCAGTGTCCTGGGATCATGTGATCACCTTTTGTGACCTTTTCACAAGGAAAGTCAATGGGAAAGCCAGATTTACTTAACAGCCATGTTACTAAATTAAGAATTGCAGTGATTCGTGTCACAAGTTTGGCAAGAAAGATTAGTGCCCTTTGTCTAAAGGAGATGGGGAATGCTGACAGTAACCACAATTGAACCACTTGAAGCTGGGCCAATCTCAGCCAAGTCGGCATGGGTATAAATGAAGTATAGGACAGTAGCATCTCTTATGGCACAGTTAATGTGTCATAAGAGAAGAGAAAAAACAAATATAAACTATTTCTATGGTGGACTGGGGATGAGGTGCTGAATCATGAGGACATGCCTTCTAAAACTGGTTTGTAAACCCAAGAAACGAGTCTTCCCCAAAGGTGCTTTTTTTCAAAAGGCAACTGAACTTACTAGTTGTTCTTTGAAGATGTTTAACTTCTCATCCAAGAAGCTTCTTCAGCTCCAATGCAATATAAATGCTGCTGGGGCAACCCAAAGCCTTTGACTAATGCAATCAGGCTTTATAATATATTGCCCCAGCAGGCTGGCTCCAGAGTTGCAGGAGGAGTTTTTAATTCGTGTTAACCAACACCGGCTTTTGATTTATTTATTTTTGTTCCCGGAACAACTAGAAACACACAAAACCCATAGGACCACAGGAAGTCATGAAAACAAAAACTATTTTCTTCTGCGGGTTGAAAAATCCCGGTGGCACAAAAGAGGCTGTGAATGATGCATAATAATGCAAAATCCCACCCCACCCGGGTAGAAAAAGACCCCTTCGTCTCCTCCCAGATTGGGGGGCTGAATCCCCGCCCTTCCGGCTTGGGAACGGGCGAAGGCCGTCCTTCTTTAGGGAGGTGTAAGCCTTCGCTCTTTAGGGTGGGGGAACCTGGCTCTGGCCCTGCTCACCTTCGGTCAACTCCCGGCCTGAAAGGTTTAACTGCCCGCTCTTCCTAGCCGCCCGAAGCAAGCCCTGGGGAATGGCGGTCGCGTTGGCTTCATCCTGCCCAGCGCCCCGCCTGAAGCCCGCCAGGGAGTGCCCCGCGCCCCGTCTCCGCGCTCTAGACATCGCGGACGCCTCGACTCTTCTCCCGCCTGAATTCCAGGGAGGCGGCGAGAAACGCGGCCAGCCGGCCTCTCCGCCCAAAGAAGGCGGATCAGGCTGCTCTCACTGCCGCCGCCTTTGGGAGGAGGAGGAGGCGCGAGAAGAACAGAGAGGCGGTCTTGTGAAATAAAACTGTCCGCGGCCGGTGGCTTTTGCTTTAAACGTTAGAAAACGCACGGGGAAGGTTCCCAGTTAGACTGACTGTCAAGGAAACGGGGCCTCTTTCTAATGTGAGAGATGAAACTAGGCGTCCACTTTTCCTCTTTCCCAAACTGGGCATCACCTTGAGATTCACGATATTTTCAAAAGCACCTGAAGGCCAGACAAGGAATAATGGATGGAAACTGAGCAAGGGTGGTGTTCAAACCTAGAAATAAGGAGAAATTTTCTGACAGTGAGAACAAATCAACCAGGGGAACAGAAGTTGCCTTCGGAAGTTGTGGGAGCTTCATCACTGGAAGCTTTCAAGAAGAGACTGGACTGCCATCTGTCAATAATGGTATAGTGGGGTCTCCTGCTTGGGGGGGTTGGACTAGATGACCTACAAGATTCCTTCCTACTCTCTTATTCTGTCTGTTCTGATTGTGCTTTTGGCTGTGAGGTAGGGTTAAAGGATGAAGGCCCTGGTTCCAGTACTGTTCAAACAGTTATGATGAAGATTTATTTCCACGCTATGTATGTTAAACCAGCTCATCATTGCAAGAATGTGGTTGAACCCGCACAATTCCCAAAGCAGAAGCCCAGATTAATGTATCATGTTACCTCAGCATGCTACATCCAAACAAACACTTTATATTTGGTCTGCAAACAAGATGATTGGGTTCCAACAATAAACCAAACTACAAATTGATCAGTTGTATGTTACACTTTAGCTAAATGGCAGCACTTAACTGACAGTAGTTGATATGGGGAAAGACCAAGCAGGATCACACCATGTTGTACATTGATGGAAAAATAGACTTCTCAGGACTATAGTAAATTGGGATTTTTTTTTTTTTTAAAAAAAAAGTCAATGCAGGAGGCAGTGGCAAACCACAATATTGTCAAAAAAATGTGGACACATCCAAATCTATACACTACTAAAATTCTGATTATCATGACCCATCATTGGGTGAAATGGTACATCAGAAGAGCAACAATTTTGAATCAAAGTTCCTCAAATGGGCTAAATTACAGAATGTGTCCATAATCCAGAACCTACGACTCCTGGGAGAATGACATTTGAAGAAGTCATGGCTTCTTCAGTGCTGCTGTGCTCTGCGCTCCTGCTGTTGATGCAGTTCCATGAGTCACTCCCATCCTCACTCAGCCTACTGGAGAGATTTCCAATGCTGCCTGCCAGATTCTCCTAAGGAAATTCAATGAGGAAGCCTGAAGGAAGTTACAAGTAATTCCTGCTCCCACTTCTTTATTACCCACTCTTGGTCATTCTGTTTCTGTTTAAGTAAAGAAGTAAAGGTAGAGGTTCTCTAGTATTCACCAAACCACAAGCTCATTTCAGGGATGTCCGTAGTCATGGGTATATATATATATATATACCCATGACTACGGACATCCCTGAAATGAGCTTGTGGTTTGGTGAATACTAGAGTTATATATATATAACTTCAGGCTGGGTTTTGGGCTTTAAAGTGTGATTGGAACTGCCGTCTTTCTATAAATCTTGGTGGGGGAGGTGGAGTGCTGGCTTTGTTTCAGTAAGTGGAATGATTGGTTGTGTGGTTGTATCATGATTGGTTGATTGGTGCTGGCTGTGTGTCCATTGTTGTTTCATGTTCTAACGGCCTGGGTGGTGGGTGGGCCTCGTTTGTTGACTAGGAACTGGTTTCCAGATGTCTGGTAGGCGGGAGGTATCGTCACATTTATTTATGTTGTGGGGGTGTTTCTCTACAACCACACAACCAATCATTCCACTTACTGAAACAAAGCCAACACTCCACACACCCCTCCCCAAGATTTATAGAAAGGCGGCAGCTCCGATCACACTTTAAGCCCAAAACCCAGCCTGAAGATGGCAAGTGAGACCTCGCTGAAACGTTGCCAAGACAATCTCAATCTTACACGGGAAAAGACCCAAATACAACAAGACCAGCATACATACATATATATCTTTCCTTTGGTCTAAGCTGGGGTGTCAAACTCATGGCCCCTGGCCTGGATGCGTTACGCGCTGGCCACACCTACCCCTGGTTTAAAGAAGAGGGGAAAGTCACGATATGTCACATGATGATCTGAGTTTGACACTCCTGGTCTAAACTTACAATGAAAGGACCATAATTTACAAAATTAAGACATTATAAGTGTGCTAGTCTTAAGATATTGCAAGTCTTTTTGCTTTTGCAGTGACATATAGGCATCATTTCTCTGGAAATCAGAAAAACATTTCTAGTGAATAAAATATTTAATATTGGAACGCTTTATATGTGCAATTTTATACAGATTTAGCCAATCAGCATTTTTATTGTTCAGTCACCAAGTTGTGTCTGACTTTGCAACCTCTTCAACCGTAGCATGCCATACCAGGGTCCCACTGTCTCCCAGTTGGTCCAAATTTATGTTCATTGCATCAATCACACTATCTCATATTCTGCTGTCCCCTTCTCTTTTTGCCTTCAGTCTTTCTCAACATCAATGAGTCCTCTCTTCTCACTAGGTGGCCAAAGTATTTCAGCTTCAGCTTCACTGTCTGTTCTTCCAAAAAATAGTCAAGGTTGACATTATTAGCATACTGATGATTTTTTTTAAAAAAATAATACTTTTGTTGAGTTAGTGGTGATTTCTGGTGACCGCTGGATTTTGTTGACAAGATCTCAGTAGTGGTTTGCCCTTGCCTGCTTCGTAGAGTTGGGAGTGCCTGGCACAAGTTCATCCAGCTGATTTCAGGGCTAAAGCAGGACTAGAACTCTGTCTCCTGGTTTCTATCCTGATGCCTTAACCATTACTCCAAACTGGCTCAACCACCAGTAATTAGATCTAACAATAAAGCGAGGTACTGTCTTCTACTATCAACCCATTTTCAAAATGTCTTCCCCCCTAAATTTAAGGGGGGGGGATCAGAACTCATGTCACTTTCACCAACTGAACCTGTAAAACATATCAACCCAGTCTTCTGCAATCTGGTGAACTCCAGAACAAACATACATGGCATATTCAATCTACTTTAATGCTATTTTGCAGTGCTTAAACAATGTGCTTTTAAAGAATGCTTTGTTAAATTCTGCAAATTGTAAATCATCTTTACAATTTACTTGTCAATCAAGCTTTACAATGGAACACGTGAAAATTTCACAACATAAAATTAATAGAAAAACTTTGCCAAGTATTTTACATAAAATCACGTAACCAAGAAATAGCATTAACAGTGACCTAATGAATAAAACATCCTGTAGCCACTCTTTGAGAGATGGGTTGCTTAGAAATATGAATTTCTATAGTACTTAGGAACTACTCATTTAATTAGGCTACTGGCCAAAAGACTCCTTTCTGCTTGAAAAAGGAAGTTAGTTCCACTTCCTGAGCTTTGGCTTTTCTCCTGTGCTGGTGATCAAAGCAAGTTATACATCAATAAAAGAAAACATTTGTAGCTCGGGATTGAAATGAGGGATCCTTGGTGCTGAGCTTGGATTTGTTGCAGACGTGTCATTACCCAAATCAGGCAACACCATCAGTACTAGTGATGCACTAGCATCAAGGACCCTTCATATATACATCAGCTAAAACACTCAAAAAGTAAGAGCTTCTGCCAGCACTGTTTTATTACAATGGAGAGAGCTAAGAAGACAGATTTGTGCATGCAATTTATGCAAGCAAGCATGCAATTTTATGCAAGCAAGCATGCAATTTATGCAAGCAAGCATGCAATCTATCCATCACTTCGATTCAAATGGACTTTGGAAAACTGACACGCTAGTATCGCTCAGAATTAAAAATTCCCCCCCACCCGCCGAATAAAACTAAGCATCAATCGTCTATGGTGATTCTCAGTCATCCAGGTCATGATTGTCCCGAAGGTGCTTTTTCAAGAGGCAACTGGACTTTCTGATTTTTCTTTGAAGACGTTTCGCTTCTCATCCAAGAAGCTTCTTCGGAGCTGAACCCCCTACGGAAAACAGAAAAGGACTTTAGCGCCGTCTGCACATGCGCAGCAAGGCATCTCAAGTGAGCATGCGCACACGCAAGTTATGCGTGTCTCGTTTCACCAGGCGGCCTAGTTCTGAGCAGGCGCAGGCCGCGAGAGTCTTGCGTCGTTCGGAGAGAGCCGCTGAGGAGCTTGGGATATTGCGGCCCAGGGAGTCTGGTAGCGAAACGACCGTTCGGTGGCCGTTACTCTGCGCGCGAGGGTCTTTTTTATTTTTTTTCCCTCCCTTGCGATTAGAGCGACGGGAAGCGCTGAGGGACATAGGAAGGAGGCGTCCCCCGATTCCCCAGGGCCCTTAACCCGTCGGCCCTCGATGCGTTTGTAAGTGCCGGAGCAGGAGGCAGCGCGATGGCTTCAAGCAACGGCACCGATGTGATTCAGGTCACCAACGTCTCCCCGAGCGCCAGCTCGGAACAGATGCGGACTCTCTTCGGCTTCCTGGGCAAGATCGAAGAATTGCGCCTCTTCCCTCCCGAGTAAGTTTCGCTTCTCCTCGCGAGAGAGACGGATGGTCGGGTTTTAAAGGCCGCGGCCTCCTTGAAACCATCGCTCGAGTATTATTAGGCCCGGGGTGGGGCCGGGAGGGGATGTAGGACAAGGCAGAAATCGACGAGCTTGGCTGCTTGCGGTGCTTGCCGCTTCCGAAAGCTAAAAAGCGGATCACGCGGTCCCTTCCTCGCAGTCGCCCGCTCCATCTTGGAGCTTCCGGCGCTGGGGCGGCCTTTCTTTGGCTCCGTCCTCGTCTGCTTTCGAAACCTGAGGAGGGGAAGGAAAGGCAGGAGGCGGAAAAGTGATCTGCCAGGGTCGGCAATAGGGGCGCTGAGACACGGTTTTGAACACCGCCTTTATTAATTGTGTATTGGGGTGGGTGGGAGGTTAAGCGTTTTTCAGCTGCTCTTCTGGACGCGCGTCGCCCGCTTCCGTAGGAGAGCCACGTTGTAAAGGCCACCCGCCTTTAGGAAAAGCGCTGTGTTGCGTGAAATAAACGAATCTTGTAAAAGGAGGAAGAGCTATGCTGCGGTCTAATCCTGGTCGTTGTTTCCTGTTGTCGGTTATATATAACACAAAGTTGCTTTTTTTTCTTTTTCCTTTGCTGTCGTAATAGCATTTGTAGGGTCTTTTTTTTGTAATTTTCAGGGAAATTGTTTTAAGTGTATAGGTTATGTTTGGAGGAATATTTTTAGGGCGTAAGGATAAGCCAGACATCCTTGGGATGCAATCTTGATTTCAAACCAGGCAGAATGATAACCCATGATTTGGATTTTGAACTGATAAGAGCCCCAAGGAGAATAAACAGGCTGAAGAAAAGTGCTCCTGGCCATATATCCTTCTTTGTTGGAAGGATGTTTGGAAATTTGTGGTTATGGTGCCTGAAAGGGGGCTCCTTTTTGGAGGGTGTGTATAAAACAGGAACATTAGTTTAATGATTAATCCAAAAAAGATGACTGAACAGGCAGTCCTCAACTTAACAACAGTTCATTTAGTGACCGTTCCAAGTTGCAACAGCACTGAAAAAGTGACTTACGATCGTTTTTCAAAGTTACGACCTTTGTAGCAATGTGATCAAAATTCAGATGCTTGACAACTGGTTCATATTTATGACCATTTTAATGTCCCGGGGTTATGTGGTCACTTTTTGACACCTTCTGACAAGCTAAGTCAATGGGGTAACCAGATTCACTTAACCAAGTTAGTAGCTTATCAACTGCAGCAATTGACTTAACACAATTGACTTGTGGCAAGAAAGGTTGTTAAAAAAAAAGAGCCAAAACTAACTTAAAGGTCTCACTTAACAACAGAAATTTCGGATTCAGTTGTGGTCGTAAGTCGAGGACTATCTGCAGTGCCAATAAAGGAGAATATTTCCAGTTCAGGGTTGAAATCCTAACTGATGATGTTAACCTTTTTGGGTAAATAAAACATCTGCAAGAAAACAACCAAGCTTATCAGAGAGCACCACTGAGGTGGGTTACTGTAGCAGAAGTAAGGCTGAACTGTTCAGGTCAGCCACAGATTACTGAAATACTGCAACCAAAATGTTTTTGTTTCTTTAGGTTTCAGATAGAACAAAATCCAGACAATGTGAGGAGGCAAGATTACTATATGTCAAGTAGATGCCAAGGCAACATATCCTTCTGGCCCAACCACTCCCCAATTTTCTTGATACTTGTCTCTTCTTGCCTAAGCCAAGCATGTCCCTGCATGACATCTGTTATGGCCCTCACCCATCTTCCCACCATCTTTCTTGCCTTCCCTCTTCCATTTAGAGAGGAAGACACTGGTCTTCAATAAAGTTCCAAGGGCCTGACTCCATTTATAGGAAATGGCAATAGGAAAACACAGCAGGCTTGGCCTGTGTCCATTTATAATCCAAAAGCATATTCTAGAATGGCTGTTAACAATCTGGTGGTCTCTGGGACTGACACTCCCATGATCCCCAGCCAGCACAGTATAGCATACTTTGGGATTTATGCTGAAGCATACTTTGGGAAGGTCCAGGTTAGGAAAAAAGATGCATCCATAGATTATTACCGTATGCCCAAAATACCAAAAGGAAAGAAAGAGTCCTTTCTTAATATTCAGATTTTCTGTATGAAATAAGCTCTTCAAATTGTAATTATGGGAAATTATTGAAATATGGAAGCCAACCATTACAGGGTTACATTTCTAAAATATCTGCATAGCATCAATACTTAAAACATAAATTGGTCCTAATATAATGTTAAAGTATACTAGCTACTCTGAAACAAGTTGGCAAGTAAAACAATTTTCTATGGAAGAGGATTGGTTGGTGATTTTTCACCATAAGTGACATAATTCTGTCTGAGCATTTACTTTATAGCTACAAATCTATATTGTTTATTTGATTTATAGCTCTTCTTTAATTCATCAGTTTAAGATAGTTCACATAATATTCCGTCCTATTTTTCTCCGGGGGGAAAAAATCTGAGTGATAGATTGGACTGACTGTGTGTATAACCCAAAGAGCCTGGTGAGCTTCTGTGGCTAATGGTGAATTAGCATCTGCTTCTTCTAAACTCTAATCCAACACTGTAATCATGCTATCTCACTTAATATTTTATTTGGTGCAAAGCTAAACCATTGTATTCTTGGTGCTGTCTGAGCTTGTTTGTTTTCCTGTAGCTATTCCCCAGCTAGGTTGAACACAGCAGAAAATAACCAGGCTTGAAAATATCAAGAACCCTATAGTTTAGCCCTGGACTAGATATGTTTGTCACTAAAAAAGTAAAGTACTCACCATCATGTATATGAAGTGTATATGATGCACTTTGCATATATTTCTTTAAGAGAAAAATTATATATTGCCTGAGGGAAGATTTCTTTTTCAATGAGGAAAAATTCAAGTTATCATCTATTGCCTGTGACATCCCATCAAGAATGTCGGTTATATCTTCCTAGTTTTCAGTATTAGATTAAACCTTAAATACACATAGTAGGAACCAAGTGTATGGCTGAGTGAACAACTATAGGGTTACTCTCTTCATAATTTTCAAAGGGTAGGTGCATATTAATATTCAGACTTATTTAAGTTTAATTGAAATTAAGTATAAATATTATTATTCTCCAGGCATGTGTTTAATAATTTTCCCTGTTCTGTAACATAAAAACCAGTAAGAATTTTGGGAAAAACTGTAGGGTCCATGCCCAATACTTTTTTATTCAGTTCCATAAGTCAAATAATGTCTTAATCTTCATGTTAATCTGATGTTCATATTCTGATTTTTTTTTCAGTGACTCCCCTTTGCCTGTTTCTTCCCGTGTGTGTTTTGTAAAGTTCCAAGAACCTGACTCGGCAGTTGTGGCTCAGCACCTGACAAATACTGTATTCGTTGACCGAGCATTGATAGTCGTACCCTACGCAGAAGGTTTGTGAATTGTTTAAAGATCTATGAAGCCATAAACCTCTGGTATTAAATCCTGATGTAGTTGAATAGCATGAAGTTTAGCATATAAAATATCCAAGCTTTTTGCATTTAAAAAACCCTTGGTATACCCTCATCTTTAATTTCTGTACAACAGACAGAAAATACCAATTGAGCACTTGCTGGAGCTTACCCAATAGTTTTTGCAAAGGCTTTTAGAATAATTTTATATTTACACATTATTATTTGATTTATTTTCACCAGACTGCTTCGAGACATTTTTAAGCTATTTTTTAAAAATGAAATATATAAACAAGCAATGTTGCTTTAAGTTACCTGGCATTTGTTATGAACATGGTTCATTCTCCCTCATGGAGAGTTAGTGAATATATATTATCACCAATTACAAGGCAATGTTCTGCTTGTTTTAGTTGACAACTGAAAAGCAGTTCCCCTCAATATAAATTCTGGTACACCAAAGGTTTGAGATCTCTTGTTAGTCAGAAAATATCTGCAAAGGTGCTAAATGGGCACTGGGTGTTAGATCTTATTTCACATTTTCTTATTCAACCTTGCTATATATTCTTAGAATTTCTCTAAAATAATAAACTCTTCTCTCTTATTTGTGTGTGTGATTTTTATAGTGGAGAAGGCAAATGCAAAAGCCCTTCCAGATGACTGAAACAGTGGGGTCCTCTGCAGCTACAGGGGATTCTAGACATTAACTAAAGGCCAGCAAGCACTCAAGTCCCCAAGTGTTCTCCCGGTGTAAATCACTCACTTGTTAACAACATTTTTCTCTCTCTTCTTTTTCTTACATTTTTAGGGTGTTACAGTAATTTGAGAAACAATGAGCAGGTTGGAAATATAACTAAAACTCTGTCAAGAAGACTGCTCTTCTAATGAGTTCTGTTGAACCGCTATAGATTTCACCACAGCTCTTTCAAAGGCATTATTCACTGATAAACTAGTACTCTTTTTAGATCACGGGATTATAGTAAATGACTTCACTTAACGCTGCACTTCTGCATAGAAAGATTACTATATCTCATTAAAATCAGTGGGATTTACGCAGACTAACTGCTGGATTGTAGTCTATGTTTTATATGTAGTGCCTCGTTCTACTCCTTAATAAGGCAGAAGAATATGCAACAGGCAGGTCTAATGAATTAATGTTAGGATATTCAAAACTGAAACTATAATTAATACCAACAAAGTTTCGTCCTCATTGATTTAACTTGGCTGAATAAAATAGAATACTTTAAAGTACTATTCCTTAATATGTAATTCTGACAATGTCAGATATATCTATGTCTGAGTCTTACGTAATTGCTATCTATATTAGGGTCAAGATAGATGCGACAGTAGCTGCGTTTTTAAATATGGATTGGTCCCAATTTTGTAGAAAGAGGAAGGGTGGGGTGCTTCTTTTCAGAGCAAAAGGGTGAAGTGTATAGCTGCCTTCCTGTGCCTGCAATTTAACCTCCTTGCAGTCTGTCTCCCTTTGTTTTTTCTTCATCTGAGCTCCAGTGCTGCAACTCTGCCAGCACCCGCAGAAAGCTACTGTGGTGAAATAAGCAGCAGGCTGGGGTAGGTTTCAGGGCCCTTGCCTCTTTGTATTCCTTTTATTACTAAACATGGATTATACACCTTTTTTTAATGTGATTGGGGAAGGAATGCCGCTGTCGTGTTCACCTTGGCTCTAATTAACTGAACCAATAGCCTCCAATATATTTGCAAGTTAGTGTTTTAAGAACTCCTTAAGAGCTTGAATGGTTTTGATACATCATATTTTTTTCTCTTTATAAACAAGATTTTAAACTCTACTAGAAAGATAGATGACTGATAAATCTCATGCTGCGATACCGGTCAAAAAGATGACTTTTCTGAATTTTTCTGAGGTTTGTCTAATGCAATTTGAGTAGTTGTTACCTATCAAGAACTCACATTGGGTTTTTAGGATCTGCACCATTTTGTAGTTGGCAGGATATGACAAGTGGTTTATCAGAATAATGGACCCATGATTTTTTCCTTATGAACTTGGTCTCTACTCTGTTCTTGCAAATGGTCCTTATCTATGAAAGAATGTGGGTATCAGTCTTCAATTCTTCTTTTCACAAGACCTTGTTTTTGCTAGTGCTTAAGCATTGCTCAGAAAAAAAAAACATTTCAAGATCAATGAAACTGTTCAGTTGCATTGAGGCATATGCTTAAGCACTCCACTGAATTGAAATCTTTACACTTTACTATTGTGGCGATACGTTCTGATATTACCTCTCTACAAATATTACAGTCTGCATTGTACTGATCATATATCCCCTAGTATCAAGTCGCATTTCTGTTCTTAGTGTGTTCATACATCTTGGTGTTGATTGTTGCTTTGTGTTCTAGACTTAACACAAAGTTCACGGTAAGGCATAGTACTATAATCTTCGTGATGAAATGGAAGGATTTGGAAGCAATGCAGATATTAAACAGGGACTTTGGGTGGGTTTGTGTAGGTTCTTTGGTTAATGTTTGTTTCTTTTGTCTGTTTCTTTTTCTTCATTTCTACACATTCATGCAGTATGTCATGGTTCTAACAAAGCAGCAGTAAAAAACTCTTGACGCATGAAAATTAACTGGTGAGGGGCCTCATTGTTTTTTTTAAATTGTAGTTTTATTTCTGAATAACTTTTTTCCTAAAAACAAAATGAGGATCAGATGCATGACTACTTAATGGATGCAGATCTTCTGTGAGGTGTCTCAAGAGGATTTTTAGATAGATGCCAGAAATGTTATAGTTGCACTAATAGTGTGTAAACATAAATAATATCCTCTGAGACATAATTTGCATGCAAATTTATCCCATAATCTCAGTAGATATGTTTATATTGATGCATTAATGCCCTGTATCTAAATGACCTTTCCCCCCTTTTCCCACCATAACTTTTGGTATTGAAATTATGACAGCTCAGTGACAGAAGAAAGATAACAGTGCTGTGTATTATACATTTGTTTATATTATCGGCACTTCTCAGTATAGGTGGAAGGAACCATTACCTTTATTTAACAGTGGTTTTTCTTTTTTGTTGTTGTGTTTTACAGTTCTTTTCCCTGGTTCAGCCTGAACTATATACCAGGCCCTGCTGAAAATACCACCCAACAGTTTTCTTCTGCAGCTTATCCAGTTTCTCTTAAGTGCCCTGTACATATTGTATGTTTTATGATGAGATGCAGTTTTTTTAATATGTCTTGCAGAAACGGTTCTGGTATTTGCAAATATATAGTACAGTTATCTTATTGAACTCTCTCACGTTGGGGGCTTGGGCACATTAACAGATTAATCCATATGTATAGGGCTTTTGCTGTTGGTTAAAATAACAAGAATCAACATTACTGTTTGTCTCACGTTGGGCCTTTTGAAGGTTATTCTTTGTTCAGGGATAGGCAGTAAAAGTAGACACTTAGCAGACCTCAAGCTGCAAATCAGAAATGTCTTCTGAAAGGGCAATACTCAGCAGCATTCTTGGTACAGTAACCATGACACAGAGTGGAGCATGTATTTTACTGCACAGGTAAGAATGTGTCACATTTTAGGTGTTCACATAAACACATACATGTGGACACATATGCAGAACCTACATTTGGACCTTTGTGGAGACCTTCATATCCAAATGAGAAGTCAGCAAAAGCCCTACACTTTTTCTTACCTTCTCTTAAGTTTTACAAAATTGTATGGTAGGTGTAAAAGAAATCATAGTGAACTGTGCCATTTTATTAACCCCTAAATCAAACTTTTTTTGTCTTGTGTATCTTGATTTTTCTGTGTGCTTTATAGTGAAGCAGCCGACACGAGTCGTTGTTCATAAAACAGCTTTTGAAAGTTGAGAGCACACCCCTGGAGAACCGACTGTGCTTGCTTACGTTTGGTTCATGACTTAAAAATCGAGTACAGGTGATGAAATCTTGGCAGTGTTAACAAAAAAGTAGTGTGTATTGTGCTATTTTTTATTCTAGAACTTAACCTTTTGTAGAGAAAAAGGAACAAATTTTCACACATTGAAGTTTCATTCTGACAAACCAGTTAATGATAAATTATTAAGAGAGCAAACATTGTATTATAGCCAACATAAGTACTTTCAGCAAACTCAGATGGTGTTTCAGGGAGACATTTTCTGGGTGTATTTGTGTGTGGTTTTTTTTAAAAAAGAAAAAAGATAATTGATGAGTAACTTCTAATGCAAAGTTGTCTCTCTGCAGGAGTTATTCCTGATGAGACTAAGGCTTTATCTCTCCTGGCACCAGCTAATGCTGTGGCAGGCCTTCTGCCGGGGGGTGGACTCCTGCCTACACCTAACCCACTTTCTCAGGTAAGAAGTAGATGTGCATAAAATACAGCAAAGTTATATTATTTATGTTTCTTTGTTTATGGGAGGTATGCTTATACAAAGTTATTGTAATATTTGCAGCAGAATTATAGTGAATAAGAATTGCCCCCAAAGTAACTGATTTCCTAGACTGGATCCTATCCTATTCTTTCTTTTAACTCACTGGGTTGATACCTAATTCACTGCTATTTTTAAAAATAAAGCAACATCTGAAATGAAAATGTATGGAATATTGTGGCCAGAAATGGTATTCAGCCATTTCTATAGTTGAGGATGAGCCTGTTGCAAGAGGCAAAAAGAATTGCTATGTTTTCACACAGCATAATGCTTACAGTGCTTATATGCCTTACCTGGCTTCTATGACACTTATAAAAAAAAGAATGCTTTAAGTCATTTAAAAACCATTTCTAGGTTACTTACTGCTCCCCCCCCCCCCCATTGTAAAATCACAGAGTAGGGACTTATGCTTGTAATTTTCAGGAATATGCTTTCTTGGGACTTCCAGAGCACAACCTTTTTAGTGTAATGTTGGTCCTCTTTGAGTTTGGTGTGGCTGACTTTCTACAAAGTAAATTCTATTGTAGCCTAAGAGTGAGTGCTTTCATGTTTGCCTTACAACAGAAGTGAGAACCTTGAGTCGAGATTTCTAAAATGATGAATAAAGAACTGCATAATGACAATGAGAGTATTATTCTTGCCAATATCCAGAAATACAGTTTAAGAAAACACTAGTTGAGATACAAGTGGGAAACAATACTTTGTAGCAAGTATGTGAATTTCACTTAAATGGTCTGTTGTTGCAAAATTAGAGTTAAGCCAAATGTACAAAGTCACATTAGGTAAGTGAGAGGGTAGTAGAAGTACCGCATGCAGATCAGGTGATATACCTTCTTTCCTGCCATTCAGAGAGAGGAGAATCCCAGTTTAGAAGAGAGAAGAGAAAGGCTTCTTCTGAGATGCAGCTAGTTTAGTATAAATGAAACAGTTTTTAAGACATAATTGCTATCTCATTAATTACCTTTTGGGGGTTTAATTTGGGTGCATAATGTAAAAATTAGAAAAAATTAAAAATGGGCAATTCATATTTTCTACTTGCATGAATAAGACCATATTCAGTTCTTCCTCAATATTTGTTTTTCAAAATCAGCTAACAAATGATAAATATTCTTGCATGACTGGATTACTATGACCAATTGCTACTGTAGCCATTATGGCAACTGTTCAACCTAAGGGGACATTTAGCCAAACAACCCATTTTTAGTCACCAGAAGTTCCAGTTTGGGTGGACTTGGTAATTAAAGGATGATAGGAAGCCTCTGCATTGGAGTCACAAGAGCTGATACCCAATTAGATGGATAAACTTATTTGATATAAAACAGCTACCTACATTCAAGTTAATATAAAAATCAGTGTCAGTACTTCAGAACTTTAAAAAGTTACAAGTTGTTCCTGTTTTCCAGAGATTTGGAAAATAGTAGAACAATTAGAATATGCTGAGAATGTGCTGTGTTTGTATTTTCCTTATGAAAAATGCATAGATTGTACTAATTTTCATTCTTACAGATCGGTGCTGTTCCTCTGGCTGCTTTAGGAGCTCCAACTCTAGATCCAACTCTAGCTGCTCTAGGTCTTCCTGGGGCAAACTTAAACTCTCAGGTATATTGCTTTTAAGTATAAACCTGTCTCTAGAAAATCATCAGTTTTAATATTTATGCAGTTCCACACTCATGGAATTTTTATTGTGGAATTCCATGGGATTATTTTTGTTGTCTCTGGTTTTCCACAGCAACAAGAATCGAGTGAGCTCACCTGAGTATTAGAAGATTGTGATGTATGATTGTGTATTTAACACAGTTAGAGCAATTCATGAACCATAGCATTGGAGGAAGGCCAATCAGCTAAAGCTCAATGTAAAGAAAACTTTCCCTCATGGTGAAATATTTACTTGCATTACAATTTACACTGCATTACAATTAGTCACAAATTGGGCTTTTGTATTATTTTGCTTTATCAGTTTAATACAAAATGGAACAACACAGGGAAATAAACTTCCTCAGCATCCTCCCATCTCTCTCAGGTCTGATTCAAAGGGTAGGGATTCCTCTGGAACAGATTTGGTAAATTGTTGGGCAATGGTAATATTTCATGCCATCAATATATTGTATAATGAGAACTCATACTCATTAAAAGTTCTTTAACAGCATCATTAGAGTTCACATTTGGATAATACCATTGTTATAACTGAAAAAGGTATATAACAATTTTGACCCAAATGCAGTCTTAATTGTATTTGTCTATTGACTCTTGGATTGTGGATATATTTCTCATTGCAGTCATTTTGTAAATGAACAACTTTTCCTCCAATTGCAGAAACCTCAAATGATCAAGGGCTCTTGTGCAATTTTAAACATAAAATACTGTTGCAAATACTGACATGAATAACTAGTTTCAGAAATAAAAAATAGCCTGGATCTGAGTATACATTGCATTCTCAATTTAAATGTGTACTAAGCTAATGATAGATATGTTCTGAGACTTACGATAATTTGTGTTATTTAATTTTTGTTAGATTTAAAGCCAGTTGGGTGTAAAAAAAACTTTTTTTCCAAATATTTGTATGAAAAGCAATTTCTGGTTATTTTTCTTTGCAGTCTCTTGCAGCAGATCAACTGTTAAAACTTATGAGCACAGTGGATCCAAAGTAAGTATCGATTTTTAGAATTGCACTATATAGCACAATTTTTTTTTGAGAATTAGGAATCTGAAAGTAATGCCTTTTGGGTGAATAAGAAGCAGGATTTTTTCCCAGACTTAAATGTTACAGGTAGTCCTCAACTCACAACAACAAAATTTTGGTCACTAAGCAAGACACTTGTTAAGTGAATTTTGCTCCATTTCATGCCCCTTGTCACCTCAGGGGTTAAGTAAATCACTCCAGTTGTTGGTTAGTAACACAGTTGTTAGGGGAATGTGCCTTCCTCATTGACTTTACTTGTGAGAAGTTCAGCAAAGCTGATCCTATAATGCTGGGACATTACAACTGTCATAAATACATGCCAGTTGCCAAGCGTCCAAATTTGGATCACATGGCCATGGGAATGCTGCAGCACTCGTAAGTGTAAGAGACTTCTTACACAAGAAAAGGAGATGGGCAATTTTGAGACAGCACCTCTGATCTTCTAAACAGGAATTTTCCCTGGATGCATGCCATCATTTTATTTGCCCTTTGAATTATGGGACATCATTTCAGAAGTAGTAAAATGTTTTCCTCTCGACGACACTCATGGCGTACACACTTGAGTGCAAATCTATCTCATCGTTAACTAAAAATATTTAAAATATTTTTATATTTTATATTTATTAAATATTTTAAAATATTTAATAAAATCAAGTGCTATATTGCCAATTATGTTTCAGTGCATGTTTAATCTATTTATATTGTTCGATTATTTCTTGGCTGTGAAATCGCACATGTAAATAAAAGTTCAATAATACTTCAAAATATAGGTCAAAATTACCGAGACTTTTGTAGTATTACAAGAGTGGCCTTTCTCCTTTTACCCTATATGAGTAGATGCAGCTTGTTGAAATTTA
This sequence comes from Natrix helvetica, assembly GCF_964273705.1. Lineage (NCBI taxonomy): Eukaryota > Metazoa > Chordata > Lepidosauria > Squamata > Natricidae > Natrix > Natrix helvetica. The sequence goes on along the minus strand of NC_138549.1, from coordinate 101,025,821 downwards.
TATAAACATAGAAATAATGGCATCAGAACTTCAAAATTTTATTTATTTAATCTATCTAGTTGCTTACCTGATACATGTGACTGAACAGCATAAACTGTTAAAAACATAAAACTAAAACAAAACAACCACAAACAATGAACAAAAAGATTTTAAAGGCTATTCAAAAAAATCTTTAAAAAATAAATCTTCAAGAGAGTGCAATTTCCTTGGCAATACGGCCATTTTGAGGCTGCATACCCATGTTAAATCTTAATGCAACAAGAGACAATAGATTTTTTTTCCAGGTTAACATAAAACAATGTATACATCTGTTATAAACTAATCCCAGATTAGTCCTGGAATGTACTAGTTAGAGAGTTTATTGCAAAAGATGTGTCAATGTAGTCGGAAAATTGTGGCCTGGACTAGAATATTCTTCCCAATCTACTCTTGAAATGCTGGCTCCAGTGATTTCTAGTACAGATAATCCCCGACTTATGACCACAATTGAGCCCAACATTCCTGTTCTTAATTGAGACATTGGTTAAGCGAGTTTTGCCCCATTTACCACCTTTCTTGCCACAGTTATGTGAATCACTGCAGTTGATAAGTGAGTAAACCTGGCTTCCTCATCAGCTTTGCTTGTCGGAAGGTTGCAAAATGTGATCAAGTGACCTTAGGACACAGGAACAGTCATAAATATGGACCAGTTGCCAAGCAACTGAATTTTGATCGCATAATCATGCAGATACTGCAAAGGTCATAACGGAAAACTAGTCGTAAGTCACTTTTTTCAGTCCTGTTGTAACTTTGAACGGTCACTAAATGAACTGTTGTAAGTCAAGGACTACCTTGACTTTAAAGAGCAGAAGCTGGAGGATCCCTATTAATTTCAAGTAAATTCATTTTTGGTATCGTGGAAAAAATAATTTCCTCAGTATTGCATATTAAAGGACAAGAATATTTTAGGCAGTGGGATAATCTGGTAAAAAGGATACACTAGGCCAAAAAAAGAAAAGAAAACAGCAAGCAAATTCAAGTACTCATTTTTGAAATTACATTTTAAATAAGTTTGCATAGTCCTGAAATTAACGACTAATACGTGCTTTTGTTTATTCACAAAAATGTTTGTGCCAGTGGATTCAATAGACTCCAGGCAGTTTGCATAAACAAATAAAATAATAAAATACTTAATAAAAATTCCTAGCATTATACCCCAAAATGCCACTGTCGGCGATCAACAGTCTTTTTCACCAAATGCCTTGCAAAAGGAGATTGTTGCAATTATTTTTCTAATGGATAGCAAGAGTTAGTTACATGTGTATTCTGTTTTAAATGGGCTGTACAGTTCAATTTTTCTATGTTTTTTTTACTTGGTTCAGGCTCAATCACGTAGCTGCAGGCCTTGTTTCACCAAGTCTGAAAACAGATACCTCCAGTAAAGAAATAGAAGAAGCCATGAAACGAGTACGAGAAGCACAATCTCTGATTTCTGCTGCTATAGAGCCAGGTAAAACCATCTAAAATGTCACCTAAGTAGTTTTGTCTTACAGAAAATTACTGTAACACAGTGTGGTACAGAAAAAACCAGCATTATATGAGATATCGGTAGAAAGTCAGGTATGAGTAAACTTGGGAAGAACAACATTGTTTAAGAATCATAATCAGGAAGTCTTTTAATACCACTTGCTGAAAAATACACAATTGTGGTCTATATCCAGGAGCAGCTATTGATGAGATGCTGGACTTATTTTTTAGCTGAACCAAAGAACTCCTTTTATATTTCTTAAGTTTGTTCAGATGTTATCCTGATAAGTACCATATTTTTCAGAGTTTAAAATGCACCCTTTTCCCTCACAAAAGAGGCTAAAAATCTGGGTGAGTCTTATACGCTGAATATATCATTTTTTGCCTCCCAAAACCCTGTCCCCTTCACCAAAACGGCCATGCAGAGCCTTTAGGAGGCTTTCAGAGTGCTCCTAGGGACTGGTGAGGGCAGAAATGAGCGAAAAACAGGTTGGTCTTTGCTCAATTTTTTTGGGGGGGGCAGCCCCCAGGAGCATTCTATAAGCCTCCTAAAGGCTATTCATACCCTTTTTGAGGGGGGGGGGAAACGGGCCGGTTTTGGGAGGTCTGCAGAGTGCAAACAATATTTTTTTTTAATTTGCCTCTTCAAAATCTTGGTGCATCTTATACACTGAAAAATATGGTATGTCATCTTGTGTAATACATCCCACTTCTATATCTTATAGGAATATAAATTAAAATGTTTGTTGTTACTTGAAAAATGCCTTTGACCCTTTACACAATTGATAGAAATAGCAGAAAACTGCGTTAGAGACATAAAAACTCCTTTGGTTACAGTTTATGTATAAAAAAATAACTTTAAAAGCGTTCACCTAATTTCTCCTGATGGTTCTGTAATGGACACTTCCGATTTTCTGATTCCAGATAAAAAGGAGGATAAAAGAAGGCATTCAAGATCCAGGTCACGTTCAAGGCGAAGAAGAACACCTTCTTCTTCCAGACATAGGTAAGGGTTCACAACAATGGCTCACCTCTGACTACTTACTGAATTTGGCAGATAAGACCATAGTTACTATATAACGTGGAATGGCCAATAGTAAATAGCATAATCTGGGGGGGAAATGATTGAGAAAAATAAATTTTATTAAGTAAATTGATTTAGGACTTATTTTTTGATATCTGTATGAGACTACAGCCCTAGTGTTGGGTCAGAGAATGCATCCATTTTTCACTAGCTGATTAGTCGAGTAATACTTACAAAACATTTCCAAAATGCTAATTAGTCTTAATATACATGAGCTGAACATGAAATCATTAGAATGAGTGTAATGAGTAGATAGTATTGCACAGGAAATAAGGAATTCTGGTAGGTAGTTGATAATCTTTTTTGTCTTTGAATAAAAAGTTTCTTGTGTTTCATGTCTTTCAAAGAGTATTTCTGTTCCTGATGTTTTGTCTTTATTATTGAGAGAATCCTCATCAGTTATTTAAGATCCAAATAAAACATAACAATTATTTCCATTTCCGTATGTTGTATTTCTGATAGCACTCAGATTATCTCAAGCAGTACAAAACAGTTAGACAAACAGACATCACCAGAGCCTAACACTGCAGTGAAATGATAACGACCAACTGTCATTTTCACCATGCAAAGATACCCTCAATTTCTCAGATTGCAAGAAAATGTGAACAGTTCATTTATACTCTGAAGACATTTAAGCCTGCATAGCGAATAATAAATTTCCCTACTGTAGATAATAGTTGTGTATAACTAGTCCATGTTTGCTCAGTCACTAAGCATCACTCTATTTGATAGTTCATAAGAATATCTCTTATAATGTGATTTGATACATCATTTTTATATGATTAATGGTTTTCTTAATAGACGGTCACGAAGTCGATCCAGAAGACGGTCACATTCAAAGTCAAGGAGCAGAAGAAGATCTAAAAGTCCTCGACGGCGGCGATCTCACTCCAGAGAACGTACTAGGAGATCTAGGAGCACTTCCAAAACCAGGTGCTTGAAAACTTCACAAAATCCTGAAATTCTGTTTTGCATTGGAGGAAATTATTCTGTTAAATATAAAAATATTAGAAATGTGATTTGTAGCCATTTTCCATTCTTGCCTGATGCAAAACTCTTTGATCCAGAAAAAGCTCCATCTATGGAATGGGGAGGTGACAACTTTCACCAAAGGGTTTTTTCCCCCAGTTTTAAAGATTACTCCAAACATGAGATAGAGATCAGTGGTAGGAAGAGTAAGGCACACCTTTCTTCTCTCTTGATGCTGCTATCAGAAGCTTCTGCTGGATCAACTAACATTGGCATTAATTCTACCCTATAACCAGGATAGATGGATGGAGATACACACACCCATCCATCCATCCATCCATCCATCCTGGTTACAGGGTAGAATTAATGCCAATGTTAGTTGTGTGTGTGATACATGCATACATACACATACACACACAATCTATCTTCTAATCTATATGGAGGATACGTGAAACAAAACAGCTCATCATTTCTTCTTCTTTTAGAGACAAAAAGAAAGAAGAAAAGGAGAAGAAACGGTCTAAAACTCCACCCAAAAGCTACAGCACTGCCAGGCGATCCAGAAGCGCAAGCAGGTTTGGTGTAATTTTATATTTCTCTCCAAGGCTGTCGAAATGGCCTACTATTCTGAATTCTGGGAAACCTTCAGTATTTGAACTAGGGTCCTTTCATACTACACTAAAAGCATTTTAATGAATTGTACTGCTTTAGATTCAAACACTGAGATAAAATTCTCAATGTTAACCTATCAACGTTTCTATGAGGTGTTAGTGGACCAGCATGCTGGTTGGAAGTCAATCCTTGCATTATAGATACCTTGCACTTGTCCATGTGGGTCATGGGGAATATGAAAGTTACTCCTATTATGCAAACTCTTGCTTTTTAATTTTTCAGGCTAAAGAAAATATGGGTTGCTAGAAATAAAGATCTCATTCTGTACATGTACATCTCGGGATAGTTTGTCCAGCAAACAATTACTGATTAAAAGTTGATGTGTGTGTGTCTGCATTCTGCATTAGAAACATTATTTTGCAAGGTTTTTGCTACCAGCAAGACCAATTTCAGTCTTTCTCTTGAATTTTAGTTATTATCCCTGACTTTTCACTGTGCTATCTTGAGGTCACTACCCTATTTCCTTGAAAATAAGACAGGGTCTTATTTTTTTTGACTCCCGAAATAAGTGCTTGGCCTTCTTTTCAGAGAGGTCTTATTATTTTTGAGGTGCAGGAGGAGGTGAGCGTGGTCACCTCGAGGCTGCTGCTGTTTGCAATATTTTCGGGGAGGGCTTATTTTTGGGGAAACAAGGTACATGTTACCATCCTAATCAAGACCTCAGAAAGACTGATTTAATTTAACCTTCTATGTTGTATTTATGCTTTCTTCTGTTATAAAGAAATGCTGAAGCCATTAAAATGTTTTTTCTTGTTTATATATACTTTGGAGATTAAATACATATTGGGGTGTTAATAAATACAAGGAAAAGTTTGATTGCGAGTCACTCTTGTTACAGAGAAAGACGCCGCAGAAGAAGCAGAAGTGGCTCCAGATCACCTAAAAAGCCTAGGTCACCTAAGAGAAAAGTGTCTAGATCCCCTTCACCAAAAAGGTTTGTCTTTTAACAAATCTACAGAATTGATCATTTTTTTCTTTCTCAGGTCTCCTATCGTAGGAAATGCCTTAGATCTTTCTCAGGCTTAAATTAATGTTGATAAATTAACAGTGATTGAGTAACTATTCTAGCAGCAATTACTGGCGTTACCATCTTACTTCACTTTGGAAAGGAAAGTAATTTGAAGATATTCAGTAAATTGACGTGCTTCAATAAAGGCATAATTATTTGTAAACAGTAACACAGATGAGCTCCTCTGCATTTTTCATATTGTTAAACAGCTTTCATTGCAGAGACTTGAGTGCAACTTGCCCATAGAACATTTTAGTTAAAACATTTTAGTAATCCCATGAAATGTTTGTATTCTCATTGTCGGGTGTTTGTTGTTTTCCTTTCAGGCATAAGAAAGAGAAGAAAAAAGATAAAGATAAAGAGAGAAGCAGGGACGAGCGTGAAAGATCAACAAGTAAAAAGAAGAAAAGCAAAGACAAAGATAAAGAGCGAGAGAGGAAATCAGAAAGTGACAAAGATGTCAAAGTATGCTTAAATATATTTCTCCTGGTTGATAGAGATTGCAAACTTCATTTGAAACATGTCTTATGTACTTTATTTTACGTTTTGTCTTGGCAAAGCAGGTTACAAGGGATTATGATGAAGAAGAACAAGGCTATGATAGTGAAAAAGAGAAAAAGGAAGAAAAAGCCGCTGATGCCACTTCCCCAAAGCTTAAGGAGTCCCCGGAGAAAGGGGGTGGTGAACCAAGGGAGTCCAAGGTCAATGGAGATGATCATCATGAAGAGGATATGGATATGAGTGACTGAACGTTGCCTTCCCCGTGAAAACAATTGGCCACATGCATCAGTGTCATTCCTGTGTGATTCCTTTATGCTGTACTTGTTTAACCTTCCAAACTAGATGTATACAGCTGTAACTATACATGGTTGTAAAGCGCCTAATATTAAATAATTACATCAAAAGTTTTAGAGAAAGTGATATCTGGGTTTCCATTCTTGTTATTGGCTAAATTGAATTGAGTAGCCCAGCAGTCCTTACTAGCTTGGTGCTGCTTTTTTCCTTTTTGAGCAAAAAGCTGCATGCATCTTTGACAGGCATGGACTGTTTGTGTTGTATGATCTTTTTAGTAAACCAGCTCACCTACAATAGTGTTTCTAGAGTTTTGATTATTTACAATAATAGAGCAAAATAGGAAATGAACTGGCTGCATGTTAACTGTGGCAAGAACATCCTTATCTTCTACAACATGGTGGCCCACTAAGGGCCTTCGGTGTAGAGAGAGAGAGAGAAACTAACATTAGCTTCATCTGGGAAGAAATCTTCTGATAGAGGTAGATAATATTTCTAGCCTTGTGGCTGAATCTTTTTGTTGTGGATTTGTTTGGCTTTGACACGGTTGAAATGCATTAGTCTTTTGATGCCCAGGGTAAGGTAGACTTTGAGTGTCAATCCTTCTCAGGTGGGGTGTTTGATTTTCCACAATTTGGATGTCGAGGTAAAAAAAAAACATTCTGTATTCTGCAGAAGAGACAGAGATAACTTTGTGTAGTTTTTTAGAAGCTGCATTTCATTTTGAGTATTAAAACTCTGCAACAACAAGAAAAAGGGTAGTGCATTTTAAATGGAACTTCATAATGATTTTAAAACAAGTCTACTTGATAATGTATTTGATCTCAAGTTGTATAAACTAACTCATTTGTGTTGCAGTCGCTGAAGTAGTAACCTTTGACACAGTAATTTTATGTTATGCAAAGTATATGGGCAATCTATTTTAGTTCTGGAAGTTTTGGGGGCATATACTTTTGTGCAGGTAAAAAACAAAAGTAGGCTACAGTCTGTGCCATGTTTATGTACAGTTTCTGAAATTGTTTTACAAGACTTTGATAATAAAAAAATCATAAATATACACTTGATTTGTACTAAAGTGTGCGTGTATTGTTGTTAATGATTTGTATAAAGCTACCTCACTTTTTTCCATTTATATTTTCATTTAGTATCATTGTTTAAGTCTGTCTGTGTTACCACAAAAATATCTAGCATATTCATAATTTGTGTCCAGCGAAGTCCCCTATATGTTGGAAATCTGATGGCGATCACTTCTCTCCAAAAAAGAGGGACTGCCCTTCTAAAAAAGGAAATAGTCTGTGTATTTTTAATATTTAGTATCCTTGGACAAACATACTGCTTGATATTTGTTTTTCAAAGTTTGTGAGAATAAAATTATATCTGAATAGTTTGGGTTCAGAATACTGATCTATTAAAATCCTCCAATTAATTCCAGTAAAACCCCTCCCCAAAAACCATTATAAGTTAGAATTAATAGCTATGTTGTCTGCTGAATTTTTTAAAAAAGTAACTGAAATAATAGACTGAAATAGTATTTTCTATTGGTGTTTCACAGTGAGAATAGAAGAATATAATTTTAGTAATAAGTATTTTCTAAATATATCAACATGTACCATATATGTTACCCAGCCCTTTTCTTTTTTCTGAAAAACAAGTAAGATATATCTTTACAGGAGAGGAAAATGAACTTGTGAAATAATTCCATTAATTGTATCTATAAAAGTGCATTTGTAGAACGCTCAATCTTTGCAGTTTCTTTTGACTAAATTTCAAATTATTGTACCAAAGAAGCATAATAAAAGAGGGCTGAACAGATGGAGTTCAATTTCTGGTTCCCAATAAACTTTATCATGCACAATGGGACGGATGATGAAATTTAAAGTTTGTAATCCCAAGAGGAAGGGATGAATTTGGCTACTAGATAATTTCAGATTTGTTGGCCAGGCTGAACAATAGAAATGGAAACAGCATCTTTGTGAAAATCAAAAATCAGCTTATAAATACCCTGGCTTTAACTTAACATATTTTTAAAACTGAAAATCAATACTCAGGAGTTGAGGTCTCAAACCCCCAGGCCGCGGATTGGTACTAGTCCGTGGCCTTTTAGGAACTGGGCTACACAACTGGAGGTGAGCAGCGGGTGAGCAACAATGCATGTGCAGGATTTAGGTTGCACATTCTTAGGTTTATTCTACCATCTACCTGGTTTTAAAACTGCTACATCCTTAACCTTTCGCCAGACACTTAGGAATCTTACATCATTTCAAGCATTCATTAAACATCTCTAGTAGCCTAATAACCTGGGTGTGTGTGTGTGATAATTGGATGTGGGATAGATTACTAGTGCCTTGTACTTGATGGTCTCTGAGTCCCCATGATCATGCAATTGTATTTGCAACCTTCCTACCGGCAAAGTCAATGCGGAAGCCAGCAGAAGATCAAAAAAGGCAGTCACATAATGTCTTCATTAACAATCTGCAGTTATTTGCTTGGCAATGGCAACTGGGACTGCTGGAATTAGTGTCGTTAAACAGGATGATCATGTGATGTCTCTGACTAGTTTGCTTAGCGACAGCAATTCTGGTCCCGATTGTAAACTCAGGACTGCTATATTACGAATTCAGTTTGGGGATTCAAAAAATAATGCATTGTTTCACAGAAGTCAATATAAATCTAACAAAATACACCATGCCAAGCAATTCTTTTTTTATATCTATAAAAGTGAGTAGTATAATTGATCACAGTACTGTCATGGATACAGTATACCTTAACATCAGTAATAAATTTCACCAAAGAATCCATTCCAATCAAATTCTACCAGAGAACATAAAAAGTAGGTTGGCCTACACTTGTTACTAAATAAACAAGGACCTGAATAAAACAATCATACAGTAATAGATCCTATGCTGTTCAATATTATGAATGACTTGATAATAATACTTCCATTTTTATACATAATTCAAAATGATAGATTTGCAGATGGCAACAATGAAAGGTGTTAGTTGCGAAGTAGTGTCCCCTCCAGGCCTTCCTGTCCTCTAACATCTCCCGGAGTCCATTTAAGCTCACGTCTACTGCTTTGGTGATTCCATCCAGCCACCTCATTCTCTGTCGTCCCCTTGCCCTCAATCTTTCCCACCATGAGGCTCTTCTCCAGTGAGTCCTTCCTTCCCATTAGATGGCCAAAGTAATTGAGTTTCATCTTCAGGATCTGGCCTTCTAAAGAGCAGTCAGAGTTCATCTCCTCAGACTGACCAGTTTGATCACTTTGCAGTCCAAGGGACTTGCAGGAGTCTTTTCCAGCACCAGAGTTCAAAGGCCTCAATTCTTTGGTGCTCAGCCTTTCTTATGGTTCAACTTTCACAGCCATAAATTGCAACTGGGAAAACCATAGTGCATATATCCACTTTTGTTGGCAGGGTGATATTTCTGCTTTTTAGTATGCTGTCTAGATTTGCCATAGCTTTCCTCCCCAAGACCAAGCGTCTTTTAATTTCTTGGCTGTAGTCCCCATCTGTGGTGAACTTGGAGCCCAGGAAAATAAAATCTGTCATTACCTCCATTTCTTCCCCATCTATTTGCCAGGAATTGAGAGGGCCGGATGCCATGATCTTAGTTTTCTGAATGTTGAGTTTCAAATGAAAGGTGTAGCAAGCAAAAAAACGGGGCACAAGATTTAGGAGAAGTTTGACAACAGAACACTGAAAAAACAGCAAAATGAATTGCAGCAAAAAAAATATTTAACAAAGAAAAATATCTAAGATTAAAGGATCTGAATGTCTTGAAGAATCACAAATTGAATATTAACAAATAATCCAATGCAATTACAAAAAAGGAATTCTAGGTTTTAGCTATAGATGCAAGATGTCAAAGTAGTGCAATGGTGTCTTCTCTAGTACAGTATAACAATGTTCCCAAAAGAAGCCAGCATGGCTGCATAAAGAACTATCTGACAAACTGAAAGACAAAAAAGGTAAGTATAAAAAGTGGAAGGAGGGGGACATAACTAAGGCAGAATATCAGCAAATAGCCCGAGCCTGTAAAGATGAAGTGAGGAAAGCTAAGGCTCACAATGAAGAAAGGCTTGCCACAAAAGTAAAAATTAACAAAAAAGCTTCTTCCAACATGTTAAAAACAAGAAAAAAGTTAAGGAAACAATTGGTCCATTGCTAGGAGAAAGTGGCAAGAAGGTGACAAGCAACAGGGAGAAAGCAGAACTATTTAACTCATGTTTTGCATCTGTCTTTACACAAAGGGATAAAACAGTCCAACCTATCAAAAGCAGCACCACAAAAATCAGATTAGGAACACAAATTGAAATAGGGAAGAAAATGGTAAGTGAGCACCTGTCTACCCTAGACGAGTTCAAATCACCAGGACCGGATGGATTACACCCCAGGGTTCTGAAGGAACTAGCAGATGAGATCTCAGAACCACTCAATTATATCTTTCAGAGATCCTGGAACACCGGGGAACTACCAGAGGACTGGAAAAGAGCTGATGTGGTTCCCATCTTCAAAAAAGGGAAAAAATTAGATCCAGGAAACTACAGACCTATCAGCCTGACCTCAATACCAGGAAAGATTCTGGAAAAATAATCAAGCAACGAATTTGCGAACACCTAGAAGCAAACAAAGTAATAGCCAAAAGCCAACATGGATTTGTCAAAAACAGATCATGCCAGACTAATCTTATTGCATTCTTTGATAATGTGACAAAATTAGTGGACCAGAGGAATGCCGTCAATATAGTTTACTTGGACTTCAGTAAGGCTTTTGATAAGGTAGACCATAACCTATTACTAGATAAAGTAGAAGAATGTGGGTTAGGCAGCATCACCACCAGATGGATTCGTAACTGGCTGACCAACCGCACTCAACGTGTAGTCCTCAATGGAACTGCATCTACATGGAGGGAAGTATGAAGTGGAGTACCCCAAGGCTCTGTTTTAGGCCCAGTACTCTTCAACATCTTCATCAATGATTTGGATGAGGGAATAAATGGGGAACTCATCAAATTTGCAGATGACACCAAGCTGGCAGGAATAGCCAACACTCCAGAAGATAGGCTTAAGATACAGAAGGATCTTGACAAACTTGAACATTGGGCACTATCTAATAAAATGAAATTCAATGGTGAAAAGAGTAAGGTTCTACATTTAGGCAACAAAAATGGAATGCACAGGTACAGTATAGGTGATACCTTGCTCAGTAGTAGTAACTGTGAAAGGGATCTTGGAGTCCTAGTGGACAACCATTTAAATATGAGCCAGCAGTGTGCAGCAGCTGCCAAAAAAGCCAACACAGTCCTAGGCTGCATCAACAGAGGGATAGAATCAAGATCATGTGAAGTGTTAATACCACTTTATAATGCCTTGGTAAGGCCACACTTGGAATACTGCATTCAGTTTTGGTCGCCACGATGTAAAAAAGATGTGGAGATTCTAGAAAGAGTGCAGAGAAGAGCAACAAAGATGATTAGGGGACTGGAGACTAAAACATATGAAGAAAGGTTGTGGGAACTGGGTATGTTTAGCTTAAGAGAAAGAAGGACTAGGGGAGACATGATAGCAGTCTTCCAATATCTCAGGGGTTGCCACAAAGAAGAGGGAGTCAAACTATTTTCCAATGCACCTGAGGGTAGAACAAGAAGCAATGGGCGCAAAGTAATCAAGGAGAGAAGCAACTTAGAACTGAGGAGAACTTTCCTGACAGTTAGAACAATTAATCAGTGGAACAGCTTGCCTCCAGAAGTTGTGAATGCCCCAACACTGGAAGTCTTTAAGAAGATGTTGGATAGCCATTTGTCTGAAACGGTATAGGGTTTCCTGCCTAGGCAGGGGGTTGGACTAGAAGACCTCCAAGGTCCCTTCCAACTCTACTATTGTATTGTATTGTATAATGTTGGAAGGGACCCTGGAGGTCTTCTAGTCCAGTGGTGGGCAACCTTTTTTTTCAACTGAGCCAAATCTCGCCAAAACCACGATTGAAATTTATTTTGAGAGCCACATTTTTAAAACCGAAAATACATAGGATGGTACACTGTTTTTAGTTTCAATAAGTTTTTATTGAGAATATTCTGCATGCAAGTATCCACATAGGTCGGGAGGATACAAATAACACAACTAATAAAACAAAAACTTTAGAACGATATTATTTATCGATAACGTTAAATTCCGTAAAATTTGCCTTACAATGTAGAGAAAATTACATCCTGACAATGACTGACAAAGTCACAACCACTAATGTGAACATTGGCCTTGCATTTCCTTGGATAGTTTGAGTAAGTCAGGTTTGTATGTTGTTGTTTTTAATTTCATCTCTCTCTCCCACTTTCTTTCTTTTTTTCTTTTTCTTTCTCTCTCTCTCTCTGGCTCTTTGTCTCTCTCTCCCTCCCTCCCTCTCTGTCTCCCTCTGTCATTTTCTCTGGGTGTCTATCTGTCTGTCTCTCTCTCTGTATCTCTGTCTCTCTCTCCTCCTTCCCCCATCTCTGTCACTCTGTGTGTGTGTGTGTCTGTCTGTCTCTCACTCACTCTGTGTGTGTGTGTCTGTCTGTCTCTGTCTCTCCCTCTGTCTCTCTCCCCTCCCTTCCTCTCTCTCTGTCACTCTGTGTATGTGGGTGTGTCTGTCTCTCACTCATTCACTTAATCACTCACTCTGTGTCTCTCTCTCTCTCTGTCTGTCTATCTTTCTCTCCCTCCCTCCCCCTCTCTGTCTCTCTCTGTCTGTGTGTGTGTCTGTGTGCGTGTGTCTGTCAGTCTCGCTCTGATTCCCTCCCTCACTCCCTCTCTCTGTTCCTCTCTCTGTCTGTCTGTCTCACTCACACACACACACACACACTGTGGTCACCTTGTTGAGTGTTCCAATCACATTTGAAACACTCAACAACTGGCCTGCATTTATGGTATTTTGCAGCATTCTGAATGCTGCAAAATACCATAAATGCAGGCCAGTTGTTGAGTGTTTCAAATGTGATTGGAACACTCAACAAGGTGACCACAGTGTGTGTGTGTGAGTGAGTGAGACAGACAGAGAGAGAGAGAGAGGAACAGAGAGAGGGAGTGAGAGAGGGAATCAGAGAGAGACTGACAGAGTCTGACAGAATCAGAGAGGTACTTTTAACTACCTGGCAGTGGCGTTTTGCCTTGGGGGGCTCCTCAGAACATCCCAAGACTTCGGAGGGAAGCGTACAACACCGAGCAGGAGCAAAGCCCCTTTCCCAACTGGCCCTTCCTCCCTCGGAATGCTTCGGAGGGAAGCTTCTGCATAAGCCCGGGCGAGTGACAACAAGTTCCCACCGTTACGAAGTCTCGGAGGCTGTAATTTTCTGAGCTGTGCGCGCGCGCCTGTTTTCCACGGCGTAGAGCAGCGGCGAGATTCTGCGCAGCGAGCGATGATTCCGGGGGTCATCCAGGAAGATGAAGAACGTGAGGGGGGACCCTGCCCCCCCACTGATGGCTTCCGGAATCATTGCTCGCCGCTGCTCCACGCCGTGGAAAACAGGCGCGCGCGCACAGCTCAGAAAATTACAGCCTCGGAGACTTTGTAACGGCGGGAACTTGTTGTCACTCGCCCGGGCTTTTGCAGAAGCTTCCCTCCAAAGCGTTCCGAGGAGGGAGGGGAGCGGGCGCCTGGCACACAGAAGAGCCGCATTAAAGGGTGTAAAGAGCCGCATGTGGCTTGCGAGCCGCGGCTTGCCGACCACTGTTCTAGTCCAACCCCCTACTCAACCAAGAGATGCTATACAATTTCAAACAAATGGCTGTCCAATCGCTTCTTAAAAACTGAGTGTTGGAGCACTCTCAACTTCGTTCCACTGATTAATTGTTCTGTCAGGAAATTTCTTAATTCTAGGTTGGTTCTCTCCTTCATTAGTTTCCATCCATTGTTTCTTGTCCTGCCTTCAATCTGGGCATTCGATTGACCCCCCACTCTTCTCTGTGGTGATGGTCGGGCAGCACTTGTAATATTACAACCAATCAGATTTTAGGAATGGCACAGTGGGTTCTGAGACAAATAACCAAAATGAATAAAGTGTCCAGAAGGCTTACGAGGAATTGCTGGAAGATGTTGGCTTTTTACGCAAAGGCTGCTGGATTGTCACCTTCAAATATTTTATAATAGTACATTTCTGCATGATAGCTGAGAGTTGGACTAGATTAGGGATGGGCAACTGGCAACTTTACGATCTGTGGAGTTCAACTCCCAGAATTCCTGAGACATCACATTCAGTCAGGGTAGCTTCTCATCTGAAGAGAAAGTGGCAGACTACAATTTTTTAAATTGGATTGGACAACAAATAACAAGAGTCATAAATTCTTCTCTTTATGATTCTGTAATCTCAGCAGTTGGCACCTAGTCTCTTAAGACCTTGATTTATGTCTTGACTACCATTTTCCTTCAGCTTTTGTGGCCAGATTTCTTGGCTTTTGACCTATGGCTGTTTACTGACTTTGTCTGTGATCCTTCCCCCCACCCCTTATTTAAAAAGTCTTATCACTCTGGGCAGCCAGTAGATGCTCCCTTAACTTATCAAACATCACACAACTATACTGTTAAAAATAAAATACAAATAGTCCCCGACTTACAACAGTTCTTTTAGTGACTGTTCGAAGTACGACACTGAAAAAAGGGGCTTATGATCATTTTTCACACTTATGACCATTGCAGCATCCCCATGGTCACATGATTTTCCCTCGGTTGCCTGACAACTGGTTCATATTTAGGATGGTTGCAGTGTCCCGGAATCATGTGATCCCCTTTTACAACCTTCTGACAAGCGAAGTCAATGGGGATGCCAGATTCACTTTAACAACCGTGTTACTAATTTAACAACTTCAGTGATTCACTTAACAAATGTGGCAAGAAAAGTCGTAAAATGGGGCAAAACTCATTTAACAATTTTTTCACTTAGCAACATAAATGTTGGACTCAGTTGTGGTCATAAGTTGAGTACTACCTGTAACATAGATGGTAAATAAGGATTTATTTTTTGCTCACTAAATGCATCCAAATTGGGGACAACCAACGGTGACGATCACAATGACTACTGATCTGAAGGTAGATTTGCTGGACTTTGCATCCAATATGTCACAAAAAGTTGCTGGGAGTCAAGCAGTATAAAATATTATTATTATTATTATTATTATTATTATTATTATTATTATTATTATTATTATTATTTAGTTAATCTTTGGTGAGATTCACAGCCTTTGGGGCTGGTTGGTAGCATGATTCATTGTCATAAGCTTCCTTGTTTTTCTGTCCAAATTGTCCAACTCCATCTGGGCCCAGTCAATTGTTCCTGCAGAGTATCGAATTACAGGTATAGCCTAGGTATTTATGGCTTTTATGATGTTTCCTTCACTCAGTTTGGACTTTAATATCTTGCGAATTCGTGGAATGTACTTGGCTGAAGTTAATTCCTTGACTTTATTATGCATTAAGTCAGAGGCCTCTAAAATCCCTAAGTACTTGTAGCCTTCTTTTAGTTTACTGCCTTGATCATTTCTTCATTCTCAAGTTCTATTCCATCATCTTCTATGATCTTGCCTGCTTTGGTTGCCATTGTTGCACATTTGTCAATTCCAAACGGCATACCAATGTCTTGGCTAAATTATTTTGTGCTTTCAATTAATAAATTCAGTTCAGCTTTTGTTTTACCAAACAGCTTCAAATCATCCATGTACACCAAGTGCGAGATTTTCAGTCCTTTCTTTGTAAGTTCGTATCCACAGTTCATCTTCTTCAACATGATTGTCAGTTGTATCATTGAGAGTATAAAAAGTAGGGGTGAAAGGGAATCGCCCTGGAAAATGCCTCGTTTAATTTCAACTTCACCCAGTTCTTCTTCATTAGCTATAAGCTTCGTTTTCCAGAGGTTCATTGAAGTTTCCATGAATTTTTGTATGTTGCTGCTGATGCCAAAGATTTTCAGACTTTTCTTGATCCAGCTATGGGGAACTGAATCAAATGCTTTCTTATAGTCTATCCAAGCCATGAACAGGTCTTTTCTTTGAATTCTTTAGGATTAGCTTGTCAATCAGCAGTTGGTCCTTTGTTCCTCTTGAATTTTTGCAGCATCCTTTCTGTTCTACAGGAAGCAAGTTATTTCTTTCCAAGTATCCATAAATTTGGTTTGCAATGATACCAGTAAGGAGCTTGTATGTTGTTGACAAACAGGTGATTGGCCTATAGTTTCCAGGGTCCTTTCTGGAATGTCCTTCCAGTTGTCATCCTTTCATCATTTTCAGGTGTTTCTAAGATCTGGTTCATTTGTGCTGCCAATCTTTTGTGTTCACTTGTAAGTGCCTTTAACCAGAAGCCATGTAACTCATCTAGTCCAGGTGCACTCCAGTTCTTCATTTTTCTTGACTGCCTCTGCACCATTTCTTTTGTTATTTTCATATCTTCCATTTTATGCACTTTAATAGTATCCTCAATCTGTTTGATCCATTTTGCATTTCTGTTGTGGCTCTTGTTGTTTTCCCATAAATTCATCCAGAATTTCAGAGCTTTCTCTTTATCAGGCTTTTCATTTGTTGTTACGCCATCTCTACTTTCTAAGCTTTTATAAAACTGGTGCTGATTTGCTCTGAACTGTGAGTTTTCCTTGAACTGAGTTACTCGGTTTTCATACCTTTTAATCTTTTCAGCAACGGCAACAACCCTCTGCTTCAGCTCTTCAATTACTACTGCAATCTCCTTATTCTCCAAATCGTATCTTACTTCCAGGCTGCTTTTGACCTGCTTGTTCTTTAGTTGACCTTGCCTTAAGTTCTTCAAGTTGCTCAAGTCTTCAGAAATTTTTTTGATCTTCAATTCCAACCGAATTTTCCAGTTAGGCTTCCTCTTCTTGCCTCTTTGGTTCCTTTGTATTTTCAAACCCAATTCTTTGGTGGTTATGAAGGCTGCTGCATACATCAGCTGGTTTGTTTCAGCTAATGTAGTGGTTTGAATGGTTTGCACAGCCTCATTGACCTTTTTTAGTATCTTTCTCAATTCTTTTCGGTTCCCTTGGTTCAGCTTTGGCAAAAGTGTTCTTTCGGCATCTTCCATTTGATGCTTTATTTTCTCAGCTAATTGAGCAATATCTGTTGGTGTTTGTTCTGTTGTTGTTGTTGTTGTTGTTGTTGTTGTTGTTATTATTATTATTATTATTATTATTATTATTATTATTATTATTATTATTATTATTATTATTATTATACGATTGTATCACAGCGGCCAGTTGTTTCACCGGATTTGGCATTGATTACTAGTCGGGCCCCACCCAGAGGTAATACATGTGCGGATCCAAACAGTGCAGCTTTTTGCATTTGACTGATGGTGATTTTGTCAAGTTTTAACTGTTTTAAATGTAATTCCAGTGCTTTGGGAATAGCACCCAGTGTGTCGATTACCACTGGAATTACCACTGCTGGTTTGTGCCATAATCATTGAATTTCGATTTTTAAGTCCTGGTATTTCGCGATTTTTTCATATGCCTTCTCGGCGACCCTGCTATCACCTGGTATTGCGATGTCTATGATTGTAACCTTATTCTTCTCAACCAGTGTGATGTCTGGTGTATTATGCGCCAGTATTTTATCCATTTGTATGCGAAAATCCCACAAGATCTTGACCATCTGACCCTTGATGACTTTTTCAGGCTTATGTTCCCACCAGTTTGTTGCTGTTTTAATATTATAATTTTTGCACAAATTCCAGTGGATCATTTGTGCCACAGAATTGTGCCACATTTTATAGTCATTCTTGATTTTATCACATCTTTTCTGTATTCTTGTTTCATCTTGTAGGAAGTTATCACCCAGCCCACCCAGCCCCCTCCCAGAAAAATGAAATATCTTAGGAAATATTGATAAGGCAGAATATTATATTTTCCTAGGATATTTCATTTTTCTGGGAGAGGGCTGAGTGATAACTTCCTACAGTCTGTTGGGCCTTCAGTAGATTTTTGTTCTTTACTTCAATTAATAGATGTTCTTGACTTTCTTTTAAATAATCAGCCAGTGCATGTTTTTCTTCTTCAACTATTTGCTTCACTTGTAATAATCCTCTGCCACCTGATTTTCGGGGCAGGTATAGTCTATCAGTGTCACCGCGTGGATGTAAACTGTAGTGCATTGTCATTAGTTTCCTGGTTTTTCGGTCCAAAATGTCCAAATCAGCTTGTGCCCAGTTAACTATAGCAGCTGTGTATCTTATAACTGGTATTGCCCAGGTATTTATGGCCTTGATTGTATTTCCATTTAATTTAGATTTTAAAATTTTCCTAACTCTGTTGGTGTACTCTCTCCTGACAATAGTTTTTATTTCTCCATGTTTGATGTTATCCAACTGCAGAATGCCTAAATATTTGTAGGCTTCATTTTTGTTGCATTTAATTAGTTGGCCATTTGGCATTTCAATTCCCTCACATGCAGTGATTTTGCCCCCTTTTATGGATACAGTGGCACATTTCTCTATGCCAAACTGCATTGAAATATCGGTGCTGAATACTCGGACTGTGTTTGTCAGTGATTGGATTTCTATTTCTGACTTTCCATAGAGTTTCAAATCATCCATATATAATAAATGCGAATTTTTTTCAGCTTCTTTGGCTGTTTGGTAGCCTAATTTCATTTTTTAAAAGATTACTGATAGTGGGATCATCGCGATGATGAAGAGAAGAGGTGAAAGTGAATCACCCTGGAAAATTCCTCGCTTGATATTAACCATTCCGTAGTTCTCATTCCCTACTGCCAACTCAGTTCTCCATTGTTTCATCGCCTTTTCAGTGAAGGATGTAATATTTTTACTAATGCCAGTTGTTTCTAAGCATTTTATGATCCAACTATGTGGCAATGAGTCGAATGCTTTTTTATAATCAATCCAGACCATATTCAAGTTCGTTTTTCTTTTCTTACAATTTTCTAATATCATTTTATCAATTAGGAGCTGATCTTTTGTGCCCCTACTCCTTCTTTTGTTGCCTTTTTGCTCTACTGGCAAGATGTTGTTTGTTTCCAAATAATCCATAATGTTATCTGCAATAATGCCTGTGAGTAATTTGAAGGTTGTTGGCAAGCATGTTATTGGTCTGTAGTTTTCAGGTATTGTTCCTTTAGTTGCATCTTTCTGAATCAAGTATGTTTTTCCAGTTGTCAACCATTCATCAATTTGACCATTTTGTAAAATTTCATTCAGTTGCCCGGCCAATATTGCATGTAAACTGGTCAGATATTTGAGACAGAAACCATGTAATTGGTCATTTCCAGGTGATGTCCAATTCTTTACTTTTTTTACTCGATTTTTGACCATCTCAGTTGTTATTTCTAATACTTGCATTTGGTTGTTACCAATGCTTTCCTCAAAGTCATGTATCCACTTTGCTTCCTTATTGTAGTCCTTTACATTTTCCCACAATTCTTTCCAGAATTCAGCTGTGGCCTGCTTTTCTGGTTTTTCACTTTTGGTGTCACCATTCACGTTAAGACTTTGATAAAAACGCCCTTGGTCTGATCGAAATTGTTGATTTTGTTTGCATTGGATGATTCGTGCCTCATATCTCTCAATTTTTCTAGCTGTTGCTGTTATCTGCTGTTTTACAATCTCTACAACTTTATTGATGTTTCTTATATCCAATCTATATCTTCTGATTAGCTGATCTATGATTTTGCTGTTTTTAAGCCGTTGCTCATGCATGTTCTTTAAGTTGCTAGCATCTGCCCTTAATTTTTTAACTTTTTGTTCTAATCGGATTTTCCACTTTGGCTTTGATGCTTTTTCCATTGTTGATTAGGTGCTTTGATTTTAATGCCTAGTTCATTGGTGAATATTACAGCTGCACTGTACATTAACTGATTCGTTTCCAAGATGGTTCCTGATTCAATTGTTGAAAGCACTACATTAACCATTTTCATGATAGGACCAAAATTTTCTTAGGGACAGTTTTTTATGATGACAATGATGATGATGATGATAATGTTGTTGTTAATCTTTGGTGAGATTCACAGCCTTTGGGGCTGGTTGGTAGCTCAACAGCTCGAGTCCTAACCAAGGACCTAGGAACTGGTAAGGTAACGTCGAAGGATATAGGCTGTTCCAAGTAGGGCGGTTTTTTGTAGAATCAGAATGTTCAAATCTGATAAATTTAAAATTTCCAAATAGCGAGATAGTCCTTTAGGTATTTCTCCAAGGGCTCCAATTACAATCGGGACAACACATGATTTCTTTTTCCACAGTCACTCTACTTCAATTTGCAAGTCCCGGTACTTTGTGATTTTTTCTTGCTGTTTATCTTCAATTCTTGCATCTCCAGGTATTGCAATGTCAATGAACTATACTTTTTTCTTTTCAACTATTGTTATGTCAGGTGTGTTGTGGGCCAAGTGCCTGTCAGTCTGGATTCTGAAGTCCCACAAGATCTTGACTTTCTCATTCTCTAAAACTTTCTCAACCTGATGGTCCCAGTGGTTTTTGCTGTACTCAAATCCAAAATTTTGGCAATTTCCAGTGAATGATCTTAGTAACACAGTCATGGCGTTGTAGGTAGTCAGTTTGTAAAATTTTGCTGCACCCACTGATCAAGTGGTCGACTGTCTCGTCTTTCTCATTACAGAGGCGACATTTGCTGTTGGTGGTAACATGTTGAATTTTTGCCTTCATGTAGTTTGTGGCTACGGCTTGTTCTTGAGCTGCCAAAATAAAGCCTTCTGTTTCTTTTTTCAGTGCTCCTGATCTTAACCAGTTCAAAGTTAGCTTTTGGTCAGCTCTGCCTTCAATACTTTTCAAGTATTGGCTATGCATAGCTTTGCTTTTCCAATATTTAGCTCGCTTCTCAATTACTTCTTTCTTATATTCAGCTTTTGACTTAGTTGTCTTTAAAAGGCCTCCTTTATTTACTTCCTTAATCATTGGTTCTTCACTTTTCTGGATGTAATCATTCAAGCTGTGTATTTCTTCTTCCACAGTCTGTTTTACTTGTAGGAGTCCTCGACCACTCTCTGCTCTTGGTAATTATTATTATTATTATTAACTTTATTCATTAAACATGAAACTCAGCCAACTGAACATTCAAAAATGCATTACAAATACCAATGACTGGTGCTAATGGTTGATACGGTTTGCTGCCAGCTGCTAGGTATCAAATATGTACCTTCTTAAAATTATTATCATTATCATCACCATCGTCATCATCATCATTACGCTAAGGCATCAGGTTAGTAACCAAGAGAACATGAGTTCTAATCGTCCACCATCATGAAAGACATTTGGGTCATCTTGGGGCCAGTCATTCTTTCAGCCCAACTCACTTCACAGGTGGTTGTGGGAACAATAGAAGGAGGAAGCAGTCTTAGATATGTTCACCATATGCGATTTACAAAAAATAACAAAGTTGGGATATAAATAATATAGGGCTAGAGTATGCTCCAGGACATTGATATCTGAATTTGCTAATTGAAATGTTATATTAAATAAATAGAGGAGGGAGGGTAAATTATAGCATCCATTATACATTTGAAGCACAATGTGGCTTATGAATGCCATCATCTTACACTATAGCATGGCTTTTAAGCCCATCTAT
The DNA here is from genome assembly GCF_964273705.1 of Natrix helvetica. NCBI lineage: Eukaryota > Metazoa > Chordata > Lepidosauria > Squamata > Natricidae > Natrix > Natrix helvetica. The sequence continues at coordinate 101,004,225 of NC_138549.1, read as the reverse complement.
ATGTGTTCTAGCTTAAAGTTAAAAAGATTGCAACCGACACCAATGCACTGAAAATTGAGAATTTTATTGAAAAACTGACCAATAAAATGTCCTTGTGAAAGTGGTACACTATAACAGCCTTTTTGTACATCTTAGTCTTCCTCTAATAAGGAGGAAGTATTCATGTTAAGTTATAATATAGTTGTCATATATTCAATTTTAAAAGCAAACAGCATCTTTTGGTCTTTATTCTAAGTGGTACAACCAAAAATCCTTTTAGTGAAGGTGAGTTTAGATTAGACAAAGAACATGAAATGTAACAACAAAAAAATGCCATTTTTACCACAATTATAAACTGTCAAGGAAAAATTGCAGCATTATAGAAAGTTTGTTAATAATATTTAAATATAATTATCTTTAATAAAGTCAACAAGTATGTAACTTCCAATATATTATGCTTCAGCTTAAGATGGGTTTTCCAGCATTGGATTATATCCACAGGTGCACTATTTGCTAGGTATACATGAATTGCAATGACTGAAAAACCAGCTGCTTGGGAAAAAAAAGTCTTATTCTTTTTTGTGACAAATTAAAGCAATTATTTGGAAGACCAATAAGACTGAGCTTGATTTAGGAAGCATTTGAGTTCTTTTCAATCTTTTCCTCAGCTAATGACTAACAGAACACACTGCTAGTTTTTAAGAGATCAAACTGCAAGGAAATTTCAGATGTTTCTTCAAATGAGAATTTAACACAAAACTGCATGCGTCCAAATTATTCATAACAAGTTGTACAGACCTTATTGATACAGGAACTGATTAACCTGGAACATTTTACAATATTTTTTTTTCAGAGTACGAGAGGCAGTTTTCCAAAATAAATTATTCAACCCAAAAGCAGTTTGAGGTGTTTTGGGAGGGTGATCTGATATTTAAACTGCAGTTTAGTTTGGAGAACTTATTTAGGGGAATTGCTTACGTGCTTTTCCTGGAACAAACCATTCTGGACTTCTCTGGAATGATCCATTTCCCAGATCAACAAATTTTGCACATTCTTACTCAGAATATTAATATAATCTATTTTCCAAGTAATATTCCTTTTCAATCAAGGCTTAAAAATATGCAAATGGAATCATCGTTTAACTTGGCCAGTTGTGCTACATTTATAATAAATTTTGCATATTTTTATGTGAACCTTTTCCATATGATACAATTAAACATAATTCATCAGAATTATTCAGAAATAGTCTTGACCTCAATAATTTGTCATTCTGAGTGGCGGATGCAGCCAATGCAAAATTTTTGGTACGAAATAATTAATTCTCTAAAGTACTACATTAGATGGTACAACCAAAAATAAAAACAGATCCTCCAAAGTGCTTTATGGTCAAGCACTAGTCTATACTTGTTCATTAATGTTTGTTATTAACCTAATATCAAAATCTTAATGCTAAGATTCCGGATGAAAGTCTTTTCTCTAGATTTAGGAACACCATTGCGGGCAAACAGCTCTCTTTACAGGAACACCTTTTCCATTTCTTTTAGTCGCTGTATATGTGCCTTACTAATGCATGGGTAAATCAAATCCCCCAAATTTGTAAACTAGAAGCTCCATGAAAGCAAGAGAGCTGCATGAATAAGCGCTTGGGTGCAATCAGATCAATTGCAGTGGACACTGATTGGGTTCCCCCCCCCCTCTCCCCTGAAAATCCATTTCTGGAACTAAATAAACTGTTATATCTACCCATCTTTAAAAAGGGTTGTGATACATAAACCACAATTGGAAAAATCTGCTGAAGCCACTAAGAGGCTGTTCTCTTTTCTTCAGTGCAAACAAGCTAAAATTTGAGGTCTTTCTTCTGTCCTCAGAGGTTGACCAGCAACTACCAAAGTAAAGCTCTTATCCCCTTATTAACTGGACAAAGAAAATAACTTCATTAAATCGGATTCCAGATTATGGTTAGATTAACCTAATGAAATCAGTCTTTATTCGTTGATTCCAACTGGTATCTTTGTATTTCTCATGGGATTAAATTTGGATCTGACCCAGTTTTTAACCAACGTGGATTAATCTAGTCCATGTGCTGGGCTGAGATACTTAAGCATTTTTTTAAATATACAATTTAATGAAAGGTAACTTTGGCATTATTAACCTGATAATTTCAGATATAGGCAATGACCATTATTAAGTTCCTACCATTTGGCGGGAGATACAGCCATCCAATCAAATTCATACCGTTACTTTCCATCAATCCTGTGGCAAAAAACCCCAGTACTGTACATTTCTATACAGCATATTCTTTTTAGGAGATGCCCACAGGACAGATAATACAAAGGACACAGTCCAATGACACAAGAGGAGACTTCCACTCAAGAAGCAGGACTCCCTTCTCCTCATCCTTGAATAAATTGTAGGGAATTTCTAACTTCCAGAGTCAAGCTGGAGGGCACAGAAATTGCAGACTATGTGAAAATCACCTCTCTTTGCCAGAGGTTATTTTGTGGGCAGGTGGCATTAACTGGAAGCAACCTATAGAATCAAACACTCCTAGTTTTAGTGACAATTCCTTTTTTAATCAACTGAAAGAGGAAATAACAGGGTATTTTAATTGCTTTTTATAGGTGGCTCTCACAACAAGTACTGGAAATAACATGTATTTCAAAACCAGCAACCTATATAAAGCCCTAACCAACTGTCTTCACACACACAATTGCCAATCCTAGTTGGTTTAAACTGCTTACAAGTTTGCAGCATTTCTTGAATTAGTCTCAATATTTATTCCCTGGTTTATAACCAGAAACTGCAGTTTTCTTGAGTTGCTTCTATGCATGTGGCCCTAGTGCAAAGCTACAACTTTAATTATTTCTGTACCTTTTTGCTTGACAGGGTTGCTCTGGCTTATAAACCTGCTTCACTGAGGACTATGCCTCAGAACGCCTCATTTCACATTTTAAGATATTGCCAGTGCTGGGTGTTACCTGATATGTGGTTTTCTACATGTTTGAAAATGACTTAGGAACTTTCCAGACCAAAAAAAAAAAAAAAGACTAGACTGCACATAGAATATTCTTCTGAAAGTATTTACATTTCTGTACACATACACATTACTGGAAGCCAAATCTCGCAATACAAATGAATGTAGGTATCAACAGTTTGAGACAGTAGAGCAAAAACACTAGGTTATACTCTTGCTTCGGTGGCTGGAACCATATAATAATCCTATCTTTTAGAAGTCAATTTGAAGAAAAGAAGCCAAAAGTTACTCTTATTGAAACGATCCATAGTGGAAACACTCCATGGCATTTTTGAACATTTTTCTTAGTTTACTGCAGCCCTTATTCATTCTACTATTTTTTTTTCCCTTGGGAGAAAACAAAGCTTCACCTTTGAGACGGTTATCATCTAACTGCTATCATTCATTGTTCCCAAATGCTGCAGAGCATAAATACAAATTTGGTACATTTGTTTGAATCGCTTATGTACATTTGAACAGCCCAAATGAATGTCAAGGAAGAATCTCCAACAAATACTGCAAGAACATTTCCAGCCATCTTGAAAAGATCTTCATGAAAAGATTAGGAAACAATCTTCGGTGGAGAAATCAACAATTTGGGGAAAATACTGATAGCACCACAATGAGTTGCACTAAGGTGCTAAAGGAGGTACCTTATTCCCTGCAGAGTGAATGTTCTAGTACTGAAATGTATTGCAATAACTAAAAGCAACTGTATACAAAAGGTTAGCTTTTGGCTCGTTTATCTACATAAAAGTAATTCCTTCTTCTAAATGCTCAGATGATGTTTAATTTGCTGAATGTAACAGGATTTATAACATATGGAAACAAACCTTGGAAGGAAGGTTATCTTGATTCCGATGGGCGTTTAAAAGGGCTAATACCCTGGTAAGACATTTTAGTGTTTATGCAAATGGTCCAAGAGTGCTTTTTATTATCAAGGGAAAAAAAATCTATGAACAAATTATCGTCTTTAGAGGATTTATGAATGTACCATGGGGGAGGGGAGATGTGTGTGTGTGTGAGACTGAGGTGCCAGATTACCATGCTTGCAAGTCTAGATGTATAAATGAATGTGATACATCAGGAGACCTGCTATCCTTGAGACACCAGATGGATGCTTGCTATATATTACAATAGATAAAATTCGCTCTGTGTTCCCTTTCTGAATTCATTTAAATAAGTTTTATCTTTTCAATTTTCCCAACTTTCAGACATCGGTCTTAAGCTATCCACGTCCTTCGGTTGTCTTGAGGCATGCTGGTATTCTTTATTCGCTGCTAACTGTCCAGTTAAGTTTAGAGATCAGGAAAGCGGCTGGGATCCTCCTTGTAGTCGTCAGGAATTGTGAAAATTGATTCATCAAACTCATCATAGCGAAACTCCTGAAAAGTCACAGTGGCTGTGATTGTTGGAAACACAGGAATATCTGGGAAGAAAGGAACAGAACCATTAATGGGTCCAGGATGGAGATACTCCTCTCTTTAACAAGACTCCTCCTGATCATCTCCATGACATTCTCCTCGCAGGTAGCTTGATGCAATTCCAAGTCCTTTTAGGTAGTATAAAGGATGGGTTCGGAGAAATGTTGCAACTGATGGCCAGTGAGATGCCTTAATGGACCACCCTATATTTATTGTTTGTCAATCCTAAAGAAAACTGCTGGCAGAGAGATCTATAAACAAATTATCGTCTTTAGAGGATAAAGATCTAGGTTTGGGAGTACAACCAATATGCAAACAATAAGCACCTGCACCTCTCACGTCTATCGATTAATCTAGGGAAATAATAGAGGGAAGTACATTGCATCTGACAATAATTCTGGAATTAATCACAAAAATTTCTAGACGGGCAAAAGGAATGTTATGGGGGAGAGGGGGAAGTTGCTTATGAGGGAATTATATTCCCATTTGAATTTAAACATGGGCACAGGATATATTGCTTAGGCTGGGATAAAACTGCTGTAACGTGGAGGCAGATTGCAAATACAAATTGTTGCAAAAGTCAAATTAGTTAGACTGTCAGTGATCTTTTAATCGTTGAATTTTAATTTAAAGTCAAATGAGTTAGACTCAGTGACGTGAAGTCAGGGGAGGCAGGGGAGGCACAGCCTCACTGCTCTCATCATGAAAAGAAAAAAAATATAAAAGGGAAAAGGTGAGTGCTGAGGTGAGGCTAGCTAGCTGCTGCCTCACTGTGAATGACTGCGTTTAAAAAAGCCTCTTAAAAAGCGCCCTCTACTATGAGGCAGGAGAACTGCATGCCTCATCTAGTCTGACTTTTTATGTGTTTTATGATCACTCGAGCAGAGTTAAGCGAGGGTTAAAAGCCTACAAAATCCCGAGGTAGGTGAGGCACGCAGTTCTCCTGTCTCATAGTATAGGGCGCTCATTCTTCCTGTGACTCAACTCTTCCCTTTTTCTTCCCTCCTCGCTTGCGATACAGTAACAATTAAGGGGGAACGCAAAGATGTACCTTCATCTCTTCATTGATTTCCCTTTTTACAGGATGAGCCAGCTTCCTGCTTCTTTTATTTTCTGGAGGTCTCACTCCTTTCTCCATTTCTGTCATTTTTTATTTTATTTTATTTTTTTGTTTGGTGTGTGTGTGTGGCGCGCACACATGTGTGTATGTATCTACTTTGGTGGAGCTGAAATGGCTGCTGGTATTATTTGGGAAAAAGCTTTCGGGGGGGGGGAAGGTTGTGGAGAGGAAGGGAGGAGGACAGGGGTGGCTTTTAGCGCTGATTTGTTTCCTTCTCTTTTCTCTCTCTCTCATTCTCTCCCTTCATCTCCCTTTCATTTCTCTCTCCCTCTCCTCCTTCTCTCTCTAATTTGTTTCCTTCTCTCCTTCCAGCTCTCTTTCATTTCTCTCTATCTCTCTCTCTTTCTCCCCTTTTCTCTTTCATCTCTTTCTTGCACGTGCAAACAAAATACCCCAGGATCACGGTGGCGGGGACAGCAACTCCTTCCACTGCGCCGTGGAGAAGAGCCACGCTGTGCAGGAGATTCCTCAGTGCTAGACTCAGGTCAGCACGAGCTGCGGTCCCCACCACCATGATCCTGGGGTATTTTGCTTGCACGCGCAAAGAGATGAAAGAGAAAAGAGGAAAAAGTGAGAGAGAAATGAAAGAGAGCTGGAAGGAGAGAATGGGAGAGAGGGAAAAGAGAGGGAAACAAATTAGAGAGAGAAGGGGAAGAGGGAGAGAGAAATAAAAGAGATGAAGGGAGAGAATGAGAGAAAAGAGAAAAGAGAGGGAAACAAATCAGGGGGAAGGAAAGGGAGAGAAAAGAAAGAAAGAAACTAACTTTCTCAGACCTCTGACGAAAGCAATGGCAAGCTAGATCTCTTGCCAAGAAAACTGCAATTTGCCAGAAGGCACAAATTGGAAGCAAGTCGGATTTTTTAAAAAGAAAATAACAGATGGCAAAAAAATGCATCTGAAAATAAGATTATTTATAATTTTGGATAACGTATTATATTGTCAAACTCAAAAGGTTTTTGATACTTAATTGTCATTATCATCATCATCATCTCTCTCTCTCTCCTCCCCCCCTCGGAGGGACTGTCCTCCCTTGTGGAAAACACAACAAGGAACTCCTCGGCTCCTTGCTCCCCCCAAATCTCTTTTTTGTTGTTGTTGGCCACTGGTGGTCACCGCATATGATCCTCGGCGATACGCTCTTGCCCGCCACCCCTTCGAAACGCGTAAGGACGGGAAAAAACATCACGGATCCTTTTATTAAAACCCCCTGTATTACAAAGGCATTTTAATAAAAAGATTGTGATGACGTCAGTGCCTCACCAGCCATAAACCTCACCGCACGTCACTGGTTAGACTACATCAGTGATCCTTTAATTGTTGAAGTTTAATTTAAAGTACAGGTGGCAATTTTCTTTCCTCATTGTTGTGTTTTATACTATTCATCATCAACTGTTTTATTCAAATGAGGCAGAAGTATAAAACATATTTTAATGTGGAGCTTAAATAGATGTCCAGCAAAGGGTGACATTAGTTGTTTGTATTTCTTTATAATCTCAGCGAAGCTTCCTTGCTAACTTCAAAGAGGGAGGGCAGAGGGAAAGGATTAGACCACAGTACATTGCCAATAATTCTGCTGATCTTCCTTACGAAAGATAAGTGAAATGCAACCACACGCTCCTTCTTTTGCCTAGGCTGGCCCTTCCTGTTCAAGCAAAACTTTTACTCTGGACCAGGAGTGTAAAACTCGATCCCATTGCAGCAGAGGTGGTATTCAGCAGCTGACCAGTTCTGGAGTACTGGTAGCAGAAATTTTGAGTAGTTCGAAGAACCGGTAAATACCACCTCTGACTGGCCCCACCGCCATCTATTCTCTGCCTCCCGAGTCCCAGCTGATCGGGAGGAGATGGGGATTTTGCAATAACCTTCCCCTGGCGTGGGGAGGGAATATAGATTTTACCGTATCCTCCCCCTGGAGTGGGGAGAGAATGGAGATTTTATAGTATCCTTCCCCTGCCACGCCCACAGAACCGGTAGTAAATTTTTTTGAATCCCATCACTGCATCGCAGGCTGTATCAGGATTTTGTTTGCCTTGGGGGGCCAGGCAGGTGTAGCCTGGCTATTGCAGCCAACTGGATGGGCAGGGCCAGGGCAGGGAGGGACCAGTCCCTCGCTGTCTCCGTGACAACTCTGGGCCTATCGTGGGCCACATCTGGCCCATAGGCTACGTGTCTGACACGCCTGCTCTGGACTATTATTTATTTTCCGTTCAATACACTGTGCAACGGCATATTTTATTTTGCCTAATGCCCGATTGGAAACTATTGCAGATCATGCCGGTGACCCCCAACCCAAGAGGCAATCAAATTAATCCCTGGTTTCAGATGACAGCTATAGCTCACCTAACTTTACTGGAAAGCCTGGCGGAAGTTTCATCTGCACAAATTCCCGCAGTTTGTTAAAGTGCTTGAAGGGTGCAATTACTTCTAAAACATTCAACAACCTGAAAGAGAATGCATGACATCTATGAACAACTTCCATAACTACCCACCTGATTTAAGCAATTGGGAAGGGAAAGTATTATTCTCACCCCACTATTGGGCACACTACAACTAGCAATAGATATATATATATTTTAAAAATGTTAAGTAATGGATACATTCACAAATTACCAATTATTTATATAAATTACATATTCATAATGAATGCTGTTCTTGCTTATCACAGAATGCGTGTGCATGGTGTAGCCTCTAATATGACTTTTTGCACTATGGATATAGAACTTGGGTATCTAATATGGAATTTGATTTTTTTTAATTTGGACTAGTTTTTTTTTTTAAAAAAACCAATAACGTAGACGTTGAAAGGATCTGAAACTAACATGTTTTCAGGCCTTCTCCAGCTCTTCTCTGGATCCTGCAGACCATGGGACTACAGAGGAGATACTTCATTTCAACTGCTTTATAATTATTACTGAGCTCCTTCTCAAGGAACAGGTGTTGCTGAGGAAACTACAGCCTTTTGCACAATTCTACTTCGTGTGCCAATAGCAACCATTCCAAGCCTTGCTCACACCTTTGTTAACCTCACGAATGGATTACTGCAGCTCATTCTATAGGTGGGTGTCCGTGACATCTGGACCTTACAGATGATTTAGAATGCAGCAGCCTGAGAAATCAGGCTGTCTCCTGATTTGTCCTTGTCACACCACTGTATTGTATTGGTTGCTTACAAATGCAATTCACAGAATTGATAGTCATCTTTAAAGCCTTATGGCTTAAGACCTGGATAACTGCTAGACTGCCTGTTCACAGTGACTTCTACTCTTCTAATAGGTTGGGGAGTCCTTTGAATCCCAACTTGAAGGATTGTTGCCATCAGGAACCCGAAGGGCACACCTTTTCTGTTGCTATCCTATCTTTTAACCGACTTCAAGTCAGCACCAACTCTGTTAGCATTTAGGAAAGCTGCTAAGATCTGATCTCGCTGTACCTTAGGAGATTCATTGTATGATGGGCTTCCTATCTTTAGTACTTGTCTGCACATCAGTGGACATAAGACATTTCCATCTAAATGAATGGCAGGCAAAGCAAAGCAACTAACATTAATGTTTCAATGGAGGAAATGAAGTCAAATTGCCTGGGTTTTGCCCAAACTCTTTGCTTTAGAAATTAAAAGTCAAGAAAACTCTACAAAGTGACATCATGTTGCACAGGTCTAGACATTCTGGAAACCAGTAAGCAACATCAGAAGTTCCCTAAGTGCTACACAGCTTTTAGAAATAGATTAATTTGTAAGAGAATTCTTGTGACTCATCAAGGGATAAACACAATCAGACAAAGTTGAAACTATGTGGAACTCATGCATTGTTTTGTTGCAGTTTGTGCAACAGAACAAACTGGAACCTCGTTGGTTGTATAAAACTTTTTTCTTATTTTATATATTAGAGTCTCTGGAATTTAAGCATAATATAGTGAGTAATATAACTTTAATGTATCACATCCTTTTACAATCTTTTCTGAAAGCAATTCAGACTTACGATTCAATTCCTAGAGGAAATTCTTGGCTCATGGCTATCGTAGCTTTAAAAGTTTTCTTGCTTTCTTTGCAGACAAGTTCTCTACCCAAATGAGGTGCTCTGTTTAAAAGACAATCAAAATGAAAACGTTTCCAAATACATAAAATGCACAAACAGCTCACCCTGAAAGAGATTTTTATTGAGCAGGAAACAAGGAAAATGGAAATTATTGATGAGGCTTGGAAGGCTCTTTTGAGGGGGGAGGGAATATATTTCTCTTTTCATTGCTTTTCATTCTCATGCATACACAGACGTATTTAAATGCTTTCAGAACTCTTTATTTTCATAAGAAAGTAAAGGGTGCAATTCAATTTTTTTTAAAAAAATAGAGTATCTACTTAAAAATTTAACTCCAACTTGATTATAATCCAAGATGTGGATTTGTGCCTCATCTAAAAATGTGGGGTTTTCTAAAAATCCAATTTATAGGGTTTTAAAAATTAGGATAGACTTTTAGTATCATGAGTAGAATTTACTGTAACCATAGATTCATTTTATGACTCAGATTGTGACGACTGTACTCAATATTTATGTTCCACTTAGAGCTTAATAATGATTTTCAAGCTCTTAAAATGATACAATACATTCAGTATTACCATCAATTGATGATATACAGAAAAACAATCATATCTATAGTTGTAAATTCCTTTTTCATACATTTCAATTGTGCTCCTTTAACCATTCTTCTGATCCTTTTTGTTGCTTTTAAATACAAATCAAAATTATTCATCATTTCAAAGGGCAGAACAGAACAACTAAATATATACAAAAACCACTGTTGAAACTTTCTACTGACACATTTTGTATTTATTTCCCTTCTCTTTGTGTTCTGCAAATGCTATTAGCAATTTCAATATTTTTTACTTTACATTACCCATTAAGCTTGTTACTAGTTTCTGTTCAGACACTTTCATCTGTTGTTTTTTAAATGGTCTCATAACTTTTTCCCTAGAAATCATATTTTAAAATCTAAATTTGCCTTGTGCAAAGTGCAATATGTAAGGCAGCTTAAATCTGTTAGACTTCTGATTTCTTCAGTTATACTGAGGGAGCAGCAACCTTTGGTTGTTCTTTTAAAGAAAACCAATAGATATAAATAATTAGTTGTATAAACCAAGTATTATGTAGAAAGAATCAGTTATCTTTTTTAATCTCAGGACTCAAAGTCTAGAACAATATGTGTTCATATTGTTCTTAGTAATGTAAAGCACTGCCAGCATTAGGGAAGAGGCACTAGTGAGTGAATACAGAAAAATTACGAACAACTCACTCCTACCAGTGCATGTTGAAATTCCTCATTTATCAGCTGGAAGACTTAAACCCAAGAAGACCCTACTGACACTGGCGCAACATCTGCCCAACAACTTTAACACTGATTCCCAACGAAAAGCCAAATGGGTCACTGAACACCCAGACTTATAAATGGTTTCACAAAAAAGATGCCAGGCTTTGAACTATTACATCAGCAATGGACGATCCTGAATAGGATTCACACCCCACACGGCATCTGCCAGGACTCTCTGTGTAAATGAGGCATAGTATCCTCCCTTCAGAGTGACTGCGGGGTGCTACATCAAACAGTAGATCACATCGTGCGTGACCGGCTGTAAGCTGAGGGCATATACTGTCCATTATCTGGTGTGTTTTTTTAATATAAACGATGCTGCGCTCCAATGGTTAGATAGCCTAAACATTGGTATTTGAACATAGATCTTTTTAACATTTATATTTTATTGTATTTTACTAAACTAGATGAAGTGTTAATATATATTGCCGGTTCAGGTATGATATGCTGCACGCTAAATAAATAAATAACCATATGCATATTGCAGTAATACTCACTTCCCATTTTCTGCAGATATGTATTCCTCCCATGAAATTGTATTGGGTGGTGGTGGGGTAAGAGATTGTCTCCTGACGGGCTTTTTAAAGAAAAGACACAAGAATTTATTCAATAACTACCACTTTTCTAAACTACAGACATAATACCTTTCCACCAGAGACTCTTGTCCGTCTGAAATGGTGGCCTAGTCTAAAGTTACACCACCACAAGCTCAATAAATAATTTCTGGTGGACCAAGGTGACATACCTCCTAAAGTAGAAATGTAGACTATACTGCATAAAATAACAGCCCACACACCAAGATGAGGAGCAAGACATCCTTAAAGAGGATTGCTTGACCATACTTTTGACTCTCAGCGTTATTTTATTCAAAGACACTTCTTGTAGTCATTTATTATATTATAATGTTAATAATATACTTCTAAAAGAAAAACATTTTTCTCAGAAAAAAATACAGGAGTGATATTACTTTTTAATTTTGCAACTATTTTTATTTCATAAGAGATTTTCTACCTCACATCACTGGAGGAAACTAAAGGAGCAGGTAAACCATTCCAAACTTGCAATAATCATTTCTGATGCTAAGTGAAGGAGTAATTTTCCTCAATAGGATTTGGTATTCCTTTCCCAACAGAATATGACTAACAACTAGAAAACTCACTATTTTGGTTTATTACAGTTTGTCGTTCAGGTTTTAGAAACATCATTTATTATTTTATGTTACTAGCATTAAGCCTACTATTCAGCTGTTCTGTGAAAAGAAGCCAAGTTTTTAATTTTAAACTGACCTTGAAAAATATCATTTATAATAACAGGTACATGTATAGAACTAACATGGTGGAAAATGATAAAATACTAACAACTTACAGCGTTGATATTTAAGTAGCTTAGGAAGTGTCACACTACCTCTTGAGAGGTGTGGAAACAAGCAACACACCTGAGGTAGGTCCAGGCTATTTCGACAAAACAAATTAAAGGAGGGTCTGAGAGGCATAAAAAAAAAATCTATGGATAAAATTTAAAAATCTATACAACTAAAATGGATGTCACCATTCTATGTCAATTATATCAAATAAGCCCTCCTTTACAAAAACACAAAAGGAAAGTTTATCAGTTTCAGTGACAAATATGGAGAATGACAAAATGAACAGCTGCTAAGCTGACATCAGATCCCAAGAGTCACAGGGTTAGGTCTAGTCCCTCTTGAAAGTCTCAAGACTTTTGCTTCCCAAAGATCATCCCTGAAACTCAGGAAGTTTCAGAAACATGGTAGCACAAGAAAATGTCAGAATGCAAACTCATCTAGGTAGTCCTTATTTGGTGACTGCCTAGTTTAGTGACCTTCTGCAGTTAAGATAGTGATGAAAAAGTACATTTATGACCAACAGTCACATGTCTAACCTTTTTAGGTATAAAGCAAAGGAAAGCTGAAGTAAGATCCTAAGTACTACAGCAGTTTCATTTAACACTTCCTTTGCTTAAGGACAGAGTCGTTGATCCCAACTATGGTTGCTAAACAAGAACTATCTATATACAAATGAAAGGAGATTCTTCCCAGTATTTAAGGCTGCTGTGGTGGATTTTATGTCCGCCACCAAACATTCAGAATAATATTTCAAAACTGACTTTAAAAAGCATTATGCTCAGCATGCAATTTAAGAAATCTTCAACTATACCTCAAAGTTTTGTTCCATCAAATTTCCACCTTTGCTCAAGCTTTCCATGATAGCCTTATTCCGGAGGATATCCTCCTCACTGAGATGTTCCCGTCTTTTCCTTGATTCTAAAACAAGCCCGTTAACCAGGTAGAAGTCTGCCAAAAAGTTTCCCACTCTTTCCTGGGGAAAAAAATAATGAAATAACCTAAGGACAAAAGCATACACAGAGTATATATATATATTGCTTTCCTATTCACTATCTATATCCAGGGTGGGCAAGGGCTACATAAGAGTTGCAAATTGTTTTGTTTCTTTCTTGAAGAGCTGCCTCATGAAACTGTTTTTATTGCAGCCATGAAAAGGCTGCCCATCCTGGTCTAATTTCTTCTCAAGTTCTCTTGACTGCCTTACTGGAGGCAGCCTCTCTTAATCTTCTAAGACCTTTCCACTTCTGAGATTAAACAAAGGAGCCATACTAATAGACCAAGTGACTTCATTCTTCTTTGCCTTAGTGTCCCATTACTGACATAGTAATGTAAAATAGACGGTGATTTTAGAATAAGAAATATGCTTACTGTTTTATCTTCTCGGAAAAGCCATCCTGTTTGGGCACGTGTGAAGGTGATTGATTTGGTTGATAATGTTGCTGAATAAATATCACTACTCATCAAAATATCAACTTCCTCCTCTGTTTCCATCTCTGATTCCTAACAAAGTATAAAATTGAATGTTATTAAATGAAGCAAAACACTTAAACATAAGCCTTTTCCTTGCTAACTGAATTTGTTTTTAATAATTATTGCCTACTGCCAGAAGATATGTGCCATGCCTTCTACGGATGTAAATTATTACATATTGATGCAATCTCCAAGGACTCCTCAGTGATAATTAGCCAGCAAAACTCCAACAATAAAAATGATAATACCCTTAATCAAAATTTAAAATAAGTTGAATGGGGAAAATTCTAACAAAACATGGATAGATTCTCAAACGAATTATGAAAGAATTCAAGTTTTGCTACAAATTAAAGTTGCTCCAACCAACCTCGTGATGTATTCGCTGGTAAACCTTTTGTTCGTTGTCTAAAACTACAAAGGATTCGGAGGGTGCAGCATCACCATTGAAAATGAAGCTCAAGTCCCCCCGTTGGCACTTCATGTCAGTAAAATCTATGAGGGTTGTGTCAAGCCTGCAGAAATATTCCAAAATGAGAACTGAGAAAGAGAGAGAGAGGGAGACTCTCTTATGCTGCTTATACAGACATTGTAGTTAAACAGAATACATTGTTGGATTCTTGATGCTCTCTGAGGGTTTTTTTTTTGGGGGGGGGGGGAGTATTTTATTATCCAGTTAGATAACACCACCAGAGAAAGGGAAGTTTGCTGTTATTTTATATATTGATATAGGTAGTCCTCAACTTAGAACCTATTTGTTTAGTGACTGTTCAACAGTGCTGAAAAAAAGCGATTTACAACTGGTCGTCGAACTCACAACTAATGCAACATCCTCATGGTCATATGATAAAAACATGTATGCTTGGCAACCGGCATGTATTTACAATGGCTGCAGCAAACCAGGGATCATGCAATCCCCAAGTGCAACTTTCCCAGCCGGTTTCCAACAAACAAAGTCAACGAGGGAAGCTGGGTTCACTTAATGACCATGTGATTCACTTAAGAACTGCAGTGATTTGCTTAACAAAGTAAAAGGTTGTTGAGTGTAACCCACTGAGCACCTTCCCTTGCTTAGCAACAGAAACTATGATTGTAACTCAAAGACTACCTGTAGTCTTTTGCCTTGCCAGTCCGGTGGAGGGATGGCTTCCTCCTTGATTTTAGATTAGTGTTTTTAGATTAGTGTATTATTTTTTTCTCTGATCATTTTCTGCTATAGGAATACGTACTGTTTTGAAATACGTACGTACAGTTTCATGGCCACTGGCGTAGTGTAGTTTTTCCTATACATTATTGTGTTCCCAGTCTCTGTCATTGGTGTATCATCAGATAAAGTTAATCCAAATCATGGGCTCTTGAGGATATTCTTGACCATTTCTATTTATCAATATTTTCAGAACGTTACAGAAATTATGGAGGTAATTTTAATCAAAATCTTGGTGAACTTGTTAAGTATGATCTATTTCCCCATCAAAAATGTTAATATTTGCTTCTCTTAATTACAATAAATTATATGGAAAAATATATTACAATATGTAATATATCATATCTATTAACATTCTAAAGCAAAAATGATAAATTATTGTAGTGTAATGCAGGTTGAATATTCTTACCTGATATTTATACCTTGTTTGTATATTTTACATGCATCAGAAGGCAAGATTCGGGAAAGTAAAGGCACTGAATTTGACAAAAATGAGATACTTTTACTGAATGTCATTATAATGTATCAATTCATATACAATAATGCCAACATATTTTATTACAGGTCCCATGCCAACCAAAATTCTTGGAATTCAAACTGATATACAGTTACGTTTTTAAGACTTATCAAATATGCTGCATAACAAAGCAACAAAACCCTTTTTAGTTTGTGTTTGCAAGAAACAATAAAATACTAAAAGGAGAACTGCATGAACCATTTGTTTTTTAAAGGATCAAAGCACTGCAGTCTTTCAAATTTCAATGCAGCTGCTTTGCAGATCTGCTCTGGATGCTTTTGAGTTGTGGTCTCAAAAATGCATTTAATCACTTTGCAAAACACTCTCTGAACTCTCAAAGTAATGTTATGCATTAAAAGTAACATTATAATTATAATTCTTTCTTTCAGTGAACAAATTCTCTTACAACATTGGGTCAATGCAGAATCATTGACTAATTACATTAGGAATATATTTCAGACTGCTGGGTTTTCTCCCGATTACTCAAAAAATTACTCTCTTGTCAGCATCCTTAAGCAGGCTCTCTTGCTCCATTAATATGAATGGAGCTTTTAACACATAGCTTTTAAACCACAGCTAGGAGTTGGGATTAAAATATGGTTAGGATACAGATGTAACCGCAATTTATATGGAAAATGGGAAGGGGAATTGAAATTGGAAACTGTACGCGAGGGCCCGAGAAACTCAAAACACCAGAGAGAGGGGTGAAGCAGACATGCTGAGGGGCCGCTCCCAATCTATTATGACTGAGGGCTCAAGACACAGAATAATATCATCAAGGAACAGATGATGATACAAATTATAATTCTTTTTTAAGTCAGATCAAGGGAGAAATATATCCCAACTATAGCTTATTAGACTTATGCTTAGGAGAAAGAGCAACGTGAAATTAAACATCAAAACAAACATCGAATAGTTAATCCTCAAAGACCCTAAGCACCTGCTCAGTCTGGAATCCCTCCATAAAGCACCAGTGTTTACAGTAGTGTCTCCCAACCTTGGTAACTTTAAGATGAGTGGACTTCAACTCCCAGTATTTCCCAGCTAGCAGAAGGAGTTGAAGTCCACATATCTTAAAGTTGCCAGGGTTAGGATACCTGGTCTGAAGGGTGATTTCATATCATGAAGAAATACATGAAAGTTTCACCACGACTATGCATAGTTGGGATCTGAGGTTTGGTGGAAGCTTTCCTCTGTACAATTCCACGGATCAAGGCTCTTTTCTCCATTAGATTCGGTGCACATGATGGCAGAACAGCAGCTCCTCACCAAGGAATCACACTTGTGCTGCTTTCGTTCATTAGTGTAATGCTATGCCAGTTTTATAATTCACTATAGCAGAGATGTCAAACTCGTGGCCCACGGGATGGATGTGCCATGTGTTGGCCCATGCCTGGTTTAGCAAAGGGAAAAAAAGTCCCGATACCTCACATAATGCCGCCATGACGAAACGAATCTGACACCCCTGTACTATAGTCTTTAAAACGTATTTTATATATATAGTTAAAATATTAAGTAAAAGAACTTTCTAAACATTATTGTACAAATAATGGAGTTTGGATTTTCTATATCTAACATGCCTCACAAGCACAGCAATAGCGCTAAAACCGTTCCATAGTGTTTAATAGCATTCTCTAAGCTGTTCACAGAGTCAGCATATTGCTCCCAACAATTTGAGTCCTCATTTTACTAACCTCAGAAGGATGGAAGACTGAGTCAACCTTGAGCCAGTCAGAATTACAAAACTACACTCTAACAACTTTGCCACCATGGTTCATAGAAATGTGATGAAATGCTCATATAAAGTTACATTAAAATATATTTTATGGATTTGCACCTTCCTAAGCAAAAACTATTTTCTGGAGAAATACTATTAAGTTTTTAAATCTCCATAGTCTATACATATAGTTGCTAGGAATCATAAACAATTTGATGATATGTTATCAATTACTCTATATATGCATTTTAGAAAAACTTACCCCAACTTTGAAAATCCCAGTGAAGTTCAAGATAAAAGTCACCTAGCTGGAGAAATACTGTTGATTAGAATTTAATATGCTGTAAGATATATAGATATAACTTACAATACACCCCCCCCACACACACACACACCCCAAAATGTAATTAATTTACTTATGGAAGACATACAAGACCACTGATAATCTCCCTTGATCTGGGGCTCCACGCAAGATCTCACCCTGTGGGGTCAAAATGATCCCAAGAACGGTGAGCAAAAATCCCAGGACCACACGGGGGGACCTAGTGAATGACATGCAGAGAGCTGGGACCAACGTAACAAAGGCTACCATCAGTAACACACTACGTCGCCAGGGACTCAGATCCTGCAGTGCCAGACGTGTCCCCCTGCTTAAGTCAGTCCATGTCCGGGCCCATCTGAAGTTTGCTAAAGAGCATTTGGATGATCCAGAAGAGGATTGGGAGAATGTCATATGGTCAGATGAAACCAAAATAGAACTGTTTGGTAGAAACACAACTTGTTGTGTTTGGAGGAGAGAGAATGCTGAGTTGCATCCAAAGAACACCATACCTACTGTGAAGCATGGGGGTGGCAATATCATGCTTTGGGGCTGTTTCTCTGCAAAGGGACCAGGATGACTGATCCGTGTACAGGACAGAATGAATGGGGTCATGTATCGTGAGATTTTGAGTGCAAACCTCCTTCCATCAGCAAGGGCATTGAAGATGAAACGTGGCTGGGTCTTTCAACATAACAATGATCCCAAACATACCACCCGGGCAACGAAGGAGTGGCTTCGTAAGAAGCATTTCAAGGTCCTGGAGTGGCCTAGCCAGTCTCCAGATCTCAACCCCATAGAAAACCTTTAGAGGGAGTTGAAAGTCTGTGTTGCCCAGGAACAGCCCCAAAACATCACTGCTCTAGAGGAGATCTGCATGGAGGAATGGGCCAACATACCAGCAACAGTGTGTGCCAACCTTGTGAAGACTTACAGGAAATGTTTGACCTCTGTCATTGCCAACAAAGGATATATAACAAAGTATTGAGAGGAACTTTTGATATTGACCAAATACTTATTTTCCACCATAATTTGCAAATAAATTCTTTCCAAATCAGCCAATGTGATTGTTTGGGTTTTTTTTTTACATTTTGTCTTTCATAGTTGAGGTCTACCTATGATGCCAATTACAGGCCTCTCTCATCTTTTTAAATGGGAGAACTTGCACAATTGGTGGCTGACTAAATACTTTTTTGCCCCACTGTAGGCTGAGATGGAGCAGTTACAGGCCTGCATATGTAGTTTGCTAACATTTAGAATAATCCAACCAAAACCAAAGCCAAATTAACTTAGAACATATTACTTGCATCTTCTCCTGAGGCTTTAAATGGTTAAACAAGGTTTTTATTGGTGCCTGGTTTTCCTGCAGGCATAAGTATAATACAACTACAGAAGTACACCCACATTTTTTTCTAAAGATCCATACTACTGCGACATAATGATTCACTTATAGATCAGCACCAAAATCTGAACAGCAAAATGATATTTAGAAATGCAAGAATTAATTAGGAACACTGTAACTTTCATATCAAAAAGTCTGTTGTGAGCTACTAGCTGGTTTGTACGCATAGGTGTAATAAAAAGTATTTGAAAATGAAAACACCCAAATTCTTTTACCGTGTTTCCCCGAAAATACGACATGTCCTCATAATACAGCCATGCCACATTTTTCTGGTGGACAAAAATATAAGCCCCCCTGCATATAATTGACCCCTGGACAACCCCTCACCTCCGTCCAGGCAGAGCGCCACTCACCAACCTAGCAGTATCCCGAAGATGCCAAGCCGCGGGAACCTGGGGGGAGGCAAAGGTGATCGCATTGCTTGGCGCCTTCGGGATACCACTAGGTTGGTGAGCAGCACTGTGCCCAGCTGAAGAGGGGGCTTGCTGGGCGGCTGCTTTCTTGCGAGCGGGTTACCAAAGAATCAGGCACAGCCTCATGGGCGAATGGCTGTGTTGCGCTATCGCAGCAGCATAACACAACAGCCATGAAGTGACCCCGCTCACGAGCAGCCACCTGACAAACCCCCCTTGCAGCCGGGCACAGCGCCATTCACTGACCTAGGGGTATCGCCAAGCCATGTGAGCGCCTGTTCGCCGCTGCCTGGCTCCCGCGGCTTGGCGCCTTCCAAATGCCAGTGAATGGCGCTCTGCACAGCTGGAGAGGGGGGTTGCACCAGCGGCTGTTCCACTCTCGCTCACCCACCTCCCAATGCATGGCCCAGCTCTCATTACGGAACCAGGGCACCTCCGCCGCCGCTGCCATCCGAGCCTGGCTTTTTCTGCAGCTTCCAACCCGAGTCTTTCGGCAGTGGCTGCTCTGGGTGCATGCTCTATGGTTGTACGCTCTGCAGGCAGCTGGCCCACAACCATAGAGCGTGCACCCAGAGTGGCCACTGCCGAAAGATTCGGGTTGGAAGCCACGGAAAAAGCCAGGCTGGGATGGCGGCGGCGGCGCCCTGGCTCCGTAATGAGCTGGGCCATGCACCGTGAGGCGGGTGAGTGAGAGCGAAACAACCGCTCGCGCAACCCCCCTCTCCAGCCATGCAGAGCGCCATTCACTGGCATTTGGAAGGCGCCAAGCCGCGGGAGCTGGTGAACAGGCACTCATGCGGCTTGGTGATACTCCTAGGTCAGTGAATGGCGCTGTGCCCGGCTGCAAAGGGAGTTTGCCAGGTAGCTGCTCATGAGCGTGGTTGCTCCATGGCTGTTGTGTTGCGCTGCTGTGACAGCGCAACACAGCCATTTGCCCATGAGGCTGTGCCTGGCTCTTTGGGAGCCCGCTCGCAAGAGAGCAGCCGTCCGGCAACCCCAAAACAATAAACCCTCCCCCCATAATAAAGCCCAAGCCATATTTTGTAGGTAAAAAGAAAATAAGACCCTGTCGTATTTTGGGGAAAACACGGTATTAAAATCAACAGCATTCTGATTAAAATCCTCATTTAATTTAATTTACCTCTTTCAGGGCTTTTAATAATCGAGGCCGCTTTTCTTCAACACTTTCCCTAGACTGTTGCTTCAGTTTCCTTAGGAGTGCTGTAACTAAATAAATTCACTGTAAGCCACAAATCATGGAATTGTAATTGCATATAAGAAGCACATACGAACAAACATATTGAAGAAAATATTTGCCTTAGAAATGAAATAACTAAATGGTGTTTACTGATCAGGAAAGATTTCATTCTTCAAAAGGCTCTATTAATGGTATGGATTTGAGCTATGTAATTTTATACACACAGACACAGTCTCACTTTCATGCAATTCATCTGAAAGCAGAATAAATCACACCACTATCCTGACTTCTTCAAAAATAAAAAGTCAAAATACTCTGAATTTTAACATAACCCTTATTAACTCTTTCTCTGTATGTACGTTTAGATATACAGATATACAGGTATCCCTTAACTTACAACAACTGCTCATTCTGGCCACAGGTTGTGACAATCGCAAGAGAATCATCAAATTAATGACCCAATTTTATGGTCTTTTTTTTTTGCAGTGAATATTAAGCAAAGGTTGTTGTTGTTAAAAGAACCCCTTGCTTGCTAAGGGGCATTTTTGCCAAAACCAAAAATTAAATGACAGGATTTGGTGAAAATATCATAAATCGTGATCACGTGAATGCAGGTTATGGCAAATGGCCATAAATATGGGACGGCTGCTTAGATTGGGAATGTAGGTCATGTGACTGTGGGGGAGGGAGCTGTCCTTCTCACTGGAATTTCAGAATTGAGTTGTAAGTATTTTGGGGGAGTCTATTGTAACTTCAAATACTCACTAAGTCACGGGTGTCAAACTCGCAGCGTCACATTGCTGTCATGTGACGAATCGTGACCTTTTCCCCCTCGTGGAGCTGGGGTGGGCATGGCCTGCATGTGACGCATCCAGCCCACAGGTCACCAGTTTGACACTTCTGCACTAAGTCATAAGTTAAGGACTACCTGTACTTTGTTCTTGATTTCTTCAGAGTTACAGTAAGGTCTCAATTCCGCAATACTTTACGTATTGTTTCTTCAAAGGCTAAATAGGTTTATTACATAAAACCAGAGAAATAATTCCTTACTCATTTGCCTATCTCCATAGCTGATGGCTTCTGCAAGAGGACTCCATCCCTGAGCATTTTTCACTTTTACGGGAGCATTGTGGGCCAAAAGCAAGTGAGCACATTCTGTAATAAATTACATTAGATAAAACAATTTAATATTAAGTTTCCATTAACAAATCACAGAAATAAAAATAACCAATTCCTTGTAATGGAGCTATGTGTTAAATTAATGGAGGGTACTATTTGCTTCCGAATCATTCTGAGTTACTGTTTTGGTACAAGCTATACAAAGATACTGTGTGGATTTCCCAGCACAGTGGGATGAATCAAAAGAAATTAGCTATGCTTTGGTTCCAACAGAATCAAAGCTTTTGTCCTGAGTAACTCGACTGGAATGTACTAATCTGGACTTCCTCCTGGGAATCCAGACTACTACATTCCATCGTATCAACTTTTTCCATTGATTCCAATAGAGCAAGTGGCAGTTTCTTCTTAACCCAACTCAATAACTCTACCACCAGGAAGATTAAATCTGATTGGAAGACTTTCTGATAAGGTCAACAGTATGAAAACAAAAACTTCAGAATTTCTTCTTTATAAATTACCACGCTCGCCTTGAAGGGATAGATTATAATTACATAAAATGTAGTAAAGAAGGTTATGGAGGGGGGAGAGAAAATTGCCTTCAGTCCATAGTCTAATAATGGAAATGTCTGATGAATAAAATAACTTTTAATCAATAGTCAGTAACTGAATACAATTCTTTCGACATAATGTGTGATCCAGAGACCAGCTATAGAATAAGCTACCTTATTTAAAGCAGTTCTTGAACTGACATGAAAAAGTCTAGAACCTGTAATAGTGTAGTGAACATAGCATAATTTTAGAAATTATTGCAAAATCAGCAAGGAAGTCAAATCAATTTAAAAGAGATTTCATTCTCAATTTATGTCCCAAGATTAAAAGAGAATGGGATCAACAGGCATGAATACATAGAGGGATTGAAGTACAGTTACTCTGAGTTTGTAGAATTATTTAGTACTAATATCTTGATTTTATGGACCAGCAAAACACAATAAATAACACATTTATAGTTATACATGATTTAAAAGAACATCTTTATCTTAATCAACTTAAAGCAGTGCCATTCTTTTATCCTATATTGCTTTTCTAATTAAATATGAAAGAATGCTAGAAATTCTTAACTAGATCAAGCAATTTTAACCTGAAATGAAGAATATGGGAGAGAATGTGAAGGAGTAGTGCAATGCTGTATTTTTTAAAAAATAGAAGTCTTTTGTTTTCAAAAAAGATGCAAGAAACATGGAGGTTACCCAATACTTCAATGCTTGTAATATAAAGTTTAATAAGTTCCATGCAGTATGTCACAAAAAAAGTTTAAGAAGCCAAAAAGTGACCCTGACTAATGTAGGACCAATTTAATAATCTTCAAATATTTTATGAAAAATTCAGTTTGGGCAACATAAAATTGCTTGCCATGAATGGATCCCATAACTAAATGGACACTTATCAAACTATTCAAAACATCAGCGAAAGAATTGCCATGAAACTATAAAAGTGCCCACTGAATGCTTCGTTTAAATTCTCTGCGCAGAGAAGTCTACTAAAAATATGAAAATTAATTTATTTACCTGCTTATACAAAATTATATATATATCTGCACAGTAATTTTAAGTAAAGTTATAGTGAAGTCTTAATTTTTATTTTCTTCTTTCAATAAATCAGTAGATCTAAAGCACATGTAATCTTCAATTATAGAATAATCGGCCACATATTAGAATAAATTTGAAAATGTTTAATTAAATATCAGTAATTTCCATAAACTCGAATTAAGCATAACAAAGTTGAAGCCAAGTGGATTTAGTTTAGATAAAAGTGAATGGCATGACTGAATTATAATTTTCAGCGGAAATGCCTTTATTATAAAATCTGAAGGTGAATGATATTGACAACTATGTTTCTAATAATAGGATCAATGGCACAAGAAGGGCGACTACTTTTCCAAATCCGGTTTATTTTTGTACTGTTCTGGAGTAGTAAAATAAAACAGCCTCTTTGTCCAATTGTTGCAAAGTTTTTGGAGAAGTACTGATGCACTCACTTAGCCTCTACTTTCTCTTAGCCTTAGAGCAATGTTTCTCAACTTCAATTCCCAGAAGTCCCCAGCCAGCAATACTGGCAGAAGAACTGTGGAAGTTGAAGACCACACACCTGAAATCTGCCAAAATTGAGAAGTACTGCCTTAGAGAGTATCCAAATGTGAATAGCTTTTATTTTTCAGTCATAGTTCTCGTTCACACATAAACAAATTCATTCAGAGGTCTTCATCCACCTCTGAATATTCAGATTCTCTGGATAGATTATGGTTTTTAAAGCACGGAATATTTCTAAAACATTTCAACAAAAATGCAGTTAATAAAAAAAGAACAATAAAGTATTTCCCAGACATAAAGGTATTAATTAACATAACAAGGCAGCATTGTACTTTATCAGGAGGTTCCTATGAGTGGAATGAACATACCCAAGACATATAGCTGCTACTTCTTTTCCCTAATAGTGGAAAAGGAAGATGTTCACTTTCACTATTCTTCTGTTACTTACTCACTGCCCATAGCTATTTTAAAAAATTTTTTAAACATACTGTATTTTTCGGAGTATAAGACCCACCTTTTCCCCCCTAAAAGAGGGTGAAAATTTGGGTGCGTCTTATACACTGGATGTAGCCCCACCCACCCACCCACCAGCCCCAACCCTTTGGCATCTACCTCCCAGCAATTTACCTCCTTGCAGCAAACAGGGGCTTGGGGAGGCTGCAATAAACTACAGTAATCCCTGCAGCCTGAAACAGCTGATGATCGGAAGAAATTGAAAGAAATTGAAACTTGCTGTTTGCTCCATGTGGTGAATTGCTGGGAGGCAGAGGCAGATTTTTTTTTCTTGTGCTAATCAGGCTGTTTGCTGCAAGGAGGTAAGTCAATAACTATAAATGCCTATAGGATGTTCTAATTATTAGACTTATTTTTTAAAGACTGCTTTATTATTGTTCTAGACAGCTTAACAAAATGAAGACGCTTTTTAAAATAAATGCTTGATCTGAAGAGGCCCAGTGCTATTGTATCTTCTTTTAAATAGCAGAGAATAACTATACTTCCAGAAAGCACATCAATTTTAACAGCATCTATACAAGTATAGTCTGAAATGTAACACTACAAAGTGTATATTGTCTGTACTGTTCGCTATTTGTTGCAAGGAAGCAAATTGCTGGGAGGCAGATATTTTTCCCTTGTTTTCCTCCCCAAAAGCTAGGTGCATCTTATACTTCGGAACGTCTTATACTCCGAAAAATATGGTAGTTGAGAGTAGAAGGAAAACAATAGACAGCAATTATTTTGTTGTTCACTTTAGCACAGTCTTCAAGCAAATTCAAAATATGCTAAGCTTTAGCAGCTAAGGAAAGAAAAATCTGGTCTCTGGAGGTTAACTGGTAGATAATACATTATCATAAAAATAGATATATCTGCATATATTTACCTTTATTCCCCAGCATTACAGCAAGATGTAAAGGAGTATTCCCTACAAAGAAAAAAATATGGTTAAATTAATTGAAATATTACTCAGTGCGGTTAAATAACCTGCTACCAGTAATTATCCTAATTTTATTTAGGGGATATGTAACAAGCCATTATTTTTAATTTGATACAAGTAAACAGGATTAATAAAATGATATATCCATGTATTATTTATGTATTATTTTTATAGTTAGGAATTTACAAGAGAAAATCTTGTAAAACGAGGGAGGAGAGTTGCTGGAAGAAGGTGGCACAGTACTGCAGGCTACTTTAGCTGACTGCTAGCTGCAGTTCGGCAGTTCAAATCTCACCATCCTTCCGAGGTGGGTAAAATGAGGACCCAGGTTGTTGGGGGCAATATGCTGACTCTGTAAACTACTTAGAGGGCTGAAAAAGCACTATGAAGTGATATATAAGTCTAAGTGCTAAGAAAGCAGACACAAATCTGGCCTAAACCCTAAATTGAGATCTGAAAGTCTCTAGTGTTATCACAATAGATAGATCTAAGTCACAATTCAATCTCCCTCCAAAACTATGCATTCATTCATTCAATCAATCCAGATTTACAAACTAGGCACAATAAAATAATCTGAAATTAAGCTATAGCTTGCTACACAAACCTCCATGGAACAAAAAATGTTTTAAATAAAGTGAAAACAATGAAAGTGTAATACAAGTGCTTGATTTAGGACCGTAATGGAGCCTGGCATTTCTGTCATAAGTCAAGATACCCACTCGACTGGATCCAATTTAACTTTTTTTGCAGCAGCTGTTAAGTAAACATCACAACTGTTAAGCAAATTCATTTATTTCTATGTCTTTATTTTTCCAGAAACCAGCTAAAAAGGCTGGAAACCAGCAAAAAACCAGATGATGATTCGGTAAGTCATGGGCATGTGGTTGCAGAACATTGGAATGGGCTATAAATATGAACTGTATGCCAAGCACCTGAAATGTGGTCATATAACCATGGGGGTATGTGCAGCTATCAAAATTCCAGAACTGGGTTGTAAGCAACTTTTGTGGGATCAGACACAACTTTGAACATTCCCGAAGCAATGTGTTGTTAAGTAAGAACTATGCATAACAATTAAAAATTACATGGAAAGATATGCTGTTTTCTGTAGTTGTGATTCAAGAGGAAAGAATTTGATAGGCATCTAGCAATTAGGTTCAAGAGAAAATCAACATTGGTTTTTATGACTGAGGGGGAGAAGGAAAGAAAGGAAAAAAGGAAGAAAAAGCTGAAAAATCACAGGGGGAGGGACGTAAAACTAAGCAACACGTGTTATCACAACTGGAACACTAATATACACAAAATAAGTCAACAATATAATTTTTGATGCAGTTAGCAGACTTGTAACCTTTCTGAGTTCTGTAACAAAATGGTATATAGAAAGTTGGAAATAGATTAAATGGCAGTAATACAGTGTTTGTTAAACTATACTAAGCTGGAGTCACTAATCTGATAAACTGGAGGTATCTCCAATACTTTGTATCACACAAAGTAGATTTTTATTCATACAAAGTTCATTGCCTTATATTCTTCCTTCTCAATACTCCTTTTGCTCCATCTACCATGTCTAATCAAGTGATAAAGTCTCTTTGCACTATTCCTTGTAAAGATATACTGTACCAAACCATGCCTGTGGCTACATGAAGACCTGTTTTAATATATGAACAAGCCTGCCATCAGATTATAAAGGTTGCATTTTAATTGGAGAATTCAGCAACTCAGAAGTAAACTCTTGGGAATTGGGAACCTTGATTATCTCAGAAAGTATTAATATACATGATGTTAAGCATGCATTAAATACTGGGCTTACATGCCACTAAAAATTTCTAATGAAATTTTCAGATGCAAAGTTCTGTGCATTAACTAAAAGAAAACAGTATAGTGTTTCCTCAAATGCAGGGCTGTCAAACTCAAGGCCCAGGGGCCGGATCCAGTCCACAGGGTGCTTTGATCTGGCCCACGAGCCACCCTGGAAACAGCAAAGGACCAGCCCACCGTACCTCTGCCAGCGAAAACGGAGCTCGCGAGAACTGCACACGGCCCACCCGAGCTCTGTTTTTGCTGGCAGAGGATTGCAGGAGGCCATTGCAGCGGAAAATAGGCTCGTGAGCCCGTTTTCACTGGCAGAGTGCTCAGGCCACACAGGTGAGTGACGGTGAGCTGGCCATGCCCACCCCGGCCCCGGAGGTAAAACAGAACCCTGATGCTGCCCTCAATGAAATTGAGTTTGACACCCCTGCTCTAATGTATCATTGCCTTGGATTTGTATTGGCACACATCGCAATCATACAAAACACAAATGTAATGCTTTAAAAGTCTTAAAAAGTGGTGATAATTCTATTCTTGTTCATATCTGTATTGCAAAGGCACATTTTAAAAAAGGCATGAGAAGGAATAATTGCTTTATCCCTTAAATACTGACTGATGAAACTTCTGATAGCCAACTTGGTGTAATGATTACAGCACCAGGCTAGAAACCAGGACATTGGGAGCTTTGATCCTGCCTTGGACACAAAGGCAGCTGGGTGACCTTGGGCCTATCAGTCTTTCACAGCCCCTAGGAAGGAGGCAATGGCAAACTACTTCCAAGAAAACTGAAAGGGGTTGTCCAGGCCAGTGCCCCCCCCTTTGGGCTCCCAGGCCCAGTTCCGTAGAGAGAGGTTTTTCCATGGACCGGAGGGAGCATGGTTTTGCATGCTGCCTGCATCCTGTAGATGAGGCTTTGCTTGTTTGCAAAGCCCGGTTTCTGGCATGCTGTAGCCTGGTGCCACTCCATAGACTGGGGTTTGGGGACCACCGGTCTAAGCAGTTGCCAGCAGTCAACCAGAACAAATATATTACTGATAACCTTAAAACCTGGAGTATTTTGACACTGCTGATGTTTGAACACATAGGAGACAATTCAGATTTCTGGTGGTAGAAAACTGTGGCCTTCCAATTATTTCCTAAATTATAACTCTCAGCATTCTTCAGTATATTATCCATGCTGCCCTGAGCTGTTAAGAATTGTAATTTAGCAAGTTGGGAGTGTTAAAGGTTGTCTACTCTCACCCACAAATGTTATAGGTAATTAAAAATGTCTATCAGGTACAAAACATACTAGAGATATGTAATTTGGAATATAGCATATACTTTTTCAAATAAATTTAATTTAGGGTTATGGAAGGTGGTCAGAAGAGGATCTATGAGCCACGTGCCATATAATACCTATTCCTTCCTAATTTGCAGTCTCTGTTTAAAACCTGTGGGATGGTTTATGAGTTATACGGATAATCCTTGAGTCATAATGGTAATTGAGAATGGTATTTCTATTGCTAGGCGATATAGCTGTAAAATGCAATGTCACATGACTGTATTCTTTAGTGACGGCACTCTCCGTTGTCATAAATCAAATTCCACCAGTTATTACCCAACAGCCCACATCAATCTGAGGTATTCTGGCTTGGTTCCTCTCAGCTCTGAGCCTCAATTCTTCCAAGGTAAGGAAGAATGCCTTGCTTTCAACTCCCCACAACTCCCCATTCCCCCATCTCTGCCCTTTTGGCTGCCCGGCACTCTTACCTGTGGGACAGCAAGCAGCCCTGGAATTGTGTGATTTTGGGCTGCTTGCCAGACTGCAGTTGAGGGGCTTCTTAGCATGCCACAGCTCCAGGGCTGTACGAAGCCCTTGAGCTACAACACAGTGTGAAGCTGCAGCCAACCCTGGAAGCTTCAGCCATCCCAGCAATGCAGCCTGGTGTGAAGCTGCAGCTGTACACTCGGAAGCCCAGTAGAACAGTGCAAAACTGCAAGCCAATTTGAGAGGGTCAGTTTATCCCAGTAATGCAACACAAAGCCACAGCATTTTGAGAAGAGTCAGTAGCGTGGTGCAAAACTGCAGCATCCCAAGAAGCCTCAGATATCCCAGCTGCACAATTGCCCTTGCCTTTCTGAACTCCAAAGCTCCTGCCTTGTGCTTTGCTGCTCCAGTTGACCTTTGCTTTTTTCTTGCCCCTGCTGCTGCTGAGGCATGCCTACCTGATCCTTTGCAAGACACCTGCTGGCCATGTGGGACAATCTTTCCCAGGTCTCTCAAGGAAAATGTTGTGTACAACCTTAATTTAATTAGGTGCTAAGAGGTTCAACGTATATTTATATATATTCTAAAAAAATTCTTTTGAATCTGAATCTGAGCAAAACCTATCAGCAGCCTAACTGAAGGATAGTTTATAGATAGTAGTCTGCAAGCAACTAGTATATATCAGCAAAGCCCATATTCATTTGCTCTGATGTTACTTAGTTGGCTAATGAAATGTCTGCAAGCAAGCAAGGTCAAAGAACACCAAGAACGTCACAGTTCAACGCCGAGCTACACGTATTGTCTGTTATTAGATTAATATTAATGGTTATAGAATCAACTTACTTTTAATGCTTCTTATTAAAAATGAAGCATGGTTCAGTATCACTATCTGAAAAAGTAGCTAACATAGCAATTCACCAGAGATGAAAAAGAAAGGTGGTATCACTACGCTGGATAAACATAACAAAAAGTAACACTGACACATATCTGAATGGGGAAAGTTTTCTTTTTTACCAGAAGGGTTGCATTCCTATTCTCTTACAAGAAGGGCAGTATTTCCTATGAACAGGTTACATATTGCTAACACAAATACTTGTTATGAATTTATTTATGGTTAGTATTTAGGAAAGCAGCTGGCAAGTCTCCCATTTACACTTCATTTTAACACTAGGCAGCGATGAATTACAAAGGATATTTGTACTAATGGAGAAAAACTGTACAAAGAAACTTGCAAAGTTACCCTTATAATGATCAGTGGTCCTTGGTGCTTTGCCGGCTTGATTTTCTTGCAGACATTTCATTACCCAAACTAGGTAACATCATCACCCCTCATTTCAACCCTGAACTACCAATATTCTCCTTTAAGATCAGTAAAAAAAAACATATTGTAAAAGAGAATGATAAAGGCTTAGTTATTAAACCGACATTTCTGATTAGTACATTCTCTTTGGACTTGAGACATTTAGTTATTTAAACCACTGATTAAGTAATTAATTGATTTCCATCAACAGAATATAACTTACATAAATGTAAAGAGTTAGGAGTCTAGAATGGGGGGGGCATCATAAAAAGATATTTTCTTTTTAAGGGAGAAAAATACTCCATCAACGTTGTTGTGTGCAACTTTTGAAGAATTTTACTTCTTCAAAAGTCACAGTCACAAACATATTTTTGTCAGAAACAATCCTTTCAATTAATCACATTTTCAACATTTAAAATAGCCCATAATCCGAAACATTACACAGGAACAACCTGAATTAAAGATCAGGTTCTTAAAGAAGGTTCTGTTTGGAAATTCTCAAGATCAAAATTCAGCAGCATACTTTTCAACAAGAGATAAAAAGCTCCGGTCCAAGTACTAGCTCCCCATCTGAAAAAAGTGGAAAGCTTGTGGGCAAAATAACAGGAAGGGTGTGGGAGCATTTGCAGGGCTTGGGAGGAATTAGTTATATTTGATTATTCAGGACAGTGGAGAAGACGGTTGTAACTCGAGGGGTGCTGCCAAATAAAGCAAGGGCAGACGCCTGAGTTCTCCTGGAGGTGGAAAACTGAAGATTAGGGACAGGCAGAATTCCTACCAGTGAGGTTACCAACAGGCCAAGGGAATCAAAGGGTCACGACGGAGCCCTCTTCCCCAAAGCCACGGGTCGTACGAAGAAGGCCTTCAAGGGGGAAACGGAGCAGAGAAGAGCGCGGATGGCCCCTTACCGTGATTATCCTTGAGGCCGATGATGCCCTGCGTGCGGATGAGCGCCGACAACCTCCTCACATCCCCCTTGAAGACGCACTCGTGCACGGGGAACTGCGCGCTGGGGGCCTTGATGGGCTCGGGGGTGGAGGCGGCGACGGAAGAGCCCCCGCCGGACCCTCCTTTCAGCGGCAGCCGGTGATGGTTGCTGAAGATGCGGTGGGTCGAGCCGCGGCCGCTTTTGCCGCTTCCCGCCCGGGCGCTTGTGAAAGCGCCTCCGCCAGGCGCGGCCGCCGCTTCTTCCTCGCCGGGCCCCAGCAGGTCCCCGTCCTCCTTGTTGGGCTTGTGATCCTTGCGCAGCGAGCGCAGCTTCTCTCCGGTCATCGCCAGCGGCGGCCCCGGACGTTGGGGGGCCACGATGGGGAGACACGGCGCTGCAAAAGCTGCGGAGGGCTCGGGGCGCTCACAGCCGCGGCGGCGAGTCCTGTCCCGTCGGCATTCCCCCAGCCGGGGACACTCCGCGAGCGGAGAACCTCTGAATCCAGCCGAGCGGTGTCGCCTCCTCCTCCTCCGCTCGCCGCTCCGCTCTCACCAGCTCGACCGCGCTGCCATCTTGTCGGGGGGAATCTCGCGAGAGGCGGAGCGCTCGGAAGAGCGAGATCACAAAAGGTATCGCGAGACGACGGTTACCCCTAGAGATGAGAGGCGGGGAGGAATTCCGGCGCGAGAAACTGTTGGTCACGTGGTGGGGAGGGCAACGGTCTGGGAACGCCTGTCGCCTGGGCTGAGATCGAAAGCGCGGGAGTTTCGCCGACTGGGTTCTTCGCCCTGCTGTTGAACGAAGGCGTGCCGTGGAAAAGCCGCGTTCGGCCGGAAAAAAAAGGAGCGTCGGAGTTAGAGTTATGTGCGCTGTTTCCAACTAGCAAATTGGGCATCTCACACGAATACAGAGCATCGGAGCGGATTCGCTGTTGGGAGTCCCCGCGTGGAGCTACAACAGGAGAGGCGGACTTAAAACAAAACTCAGAAGAATCGGGTGTACTACTAGTCAAGGTACGAACAATTCCCCCCTCCCCCGTTTCTTGAAAAAATAAATAAATGCTGTAAATAACGAAGCTTTCTTGTTCTTGAGTCATTCCTAAGACTCCTTGGGCTGATCCCTACGATCATTTAACCAAGATACCAGAAGTGGTTTGTCGTTCCTTGCGGCTTAGAAAAAGTGATATAAGTGAACGGATGCCTTTTTTTGGTGTGTGTTTTTTGTGTTTTGAGTTTGGCGAACAGGCTCCGAAATGGCCAGGCTACAATCTCTTGCTTGCTGCAATCTGGCTTTGAATGCAGGCTAGTCTGGCGTCTCAAAAAACGGGTGGGGGTTTCTGCTCTTGTCTTTTCGTTGCCAGACTGTTTAACTTTCTTTAACGTTAACTTGATGCAGAATGGGAAGGGTCTGCATACTGGTAAATGGGAAGGTTCTGCATACTGGTATTGTAGTTTATATACCGTAGATCAAATCATGTTGGGGTTTTTTTTCTACTGTAGGAAGTTAGCGCCCATCCCCCATATTAACAAGGCAGAATATTTCCCCTAAAAAGAGAAGTAGAAACTCGGAGAGGCAAAAGCTCAGTGTCCCTCCCCCACCTTTGTTAATGGGCCATTAAAGCCTGGGCCGGACTATTCTACATAACAAACATCCTATTTCATTGTCCTTCATTGCACCACCCACCAAGTTTCAACCAAACTTAGCACACAGACAACCTACAAAGCTAGCTATAACCTCTGACAGCAACCAATCAGGATACTCTTCCTGTCCCCCAGGAAGTTCAAAGCCCAGGGAGGGCATAAAACCCAGGGACTTTCAGCATCTTTTCCCTTTTCACCCAGGAACTCCAAGGCATGTGATCCTGTCCACTATTAAACCATTTTTCCAAACAGCCTCCATGTTTCCAGTGTCTTTTCCCCCACTTGGAACTGAACCCAGATGGACATTTCTTCCAACGCTATTTGATCAGTACCAGCATATTTTTGTGATTTTTGGCTTATCTTTTACAATTTTTTCTTTTGATTCTAATTATTGCCTACTCCTTATGCTATAATTTTCTCTGATGATTGTAGTAATACGTTGTAAAACTTTGTATTTTTTATTACATGTTCTTACTTGGTTATTGATGCATACACTTTAAAATATGTTTTGGTACAATATCTTGCAATCTTTGATAAAGGATATTAATGTCCAAAATAAATATTATTATTGTAATATATTAAAATAAAACATTTTTAACTTAATGTTTTAACATTTTGACTCCCGGAATAAGCGCTTGGTCTTATTTTCGGGGACGTCTTATTATTTTTGAGATGCAGGAGGCAGCAAGCATGGTCACCTCATGGCTGCTGCTGTGTTGCAATATTTTTGGGGAGGGCTTATTTTCAGGGAAACGGTGTGTTATAAAACTTTGCATTCTTTATTGCATGTCCTTGCTTGGTTATCAATGCATAAACTTTTCAGTAAGTTTTTGTACAATATCTTTTTTTTTGCAGTAGCCCTTAAAAGGATGAAAAGGCAACAGAGTTTGGCAGTTTTTTTCAATAAGAAACCAAAATTGGAATCACTTGTATCAGAATTGGCCTTGGATGATACAAAACGGTCACAAGCAGAACCACTCCAACCTGAAGAAAGCAGCACGTCAGGTATAGAAGTAAAAAACGATAACTCCAAAATTAAAGAGATACAACAAACTTCTCCAAGGAAAAAAATGAAAGAAAATTCTTCATCAGAAGCTCATAACATTGGTAAAGAGAACTTAAAACAATATTTTTTTGTTTTGTCCCAACTGTTGGCTTACTTTTTACAATTTTTTCTTTTGATTCTAATTGTTGCCTATTCTTTTATTCTATAATTTCCGCTGGTGATTGTAGTAATACCGTGTTTCCCAGAAAATAAGACAGGGCCTTATTTTCTTTTGACTCCCGCAATAAGCGCCTGGTCTTATTTTCGGGGAGGTCTTATTATTTTTGAGATGCAGGAGGCGGCAAGCATGGTCACCTCATGGCTGCTGCTGTGTTGCAATATTTTTGGGGAGGGCTTATTTTCAAGGAAACGGTGCGTTATAAAACTTTGCATTCTTTATTGCATGTCCTTGCTTGGTTATCAATGCATAAACTTTTCAATACGTTTTTGTACAATATCTTGTAATCTTTGATAAAGGGTATTAAATGTCCATAAATAAATATTCTATTGAAACAATTTTTTTTGCAGTAGCCCTTAAAAGGATGAAGAGGCAACAGAGCTTGACAGATTTTTTCAATAAGAAACCAAAATCTGAATCATTTGTATCAGAATTGGCCTTGGATGGTACAAAGCAGTCACAAGCACAACCACTCCAACCTGAAGAAAGCATCACATCAATTATTGAAGTAAATGATAACTCCAAAATTAAAGAGATACAACAAGCTTCTCCAAGGAAAAAAATGAAAGAAAATTTTTCATCAGAAGCTCATAACATTTGTAAACAGAACTTAAAACAATGTGAGCAGGATTCAATGACCAAAGGAAAGATGAATGAAAAATATTTACGTATTTGTAAAGTATTTAATACAATTTACAGCCTAGCCAAAAAATGTAAACCGTTTTCAGACATAACAAAAGAGATAGAAGTGCAAATTAAAAATGGATTAGATATGGGAATAGGGTTACATTCACGTAAAACTATTGTGAAAGTAGTTGATTTCATTGCAAAGGAAATTAAAAAAGAAATATTTACTAAAATTATTGAAAATAATCTGAACATTACTTTGATTATTGACGAAATTTTGATGATATCTTCCAAACCAGTTGTTATAGTTTTCTTAAAAGTTGAGGATTCAGTTACATCACCAACAATTTTCGTTGAGTTAATTGAATTGGAAAAACAAGATGCAGACACAATATATTCTGCAGTTATGGAAAGTTTAAATAATGTTGGGCTTGTTAAGAACTACCTAGAAAAAAATTTAATAGGATTTTGCTCTGATGGTGCCAGCGGTCTCCTTGGGAGAAAATCTGGAGTGAGTACTAGGATAGAAAAAGAGTTTCCAAACATCATAATATGGCATGGTTTAAACCATCGCCTCCATCTTGGTTTAGATGATTTAATGAAGGAAATAAAGCAGGTAAATAATTTTAAAATATTTATTGATAAGATGCATACTATTTTTCATCAATCCAATAAAAACCAAACTGAACTTACCAAAATATCTGAACAACTTGGAATTGAACTTATAAAGATTGGTAGAGCTTTGGAACCATGGGCTGCCTGTACTTTAAGATCAATCCTAGCTGTGTGGCACGCATATCCAGTGTTACAGGACTATTTTTATTCAAATGAAAAGTACTTGGGTATGGCTACCCGTCTTGAGAATATATATGTTATAACTGATTTGGCCTTGATGATTGATATTTTAAATGAAATTTCTTTTCTTTCAAATGCACTGCAAGCAAGAGATATGGACATAGTAAAGGCTGAAAAACTCATGATAAGATCTATGAAAGCATTTCAAGTGCTTGGAAAGGAAAAGGGTGCATATGAAAAAAAAGTTGATGAATTAATTACTTCAGAAACCTTCAAAAATATAAAATTTGTAGAAAATCAGCAATTTGTCAGACTTCCTCGGGAAAGACTTTTAGAAAATATCGTAATGAATTTGGAAAAAATGCTAATGGATTGCGAATATTTAAACGCACGTTGTAACCAGTTTGAAAACAGTAGTATATTACAATTTCTCAAGTTTTTGGACCCAGATTATTGGAATACTGAAGAAGTATGTGTTCCATGGATGGACGCTGAATACCAATTGGACCTTTTTGATTACATTTTTAATTACGAAATTCGTATTAATGATTATCGAGATTATGTGGAAAATGTTTTAAATTCCCGGAAGCGTGCAATTCCGAAAAGTGTTCAAAGAGCTATAAATATTATCAGAACAATTATTGTAAGTTCAGTAGAGGTTGAAAGCATTTTTTCAAAGATCAACATGATATGTTCAGGGAAGAGAAGTCGCCTAACTGTTTCTAACATATCAAACATGATGACTATTAGTCTAATCGGCCTACCTCCAAAGGAATGGGATCCTATTCCTACAGTGAAAAAATGGTTAAGGAAGAATCGCAGAGCCAATAAAGCTTGGATAAGAGTAAAGAAAATTGCAAGTTAGGACGCCAATCAAGAAGCAATATGGAAATACCTCACATCACAGTTTTATTGTTTTTTGTTGGGTATTTAAGATTATTTCATTAATATTTTAAAAGTCTTATAATCTAGTTTTGTGTACCTCTAATTGTTTTATTTAAGTATTAAATGCTTGAAATAATAAACAACCTTTTGGTATATGTTTTTTAAATACTTGAAACGGTCATTAGGGCAGAAATTATTTGAATCCCACCACTGCAGGTAGCCATCAACATGGCTACCAGAATTATAGTTGTAAGTCATGCTGGTCATTAAGTAGATCATCATGTGATCATGCATAATTTTACAGCCTTAGTTTTGGTGGTTGTAAGCAAATGCCACGGTCATTAAGCAAACTCATTGTCTGCATTAGGTTCTCTTTCGACAAAAGCCAGAAGTAAATGTTGGTATGTAGTCTATGTATTAGACCCCAGTGTAAAAACAAAAGTTTTCATATAAAAATGATTAAATGTCTAAAATATGTCTCCCTAACTCCCTAACTAAGATGACGGGTGCCCATTTCTTCTTTTCTGCCCCCCTCTTTTTCCTGGCCATCGTTCTTCATTTGTCTTATGCCCTTTTTTACTTTTTGTATTGGTTTTTTTTAATGCTTAATGTAAACCACCCAGAATTGCTGGCAATTTAGCAACATATAAATTTAATGCAATGTATTATGGTTTGATGTACAGTCAGCCAGATGTTCGGGTTTGGCATTTTTAAACACCTATCCACTATTATTACTGGATTTGGCATTTTAGTCCATTTATGAGTTCTTCCCAAGGACCTGTGATAGGCAGGTGTTGCTTAATAATTCATTCTGAATTAAATCCAGCAAAAACTAGAGTACAACATTCATGTCCTATTATAATATTGAGTTCAAATAAGATGAAATCTTCAGTTTCCTGAATTATATAAACGGCAGAATAGCTGGGATTGTTGCTGGTTGATACATACACTAGACTAGAATATGAGTCAGCCAATGTAGAGAGATTCACATCAGAATAGTCAGACTTAAACTCAACCTGCCTCTCTCTTATAATTTATTTTATGAGACATACAATATGTTTGAGCATGCATGTGCCCAAAACTCCTGAGGAAAGAGATTTAATTCAACATATAATTTCCCACATAATTTTCTCTTCCTGTTAAACTAGTGTATGACAGCAAAGAGATGCAATAACTGGGTCTGCTTTATATTTCTTTTGCTAAGTAACAGCCCACCAGAGCATATACAGTAGGATAGTACTGTAATTAAGAATTAAAATTTTAGGATTATTCCAGGAAGCCTTAAGTAAAATCTCATTTACACACGGGGTATGAAAACCTTTGCTGGTTTCCTATGATTGGCAACCCTACAGTTCTGTCATTGTCATCCAAAGCAGCAGATTTTATTTTTAAAAAACCCTACAGTACAAAGGATAATACGCGCCGAAAACATTTATATTTGTAATTGTGACACTTCATTTCAACAGTAGAACTTTTTTATTTTTGACCCTCAAGAGTTAAAAAGTGTTCAGTAACCCATTGCTAAATGCCTCCTTTCAACACTTGAGTTACATACATAAAGTTTTATATTATTAATTTTTTTAATGTAGAAACCTGTATTTTTATGTCTGTTTTTATATTCGTAGTTTTTATCCGATGGGTGTGCTGTGCTGTTGCTATTGGTGAGACAGGCAGCTTTATGAAGTTGATAAATAACTAACAAATACGTAAATTCTAGTTATCTGATAAAGCTATGCAATAATATGGATTTGAAGGAAACCTGCATGTATCACCTAAAACATCTGTCTTTCCATGGCAGCTATGCAATTTTAGGGAAACTGATACTTATAACAGCTTTTGGTTGTTCACTGAAGTTCTGGTGATTTTTTAAATATGAAGTCATTATGTTCATCTGCTAATTCCTGGAATCTCTATGCATCTTAAGATGCCAAGTATAGAATTAAAAATATCATTCACTCCAATAGGGGCTCAGCTTGGGCTCGGGACTGGAGAATAACTCGTAAATGATCTTGATACCAAATCTCTGTTGCCAGAATATGATTCTCTTTATCTTAAGATCGATCAAATACGATGATCTCCATAAGGTACGTTAAAATTCCTGATGGAAAGCATTTTTGTGTTATAAAGCAGTTCTAAATCTTTCTCTTAAGAAACTCCCTTCAGCTCAACAATAATTAAAAAAATAAAGGCTCCCAGAAATTGGAAAGGAACTCTTTATTTTCTTTGCTGCAAATCAAGCTCCTATCATTTTTCTATTGACAAACAGATCTTTTCTTGCAATATGAAACTAGCTATAGCCTTTGACCATTCATGTTCCTTATAGAATTCTATTCCAGATTGCTAAGACATTTTTTTCAAATGCCTGTTTGAAGCCTCCTTTCCATACCAACTATACCTAAGCAACCACAGCTGTTTAGGCCTACTTCAAGTAGGCAACTAACCTACCTAGTTTAAGAGTACAACTATTTATTTTATTTATTTATTTCTTCGCACTTCTAGACCGCCCCCTCTCCCAAAAGGGACTCAGAGCGGTGTACAGTCCACACAGCAAATACATAAGTGAATAAATATAAATATAAATATGGAGGAGGTTAAAAGGATTAAAAGAACTGTACAGCGAGAATATAAATATGGCTTTAAAACCCCTAAAATCAATTAAATTTAAAACAATACCCTTAAAATACCAGTTAAAGTATATTTCCAGGAGGACTGTGCTCTCTCAGAGGTTATTTAATACACAATTAAAATATAGTCCTACATTATTTATGGACTGGATCCTGATTGAGATAATGGCATTTTTTACTGTTGCTTCCTGCATTTTTGAAATCTAAAGAAGAAAACCAAGCTGGGCCCAAGTGCCAGACAATTTTTTGGTGGCTGTTGCCAAGGTCTGGAGTTAATAATTAATTTTGCTGTGACTGATCCAAGGGACTACTTTTTGGAAAATACTATCACAAACTGTCCTGAGGCAATTTTTTTCAATAATTCCAATTTGATTCTGCCCCATTATACTTTTATCATTGTGGCTTTATTAATAAAGCAATTCAGATAGTCCTCGACTTACACAGTTCATTTAGTGACCATTCAAAGTTTCAAAGGCATTGAAAAAAGTGACATGATTGTTTTTCAGTCTTACAACCATTGCAGCATCTCCATGATCACATGATCAAAATTCAGATGCTTGGCAACTGACTCATATTTATGACGGCTTGTAGGGTCCTGGAGTCATGCGATCACCTTGTGCGACCTTCTGACAAGCAAAGTCAATAGAAAAGCCAGACACGTAACAACGTTCTAACTTAATAACTGCAATTATTCACTTAATATTTGTGTCAAGAAAGGTTACAAAATGGGACAAAATTCCCTTAAGTGTCTCACTTAGCAGCAGAAATTTTTGGGCTCAATTGTGGTCATAGGTCAAGGACTACCTGTAGATGTGTACACGAAAGTCAGTCTCATTGATCTAATGAAGTCTACTTCCGAAGAAGCAGATACAATTAATTGTAACCCACTTTAAGATCAGTGGTTGAAAACCTAATTATAAATTTGACTCATCATCATCTCAAACCAGACCTTTAAAACTAATACTGTAGTACAATCCTAGAATATATATAGGAACCCCACTCATTTCAATGAAATGTACTAGGTATGAATAATATTTCAGCCTACCTTGGCAGTTGTTTTATCCATGTCTGAGTTTAATCATGTGATAGAAGGGAGGGGAGTATTGGTCACTATCTTTTGGCCCAAACGCATGCATAGAATAGTAATGGCTGCACTACTTATGATCCTAGTAAAATTAATTCTTTATAATAGTTTTGTACAACTCCAGGTATATGCAAACTAGTGTGAACAAATGTTTCATTGAAATTAATAGAATTTGCATTTAGTAATCCTGATTAAGCATCACTAAGTGATAACCCCCATCACATCTGCTTCTATTGCTTTTATTCCTGTGCCTTTAGCAGCATATAATATTCCTGAAGAAAAGTAGCACACAGATTTCTACATGTCGATCTGCCTTTAAAAGCAGGAGAAAAGGGCAAGATTTGATTTTTAGTTGGTAAATTTGTTCCTAAGTAGACAACAATACATTTATTAAGTGGGTGGAATGTGACACACTATTTCTTTTAGATTATTAGATCTGTAAATGAATATCTAAAGGAGATGTGAATAGAGAACTTCAATGTTTGACATACAGATGCAAGTTTCTAAAATCTTTTTATGGGTCAATGTTCCTCTATTCTGTTAAATGCAAACCGTGGTTCAAGGTCTAATAGAATATTTGGTGACCTTAAAGTCAAATTATATAAGACAAATCCCATCCTGTTGTGCAATATGAAGAAACTGCCAACTACAGATGAAGGACATTGTTACTGTGCCAAATTGTGAGAAAACCATCACATTTTGCAACGGGTGTGGAGAAGAAAAAGTGGTACCACTTTCAATTCTCATCCTTTGATTGGACAATATACACACTATCTCCACAGGATACCATCTTAAGTTATCTCTTGTGACTTGGAGATGTCAATACTTGCCATTATATTGAAACAAATTTTAAAAATAGTAAACAATATATGTTCAAAGCAATCACAATTTGTTGGAATGAAGTAGAAGGGATATCAAGTTATTTTATAAAGACAGGGCAACATTTACAAATCATTGTTGCCAATGGTCATTTATTTTTGATATAAAATAAGAGTAATATTCCCTGACCCACTTAAGGACCAAAATAAATATAAACCTTAATCTACAATTTTCCTATCACATCACATTACAGGTCAAACTGTATGGCTGTTTGTTTAAGAATTTATTTGCACAAATGTCCCATTAGTTTTGGTTCTAAAATTGTGGAAGATACTGAAAAATATCTATGGACTTTCAAGTTCCACAGTATCATAAATAAATTGCAAAATAATTCTTACTACCCTTTCATGAAATTTTATATAATTAGGATTATCTATATTTGAAAAGTATTGCATATTAATCACTCAGTCAATTGTAAAAATATGAGAGAATGGTTTTCCAGGATTGTGGTATATCTTCTTCAGTTATCACATGGAAAATTGTTATCCTGCATTACAGTTAACAAGAATTCTAAAGTGGGGGATTTACAGGAAGAAAGCCTTCTTTGCTGTTGTCCCCATCCTTTGGAACATTCTTCTCCCCTTTGTCTTTATAAAATGATTGTCTTTCATAAATGGGGGAACATCACAGTGGAGATGGTTGATTTGACTAACAATAGATCCCACCTCCCTATCTTTAATTGGATTGTAATGTTTGGCTTGTTTTAACTTATTTATTGTGTGTGTGTGTGTGTGTGTGTGTGTGTGTGTGTGTGTTTTGTATAGTCTTTGACAAAACTTCAACAGCCTTCCATAGCCTCTAATGCCTTCTCCATACTAGATGCTGACACAGGACTTGGTCCATTTCACATCCTTCAAAGCCGAGAATGCAGCGTCTTCACTTCCAGCTGCATCCAGAGGCTTCCCCACCCAACTGTACTTCCAGTCCTCTGATTAATACATTGCCAGGATCATTCATGGAACACAAAGCAGGAGATAAAGCTCTTCATCACTTCTTCAAAACCCTCAATATTGTCCTTATTCAGGCTTCACATTTAAGGCTGCAACTTCAGTCTTGCCAGCCAATAGCCAGAGTTCGGGGAGGCCAGGAATGGCAGCCTTTCTCATCCACAGATTTCTGCAATGGATGCGTTGCTTCTTGCTGTCCAAGACTTTTTGGGATCATGATTAATTCAGAGAAAGATGACCATCAGGATAAATGCATTCTTCTTCTTCCTCTCCCCCTTCCCCCCACCATCCCCCAATACATGATGATGTTACTTGTTGAAGTTTCTTTGGAAATAGCCGGAGGCGAATTTTTAAAAGGGAAATGCACCCCAACTCCGGCCGCACAATGAACTCCAACACTGCGGGAACCGGTGAGAGGCGGTGGAAGGAATCCCCTTCGCACGCTCCGCCGGGCTCTTTCCCTACCCAGTCTCCGCGTTCCCTCCCTTCCTCTCTCCTATTGATCCCGGAGGATGGGAAGGCGGCATCCCAACCAGCGATCGATCCGGCGTGGCAGCGCCAACCCCCGGTGCCCCTCGCCAAGTTTGCCAGTCCTTCGACCCGAGGACTAACCCGGGCACCGGGCGCGCGCCTCGCTCCTGCGCCAATCGGACGCCGGGATCGGGCCAGCATTATGGCGGGATAGGGCTACTGCCGGGTCTCCACCCATCGCGCTGTGATGCGACACTCCGGCCAGCCAACCCGAGCCGAGCGTCCCCGCCTTAAGGCAATAGCTGATCCTGCCACCCAGAGGAAGCCGGTAAAGGAGCAACTCGCCGCGGTATTGCGCCAGCCGAGTCCGAGAGCGGTGCCCAGATCGCTCGCTCGCTCGCTCGCTCGCTCCTTCACTCGCTTCCCCATCCGATCCTCCGGCCGTTTCGTGGGAGGGGAGCACCTGTCGCGGGCAGAATGGAAGATGCGAAAGAGAGCCGCTCAGGTTTCCTGCCGCCTTTTAAGCACTTCGCCACGCAGGCGATCCACGTGGGGCAAGAACCCGAACAATGGAGCTCGCTGGCCGTGGTGCCCCCCATTTCTCTCGCGACCACCTTCAAGCAGCGGGCGCCCGGGCAGCACAGCGTGAGTGAGGATGGAGGGGGTGTGGGGGGGGTGTGGGTGTGTGTGTGGGAGGGAGGGAGGGAGATGGACCGTTTTCTCTCCCTTTTGGCCGACTGCGGTTGAACCCGCGGAGACTTGCGACATCTCGAAAGTAAGCCAGGGCACCTTCCGAGGATTACAAGCGGTGAGGGTTTTTTCTTTCTTTTCCGGCCAACGCATCACTGAAGCAAACTCCTGCCTCGAGCGCCGGCATCTGTTCCTCTAAGGGGAATTGCACAATATGTGCTCCCAGAGTAGCTGCCGTCCGGATCTCTTCTCAAGCCTCTGGTACTAGTTTCCTAACGCTATATTTTCGGTCCCTGTTCCTGCGAT
Organism: Natrix helvetica; assembly: GCF_964273705.1. Classification (NCBI taxonomy): domain Eukaryota; kingdom Metazoa; phylum Chordata; class Lepidosauria; order Squamata; family Natricidae; genus Natrix; species Natrix helvetica. The sequence goes on along the minus strand of NC_138549.1, from coordinate 100,961,131 downwards.
CTTCCTCAGAAGGCTGCAGTCGTTTTTGTTTTAAACGAGGCAAGAAGGAACATATGTTTGAGCCTCTTCTATTCTGGCTCATTAAAATACAGGGTCACAGTTGTCCATTCTAAAAAAATCACAGAACGACTAAAAATCGGAGGGGAAAGAAAGATGATTGTGGGTGTGCAAAATGTTAATGATAGTAGCTCCTAGTCATTTTTGTCAAGTCACTGGGCAGTCTAAAGGCCAAAATAGGGGATGGATCGTGTGTGTGTGTGTGTGTGTGTGTGTGTGTGTGTGTGTGTGTGTGTGAGAGAGAGAGAGAGAGAGAGAGAGAGAGGGGGGGGGGAGGGAGAGAAAGAAAGAAAGAGAGTGGGGGAGGAGAGGCAGTGCAATAGCCCTAATATATATCTACTTTCAGTTAGTCCTTTTGGTCTTCTTGATAAAAATGAGCAATCTGTTTTCCTCTCCAATCCTGGAACCACACTGTAAAACAACAATATTTCCAGAGTTCAGGACATAAATACCATTAATTAATTCAAAGTACAGGCCAGCAGATTCTGATTCTGTGTAAGAAAAGCATCCTAACAACAGGAATAGTTGTTAATGGGACTTATGCAGAATACTGGATGGAATGCAGTAGCCATCTGCTAGTGATGCTATAATTTTTGTTTTCTATGGCATCTTCCAGTTCTATAATTCTCTAGGAATAAAATACTTCCTGACATTTGACATGTACACTTTTAAAGAAAAGACTAAATTGAGATCCAGTGTGGAAACCAGGGAGAAAGAGGTAAATTTTGCCAAACAACAAAGAAAGAGGATGTGTCCCAACTGCATATGTGGGATTTGTTTCAAAATAAAATCCCTTAGGTGTGGTCTGTGGGTTGTTTTCCTTTTTTGGAATTGACACTGCTTGTCCATATGGCAAATTTTTCAGACTTTTGCAATGTAGGACATGCCCTATTATTCTCCCAACTCCTGCATGCATAAAAAAAATTCCACTAGAGAAATAAGTTAGACTTTCAAGGCACAGAAAGTTGGACTTTCAGCTGCCTTTTATTGGGGTTAAAATCCCAAAGCCTACTTGAATTTGCAGCTGGTATATTTGTGCAGCTAAGTCTGGCCTGCTAACTGCATTCATTTTTGGAGATCTTAGAACTGGACACTGTAACACATGCTTGAATTATATCCCATTTCAAATCCTGCTCTGCTTTTCAAATGCATTCAGCTGAACCCGAATATTGCAGACTACTGGCCTCTGACCAAGCCCAATTATAGGAGCATGTAACTCTTATGTAACAACTACTATCCATTTCTGTGGAGAGTTTAAAGGAGTTACTATGACCTTTAAGATCTGGTTTGGGAACCAGCTCTTCAAGAAGCCACACTTGTATCTGCTGGGGTTTAAGTTTCTCTTGTGAAGATCTTCTGTGTCTCATATTGATCAGTGATATACAGTATTTGATTAAACTATGGGGGACAACGACTCAGATCTTGCTGGTGGTATCTATACTAATTGTTTGCTTGGTAGAAATATAAAATTTTCAAAATACAATCTAAATTTTCTTTAGATTGACTTTGATGTCCAAGGTGGCTTGTTTTAAACATTTTAAATGATGGTTTTTTTAAAAAAAAGTTCATTCCCAGTTCCATGTTATAAAAATCATAGTGAAACTTCCAACTCACTATATAAATGATATTTGCATTTGTATAGCTAAAGTATTTAATCGATGTTGAAATTCTGGAATCTGAAGATAGTTCTGAGTAATTTGAAGGAAATGCTCACTCACTTTAACTCCGAAAACACTTAAGGGCAGGGCAAAACAAACTCACCTTGCTATTCTCTCTCTTCACTACAACATGAAATTACATAAATAAGTAGCAACCATCCAAAATACTGTTTTAGTTAATCACATGGCCAAAATATCATGTTAGGTAAAATTGGCATGGCAATTACTTTAAAGCTTTTACATGCCCAAACTTCTTTCCTTGGTTTTACTTCAGCAATTTAAGATATGCTTAATGTCCAAGAAGACATTTAATACATAACTAGTTAATCTATTAATGTTTATCCAGGAAAGTGGTGTTAAAGCTAAAACTAAAGAACAGTATAAAGAAACTTTCCTTGACATTTCTGCATTTTTATGTACAGTACAGTCATACCTTATTACCTTAATTTTTTTCTGCCTCCTGGCTAATTTGTAACAAATTACATTATTACAGTTGTGCAGAAGAGTTATTGAAGCTTGTGAACAAACAATTCTGATGCAAGAATGATTGTAGAGATAATTTATATAATAAATTATATTTATTTAAGCTATAATGCAGGAAACAACATAAAGATAGAAACAAAGAGAAACTATGCGGGTTTTTTGTTTTGTTTTACATCTGTAGCCAATTATGCGAATTGGCTACAGAATTACAAAAATACAAGAAGTTCATTTTACTTAACATTATCTTGCAAATTATAGTAGACTAATATCCATGAAGTTTATGAACAGTTTATTGTTTTTGTTTTTAAAATAGAGGACATGAGGAAAAGCATTTGGGTATTTAAGAGACCCTTTAGCTTATTTATTTATTTACAAGACTTATATGGCTGCCTATCTCATACAATGACTCTAGATGGCTCATAACAATCCATAAAACATGTTCAAAACTAAGATCCCCTTCTTGTATGATATGTGAACCACTGTGGCTTAGTCAATAAGCTCTGTAAAAACAAGCAATGGCTTAGCACAGAGGTATCAGACTCAAGGCCCACAACTGGATCCGGCCCACAAGGTACTTAGATCTGGTCTGCAAGGCCACCCTGGAAACAGCAAAGGACCGGCCCACTGTGCCTCTGCCAGAGAAAACAGAGCTTGGGAGGGCCACAGCTCCATTTTTGCTGGCAGAGTGCTCAGGCTACCACAGGCGCCTCCGACATGAGTGACAATGAACTGGCCACGTCCACCCGACCTCCCCCAAGGTCAGAAACAACCCTGATGCAGCCCTCAATGAAATCGAGTTTGACACCTCTGGCTTAGCATGATTTAGGAACCCAAGTAAGGGTAGCGTATTCTTGACTTGTGAGTAATCTAATATTGAATCCTTAAAGAAAGCTGCTCACCCATCGGTCTCTAACTCAGATCAATTGTGGATTCATTTGTACAAAAAATATTTTTATTTCTCAAAACTTAATTCACATACATGAATGGTATCTTAAGTACATCGATGCATGGAGAGTTCAGTAAACTTTTATAAATTTCATGCAAATTGCACCGATGTCTGGTAAAGAAGTTTGACGTTCTGTGTCTTCTTTTTCTTAGGGCTTTGAATATAGCCGCTGTGGAAATCCTACCCGTAACTGCTTGGAAAAGTCTGTGGCAGCACTAGATGGTGGCAAATACTGTGAGTTATCAATATTTCTAAAACAAATATTAATGATTATATTCTGGAATGAAGACTAGCTTCCTAGGAAATTAACCTATTTAAATTTGAAACTTAGTTATAATCGTCTCTGACAATATGCAGGAGTATCATTTTATCTGTTTTGTTAAACCATATCTCATTCTGAGATATTGATATCTATATTAATCCATGTCTCCAGACTTAATATAATGGCTACAATGTTTGGTTGTACTTAAATGTCGAGTCAATTTATGCGACAAAGCTTCTACATTCTTATCCAACAAACAGGCATTCAGAGACACTGGTGATATTTGCTGTAATGTTTAAATATATTGGGAAGAAAACCTTTTTATTAATTAATCAAATTTCATTTGTTTCTCTCTTTACTTCAGGTTTAGCATATGCTTCTGGATTAGCAGCAACTGTGAACATTGCTCACTTACTGAAGGCAGGAGATACTGTTATTTGTACAGACGATGTCTATGGCGGTAAGAAGTATAGCAGCAGCATGTGTTTTAAACATTTTTGGATGATAACTCCAAAGTGATTTAAACACATTTACTTAAGTCTGATATAATGGTGATTGCATTATGAAGAACAGCTTCATGATAAACAGCCACACTAGTTCCAATATCAGCAATGGAGATATTTTTGTCATTTCACATGCAATATATTTTAGACCAGAGGTCCCCAACCTTTAGGCCACAGCCCACTACTGGGCTGTGGGTCGTTCAGAATTGGGTTGCACCAGTGGTGACTGAGCACACATGAATGCACAGTTTCAAGGATGTGAGTGGCAGGCACTGGTGCATGCAGCCCCACTCGCTCAAGCAACAGGCATGTGCAGCCCCACTCGTGCGCGGCACGCACCCGCCACTCACACAAATGAAGCTGTGTGCAACCCTAACCCTCGCCGTCAACCTGGAAAGGTTGGGGAAAGCAGTTTTAGACAGAGGGATTTGCCCAGTCAATTATAGATATCAACAGATGGTCTTGCAGTTTGCCATTAGTTTCACCAAATTCATGAATGGCACTATTTATCCTTTTCTATGTTGCTTATATGCCTTATAAACTACAGTAGAACCTAACCTAACTTAAATTATACTGGGAATTTACACTATTTATTTCAATTTCAATTTATTTGTGCTTCTAGACCGCCCCCTCTCCCAGAAGGGACTCGGGGCGGTGTACAGTCCATAGAGAATATCACAAAAATACAATAAAAAATTAAATATGTACAGTTTGGAGGAGGTTAAAATGCAATTAAAAGAACTGTACAAAGCTGAATAAATATAATTTTTTAAAATCCCTAAAACAGACACAACAGATTAAAAAACCCTAAAATAACCAGATAATAATACATTTGCCAGGAGGGACAGTTGTAATTATGCCAGGCCTGCTAATCGGAACAGGTGAGTCTTCAATTTTTGCCGGAAGGAGCGGAGGTCAGAAGTGGTTCTAATGTCGGGGGGGAGGTCATTCCAGAGGGTTGGGCCCATCACAGAGAAGGCCCTACTCCTTGGTGTCGCCCGTTGGCATTGCCTAGTGGACGGTACCAGGAGAAGTCCCTCCCTGTGTGAGCGAATTGGCTGCAGGGATGTATGTGGGAGGATGCGATCCCGCAAGTAACTAGGTCCCGTGCCATGTCATGTATTTAATTTACTTTCTTATCTAATCTTTCTCTAGACAGGAAAACTATGGTTTGTGCTTGTCTCCCAACTAAGAGGGGAGCTGGTTTGGATGACAGGTAGAAACCATTCTTTGCTGGTTTGGTTGAATTACCAGAAAAAACAACAACCACTGTTTCTGAATAAAGAAAGGGAAAAGCCCATGAATCCAGAGTATATGTAACAATAAGCATGTTTGGCATTGCTGCTTGAAAGCATTTGAAAAGTTTGCTTTTGTTATGTGTACATTTGGGGGGGGGGATTACTGAAAGCATTTATGGCAATATATGTACATGCTATTGAATCTAATAATGCTGATCTGCAACTTTTCTTTTAACTAACGTAGGTGTGAGAAATCTACTTTTAAGATTGGAATTAGAGCTGCACATATTCTTCCAGTTCGCCCGAACCGGTAGCAAAAAAATGCTACCAGTTTGGGTGAACCGGTAGTTCCATCGATCAGCTGTGCGACAAACAGCTGTGCTGTGTGATTTGTCCTGCTTCCTAGCGAATCTAAATTGCGTGGCACAGCTGCCCCCCGCTCCTTGCTGTTCTTCTTACTTTTGCAGACTCAGAAAAGGCTTCTTAATCCTCCTTTTTCAGCACTGTGCGGTAGCACCTGCGCGCAAAACGCGTGTTTGGCGCGAAGCAAACTGGTAGCAGACTTCAGAGCATTTCACCCCTGGTTTAGTGTCAAATGACAAAAGAAGGGAAGAGATATGGAGCAGTGATGTATTCCCAGAGCTGGGGAGAGAGGGGTCAGGCTCAGCATCCTGGCACTTGAGAGACATTGGGGTTCTGGGTGTTACAAATGCAGAGCACTTTGGCTACTCAGTGCTGTTCCAAAAGGTTGCTCTTCTATGTCCCATTACAAGTTTAAAGACTGGATACATTCCTAGCAATCCACACCATTACTTGCACTACGTTTTATAAAGGATCAAACTCAATTTGTCTGCAATTTTTCCCCTCTGGAAATCAGGACAATTTCTACACAATTTTTAACATAGTGCAGGCAACGCATTAAACTGGAGAAGGAGCGAATTTGGACATAGAATGGCAGAAATACAGTTTTATCCTGAAGCTGTATATTTGCTCTTGGAAGATAAATATCTTGTACTTCATAGGCAGGAATTGCAGACCTACTTTTGCATTGGCTGAAGATGCAGGTCACTTCTTTTTAATGTGGATCTCTGAACTGCTGACCTTTCTGCTACTTATGCATAGAATTTCTAGGACAGCAGCCAAGATGACTTTAGTCATAAACAAAATAGGGTATCCACTTACTTCACAGGATTAGCCATGTAACGTATGCTCCGCAACAGAGCGTCTCACATAGCAGTAGGAGAAGGAAAACATGTTTCCTCAAAAGCAAGTAATATGTTGGATCAATGCCCCCAGTTAAACTTTGCTTCCTTTTTTAAAAAAAGAAATCAGATAAAGATACTAATAATCTGTTTTTTAAAGTGCTGAAAAATATATACAATGAAACAGCAAACTATGAATCCACATCAGAATTGTGGTTTTTTTTGTCCCTTTAATTCCTTCTGGAACTCAATATAATAAGGCATTTTCAACACATGTGTGTAATGAAGGGGATTGGGATTTTTTTTAAAGGGAGAATCCATCAGGAAGAGTTTGCCTCCTTATTATACTATTAAAAATGACCAAAGTTTCTTTAATGGTTTATTTTCAGTATACGTAAGTACTAGTTTTTTCAGTTAACCTTATTGGGAGGGTAAAAATATATGGGTCAACTCATATACTGTATGCTTTCTAGAGTGCATTGGGATCTTTTTCCCAGAAAGCATAAATAGGCTTCTAGCTTTGAAAATATTTTTTCTGGGAATGCTTGCTGACATCATGGCGTGCAGACTGGAGCATTTGATACTCTGTATTGGAACACAGTCAAATTGATGAAAGGTCCCCAGCAACTGTAAAGTTGTTTACAAAAGTTCCAGTAGTCCAACTACCGTATTTTTCAGATTATAAAATGCACCTAACTTTAAGACGCATCTGAATTTAGAAGAGGAAAAGAACAAAAAAAAAAAAGGGGGGGGATTGGCCTCCGCGTGCCACATTTTTAGCCCTTTTTTCAGGCTTTTCCTGGCCCATTTTTGAGGCTTTTGGGGGGCCATTTTCAAGGCTTTTTTGAGCTGTTTTTGAAACTTTTTAAAGGCCATTTTTTCCCCAAAAATATGGCCCAAGAAAGCCTCAAAAGCAGTCCAAAAAGCCTCAAAAATGCCCCCCCCAAAGCCTCAAAAACGGGCTGAAAAAGGCCTGAAAAAAGGCCTGAAAATGGGGTGTGCAGAGGGCAAAAAATGGAAGTGGATGGCGGGACTTTGGCAATATTCGGTCTACAAGACGCACAGACATTTTCACCCCCTTTTGGGTGACAAAAAGGTGCGTCTTATAGTCCAAAAATATGTTAGTTTTTTTCTACACACACACACACAGACACACACACACGGAGGGAGGGAGGGAGAGGGAGAGAGAGAAATATGTAGATTATGATCTTAATCTTAGGACTCCAAAAGCTTTCTGTTAGGGCTGTGGCCAAACATTTTCATTCCCTTTTGTGTTTTGGGTGTCTTAAGTCTTCCAGGTGCTCATGATGTTTGCTTCTTCTCTTAAAATACTTGAGCTTGCCTTTTGAAAAAGGGCATTTTTAGAGTGCAGCCCTCTATTTGTGGAAGACAAAGCTTGGTTCATTGTTTCATCCTATGGAAATTGCCTATCTCTGTTCTGCATATTGAATAATATTGCCAATATTTCGGATGCTAAGAAACATGGTGGTTACAGAAGAAGCACATGACCCTTCTACGGGAGGGTTCAAAATCTAGTCTGGCATTGGCTTCACCAACCTTCCAGGACCTCAGGAAAGCTTTTCCTGAATTCTTGTTAAATGGAGATGCCAGAAGTTGAATCCATGATCTTTTACGGGTGATATTCTACTAACTCAATATTTTTCTCTCTGGCACAAAGTTTCTTCTGTGTTGCAATCTGCAGAGTTCCTGCACCGAGCAACAAAATAGCTCTTGAAACTTTTTTTTTTTAAAGGCAGAGTAGAAATATGTTAATAAATTATTAATATAATTATTATTATTCAAATGGGAAGCCATTGCAGATAAAATCATCAACATTGTTTAATATAAGTACTATATGAAGTGCTGATAGTACTGAAGACGTCATCCTTTCCAAAAGAGTGAAATATGTAGAGAGTTTAGTGGCTCATTCACCTAATGACATTAATGAAGACAAGTCTTTTCTTTCCCTTTTAGGTACAAATAGATATTTTCGAAGAATTGCAACAGATATGGGTCTAAAGGCTGTTTTTGTTGACTGCACCAAACTGGAATGCCTTGAGGCTGCAATTACACCAGAGACCAAGGTAATAAAATAACTAGTGACGTGCGTTGAGGTTTATGGCTGGTGAGGCTGGTGACGTCATCAAATGATCATCATGAAGGGAGGACTCTGACAACTTTGATCTTTGCAAGCGTGCAAGCAAAATACCCCAGGATCACGGTGGCAGGGACAGCAACTCCTTCCGCTGCGCTGCGGAGAAGACCCACGCTGTGCAGGAGGCTCCTCAGCGCTAGCCTCAGATCACCGCGAACCGCGGTCCCCTTCATGTTGGCTCAGGAAGGAGGGGAATGGGACCAGGTGTGTGCAGGAGGCTCCTCAGCGCTAGCCTCAGATCAGCGCGAGCCGCAGTCCCCTTAATGTTGGCTCAGGAAGAAGGGGAATGGGACCGTGTGTGCAGGAGGCTCCTCAGCGCTAGCCTCAGACCAGCGCGAGCCGCGGTCCCCTTCATGTTGGCTCCGGAAGGAGGGGAATGGGACCGTGTGTGCAGGAGGCTCCTCAGCGCTAGCCTCAGATCAGCGCGAGCGGCGGTCCCCTTCATGTTGGCTCAGGAAGGAGAGGAATGGGACCAGGTGTGCAGGAGGCTCCTCAGCACGAGCCGCAGTCCTCTTCATGTTGACTCAGGAAGGAGGGGAATGGGACCGCAGCTCGCCCTGATCTGAGGCTAGCGCTGAGGAGCCTCCTGCACATGCGGTCCCATTCCCCTCCTTCCTGAGCCAACATGAAGGGGACCGCGGCTCGCGCTGATCTGAGGCTAAAAAATCCCGAGGTAGGGGAGGCATGCAGTTTTCCTGCCTCCTAGTAGAGGGCGCTTTTTTAGAGGCTTTTTTAAGCCTCACCTCAGCACTCGACTTTTCCCTTTTACATTTTTTTTCTTTTCATGATGAGAGCGGTGAGGCTTTGCCTCCCCTGACTGCACATCACTGAAAATAACATTCCCAGCATGACTGTATGGCAGACTAGAATTTCCTGCAATATATACAACATTGGGTTGTGTTGCCTTTTTTGCTAAACATGAAAGACATCTATATAACATAACTCTGATCTCATGCATATGATTCAGCCTTTCTCCAGCCATCAACTTGGACAGGGTGAATTTATTTAGGGACAGAATGTTCATGAAGGACAATTTCCTACAGATATATGTGTACCTCTAGGAATGGCTATAGCTCATGGATGTGGAACAGATGTTGTTCTTCCAATTCTCAGATCAGCTCCAAAGATTTTGTATCATGCATGAATAGGGCTTATGTTTGGTTGCAACTGATCAGGGCAAAAATGTTGAAAGAGATTAAGATGATATAACAGAATTATACAGGTAGCCCTCAACTTACAGCGGTTCATTTAGTGACTGATGAAGTTAAAACAGCACTGAAAAACATGACATGACCATTTTTCACACTTACGACCATTGCAGCATCTCCATGGTCACATGATCAAAAGTTGGATGCTTGGCAGCTGGTTCATATCTATGTTAGTTGTAGTGCCCTGGGATCATGTGATCACCTTTTGCAAAGTAAATTTAACAATTGACATCTTTGCCAATATTGGTGGGTACAGTACAAGCTGGAGAACATTTATCTGTCATGCTAGAAGACTGTGAAAAAATTGCATGTTTTCCACCACCATCCAAATGTGTTATAACCCAATACAATGGAGCAATACAATTTTAAAAATGGTTAGAACCTATTTGAATCTTCATCATTTCCAGGAATTTCATAAATATCCATAAAACAAGTGAAAAAGTAATATCAGGCAGCTTTTTAAGTGCTTAGGGAGCCTTTCAGAACTCTGTGAGAGGCCAAGATAAGATTTTTGTAAGCTTAAACATTCCAGTTGAACTGATAAAAATATTCTTCATTCCTTTTTAATAGGTTTGGAGAATTTAGTATCCTGTATTGTTGCTGCCGTATTCCATGTAGATTCCCGTTGCTACTATATTTTTACTCCGAATGGGTCTGTGAGATAGGTGTAGTGCAGTGGTGGGTTTCAATTTATTTTACTACTGGTTTGCTTGTGCACGCACTTGTGCGCGTCCGAGCAGGGTGGGCGGAGCCTCCCACTGCCGCCACTACCACTTCACCCGATCTGGGGCGAACTCGCAGAAACCCACCTCTGGTTTAGTGACTGATCAAAATAGTAAGAAGTGAGAATCTGTTACTTTTTAGTTGTAGTCCAGCTCTTAGCTTGTTCCAGATATGATTGTTGTGGATCTCATAAGAAATAATGCAGTTTAACAATTAACATCTTTTGCCAATATTGGTAGGTACAGTACAAACTGGAGAACATTTATCTGTCGTGCTAGAAGATTATTTATTTTTTTCAGAACTCTTTGCCCAGTGATCCTCCTCTGTCTTTGGCTCACAGCTTTGAACTTACAGCATTTTGCCAAACATTTATTTCAGTGGGAAATACAAGCTGACTTTGCAGATTGCATAGAACAAGATATAAGTTTTGGTTAGGTAGTTTTGACTTAATTGTGGTATGGTTTGATAGGGCAGTAGTAGTATCTATAAGGAGCACATTTTCTGTAGAACTCTTTGGGTGAAATAACAGGGAGATAATTTCCTCCTCTTTGCCCTGCCTTAACAAGATTTTTTATAAATCCAGAGGCTCTCTACTTTAATCTACTCTAGTCTTGATTCAGTGGCTTCTTCCACATAGAACTGAAGATTGTGATCTGTTGGCTAGTAAAGCAGTAGAACTGACATATAGATATTATCATGGGATGCACAGATACTTGGAGGTAACTATTGGAAAGATTTAAATATAAAATTGGGCGGTGTTACAAAATACATAGAATCTTATATATAATATTAGAGCATGCATCTGTGGAAACCCACATATAACAATCCAGGAGGAAGAACCATTTTTCCTAACTTTATTAGAACATATTCTGCATGCCTGCACTTACTTATGCCTACAGTGCACCTATAAAAAAAGAAGGAATTAAGAGAGAGGAATGAAGAGAAAGACAGAAAGTCCTTATCTGATCAGTTGGCAAACAAAGATTGCAGGCTTCTTTGATTCGAAACGAACTGAGCCATTTCCTCCCAAATTGTGTAAATTGCTTTACACAAGTAAAGTCTGTTTCAGGATAATTATAGACAGAGTTGGAATATTTAAAAGTTTCTAAATATATTTCCATAGAATCACTTGGGCTGACTAATATTAAATAATAAATTTCGTTGACTTTCCTATACAGCTTAGAGAAGTAGCAACAAAATAAGGGGTTTTATGTATGAAACTTTGTTCTCAGCATTATCTTGTAGTGTTTAATGTCTTACAAAAATATTAATGAAAACCAACACTATTCTTTAAAGTGGATATTTTTCAATAATGTATATTTAATACTCTTTTCTTCCCAAACTAACAGCTTGTATGGATTGAAACTCCAACAAATCCAATGCTGAAAGTTGTTGACATTCAAGGATGTGCAAACATTGTTCATAAACACAAAGGAGTTATTTTAGTAGTAGACAATACTTTTATGTCTGCATATTTCCAGGTAAGTCAATTTTGATTAGTTTGTTTCAGCTGCTTTTATTAGAGTAGCACACCTCATCTAATAAATGCTTTGCATTATTTTACTTTTGTGACTCTATGATTCACCTTTTTACAAAGGGGAAAATAACAATAATACAACACCCCAGTAATCATTGCAAAATGGCAGAAGTAGGATCTGAAATTGGGTACTGAAAATGTATTGATCGATAGGCTTCTAAATCTTAACTGTTCTAAACAGCCTACATAATATACAATAAAACCATCATAATAATTACACAATTAGAATGCTATCACCAGCTGTAACTGCAAACAACTAAGGAATGTAAACCCATAATAAGTGAGGATAATATTCTAGTAGTCCCGAGAGTCATTTGAAACATATTTGGATGTGAAAATGACTCTTGATTGGCATCAAAAGGATTGGGCTGTAGGCCTCAACTAATACTTTTGGGGAAGGCATGGCATGTTGCTACCAATTATGGTCACATGTTTCACCTCACATGGTAGAACATATCACAAAGGGCTCATATGAAAAGTGTTGGGGGGGGGGCAGATATTGGAATCTCTTTCAATAGAAACATCAGGAATCCCATTAATACTTGATTCTCTTACAGAATGAGGCTATAACTCTAAATAACACTTTACTGGTTCAATTTCACTAGACATACAGTGGTGGTTTTTATTTCTGAATTAAGATACAATGGCTGTGCTGAAGACCAATAAATATAGGATTGAAAGATGAAAGTGCAGATGTTCTAATGTAATGTTTTACTGGAAAACAGGAAGTGTTGTCATGACGGATAATAACAGGGCTATCCCAAATGAGGTGTCAAGTGGGACAATTTAATTCCATAGAATCACAGCATTGTGACAATGTAGTGTGTCTATAATCTAACGATTCTACAGCTAAACATTCCTAACAGAGTAGCTAACATAATAGAGAGAAATAATTCCACTAAGACAAATGTTGCAGAGTGCAGAATAGGATGAAATATATTTATTTGTTACATCAGTTTATATAGACTCCCACCTCACCCTTGCAGCTCTAGGCGGTGTGCATAGGATTAAACCAGCAAAATAGAACATCAATACTCTGACATAACATTCCAATCATGGGATCAAATGCAGCCATGTTTTCCAGAAACCATATTTTGTGGGTAGAAGAGTTTCCATTGTACTTAGGCCAGAGGCCAATCTGATTAGCATTGAAACAAGAGGTTGGCAATTAATCATGTCTTGCTACTTTTTAGAATGAATCTGTCTGTCTATCATCTCTCTCTCTCCCTCCCTCCCTCCCTCTTCCTCTTCTTCCTCTTTCCCCCATGTGATATCTTTAAATCTAGATAATACATAACAATACGCAAGAAACTGAACCTACCTTGGCAGGTTCCCTGACTCCTGTCTAAATATGGAATACAATAAAGCCATGAAGCTTATTAGGCAAAGATTAGAAGATATTGAATGTCAGTATCACTTAGCAGGAGCTCCAAGGTTAGATCATCACCCCAGCAATATAAGGGAATCACAGCCCGTATGAAATGTATTTAGCCTATCCTTTATCCATTACCGGAGGGCGTTTTCCCAACCATAGCTTAGTGCCCTCCCCTTTTACAGCTATGAATGGCAAATATAAAGGAATTCATGTAGCATTTAGGCAACACCCTTGTGCCTTTGGTGTTGAAATCCTGGAGCACGTTCTGGGCGGAATTGTGTTCTCTACTAATCTGCCTTTTAATGGGAAGATTGCCTGGCCTCCCTGAATCGATGCTATCTAGAAATTTTCTCAAATAACAGATGTCCTGAAATCACCTTTGTAATTGTTAAATTTTGTGCCTTAGCTATAAGGCTTTGACATATCCAGACTTGTTCATATTAGTCCACTGTATATTAAACTGTTACAGTGCTATTATATTTTTGGATTGTACTTGAATTGTTTTATTCTGAATGTTAATAAAAATGATGATGAAAACAGAAGACCTTGAATAAATAGGAAAAATAAATGGCAGCTAAGGACCAATCAAACTCCACTCCAGAAAGGGAAACTCATAGTGACAGGTCTATCTAACCTCTAGACCTCATGTCTGAGGAAACATCCAAGTCTTCAAAGAGATAGCAGAAGAAAATATTTTTTTTCTTAAACACAGTATTTAGATTTTTTAAATACCATCTTTTAAAATCCCAAATTCAAGGTCCTGAACATAGCTAGTACTCCTTCCTTCTCCTATTTTCTCCACAACAACCCTCTGAGATGAGTTGGGTTGATACACCAAATAGGAAAAGAGACAAACTAAACGTGAACTGTTTTCACTTCCTTTTTCTTATTGTTTATTCTTTCATAGGTGATGCTCAAACTTAGTTTCCCTTTAAACCTTTTCAGATTCACATCAATGAAATGATAACTGGCCTTTTTTTCATTAGCCTAATCTCTGCATAGCAGGAATTGCTTGAAACTTGTTTGCAGTATGCCTCAGTATTCATTGACAATTGCTATTGATTTTCTCAACAGAAAATGAAATAAATCTCTTATTTTGTTCTGTTGTAGCGTCCTTTGTCTTTAGGAGCAGACATTTGCATGTATTCAGCAACCAAATACATGAATGGTAAGTAGATAGACTTGCATGTTATGCTGATTTTATTTTGTAGTAAGCATTAGTAATGCTTTTATATATGTTCAAATATTTTAATACACATTAGATTTTTATTATATTCATTTTGAAAATGACATATACTTTATAATGTAATTCATAAGCACATAATGTGTTTCCTAACATACTGTTTGTAGTCAGTGCTTGTGGCTTACATTAATTTTCTTTAATATATGTTTGAATATATCTAAAATAATTCAAGATGAAGTTATATCTGAATATGTATCTTATTGGCATGGATATGTATAGTCTATTTGCATTTTTAATATTTGCCCTGTAAATTAGAGAAGTGTTTGGAAGCCATATTGTTGATCCAGGACTGACAGAGAATCTTTTTTTTTTTTTTTTTTTTTGCTATTCTGGTAACCTGGGCTGTCTTTGAAGATCATCTGTGTCTCCTGTATCCAACTTTTTTTCAAAAACTCCTCTTACTTTACCTTAGAAAATCATGCCATTCCATTCCCAAAACCGTTGCAACCCAGTGTAAGTTTTAGTTCTCAGCTAATCAGCTTTAAAAAGATGATACCACACGGAGAAATCTAGTATCATGGCTTGAAATTTCATTGGAGTAACTGAATGATAAAGGCAAAAGCACCTGTAAATGGATGGACCAGTATCCACGCCACATTTACCCAGGCTTATTGCTAAGTAAACATTACAAGAAATAACACAACACCACCCCCCCACCCCCCCGTTCTTTCCTCTGTGGTATCATAACCTAAGCCAATGTGAAGTGGGCTCGCTAGACTGCTGCTTTTCCCACTTGTTAGAAACCCGAGAACAAGGTCATAAGCAATCTAAAATCAAATGATGACTTTGCTCTCTGTTGTTTTCCAGACAAATAAAACCACAGTCCAGTGTTTGGTTGTTATTCCAATTTAAGATAACCACAGATGCTCATTTGTCTACTTGTGGGAGAAACCAGTTATCACGAGCAAGCATATTCACTGCCTCATTGTCAACCTACTTATATGATATTTGAACATGTTCAGCCATGTTGTTTAAAAACATAGGACTGATCACTTGCCTGCTTATATTTTTAGGACACAGTGATGTTGTAATGGGATTGGTTTCACTAAGTGATGATGAACTTCACGACAGACTCAGATTCTTGCAATATTGTGAGTATGAAGAGCAGACTCAAAAGTGTGGCTTGCAGATCTTGTAAAGTAGCTATGCTTGACATCCATTTAGCAAAATTTATTCATTACCTGTTTAATCAACTCATCCTCAGTACATAAAAGACACGTATTATTTGGTGTATTGTATTTTTTGTATTTTTTAACACCTATAGTTTTGAACACTTTGGTGCTACTTACTGGAAAAGTAAAACAATTGTAAAGAATATCTAAATTAAAGTTAATCTAAAAAATAAGTACTGCAGTGAGTAAAAAAAAGTTCCTGCAATCAAAATAGATGTGACTCTGCAGACATATACCTGAGATTTCCTATCAATTTTGTGTTGTATTTCAAAGCAGTTACAGAACGTTCCCTTAAAAAAACTGGGCTAGTAATGCAATTGTTTGTGACTTAACCTTCCATCTCTGTATTTTCTTAAGTCAAAATTATTTTCTATCTCCTATGAGTCTATTGTTAGATTCATCCTTCAGTAGAACATAAGTCCACAGATTGCATCTGTTTTGGGCAGACATTATTATTTATTTGTTCAATTTATTTGCAGCCTATCTCACTGTGGGCCTACTCTACGCAGCTAGACATATTGTGGGCTGAAAGCTAGTTTGGTCTACTTGTTAAGGCACCAGACTAGAAACCAGGAGACTGTGAGTTCTAGTCCTGCCTTAGCCATAAAAGCCAGCTGGGTAACCTTATTTCAGTCACTTTTTGTCAACACAACTCACCTCATAGGGTTGTTGTTGTGGAGAAAATAGGAGGAAGGTGTGTTGGAGATGTTTGCCACCTTGAGGTATTTGTAAAAATAATAAAGGTGGGATACAAATAAATAAATGAAAAACAGCTCCTCTTTCCCACATTAGGGGTGTTCAAAGCAAGTCTGGATATTCCGTCACTTGTGACAGCCAATCCCTAAGGAAATAACAATATAATTATAACACATTAAAGAACTAATATTTTAACATGTCAGCTACAACTGCCTAATTATAGTCTATGTCTTCTATCCTGTATTTTTTGACCAACCGGGATGCATGTGAAGCATAGAATAAATACTGGTAAAACCATAAGTCTGATACAGTTTTGGCTCAATACTTAGAGTTGCTAACAACAAAATGCTAACATGCATTTTGAATCAGAGCTCTTAATGTATTTTAATAATATATTAATGTATTTTAATAAGAGCTCTGATTCAAAATTCATGTTCTAAATTTTGAATCCATGCTTTGGGTAATTGTTGAGTAGAAAAGCAGATTAACTATTTGGAAGACCACAATATGGTTTGTTCTGAATGTATAAATATTTATTGAAAAATGATCAAAATAGCGTTTGGTCAGTTCCATAAAATGTTTACTGCAAGGAGTTCTCAGAATATAGATTAGGGACAACTGTTGGTCATGGAGGACACAATAATTTTTTAACCCTTGTGCAAGTGAAGTGCAAGCAATAGCAAACCACAACCTGGATTTTGCCTGCACCAGCTAATAGTGGATGATTAATGTGTTGCAAAGTATGAGACACTCTGTGATATCCTGATTCAAACTTGAATATTAAAAAAATGATATATGTATATCTAGCCCAGTGCTGACATCAATGAAATCATGAGTGGATCAAACTCATTTATCACATGTTGTTATTTTAACCCAGGGTGTATACCTCAGTTCTGACCACTGGCATAATTTTCAAACAAAAAATGATTTAATATGCTGGAAAGAATAATATCTGTTTTTTTTATAGCCATTGGAGCAATTCCATCTCCTTTTGATTGCTACCTTTGCAACCGAGGTTTAAAGACTCTGCCAATCCGCATGCAACAGCATTTTCGCAATGCATTGACTGTGGCGCAATACCTTGAGTCAGATCCAAGGGTTGAAAAAGTCATCTTCCCTGGTATGTTGCCCTCAGATAACTTGGAAGTCTTCCTAGAAAGATTTTTGTATTCCCTACCGGGCAAAACCTGATGAGCTACCCAACTAAAACTCCAATCTTTTACAATCATTGTAAGCTTCCTTAACTTGGTTTCTCCCATATCCACTTCATAGTCATATCTCCTCCTGCTGCATATCATCTTGATTTCATAAGTCATTGATTCCATTTTTAAATTGTATACATTCCCAAAGGGCTCCTAGAGTTACTAAGCAAAAGTCATTATGAACCAATGCCCCTTTTTCAATAGATTTCCTCTGAAGGGGAAAAGGAGGAAGGAGTATTGGAGAAAGATGGAGAGATTGCAGAATAGTGATGTCATCATCTTCTAAATGCTCCCATATAGTCTTGGTGGTAAAATCAGGCAATTAAACAAGAAAAGCCTCATCTGGAAACATCTGCATATGTCAGCTATTGAATGTGTTTGTCTGAGTTAAAGTAATAATACAGCTGGGTTGATTCATTGCAGGATTACAGTCACACCCACAATATGATCTGATGCAACGTCAGTGCACCGGCTGCCCAGGAATGATTTCATTTTACATCAAAGGAAACCTTGAAAATGCTTCTCGATTCCTTAAAAACCTAAAGGTAAAGCTTATTCTTGTAGACTGCTTTTGAAAGAGCCACGACACTGTCTTGTGACTTTGTCAGGAGTTGTGTACTGTACTGTGGTCCTTTCTTCCCTGCTGAAGCCATTGTGGATTTTGAGCATTTGTAGGAATGGCACTAATGAAAGGGAATAGAATGAGTGTATCCAAATGAATGGGAGTCAGGCAATGTGAGCCATTTAATTGCACCCCAGAAGCCTCTCTGCCATCATCCTCCACAATTATAAATGGTGCCAGGAAAGCAAAACAGTTTTGGCTGATGTAACAGTGTCGTGCTGCTTTTGAAATTTGAAGGCACCAAGCTGAAAAATGGAAGACTGTGAATTCAAGTTGCACCTTAACCATGAAAGCCAGCTAGGTGACTTTGGGCCAGTCACTCTCCCTCAGCCCAACCCACCTGGCAAAGTTGTTGTTATGTGGAGAATAGGTTGATGAAGGTGCATCGGACACAGTTTGTTTACTGCCTTGGGTTATTTGTAAAAAAAATAATAAAGGCAAAATACAAATAAATAAATTATACATTTGACTTCAGAAGTCAATTCATTGATTTGTCAAAATATATCACTGGACAAGGATTGACTTTAAAATATACCGTATTTTTCAGAGTATTCAAAAAAGAGGCTGAAAATCTGGGTGCGTCTTATACATCGAGTACAGCATTTTTTGCCTCCCAAAGCCCTGCCCCTTCACCAAAATGGCCGTGTATACCCTTATGGAGGCTTTCAGAGAGCTCCTGGGGGCTGGGGAGGGCAGAAATAAGCAAAAATGGGCCATTTTTGCCCCCCAGCAGCACTCTATAAGCCTCCATAAGGCTATGCATGCAATTTATTTGACAAAAATGGGTCCATTTTCACGAAAAACGGGCCATTTGTGGCTCGTTTTTGGCCCCTCTACCTCTCCAGGAGCACTCTGCAAGCCCCCCCAAGGCTATTTATGCCTTTTTTTGAAAAAAAAACCCAGGTCCGTCTTTGTGAAAAACGGGCCTTTTGGGGATATTTGCAGAGTGCAAAAACTTTTTTTTTCCTTTTGGAAAGCTCTTTAACTGATTGATGAGAATTACATTGATCAAGTGCTGTCCCAGCAAAAACACCTACCTATCTATTGTATTTCTCTCTATCTCTATTTCTCTCTCTATCCTTCTACCTACCTACCTACCTACCTACCTACCTACACACTCTCCCCCCCTCCCTATCTACCTACTGGATTTCTCTCTGTTTCTTTCTCTCTATCCCTTTATCTACCTACCTACCTACCTAACCACTCTCTCTCTTCCTACCTATCTACTGTATTTCTTTCTCTCTATTTCTCTCTCTCCCCCTCTACCTACCTACACTCTCTCTCTCCCTACCTACTTTATTTCTCTCTCTATTTCTCTCTCTATATATATATCCCTTTATCTACCTACCTAACTACTCTCTCTCTCTCTCCTTACCTTTCTACTGTATTTCTCTCCCTCTCTATCTCTCTACCTACCAACCTACCTACTCTCTCTCTCTCCCTACCTATCTACTGTATTTCTCTCTCTCTATCTCTTTCTATTTTCTCTCTCTATCCCTCTACCTACCTACCTACACACTCTCTATCCCTCTCTATTTCTCTCTCTCTATCCCTTTACCTACCTACCTAACTAACTACTCTCTCTCTCCCTACTTATCTACTGTATTTCTCCCTCTTTCTCTCCCTGTCTATCCCTCTATCTATCTATCTACCTAGCTACTTTTAAAACAATTTGCCTCTTCAAAACCGTGTCTTATACTCTGGTGCGTCTTATACTCCGAAAAATACGGTAACTGTGCAGTCAAATCTCTTGTTGGCTATATTAGCTGAGCATTATTTATCTTGGTTTGTAGCCACTGGCTGTGCCAAATGTGATTTTGTCAGTACCTGCATCCAGATTAATGTACATTTAATTAAATGATCTGTTTGGTGACAATATTTGAGAATATTGCAAAACCATCCCAAGAATCAAGAGCATGGAGGATATGAATTCTAATTGGGATTGGAACTGGTAAGAATATGTTAATAATTGGAGTTTTTAGTTTAAAGCATCATTTTATCAGTAGTACAATGTTTCCCAGTCTTTCTGACTTCTAGGTGTGCGGATTTCAACTCCCAGAATTTCCCAAATAGTATGACTTGGCTGAATATTCTGAGAACACAACTCCACACACCACCGATCTCCTTATCCAGAATGATTTCGGGTGGCATACAATACAATAAAAATAGAGATATAACAAAAATTGTAAACATGAGGACTATTAAAATTACTACACTGAAATAGTGATCTGCAGAGCATTAATTGACATCACTGAAATTTGTCAATAAAAATACTGTATTTTTCAGAGTATAAGACGCTCCGAAGCATAAGACACACCTAGCTTTTGGGGAGGAAAACAAGGAGAAAAAATCTG
The DNA here is from genome assembly GCF_964273705.1 of Natrix helvetica. Taxonomy (NCBI): domain Eukaryota; kingdom Metazoa; phylum Chordata; class Lepidosauria; order Squamata; family Natricidae; genus Natrix; species Natrix helvetica. The sequence continues at coordinate 100,940,495 of NC_138549.1, read as the reverse complement.
CCTCTGCCTCCCAGCAATTTGCCTCTTTGCAACAAACAGAAAATAGTACAGACAATATACACTGTTTGTGGTGTTACATTTCAGACTATACTTGTACAGATGCTGTTAAAAGTAATATGTCTTTCTGGAAGTATAGTTATTCTCTGCTATTTAAAAGAAGATACAATAGCACTGGGCCTCATCAGATCAAGCATTAATTTTAAAAAGCTTCTTCATTTTGTTAAGTTGTCTAGAACAATAATAAAGCAGTCTTTAAAAAAATAAGTAATAACTTGAACATTCTATAGGCATTTATAGTTATTGACTTACCTCCTTGCGGCAAACAGCCTGATTAGCACAAGAAAAAAAAACTGCCTTTGCCTCCCAGCAATTTGCCTCCTGCAGCGAAAAGCAAGTTTCACTTTAATTTTCAGCAGGGGCCTCCTGATCATCAGCTGTTTCAGACTGCAAGAATTGCCATAGCCCCTGGATGGCAAACCTATAAAACACGTGCCACAGGTGGCATGCAGAGCCATTTGTCAGGGCATGCGAGGCGTCCTGTCAGCTGGCCAGTGAGCATGCGCGCGCTGGCAAGCTGAGTTCAGCCTTTATTAAAGCCATTTTTCGCCTCCCCAGGCTCCAGAGGCTTTATAGGAGCCTGGGGAGGGCAAAAACAGCCTCCCCCGCCCCCACCCCTGGAGGCCCTCCGGAAGCTTTAGGAGCTTCCCTGAAGCCTCTGGAGCGCAAAAAATGGCTCTATGGGCAAGCCGGACATTGAGGAACGGACTTCTGGTTTGCTTGTAGGGCCATTTAAGTCCTCTGGAGCCTTCAGGGAAGCCTCCTGAGGGCTCCTGGAGGGCTAAAATCGACCCTACAAGCAACCCGGAAGTGACTTCGGTTTGCTCGTAAGGTGACTTCGGTTTGCTCGTAAGGAGGACATCCAGGGTGGGGAGGTGTTTTCGCCCTCTCCAGGCTCCTATAAAGCCTCTGGAGCCTGGGGAGGGAGAAAAAAGCATGCAAAAAATGGGGATTGGCCTTGTCATGCGTGCATGCATGCTGGGGGGGTGGCGCATTGCGTTATGGGTGCATCACACACACGCACAACCCCCTCTGTGTTCCCCCGCTTATAGCACTCGAGCCAAAAAAGGTTCGCCGTCGCTTCCATAGCCTATTGCAGCCTTCGCAAGCCCCATTTTCCCCGTTTGCCGCAAGGAGGTAAATTGCTGGGAGGCAGAGGCCAAAGGGTGGGCCCTGGTGGGTGGGTGGGGCTACATTCTGTATATACGAGGCACCCAAATTTTCACCCTCTTTTATGGGGGAAAACGGTGTGTCTTATACTCTGAAAAATACGGTAGCTGATTTTCTTGTGGCTAATGTTTTGCTAAATGGAAAATCCAATGTTCAATCATTACAAGGCTTGATGGAACCGTTTTGACCTTTAAACCTCCTCCTTCAAAGATTGAACCTTGTACTATACTATTAGTTTAACTCAGGAGTGGACAACTACAGACCCTTTATGACCTGTGGACTTCAACTCGTAGAATTCCTGAGTCAACCATGCTTGCTCAGGAATTCTGGGAATTGAAGTCCACAAGTCGTAAAGTTGCCACAGTTGTCCAGCCCTCCTGGAGCCAAAATACCAGTCTTAAAAGAGCAAGTCGTACTTCTGCTCAATTCTTAGTCCCATATCAAAGTGTTTTTATTGCCCGTGTATGAATAAAAGTCATCTAACTATTGAATCATAGTTTCTCAATTCGAGATAGTAACCTAACTTACAAAGTAGAGAGCAAGCCCCTTTTTGTTTTCATGCCTGAGGTAATACATTATACAAACAACCCAACCTTCTGTCTGAAGGCCACTCCAGCCTTGCTGGCCACTGAAACTCTTGTTAAGCAGCAACATCTTACTGTTCTCCTGTGCAGGCTTTGACGTGTTTACAGTGTAAAGGAATTTCACAGCAGAAGATACCTGAGAAAATACCTGAGATCGCTCTATACTCTTCAAAATAACAGTACTAGCTGGGATCATAATATGTGAGACACTTCTGACCCTAAATAAAATAAAATAAAGGGAAGAAATGGCCAGAATATCAGAGAGTGTTTTTATGCTATCATTGTTTCTACACTTTTTCCTGCAAGGCCAATATTGTCGTAGCAGAATAGACAATATTTGCCAACAGCCTTTGCAAACAAAGCAGATGAGGCTTTTCCAATCTGCATGGAATGAAAGAACATCCTTTGCATTTGATGGACTTCTTCAAAATAAAAGCACTTTTATAGTTGACTGGGGTAAAAGTACGTTCTCTCTTAAATTTCATAGGTTTCATTTTATTTGGTTTCAGGTTCCCAGAATTTATCCTCTGAAATTAGAAGGCAATTTAGTATCTGTTATTGATATGAAATTTGTGTTTTCAAGAGAAAATGGTCTGGAATGAAAGCAAATTTGTGCCTCTTGTTTTGTCCGCTCTGCCCATTTGCTTTTACTAGGCTGGCACACAATTAAGTTTGCATAAGAGTAAACTGCATGTCTTAAAATTTTAAATTAATATTATTTGAAATACAGTATAATGTTGATATTTCTTGTTCTAGCTTTTTACCCTCGCTGAAAGTCTGGGAGGATATGAAAGTCTAGCAGAGCATCCGTAAGTAAATTTTTTGGCATCCCTTAATAAAGGTATTACACTGATATTTATCAAAATATTTGATACTTTAATATTCACTGTGTGTGCTCCAACTAAACAATATGAGTTTGCTTATATCGCCTCTGCAACGTTTACTTGGGAACTTGATATTCTTTCTTGTTCACTTTTATGGATGTTCCTCTTCCGTCAGTGTCATCCTTCCTGTGATAAAACACTACCATTCTTCAAATATCTAAATAGGTGTTTCTGAACTCTAGTGACTTTAAGATAGACGGAACTCAACTCCTGCAATTCCACACCCAGCATTGCCAATTCTGAAAACCACTGATCTGAAGATCAGAGAAGTACATATGGCAAAGGCTTGCAAAAATTAGATTACAGGGATGATCAGACAGAAGAGAAAACCAAAATCTGTTTAACTTTGCCCCCCAGAATATTAATGGAGGTAAATAGGTCCTATGTTTCTATATATTTTACACCAGACCTGGGAATTTTATGATCCCTGTGCTGTATCCAACCCTTTGGCTATCTCTGGCCCATGTGAGGTCAACCAGAAATTAGAAATCAAATGTAAATAAGACGTAACATGTATTCTTACCAGTAGCAGCTAATCAAAACCATATAATTTACTACTTTTTTTAAATAAAATGATAAACTTAATATTAAACAGAATTAAGTTCAGCCTGTTGGTTCAACTGATCACAACAGTTCCATTTTCTCATATGGCCCCTTGGGAAAATTAATTGCCCATCCCTGCTTTACAGGTTTATTCAAATAATACAGTGGGTTGAAAATAATGATGGCACAAGAATTCCTGCCTGAAACTTTGCTTAGGAGCCTTTGATAATACAATGCCAGCCACAGCAATCTTTGTAGAATCTGTTCTTGCACAATTTTAGTCACACTTCCCCACATGGCAGTAGCCACTTACCTCCCTGCTGTTCTGGGAGTTGCAACTTCCTACTGGCTTCTTCACTGACTCTGCTGGGAAGTTGGTAGGAAGTTGCTTCACCTAATGACGATGGGACTTGATTAAAAATGGGAACTAGAGCTTCAGGGATTGTATCCTTTAGCAGTGGAAATTTCAGTCCCAATTACCATCATAAGTTGAGAACTACCTAGATGTAAATTCGCCCCTATTCCTTTTTCCAAAATTGACATTTTATTGCTATCTATGTTTTAGTTAGAGAGGTGGTGGCTCAGTGGCTAAGATGCTGAGCTTGCCGATCAGAAAGGTCGGCAGTTCAGCGGTTTGAATCCCTAGTACCGTGTAACAGAGTGAGCTCCCATTACTTATCCCAGCTTCTGCCAATCTAGCAGTTCGAAAGCATATGAAAAATGCAAATAGAAAAACAGGAATCACCTTTGGTGGGAAGGTAAAGTTCTAAATTAGTACATTTGCTGTTTAGAATTTTTATTTGACATGTGCTTGTACTTAAACACAGTACAGTAAAGATCTAGTTTTGCTGGTAAGATTAACATAATAATTTTAGTTATTTATGAAATACATTTTTAAAATCCTAGTAGAAGTTTATATTAAAAAAGGATAAGCCCTTCCTAATAACATTTAGTCCAAAATGTTGACTGTATTTTTTATAAGAGCTTTTTTCATATTCACTGCTATTTCTTTTACTCTAACTTTCTGGGGGGGGTGGGAAACATTTATGTCAAATATTTTATCTTGATTTTCAGGGAAATATAAGCTATTTTTTAAAATTCTATTAATACCAGTAACCAATGCTCTCTGCTGATAAATATCTACTTCAGAGTATCTTGTTCTCGTCAGACTTCGCTATCTCGGTGTCTTCCAAATGTGTCAAGCTATAACTTTCATTAGTCATAATATTCATTATAGATAGTCCTTGCCTTATTAAGACTCAAGTTCTATTTTAGTTAGTAATGCCATCAAGTGACTAGACCCAATTTTATGTTCATTTTTACCATGGTTGTTAAGCAAATCATCATAGTTGTTAAGCAAGGCATGATGTTAAATGAATTTGGCTTCCCCAATTGATGCATGTTTGAAATCTGCTGGGAAGTTCACAAATTGTGAACGCAATGTCAGTGGAGGAGGCAGATTGGTTCAGGCAGACTATTATGGAGGAACACTTTGCCAGTCTATAATACTTATCATATATATTTTCAGTCGGCACCACAATTTTGAGAGGAGCTTCCGGTTAAAGGGAGGGGGAAGCAGGGCATGTCAGGAGGAGACTCTATGGCAAGGGGCGGGTTTTCCAGTCATCTCCACAATTGATAGGGCTTTCAGTTAGGACAGGTAGAGGAAAAAGGACGCCGCGCTAGGATGAGACTCTATGGTGGGGAAACCAGACTTCCGGTCAGCTCCAGAATTCAATGGGGGGCTTCCGGTTAGGATTTTTGTGGCTCTGAGTGTTTAAGGTTGCCGACCCCTGGCCTAAAGTATTTATTTCAGACAATGTTATTTGGCATTTTCCTTTCCCAATTGGCTGCCTTCTGAGAATTCAGAAAAAAATACAGTCTGTCTGTCTTCTGTCTAGCTATCTAGCTATGCTGCCCATCTAGCGAAAGGTGACTTTTGCAAATGGATTGATAAGAGAAGCCTGTATCTCACTTTTTATTACATTTACTGTATTTTCTGGCGATAGCTGGTATGTTCCCTTTATTTATAATTCTGCACTCACAGACTATTTATTCTTTTCCAGAGCAATCATGACTCATGCCTCAGTTCCGAAGGAAGACCGAGAACTCCTCGGAATATCAGATACTTTAATTCGCATATCTATTGGATTGGAAGACTCGGAAGATTTACTAGAAGATTTGGACCAAGCTCTGAAAGCAGCAGTAAGTCATTTCATAAAGTATTCACCACATAAGGCACAAAGTCTTTTATTAACTCCTTATAATTCTTCTATATTTTCAGGAGAAATTGTATTTTTTAAAATAATTCTGATATTCCTTTGACCAAGTAACTTGGAGAAAAAAAATAGCACATTTCTTTCATCGGGATGTACAGCTGCTTTAATTTGCATATAAACACTTAATTTCACTTTCTTCCTAATCACTTTAGTGTGGGAAGAACATTTCTGTTACTTAAAAAATCAAACAGCCCAAATAATAATATGGTATGGCATCATAGAGATTTCTAGGGGTATCATGCTGAAAACCTAACGTTGGAATAAACATTAAAGAAAAAAAATGTTATTTTTGCTTGAAAAGCAATGATAGTCCGCCTAGTGCAGGGGTCGGCAACCTGCGGCTCTGGAGCTGCATGTGGTTCTTTCATCCCTCTGCTGCAGCTCTCTAATGCTGGTCGGCTCAACAATTGATTGGGGTTTCGGTTAGGACAGGTACAGGAAAAAGGATGCCGCACTAGGTGGAGACTCTAGTGAGGGAACCGGACTTCCGGTCAGCAGAGGAAAAAGGACGTTGCACTAAGAGGAGACTCTTTGGTGGGAGGAACCTGACTTCCGGTCGGCTCCAGAACTGAACAGGGGGTTTCCGGTTAGGACCTTTGTGGCTCTTTGAGTGTTTAAGGTTATAAACTCCTAGCCTAGTACATGTAGTGCTTAAGGTGTTGAATACAAATGGGAAAACTCAGTTTACAGTTCTCATGGAACTAGCTAGATGACCTTTGGCCAGTAACGCCCTCTGAGCCCTAATCCATGTCAGGGTTTTCAGCAAGCAAGCTGAAAAACAAACAACCCCTCTTCCCGTTATTACATAATGCATAGATAGCTTTGCTGTGTGCACTGCACATGCACACTAAAAACATGTGGATCCTGTGACCAAGCAGAACAAATATTAAGAACAACAACTTGCAAACCAGTCAGAATTACTTTGATGTTTATGACAATTGCTTGCAAAGATTGTTCGGCTTCATTATTTGATTAGATCAGGGGTGTCCAAACTTGGGAACTTTAAGACTTGTGGACTTCAACTCCCAGAATTCCCCAGCCAGCCATGCTGGCTAGGGAATTCTGGAAGTTGAAGTCTACAAGTCTTAAAGTTCCCAAGTTTGGACACCCCTGGATATTAGATAGCAGTTCTGTTAATGTGGTGAAGCAAAGCAATTTGCCTCTGAAAGCCTAAATGTTCTGCAGTCTTTTCTGTGTTCCAAATGTCCCTTTTGACAATTGAAAAACACTGAGCTGATGCAATTTCACTCGTTTTCTCTTTCTACAGATTCCTGATTATAGAATCCGTAACTAGTATTCTAAAATTAAACTTAAAGTTGCAATTGATTTATTTGCAAAGTAACGAAGGAAGGAAGATTAACTGGCTGCTCAGCCCTTCATGAATTTCCACTGGATTTGATTTATGGAAAACGGAGAAAACATTATGGGTACTTGTTTGATAAATGAGTCTGAATCACTGAATCTGCAAAGACTTTCAAATGGACTGTTTCTTAATCATTTGCTTCTTTTAATTTTAAGAATCAAAATATCCATTTTTACTATGGTAGTAGCTTTCAGATTACCATGATTCACATTCAGGATTATGTGCTTGCAATTGCTTGATAACATCTATATTTATTCAGCGTATGCTGATGTAACTTGGGGCTGAGTTAAGCTGCAAATCGGCTACAGCCTAATAATGCACATGAAGACCTGTAAAGATTAGAAAGTGCATAAACAACACTTTCAAACTAGTGCTAATAGCGCATCAGATTCCCTGTTCTGTATTTACTCGTTATGGTTATAGACTAGTGAAGAAATGAATGGAAGCAAACTTAAGTTCTGAAAATGTGAGTCTGATAAAATCTTAATGACCAGATCTGTTATTTGTCTTTACTGTGCAATACTGAAAAATGAAGCAAAGTTAATTACACAATACCATGTGTTACTTTTTTAAAGTTTTGAATTTGATTTGATGTCTCTCTTGATTTAGCATATTTAATTGTATGTTTGATTATATTTCTTGTCTTGAAGGTCTGAAATTCTTGGTAAGTTAATTATTTGAGATTAAGTACTGTTTCCATAAGCAATACTACTAATATATTGATTTTAGGTCCAATTTACTTGAAGAGTTGTTTAGAAAAAAGAAGGTGTGGAAATCTAAAGATTATAGTTGCAGAATATTTTTCTATATGCTTGGCCTTGTTGTGTTAATTTCCTTATACTGTCTTTTAAGAAAACTTGTGATAAGATATTGGGAAATTAGATATTAAAATATGGAATTAAACCAACAATTGGGACTTATCCAGGATAATTTTTAATCTCCTTGTGTTTATTGAATTGCACTCTCTCTTGTCAGCAATCTCTGCATGATTCTGGTTATTCATTCATGCACATTCACACACAGATATAGAGACATTTAAAAATGTAATTCAATTAAAAGAACAATTTACAAATACCGTGATTAGGAGATCAGTGATATTGAAATTTCTGCACATAACTCAACTAAGGAAAAATGCTACCAGCTCCCAACCCATCATGGAACCCATATAAGGAAGATGTACCAACTCATTGGAATAATTTTACATGACAAAAAAGTTGTTCTTGGTATGATCATGGCCAATATTTGCTACTACATCTCTAACAAACTTTAGAATCATTTCAATTACGATGGAATTCTTGAAGAAAATCTTTATGATATCCAGACTGAATCCCTTGATTATTCCTATTTTGTGAACATATATATATATATATGCATAATAAGGGGGAAATTTTAGCATGTCACAATATGGTAAAAGTTGATTCTAGGTTCAAGTTGGAGCCAAAGAAATATAATGCAACTAGAATTTAGAATTTCATTATTTAAACCAAGATGGTTTCTCCTGTCTGTAACTAATAACCAAATGTCTTAATCTATTCTGACATTTCCTGAAAGGAAACAGAAAGCTGGATGATATTAGAAAAAACCATAAATAATATTTGCTGCGGTTGTGGGTCAATATTTTGGAGTCCAAAAACACTGACCGACAATGTCTATGGAGATTCTTAGTCATCCAGGTTATGGTTGTTCCCAAAGTGCTTTTTTTCAAGAGGCAACAGGACTTTCTGGTTTTTCTTTGAAGATATTTAGCTTCTCATCCAAGAAACTTCTTCAGCTCTGACTGGATGGTGGGGAATGGAAGGATTTATACTCATTGCAGACAGCTGGTCATTTGAAAGAGGGGTTAAAGAGGCCATTTATGTCAACATTGAACAGCCCTCTCTCAACTGAGGGGGAGGAATAAACAGAATCCTTTCAACAGTTCCAAGAAGCTCCATTTGCACCACCCAGGTGACTGTGATGACCCTGATGACACAGAGAAATCTCCAGGTGACCTTAGCAACCTGTTAAAAGAATGCAAATGACCAGCTGTCTGCAAGAAATATAAACCATTCCCCACCTTCTAGTCAGAGCTAAAGAAGCTTCTTGGGTAAGAAGCGAAAGTCTTCCAAGAAAAACCAGAAGGTCCCATTGCCTCTTGAAAAAAGCACCTTTGGGATTGACCCACACACAATGTGTTTTCCTAAGAGTTATTATCCCGCAATCGTCATGAGTGTACTTACTCAGAACTTGCCTGTTTTAGAATGAAGCTTGACCACAAGTTGCTTGTTTCGTTTGAATATTGCTTATTCAGATGGGCTTCTGAATGAAGATTTCTTTTTGTTCAATTAACTTGTCTTCTTCAGACAACTTAGAACCACCTGGGATTTCCTAAGCCTCTTTTTTCTCCTCTCAGAAAAGAGAATCACAATGACTTTTAATGTAGACAGATGAGACTGATGCTCCAAGTCACCTGTTCCTGAGGTCTGTTTCTTTGTTTGAACTTATATCTTGACTTTTCTTTAGGAACACTTGTATAGGTTATTATAATTCCAAGTTAAAATCAAGGTGTATTATTGTAACAGACTAAAAATACCAATGAATGCCTGCTTCCTTGAATCATGCCTTTCCCAAGATCTGCAACAGCTGTCCAGATTGCCATTTTGCTTCCAGACAGAATTGGGAGGGTTGTGATAAACATTAAAACTATAAATGCTTATAAAACAGGTTAGAAGACTTGAACAAATGTGTTCCTAAGATGTTCTGGTTTAAGATCAGAGAAAGACTGTTTATGTATCTTTCCTAGACACACTAGCACGTTTCAGTAGGACAGAAATGTGACGTTGTGATTGCATGCTTTGTATGAAACTGGGGATGGTAAAAAAAAAAAGCATGCAAGTATCATCCCTACAGCTCAATATTAACATAGTCTGTGCCTGCTTAGTTTTCATTCAGGTCTTTGCTTGCCTTTGTTATTGTTTGCAGGCTCTTCACAGTAGACCTACATAATAGGAAAAAAAACCCAGATCTTTATCCTTTCTGAACAAAAAATCATCTTAATCTCCATTTTCATCAGATTTAGTAGCTTTGGGAATGAAGGAAAGGGAAACAGACTTAATCTTTAAAAAAACCTCAGATACCCAATTGGGCAGTCTTACAGTGAGAAAAATAGCACTTAGCACTTAGACTTATATACTGCTTCTTAGTGTTTTTATGGCCCTCTCTAAGCAGTTTACAGAGTCAGCGTATTGCCCCCAACAATCTGCATCCTCATTTTACCCACCTCGGAAGGATGGAAGGCTGAGTCAACCTTGAGCCAGTGAAATTTGAACTGCGAAACTGCAGCTAGCAACAAGCTGAAGTAGCCTGCAGTATTGCATTCTAACCACTGTGCCATTTCTGTTCTCATTTCTTAGTAAAGAGCTAGAGCAAAACGTTAGCTCTTTACTAAGAAATGAGAACAGAAATGGCACAGTGGTTAGAATGCAATACTGCAGGCTACTTCAGCTTGTTGCTAGCTGCAGTTTCGCAGTTCAAATTTCACTGGCTCAAGGTTGACTCAGCCTTCCATCCTTCCGAGGTGGGTAAAATGAGGATGCAGATTGTTGGGGGCAAACCAGTAGCCATTTCCTGACTTAAGACACATGTAGTGTCTTAAGACTCACTGCCTGTCTGTATGACAATAGGATAATTTTCCTACTTCTAGTGATAGAAGCTGTACAGATTGAGCTGCCTGCTGCATTTCATTTTTTAAGGCAATGTATCGCCTCTGCATGGCTAGCATATGCTATGATACCTCCCTACAGCCATTTCATCGTAGGCTACCCCTCTTCAGAAACACCCTTCCTTTTGTGTTCCAAGGCAAGGAGTAAAAGACGGCTGCTAGACGTTAATCTTTATTTAAAAACAACAGTAACTGACTAAGCCAAGATACACAATCCCCGGCTGACAGCAATTTATGCAACGCCGTCAGTCGGGGAACCAATAGGGTAATCAAGATTCTCCCGCCGGATGTATGGGCCAATGAAAGGAAGGTCTACACGCGCCACCTACTGGTGGACCGGCTCAGTACACAACACCCCTTTCCCCTTGTTCGCGCAGACATAGTCCCGTAAATACCCGGGACGCTGGCGCACGCGCAGAGATCTTCGCAGGGGAGGAGTGGCTGTGGTTGACGTAGAAGGATGGCTCGGTCCGGAAGGCAGGCGGAGCTGTTCCAGAGGCCCCACCCTGGGAGGTGCACCAAAGTTATGAGATAAGTCTGCAGATCTAAACGTGGTGGGGGACCCGGGTTCGGAACTAGCTGCGTTGTTGTCGTTAGGTCGGCAGGCGGCGTCACTAGGGCCTAGTCTTCTCGAAGTTGATGGTCTATCCGGAGACCCATTGTCAGTTCGCTGCCGCAGCTGATCTATGTGGCACCGCCACATTCGTCCGTCGCCGAGTTGGACCCTGTAAGAGCAGGGCCCCGTTATGTCCGCAATACTTCTGGGTACCCACTTCGGATCACCCGCGAAGTTCTGTGCAAAAACCCTCTCACCCACCCGAAAAGCCCTAAGAGGGGGAGAGGTAGGAAGAGGGGAAGAGGAATACAGAGGGTGTAGACGGTCCAGGGTGGTCCGGATTTTCTGCCCAAGAGGAGTTCAGCAGGACTTTTGCCTGTGAGGGGGCACGGGGTGGAATGCTGGCAACGCAGATAGGTAGTAATCCGGGAGGATAAAGGAAGATTAACCATGCGGGCAAGTGATTCCTTGGTGGAACGCACAGCGCGTTCAGCCAGGCCATTCCCCGCAGGGTGAAAGGGAGCGACTGGGGCATGGCGAATACCCAAAACTGCAAGGAATTGTTGGAATTCCTGGGAAGTGAACTGGGGGCCATTGTCCGAGACAATGACGTCTGGCAACCCATGGGTGTTGAACAGTGAATTAAGGATGCGGATAGTGGCCGCGGAGGTGGTAGAGGGCATAGGAAAAAGTTCCACCCACTTAGACCAGGCATCTATAACAAGAAAGAAGGAAGTGCCTGCGAGGGGGCCCATGAAATCTATATGGAGGCGGCTCCACGGAGCCCTAGGATGTTCCCACTCACGAGCAGAGGCGGAGGGAGGGGCGGGACGGACCTATTGGCATGGGGTGCAGCGCTGCACCCAAGCCGTAATGTCTGCATCCATGGAGGGCCACCAGACATACCCCCTGCCCAGGGATTTCATCCGGACTATGCCTGGGTGCCCTTCATGGAAGCGTGCAAGCACAGACTGGCGCAAACGGTCAGGAATGACCACGCGATGGCCCCATAGGAGGCAACCCTGAAGCGCGGAGAGCTCTGTGCGGCACCGGTAAAAGGGGAGAAAACGGGGTTCGACAGAGGAGGGAGGCCATCCCCTGCGAACATAGTTAAGGACAGCAGAAATAGTGGAATCAGAGAGAGAGGACAGGGCTATATCGGAGGCGGTAATGGGCAGGTGGAGTTCGTCCAGGAGGTGGATGGTCTCGATGGGAGCTGGGTCAGAAAGAAGCAGGGGAAGCGGGCAGCGGCTAAGAGCGTCCGCATGGCCCATGTGGCGGCCGGGCTTATAGATGAGGGAGTAATTGTAAGCAGAAAGGAATTCCGCCCAGCGCGACATGCGAGGGGAGAGGATGGGAGGAGTAGGGTGATCCCATCCTCGTCGCCAGTTTTGTGTTCCAAGGCAAGGAGTAAAAGACGGCTGCTAGACGTTAATCTTTATTTAAAAACAACAGTAACTGACTAAGCCAAGATACACAATCCCCGGCTGACAGCAATTTATGCAACGCCATCAGTTGGGGAACCAATAGGGTAATCAAGATTCTCCCGCCGGATGTATGGGCCAATGAAAGGAAGGTCTACGTGCGCCACCTACTGGTGGACCGGCTCAGTACACAACACTTCCCATGGTTAAACACTCCCCCATGAAATGCTGGGCATTTTTAAAGCAGTTCTCTGGTGGACTGAATCTGTTAAGTGACAGCATTCTCTTGCAACAGACATATTGAGGTGGAATTAAATGAACGAGAGTTTGCCATTTTCTCCTTTTAGCCATGGGGCCACAAGAACAATGAACAGCCAAACTACCAGTGGACCAGAGGTGAAATGCTACCGGTTCAGATTGGTTCGCCCAAACTGGTAGTAAAAAATGCTACCAGTTCAGGCGAACTGATATTTCCGACGATCAGCTAGGCGATGATCAGCTGTGTGATTTATATTAGCTAGAATTGTCGATGTTCCTGCTTTCTCTCTAATATGAATTGCGTGGCATAGCGGATCCCCCCTCCGGCTGTTCTACTTACCTTTGCAGACTCTGAAGGCTTCAAAATGTTCCTTTTTTAGTGCTACGCCTATGCGCCTCAGGTGTGCAAATTGTGTGTTCAGTATCAGACTCACTGAACCGGTAGCAGACTTCAGAGGATTTCACTGCTGATTTCCCCCCTTATAACACGTTTATTATAAAATGCATTGAAAACTGTTGAAAATTAGTATATTTCCATTGCCGTAGTTATAAATAAATTTTTGCTTATGTTGCTTATTTCTAGTTAGCGTTATATAAATAAAAAAATTAAAAAGTTTACATTTAATACAGTTCTGGGGACTTGTTTGGGTAATTGCCTGAAAGAAAACTGAATTTTTAATCTTTTATTTCACCTTTAGCACTTACTGAGTCTCAATGTCTTATCAGTGAAGCTAAGGAAAGTTTGAGGGGCATCAATTGGAATTGTGCTTGGAGCATCTGTTGCAGGGGTGGGTTCCTGCCAGTTCTAACCTCTTCTATAGTGCCGTTTAGAACCGGTTCCAGCTGCCTCTCCCCGCCCGTCCGCACATCATCAAGATGAAGAGCGAGAGGAGGAATTCTGGGAGTTGAAGTCCACAAGTCCTAAAGCTGTCAAGTTTGAATACCCCTGGGGTTTTTTTTCTAAAGGTTTAGTGGTGCAAGGGTCTTGTAACTTGACAGCTTTAAGACTTGCACACTTCAATGCCAGAGTTCCTGAGCCAACATGACTGGAGGAGGAATTCTGGGAGTTGAGGTCCACAAGTCTTAAAGCTGTCAAGTTTGAACACCCTGGGTTTTTTTTTCTAAAGGGTTCTAAAGGGGTGCAAGGGTCTTGTAACTTGACAGCTTTAAGACTTGCGTGTTTCAAATGCCAGAGTTTCTGAGCCAACATTTTGGTTGCTAAGCAAGAGTGTTGTTAAGTGAGTTTCACCACATTTTACAAGTTGGCCACGTCCACCCAGTCACATGGCCGGCAAGCCACTCCCACCCAGTCACATGGCCAGCAAGCCACTCCCACAAAGCAGACCACACCTACAGAAGAGGTTCTAAAAATTTTGAAACCCACCACTGATCTGTTGGCCTTTTATTTATTTCTTTAGTGTATGGCCATTGCCATGTATTTAGAGAGCTAGGAGTTCTATACAAAGATGTCTGCCTGCCAACTGTTGTTAACTACCATTTGTTCAATGTAGCCTGGCTGCTACTTGCTGCTAGTCATTTGGTTCACACCATCCTTCTATCCAGGATGCACCAGGAGGAGGCCAAATAGAATCACACTCGACTGTTGGCCTTAATCCAGCCCTAAAGGAAAAAGAAGATAAAACTTTTATAGTACATTTTGTTTGGGAATTGCATAGCAGCTGTCCAAATGAAGTCGGAGACACTAGCACAAATTCGTGGTCTTTTAAATACATATATTTAGCATTTAAATTTATAGCAGTATTTGTCATCATCCAGAAAGGGAAAAAAAACAGGAACAAAGGAGGTAAATTAAACAGTATACAGAACACACAGAAGAAAAAGGAGGTGGGGAAACTCCTCCCTTTATGCTTATAGCAACCAATCATAGTGTAGATTGCATCATGCATGAGTCAGTACTCTTAAGTAATCAACTACAATTGTATGTTCTGGCTTATTGTACGTTTTACTATTCCAGCTCTTCAATATCCTAATACCGTGATGGCGAACCTATGGAACATGTGCCACAGGTAGCACGCAGAGCCATGTTTGCAGGCATGGCAGCCTTCGGCTCTGGCGCTCATGCCGTTTTCGCCCTGCCCAGGCTTTAGGAAAGCCTCCGGAGCCTGGGGAGGACAAAAATCCCCCCCCCATGTGAGGGTGGGGTCAGACGCGCATGCATGGGTGGGGTTGGGTGCACATGCCTGGGTGGGTTGGTTATAAGCATGTGCATGATAGCACCTTTAGAAAAAGGTTAGCCATCACTGTCCTAAACCATTTTAAGTCTCTTGTAATATAATGCAACATCAAATAAACTTGTGAAATTATAGTGCTCTTTTAAATCCTTGTAGTCTACTCCATATTTCTTTTGAAGTTCTCTGCCGTCTTTATTATTATCCTAGATTCTATATATCGCTTTATGTTCTATATCAGGGGTGTCAAACATACGCTGTCACGGCGGTGTCACATGATGTATCGGGACTTGCCCCCCTTCGCTAAAATGGTGGTGGGCGTGGCCAGCACATGACGCATCCAGCCCGCGGGCTGTGAGTTTGACACCCCTGTTCTATATGAACAAGTAAATGTATAGTTAAAGCTGTCCTATGGATTTTCTAGTTGCAGAATCTCATTCTCCTTTCTTTTTTACCTCTGTTCTTCCAGGACAAATGACAGTTCAATGTTATTCAGCATTGCAACATCTTCACATGAAAATGCCATCGCTCCCTTTAGTTTTTATTGATTGGCTGTCCTATTGAGTCAGTCTGTTGCATTAACCTGCCTTTAGGGAACAACATCTCCACAGAGATCCTGATGACCTTGACCCTGCTTGCCTTTTCTCCCCGGTTCATAAGGAGAGGAAATAGATACATTGGGTGTCAATCTTTCAAGAGAGAGACAGAGGCAGAGAGGGTTGATCTTTCACTCACTAATGTGACAAGTATTCGTTGAGAAACATCCCCAAGCAACTGCAGAAAGACTAAGGAAGCATCTGATGGTGTCAGTCTTTTAATTTCTATTTACCAGGACAAAGAGGCTACATTGTCAGAAAAGTCTGTGGAAAAGAATAAAAGGAATATCTGCTTATTAATATGTATATATGACTCTGAATCTGGGACTGACTCATTCTTTTGTAAGGTCCCAGAAGTTTCCCCGAGCCATGTCAAAGAGAGAGACACTCGAGACGAGGCTTGCAAAAAGAACTTTTTATTTATGGCCAAAGTAAAAAGGCTGGGTGACAAAACTATATCCAAAACATACAGACAAAATCCATGTAAGGAATAGCCATACCTAGGTAAAGTTTGTCTAGGATCTTATACACTTGTTTAGCCAAACAGAGACAAAACTTGGTTATTCGATGTGGGCAATGTCTTGCCCATGCCCAACCCCTCCTTTATCAATGGAGTGTTCTTTGTCCATGTTCTGTCCATGCTTTGTTATCTTAACAGAGTATCCCTTGTCCTTGTGTGCTTGTGCTCCTAGGCAGCCCCCTTATCTATGGAGCAGGATGTTCCTGGAAACAGTCTCCAAGGATGTGCCTAGCTCTGAAGCAAATTACAGAAGCTAGGAACCAGATCGAAAAGGATACAATTCTTTTACAGAATGAATTCCTAACAAACGATTCCTAACCATAGCAAAAGAGTACACGCAACTTCTTTAACAGAAGCAAAGGACAAAGATTAGATTCATTTGTGTCAATATGTCCTTTCATTTTGATGGTAGAAAATCTCCTACCCACTTCTCTGTAGACTTGTTTTCCTCTAGCGTCTTCTCAATGTGAAGAAAGACCATATCATTAATGTGAATTGACTTCCGAAAATATTCAGAATCATTTGGCATGGGGTGAGATGAGTCATTGCTACTACAAGCTAATCGTAAGTTGTCATACCACGTTATTTTGAACAATGAAATTATAATCGCAATTGAATTGCTTAGCAAAGCATAGAAAAGCTTTCTCCTTGGCTCATATATCATAATTTATTTATTATTCAGTTAATATCATCTTTGGAGGAGCATTACATGGCTGAGTAGCATGGAATTGTGTTACCAAATAAATTACTGAATACTAATTAAATAAATTCCTGATTTCCTAGCATATTATTTTTAAATTCATGTGACAATGGGTTGCACTTGAATTGCTGCTTCAGTATTTTCATGATAACACCAAGTACTCTTGAAATTTGGAACATGTATTAGGTACATACATTCATACATACAACATTCCTATATTACCGTATTTTTCAGAGTATAAGACTCAACTTTTTTCCTCAAAAAAGAGGCTGAAAATCTGGGTGCGTCTTATACATCAAATACAGCATTTTTTTGCCTCCTGAAGCCCCACCCCCTTTAAAAAATGGCCATGCATACCCTTAGGGGGCTTTCAGAGAGCTCCTGGGGGCTGGAGAGGGCAGAAATGAGCAAAAAATGGGCCATTTTTTGTCCCCTCCAGCAGCACTCTATAAGCCTCCATAAGGCTATGCATGCAAGTTTTTTGACAAACGGGCCATTTTTGCTCGTTTTTGCCCCCCCCCCCCTCCGCAGAAGCACTCTGCAAGCCCCCCAAGGCTATTCATGCCTTTTATTTGAAAAAAAAACACGGACCCATTTATGGGAGGTTTGCAGAGTGCAAAACCTTTTTTTCCCCATTTTCGAAAGCTCTTTAGTTAGAGTGATTGATGAGAATGACATTGATCAAGTGCTGTCCCAGAAGAAACAAAGACTTAGGTGCTGCAGGTTGTCAGCAATTTCTTCTCCAGCACGTGGATAAATACACCTGGAAACATCTACCTACCTACCTACCTAACTGCTCTCTCTCCCTACCTACCTATTGTATTTCTCTTTCTCTCCCCCCCCCACCTACCTACCTACCTACCTACCTACCTACCTACCTACCTACCTACCTACCAGTGACGTGCAGTCAGGTGAGGCAAGTGAGGCACAGCCTCACCACTCTCATCATGAAAAAAAAAGTAAAAGGAAAAAGCTGAGCTAGTTGCTGCCTCACCATGGATGACTCTGCTTAACCTCACTGGTGCTCTCCCTCCCCAAGTGTAGTGACTTCCTCCCCAGGCCCCCATTCATTTCTCTCTCTCACACACACAGCTGGATAAAACTATATAAAAATCTAGCCCAGCTTCACTGATTACAAGTTTGAAAAGGCAACGTGGCTCCACCTGCAATCAAACTACACTTGGGGAGGGAGAGCACAAGCGAGCACTGAGGAGACCACAGGAGGAGGCAGGAAGCCAGGCAAAGAGCCATGCTGTAGTACACACACTTCCCCCCAGCCTCTTTCTTTTGGAAGGCTCGGCTCGGCTCCCCTCCGGCTTCTCTGCCTCTCCTCTCACCCCAGCCTGCCAGCAGGAGGTGGTGGGTGGGCTTTATTGTGTTCCAGGCATTTCCCACCCAGACAGCAGGCTGCATTTGCAATGGTGGAGGTGTTTGGGAAAGGCAGCAGGGGAAGGGGGGGGGATGGCAGAGGAGCTGCTTTCAAGCCACTGGAAAAGATATCCAACCCAACTTTTGTGTGTGTGGGGGGTTTGTTTGAGAGTGAGTGAGAGAGGGAAGGGGTAGGAGAGATAGTCCAATCCAACTTCTGTGTGTGTGTGTGTGTGTGTGTGTGTGTGTGTGTGTGTGTTTGAGAGAGGGGGAGGAAGGGAGAGGGAGGGAGGAGGGGAAGGAGAAGAAAAAGAAAAAGAAAGAAGGAGCAAAGGAGAAAAACAAATGCTGTCGCTTTAAATTGGAACTGAGCATGCCTGGCTGTGGAATTCTGGGAGTTGAAGTCCACAAGTCTAAAAATATTTGAAACCCAGCACTGTGTCAGTGCCTCACCAATCATAAACCTCACCGCATGTCACTGCTACCTACCTACCTACCTACCTACCTACCTACCTACCTACCTACCTACCTATTCTCTCTCTCCCCCCTATCTACCTACTGTATTTCTCTCTCTCTATCCCTCTATCTACCTACCTACCTACCTACCTACCTATCTACCTACCTACTCTCCCTCTCCCTACCTACCTATTGTATTTATCTCTCTCTATCCCACTATCTACCTATCTACCTACTCTCTCTCTCTCCCTCCCTACCTACTGTATTTCTCTCTCTCTCCATCTCTATTCCTTTATCTACCTACCTACTTTAAAAAAAATTGCCTCTTCAAAACCTTGGTGCGTCTTATACTCCGGTGCGTCTTATACTCCAAAAAATACGCTAAATGTTATTTACTTCACTAATAGTATTACGTTTTTACTCATGACATCAGATGCTATTGAGTCAGATCTGTTATAGTTTAGCATATTTGATTAGAGACTACACATAGACCTTGACTTACAATCATTCATCCATTTGAAGTTGCAATGGTCACTGAAAAAAGTGACTTATGACCAGTTTCCACCCTTACAACCATTGCAACATCCCCATGTCACATGATCAAAAGCCAGATTCGCTTAAAAGTGGCATGATTCACTTAATAATTGCAGTGATTCTCTTAACAACTGTGACAGAAATGGGGCAAAACTGACTTAACAACTGCCTTGCTAAGCAATAGAAATTTTGGCATAAGTTGTGAATTACTTAGACATCATTTTTTAAAATCATTTCTACATCGCTCTGCCTTATATCAACAACATTTTAGCTAAAAATAAAAGTAAATCTAACTATAATCCCTAAAGTTTATTGTCAACAGCAGCAGGCCACTCAAGAGATAAAAGTGTGCTGTGAGATCTTTTCAACACCTTCTACAAGTGGGATTTAAACTTCTCATGTGTTATTTTTCCTCACTGTTTCACACCCCCTGCCCACCCCCAAGCTATTAGCTGGATCAAATGTTGCTCACTATGATCTGTTTACACATTCTGAATTATTTGAACTCCTCATCCCTCTCTTCTGAAATTGTTTGCTTCTGCCACAGAGAGAACAAAATAAAAAATGTTATATATTATGCCATAATCATAGATACTATAGAAGATTTCAAGAGTATTTTTTTCTCTTGGGGGCCAAACACCATACTAGCTAGGACTTCCAGGGGTTTCAGTTTTTACACACTAAAGGGCATCCAGATGGTGAGGTCTAGTCTAGACATGATCCTATTTATATATAGTGGACTGCAAAATGTTCTGTTAGAGAATGTGCAGTGACCTCTTTCTTACAGTCTATTCTCAATCTGTGTATACAAAAGTTACTCTAGGTTGCATTATATTAAAATATTGGTGCACCACTTCAATATTCCAATCCAAGACCTGTTCATAGCACTTTCCATGCACCGCTGATATAAAGATATTACTAGTGAGCATAATTCTGACAGCTGGGAGTTACCAAATTTATAGAAATTCCAGGGAAACTCTTTTAATGCTAGTCCCCTATTATCTTAAAGATAAAGAATTCTATTGCGGTGGTCTTTTGATTACAGGAGCCTTTGTGTAATGGAAGGATTGTTCAGCCCACTGCTTATTTCAGCGCATGGATTATTGTTCTATGAAACATAACTTCTCAGTCATAATGAAAGAAGCAATACTTGGTGAGGTTCTACTTACCTGCTAATCCATGTGAAGGTAGCCAATGCTTGTAGCTACTGCCTAGCTAGACTTGAATGAAGGACTTCCAAAATACCATGCACGTTTACAGAACAATACACAGCACTATAAAAGCACTACTATATTCTCACCTGCACCAATTTTGTAACTGTATTATAACTTCCTATGCAAGCAGTTCATATACATTTGTGATTTTTTCCCCCAAAAGAAAAGAAGAAAGAAAATTAAGAAACGCATTATAGCTACAAACCTGAGCAGAGTGCAACTCTCAGCTTTCTGTATTCAAGTCTACTGATATATTACACTAAAATTTAAAGTGTTTTGTGCGGGTTGAAAAGTCTGGAAATGAAAAGATAATACAATGATCATCGTTGATTTTGTTCATTGTACTAATTTATTCAGGGATGTGGTGGCTCAGTGGCTAAGACGCTGAGCTTCTCGATCAGAAATGTCAACAGTTTGGTGGTTCAAATTCCTAGTGCTGCATAACGGAGTGAGCTCCTGTTACTTGTCCCAGCTTCTGTCAACATAGCAGTTCAAAAGCATGTAAAAATGCAAGTAGAAAAATAGGGACCACTTTGGTGGGAAGGTAACAATGTTCCGTGCGCCTTCGGCATTTTGTCATGCCGGCCACTTGATCACGGAGACATCTTTGGATAGTGCTGGCTCGTCAGCTTTGAAATGGAGATGAGCACCACCAGTGGTGGGTTTCAAATTCTATTCTGTAGGTGTGGCCTGTTTTGTGGGAGTGGCTCAGTGGTCATATGACCAGGTGGGCATGGCCAACTTGGAAAATGTGGTGAAACTCACTTAACGAAGCTCTTGTTTAGCAACCAAATTTTTGGGCTCAATTGTGGCCATAGGTTCTCTTCCTTCCTTCCTTCCTTCCTTCCTTCCTTCCTTCCTTCCTTCCTTCCTTCCTTCCTTCCTTTCATCTCTTTCCCCCACTTTCTTTTTTCTTTTTTTCTTTTTTCTTTTTTTCTTTTTTCCTTCCTTTCTTTCTTTCTTTCTTTCTTTCTTTCTTCCTTCCTTTCTCTTTCTCTCTCTTTCTGCCTCTCTCTGTCTCTGTCTCTCTCTGTGTCTGTCTCTCTCTCTCTCTCTCTCTCTGTGGCTCTTTGTCTCTCCCTCCCTCTCTCTGTCTGTCTCTCTCTGTCATTCTTTCTGTCTGTCTGTCTGTCTCTCTGTCTGTATCTCTGTCTCTCCTCCTTCCCCCATCTGTCACTCTGTGTGTATATGTGTGTGTGTGTGTGTGTCTGTCTGTCTGTCTCTCACTCACTCACTTAATCACTCATTCTGTGTCTCTCTCTCTGTGTGTCTCTGTCTGTCTGTCTGCCTGTCTGCCTGTCTGTCTGCCTATCTGTCTGTCTCTCTCTCCCTCCCAACCCACAGATGGGCTCCGGACCAGTGGAACCTCATCCTTCTTTTTAACCAGGCGGTTATATTCTTTTTAGCCAGGTGACCTTTTTAACCAAGTGATATTTAACCAGGAGATCTTCGGCTGCTGCACAAGCCCCCAGACATGCGCTGCCCTTTTCTCTCTGTTAGCTGCCTGGTTAAAAAGAAGGAGGAGGCTCCACTGGTCCAGAGCCCATCTGGGAAGATGAGGAATGTGAGGGGGATCCCTCCTCCCGCAGATGGGCTCTGGACCAGTGGAGCCTCCTCCTTCTTTTTAACCAGGTGGTAATCTTTTTAGCCAGGCGATCTTTTTAACCAGGCAATCTTTAACCAGGAGATCTTTGGCTGCTGCACAAGCCCACAGGCACACTCTGCCCTCTTCTGTCTGATAGCTGCCTGGTTAAAGAGAAGGAGGAAGCTCCACTGATCCAGAGCCCATCCACAGGGGGAGGGATCCCCCTTGCGTTCCTTGTCTTCCCGGATGGGCTCCGCACCAGTAGAGAAGAAACGGCAGGGGCTGTCAGGCTGGAAACCCAAGCTCCATTAGCCCAAAAGCCTCTTCTGGGTGTCTATTCAGTTGGGAGGAGCCAAGGAGAGCGCGGAGAAGAGCGCAAAGATTCTCGGTGCTTCGGGAAGCCGCGAAAGTGACTGGGAGAGGCGCACGGCCTCCCTAGATGTCGCAGCAGCAGCCCAAGTGTGCCAATCTCGGCGTTTTTCGCATCAGGGGTGCTGCAAGAGGGAGTGAGTGAAGACCTTTTCTGGCCAGCGCAAAGGACTTCCCTGGACTTGCTTTGCTGAACACGGGCCGATGGGCCCGCACCTCCATCACCAGCAATCCCGAAAAGGTCTTCACTCACTCCCTCTTGCAGCATACCCTGATGCGAAAAATGCCGAGATTGGCATGCTTGGGGCTGCTGCTGCAACGTCCAGGGAGGCTAAACCAAGCCGCGCGCCTCTCCCAGCCGCTTTTGCGGCTTCCTGAAGTGCCAAGAACCTTCACGCTCTTCTCCGCGCTCTCCTTGGCTCCTCGTGACTGCAACAGATATCCAGAAGTGGCAGGGGCTCTCAGGCTGGAAACCCAAGCCCGATTAGCCCCAAAAGCCGCTGCACCAGCAAAGAGCTTACTTACCCCTTCAGCAGGCAGCAATAGATAGCTATAGCTCTATAGGGCTCTTAGAGGCGTGGTGTGGATGGGCGGGGGGAGCGAGCAGATGAGCGGTGACCAGATGGGCAGGGCCCAGGGATGAGCGAGCGAGGGGGCGTTCCACCGGTGAAACCAGTTCTAAACGGCATGCTAGATTTGTGGAACCTCTTCTAGCGAACCGGTTACAACCAGCTGGAACCCACCCCTGAGCACCACCCTCTAGAGTCAGGAACAACTAGCACATATGTGCGAGGGGAACCTTTACGTTTACCTTACTAATTTATTCATAAAATAATATGAAAATAGAAGGAAAAATATGTATTTCACATTTCCTCTTTGGTTAAGGGTTTTCCCCCCTCAGATTTTTTCAGCAGATGCTCATCCTACCACAAAGAATGCTTCCATTTTAAAACTCCAACCTACCACTTTCTTGCTAGTTGTCCATTACTCTTTTACTGATGGAAAATTGTCTAAATTAGAAGCACAGTGATTTGTTATGATAACTGGCAGTATTGATGTCGTTTTTGTCAAGCTTTGGAGCAGAGAGGTATGTTCCCCGGAGCTTTCCAATAAGCTGTTGTCACTGTCACAAAAGAGTCATTTGGTGGAAATATAATTTGATGAAAGTATAATTTGATGAAAATATAATATCTCTAATCCAATCTGGGTCTGCTTCATATCAGGAGTTTTGATTAAAGTTTAATCTATCTTATGGGTGGCTGTGGTATAGTTATATTAGTTATAGATTTGAAAAAAATATAAAAATTGTTATATCAAGTTACATCTGAATAATGTTATAAATTGTGACATGGAAAATTTTGTCCAGTTTTGATGTGCAATATTGAGAAGGTAAACCATCCTTTATTTTTTCACAATATCTGCTAAAAAAAACATAAATCAACAAAGCAGCTAAAATGTTGTGCCCCCCCCAAGAAATATAGAAGAATTTCCCAAGATTTTTATATCATTATGATATATGGTTTATTCTTATTCATACTGTATTAGCACAAATGTAAAGTAAAACTCAGAATTAGTTTCATGCTTATCTTGATTGTCTTTGTGTTACATTTCAAGAAGTTTTCTTTCTTGCCTTTTTTATATGCAAAAAGTCATTATGTTAATTTCAAGCAAGAACATCAACAAACTGCATTTTAGTGGCTTTTAGCAGTTTTAGCACTCTCGTTTAGATCTAAATCTTTGCCTAAAGTCTCCTAAAGTATTTTCATGAAATACTCTATGTCTGGTTTATACCATAAATGATCATTGCGCTTTCATCATAGAGAATTGCAACATATTTTCCAGAGTTTTGGACTTTAGGAATTTCTGTACTGACACCATTGTGATGTGATATATTAGCTGTTGCTGAGTCACAAAAGTCAAACTCCTTTGACATTAAACATGCATTCACTATAATCCTTGTGATGAATACTATTTATGGCTCAATTATTTTAAACAGTCAACAATTTAATTGATGCTATACACTTTTTCAGTTAAAAGAATAATATTAAGATACTAATTAAAGGAATGGACATAATATTACAAGCCTAAATTCTGAAAGCTTTTTGTTTCCTATTAATCATGTTGCAAATTACTTTAACACGGATTGCAACAATTGATCTATATTTTTTATGCAGACCAAATTTTTCTAATTATAGATCCAGAATGTGTTATCTGTAATTCAATTTAATGCAAAACTTAATGAAGAGTATGAATATATATCAAAATATATAATTTACTCCTGAACAAAATTATCTCCAGCATTACTGTATTAGTTGATAGATACTGCAGATTGTAGTAAAAACAAAGTGCACACCCTTTTCCCTTGAAATCTTATTTTGTCATTGATCTAATATTGATCTAATATTGATCTCAAATTAAATTGAAGTATTCTGCAATAATTATCTAGTCTAACCAACAAGACCCACAAAACCATTTTGTAAAATTCAGAACAAGGTATATATTTAGTTACGCCATAAAATATCAATACTAGCTGATATTTTTCATTTTATAACTACCAAAGTTACAGCAATCTTTAGAAGTTCTTCATTAGCCAGGGAGCTATTTTCACTAAAATCACCTTGACAAATTTTGAATTTCCTCTTGATAATCCAATTTCAAATCAATGTATGTTGTGTAATTAAATAATTTTCATCATGCCTTTTGACTGC
Organism: Natrix helvetica; assembly: GCF_964273705.1. Taxonomy (NCBI): domain Eukaryota; kingdom Metazoa; phylum Chordata; class Lepidosauria; order Squamata; family Natricidae; genus Natrix; species Natrix helvetica. Next base: position 100,915,438 of record NC_138549.1, on the reverse strand, counting down.
CAGTTGGTGTTTGTTGATGTGTTTTGCCAGACTTCTGCCTATTTGTCCTACATAATGCTTGTTGCAGTTGTTACATTGTATGTTGTAGATGACTCCTGTTTTTTCTTCTGGTGTTGCTGGGATGTCTGGTTTGCTTAGGATGTTTTGAAGGACTTTAATTGACTTCGCTGATTCCATTAGTCTGTTGGTGGTTTCTTTGCACATGGCAAAAGGTAAGCTTATATTTGCAGAACATCTATATTTACAGTCCTTTTCTCCCGGTCTCTCTTTATTCCCTATTTCCTGGCCATTAGATATGCTGAATAAAACTTGTTGTATTTCTTTACCAACCTAGAGGGCAACACTGAACATAGCCTGGTTTACCACTTCCTTCTGTTGCAAAGCTTTTACATTCCTAGCTGTAGTATTTTGCCATGATTGGACATGTGAAGAAATTCAACTACAACAGGATTCATTGAGTGTGAGGGTTTGTTCCTGGAAGGTATCCAGTAGGCTACTTCAATTACAACAATACAATAATACAATACAATAGTAGAGTTGGAAGGGACCTTGGAGGTCTTCTAGTCCAACCCACTGCCTAAGCAGGAAACCCTATACCATTTCAGACAGATGGCTATCCAACATCTTCTTAAAGACTTCCAGTGTTGGGGCATTCACAACTTCTGGAGGCAAGCTGTTCCACTGATTAATTGTTCTAACTGTCAGGAAATTTCTCCTCAGTTCTAAGTTGCTTCTCTCCTTGATTACTTTCCACCCATTGCTTCTTGTTCTACCCTCAGGTGCCTTGGAGAATAGTTTGACTCCCTCTTCTTTGTGGCAACCCCTGAGATATTGGAACACTGCTATCATGTCTCCCCTAGTCCTTCTTTCTCTTAAGCTAAACATACCCAGTTCCTGCAACTGTTCTTCATATGTTTTAGTCTCCAGTCCCCTAATCATCTTTGTTGCTCTTCTCTGCACTCTTTCTAGAGTCTCGACATCTTTTTTACATTGTGGCGATCAGAACTGAATGCAGTATTCCAAGTGTGGCCTTACCAAAGCCTTATAAAGTGGTATTAACCCTTCATGTGATCTTGATTTTATCCCTCTGTTGATGCAGCCTAGAACTGTGTTGGCTTTTTTGGCAGCTGCTGCACACTGCTGGCTCATATTTAAATGGTTGTCCACTAGGACTCCAAGATCCCTTTCACAGTTACTACTACTGAGCAAGGTATCATCTATACTGTACCTGTGCATTCCGTTTTTGTTGCCTAAATGTAGAACCTTACTCTTTTCACCATTGAATTTCATTTTATTAGATAGTGCCCAATGTTCGAGTTTGTCAAGATCCTTCTGTATCTTAACCCTATTTTCTGGAGTGTTGGCTATTCCTGCCAGCTTGGTATCATCTGCAAATTTGATGTGTTCCCCATTTATTCCCTCATCCAAATCATTGATGAAGATGTTGAAGAGTACTGGGCCTAAAACAGAGCCTTGGGGTACTCCACTGCATACTTCCCTCCATGTAGATGCAGTTCCACTGAGGACTACACGTTGAGTGCGGTTGGTCAGCCAGTTATGAATCCATCTGGTGGTGACGCTGCCTAACCCACATTCTTCTACTTTATCTAGTAGTAGGTTATGGTCTACCTTATCAAAAGCCTTACTGAAGTCCAAGTAAACTATATCGACGGCATTCCTCTGGTCCACTAATTTTGTCACATTATCAAAGAATGCAATAAGATTAGTCTGGCGTGATCTGTTTTTGACAAATCCATGTTGGCTTTTGGCTATTACTTTGTTTGCTTCTAGGTGTTCGTAAATTCATTGCTTGATTATTTTTTCCAGAATCTTTCCTGGTATTGAGGTCAGGCTGATAGGTCTGTAGTTTCCTGGATCTATTTTTTCCCCTTTTTTGAAGATGGGAACCACATCAGCTCTTTTCCAGTCCTCAATTCCAACAATTTAATTTGTTCAAAAGTGGTGCTGAAAGTGGTGGCATCTGCCAAAGATTGTTTATGTTCCAGATAAAGAAAAGAAAGGACAGTATTCTTCCTCATGATTGACCTTGAAGTCAATCCAGGGCTTTTTGGCAGCCTATCCGTTCCTTATATCTTGTTCGGACTTGGGTCTCAATCAACGTCTCACTTGTTTCATACTTAGCTTTTTGCTCTTTTAACTTTTGAATGGTATCAGTTTAGTTATCTTAGCCAACTCCAGTAGCTTCACCGTCACTTGTTCCATTATAGGAATTTGAAAGTCCTTTCATCTCTGTCCATCAAAAGTCTTGCTTAGGTTGCCTTAGAAAGAAAAAAGACACATGTTTCCTTTCGGTCTGTTTATCCATCAAACCTAAAAGGAAAACCTCTGGTTTCAATTGCACACTCATTTTAAAAATTCTCTGAATTAAAATACATATCTGATCCCAACATTTCCCAACTTTCTTACATATTCACCAAAAATGCACCTTTAAGAGGCAATTTTACTTCCCCAGATTTTTAGATACAACAGAAGACAATAAAATTGATATTTCTCCCTCCCAACAATCCAAGGACATGCTTTCACAGCTTACAGTATGGAAGGAAAGACAAATTATGTTCATTAGGGCAACCTGTTGGGGATCAGAAAAGTCAAGACAGGGATACAATACAATACAATAGTAGAGTTGGAAGGGACCTTGGAGGTCTTCTAGTCCAACCCCCTGCCTAGGCAGGAAACCCTATACCGTTTCAGACAAATAGCTATCCAACATCTTCTTAAAGACTTCCAGTGTTCATGATCATGTGATCATGATCATGTGATCAAATGTGTTATAGCTGTAAGAAGTGAATCAAAATGAAATTGGAAAATAGGCTTATCAGGTAACCATGGAACTGCATATATATGGATGAACTAGATTTCAATTATTGGAATCTGTTTTTAAGAGAAAATGTTTATGTATTTTATTATTCGTTTTTATATTTTGATATATTTCTCTATGTCTTAACAATATTAATTAGGATTAGTTATTATAGTCTCCTGCTAGTTGAAGTGTCTCTTCATGTTAAGTCACAAACATGGCATCACCTAATGAAAGAGCTGGAGGAATTGATCATGATTGACCCAAATGTACACGGTGTATGATAGGGGGTAGAATCTAAAATAAGCTGCATCTTAAATTCTTCCTTCTCTGCCACTGGGATGCACATGGTTGTGCACAAAAGAATGGTGGAAAACTCAAAAGTATTTGTAAGGATTGCTGCAAGTTGTAGGCAAAGGGCCACAGATTGTCAGCTGTGCATTTATAGGAATGATCCAATAAATGAGGCATCCAGCTGCTTAAGTCATGTGGCAGAGAGAAATCTGGTAAGAGAGTTAAATGGGATTTCCATTTAATGGAAATTAATGGTGGGATTCGGACTGGTTTGGGCGAACCAGTAGTTCTGACCATCAGCTGAGAATTAACCTGTTCGCTCTGATGATCAGGTGGGCCCGCCTGCCCACCCCTGCGCTATACTGACCTACATATTTCCTTTGTTTGAAGCCCAGCTAATAGGCATGGCAAAGCGAATTGCCATGCCTCTGCTGTTTTACTCACTGGGGCTGCAGTAGAAGGTAGGTTTTGGAGTTGTTTTCAAATGCACTGCAGGCATGCGGAGCTCATGCATGGTGCGTACATGAACAAAGTGAGTGTGTGTGCACAAAGCACACACTCGGCAAATTGCTTGTTACACCGATTGAATCCCACCACTGGATTTCCAGCAGCGATGGGAGACCCTTCCTGATATTTCTTTCTAATGAAGTATCAGGTAGGTTCAAATGCAGGCAGAAATATAAACAAGAGCTATTGTGGGAAAATATACAGCCTTATATGCTGCATTTACTGTTTGTAAGCAGGCATTTGGCAAGAGATAGTATAGCAGGCCAGATTTAGGCTCTGTTCGAGGAGAGATTTAAGTAAAGCTTTCTTACGTTTCCATATGGATTTTATGATAAATCACTAAAATGCAGATAGGCAAAGAGTGAGGCTTCTCGAAGTTTATGATGCAGTGTTCCCGTCACTGCCTCCAATAGGACTGAAGAGGGCACTCTGATCTTCCATAGTAAGCAGTTGCCGGTACTATATTAGCCTACGTTCACGGTGTTTTCAAAAACATCCAGAAGCCTGACTTGAATAATTAAAGGACAAAATTTGAGCAGCTGGTTCACAAAATAAACTACATTTATATGCAGTTAAGTGAATTCTTTTGTATGCAGCTATTTTGTCTTTACAGAAAAGGAGATTGGTATATTCTAGCAGCCATCAAAATTTGATGGCTAAATCCCAAGCATGTCTTCTTCAAGGAGGGAAATTAGGTTTAGGAAGTAAGATCCTTCTTCTTGAGTTCATTCCTATGCTTTTCTAAGGCCAGTGTTTCAAATGCTGGCTCTCTGGAAAATAATCCTCAGTCAGTGACTGCTGGAGGTGGAACTTGCATAAAGAGAACTTTTACAGAGATCAAGTTCTACACAAGGAATGCAATGCAAAAATAAAATAAAATGTGGCCAACAAGGGGGCGCAGAAGGATGGCTGATGAGCTCCAAAAGCCATGCCTATCAGAGGAATGGCTGACATGAAAACACAATGAAAGGCACTGAATACACTCTTAAGGAATTGATCAAGTCAATTCCCATCTCTCTGTGGGAGACAGGGATGAGTGAAGCCCTAGAGGAGTTTGAGCAAACAGAAAATGAGAGAGGAAAAGAGAAGACCATTAAGAGTCTTTCAGATAACTTTGGCAAAAGCAGAAGCAATAGGGAGAAAGGGTGGAAGAGTATCAGTTGAAGGAATCCAAGGAGAAAGATCTGGCGGAAAAGCACCATGTGCTGTGAAACAGTGACGTGCGGTGACGTTTATGACTGGTGAGGCTGGTGACGTCATCAAACCACGTGGTTACTCCGATCGCACGGGCGCAGCCCAAACGGAGAAGTTTCTTCAGCTCCAGCCTCAATCAGCGCAGCCGCGGTCCCCTTCATCTTGCCTCAGGAAGGAGGGGAATGGGACCACGTGTGCAGGGGAAGGGGATCGCGGCTCTGCTAATCTGAGGCTGTGCGCTGAGGAGCCGCCTGCACACGTGGTCCCATTCCCCTTGCAAGGATCCCGGGCTCGCCCAATGCAAAAAATGCCTACGTACCATGTTTCCCCGAAAATACAACCTGTCCCGCGCTCACTGACCTAGTGTTATCCCGAAAGCGCCAAGTTACAGGAGCCGGGGGTGGGGGGAACGCTCACGTTGCTTGCCGCCTTCGGTGTACCGCTAGGTTGGGGAGTGGCGTTCTGTCCGGCCAGAGGGGAGAGTTGCCGGGCGGCTGCTCTCTTGTGAACTGGCTCCTGAAGAGCCGGGCACAGCAGCAGCCGCCCGGCAAATCCCCTCTCCAGCCGGCAAAAGCGCCATTCACTGACCTCAGCAGCCGCCCAGCAAATCCCCTCTCCAGCCGGGAAAAGCGCCATTCACTGACCTCAACAGCCACCCGGCAAATCCCCTCTCCAGCCGGGCAGAGCCGCGATCCCCTTCCCCTGCACACGTGGTCCCATTCCCCTCCTTCCTGAGGCAAGATGAAGGGGACCGCGGCTGCGCTGATTGAGGCTGGAGCTGAGGAGCCTCCTGCACACGTCCCATTCCCCTTGGAAGGATCCTGGGCTCGCCCGATGTAAAAAATGGCGAGATCGGCACACTTGGGGCTGCTGCTGAGATGTCCAGGGAGGCTAAAGCAAGCCGCGCACCTCTCCCAGCCACTTTCACGGCTTCCTGGAGTAATTTTTTTTATATTTTCATGATGAGAGTGGTGAGGCTCCGCCTCCCCTGCCTCCCCTGACTGCACGTCACTGCTGTGAAATTGCATAGGATGGAGATAGAGGGGGATCAACGAGCCCTGGTGGAGCAGTGGTTAGAATGCAGTATTGCAGACTAACTCTGCCCACAACTTGGAGTTTGATTCTGATGGCGCTCAAGGTTGACTCAGTCTTCCAGCCTTCCAAGGTTGGTAAAAGGAGGGCCCAGTTTGTTGGGGGCAATATGCTGACATTGTAAACCTCTCAGAGAGTGCTGTAAAGCACTGTAAAGTGGTATATGAGTTAACTGCTATTTCTATTGCTATTTACAGGATTATCCAGCCCTGTTTGAGCATGTGACTAAAACACAGGACTAGCCACAAAGAAGTTGGATTGCTAGATTAGCCCCATGTTTGGCTGGAAGAGCCCTTCATGTATTCACACACATTCTAGTGGTCAAACTGAGGATTTATAATGCAATAAAAGAGGCAATTCTCCAGTGTTTTGACATAATCTCTCTAGCCAATAGGCAGAAGTTCTATCTAGGCCATGTGTGAAACATGGGCCATCCTGAAGGAGATAGCTATCTAGTAGAACTTAATGTACTGAGTAAAACTGTGCCTGACCAATTGCACCTAGGTGTGTTAGAATAGTTCCTATACATCAGGAACCAAGTATTTGCTGGTTTGCTCCAAATTTACTAGATTCAACCGATTTGAACTATTGCATGAAAAGCAACCCAGAGGGCTTCTGGATATAGTGACAGAGACCTGGTTAGTCAGACCCATGGAGGGAAAGGATTATATACTCTTTTATATAATAATAAATTATGTAAGTTATATATGAAATTTGAAAGAGAGGCTAAAGCAAATCAAATCCTTCCAAGCATGGGATAAGCTTTTGTAATTACTTCGAAGCTTATCTAGGAAGTTAGAGGTTAAATAGCAAGGACCATTCCAAATAACAGAGGAAGAGTTCTGTAAACTACCAAATAATTCTGAGAACAGAAAAGTAAAATTTTTCCATGTAAATGTGCTAAGAAAATAGAGAGAAGGTATGTAATGGACATTTGTACAGATTACGAGAATTTCTTCTACATACCAAAGTTAATTTTTATGGTTAAAGTGAACCAATTGTCCCTTTGTTTGTTAGTGGGCCAATGCCCTAAAGGAAAAGGATATGTGGCATATGAGTTTTGTGCAGTGGTAGGTTTCAAAAATTTTTGGAAACTCTTCTGTAGGTGTGGCCTGCTTTGTGGGAGTGGCTTGCCGGCCATGTGACTGAGTGGGAGTGGCTTGCCAGCCATGTGACTGAGTGGGAGTGGCTTGCCAGCCATGTGACCAGATGGGAGTGGCTTGCTGGCCATCTGACCGGGTGGGAGTGGCCAAGACAATGTCACTGAATTCTTTGCCCCAATGGATGATCTACAAAAAAGAAGGAAAAAGGAAATTTATTATTTTGTGCACTTACTACTTAAATAAGATTAAAATAAGTACACAAAACAATAAAAGATCTACTTACAGAAGGTAAGTAGCTTATTACTTACTACTTGTATTTCAAAGGGAATACAATACATATTTAATTTTACACATGTTAACAGCTGCTGGAATTGTGTTTGCACAGCAGTGGAAAAAACAAAGATATGAAAATGAATAAATATTAGAATGTCCAGGAATGAATAAATTGACAATTAAAATCAAGAAGGCTTCGAATACTTTTTCACGTAGGATTTGTTTTATCAATTGCTAACTAACAGAAACAGCAATTAGAAATCAAAAAGTATGAAAGAAAACACCAATTATGTAAGGAAAGGTCACTAAAATGTATAAGGAAATATTATTAGTACTTGATCATTATTAATGTGTAGATAACTGTGGGACATTACACACCCACACACATAAACTATGACAGTGCCAGGAAAACACCAAAAAATAACAATTCCCCCCCAAAAGACTGCAGATGAAACCAGTTTTTTCCCCTAACCCTAAGAACAGGAAAGACAAAGCCACTGGAATAAAAACCATCAAGGCATTGTGGGAAATCATAAAGGACAGTGCCAGGAAGCTCACAGAACCAGCAACCACATTAGGTAATCACAATTACTTAAACAACCAGGTATCACACAGAAACACACAAAATCTGGCAAAGCTGCCTTGCACCAACTTGGCCTGCCCATAGAAAAGCAGCCACTTTGAGACACATAAACCATGCACCAACCTGCACAGTTAAAAGCAACATATTGCATCACAAATAAACCATTTGCAAAAAGGAATAACATTTCTTGTAATAAACATATTCTATAAACAATAAATAAAAATTACCTAAAAATAATTTAAAAAAAAGATATTCTACACACAATAAATTAAAATAAAACCATTAAAAATATTCTATATATAATAAATTAAAATAAAACCATTAAAATATTCTATACACCATAAATTAAAATAAAACAATTAAAAATATTGTATACATAATAAATAAAATTTGAGTTTGTGGAGATGTAATTCTGAGGCCGGTCATTGTGGAAGGTCCTGATGAGGAGTTCGTGATGACCACGAGGCAGGAGGCATATAAATTTAATAAATGAAGAAATAAACACATAGACCTTAAACCAGAGATTTTTTTTTGTTGGGAATCATGCCAGAAATTTACAATAAAGACTTGAAATATTTGATTGTAAACCTTTTAACAGCAAGTAGAATTGTATTTACAAAAAAATGGAAAAATGAAATAATACCAAAACAGGAGGAAGTTATTCGAAAGATAATGGAGTGTGCTGAAATGAGTAAATTGACATTTGAAATTAGAGTACAAGAAGATGAGCAATTTTATAAGATATGGGATTTGTTTTATCAGTGGCTGGAAAAAAAACCCTGGAAATGAAAAATGTTTTATTTATGTTTTAATTGAAGGAGATAAGTGATAATACAATTATGTTGTTAAATAGATTAATAACGATACAATGAAAGACTGACATATATATGAATTGAATAATTTAGAATATTTTCTTTTAAAATGAAAGATAAGAATAATAATGAATCTATGTACATTTGGTAGATGATTGGTGATATTATACATAACTCTAAGTAGTGATGTATATTATAAAGATACCTTGTTGTTGATAAATATTTTAATAAGGATGTAATGAAAGGTTGGTATATATATGAAGTGAGTATTTAGAATACTCTGTTTAAAAATGAAGGAATAACATTTTTGCTTGAATGTATGATGTACAAGGACAACAATGAACATAAGCATACCTGAGGGTGATTGGCGGGATTATGCATAATTGAAAGTAGTGATGTATAAACAGTTGGTAAATTCTTTTACAGTGTAAAAATATTCAGAATGAGATAAGTGATTACATAAAGGTATATTGTTATTAAATAGACAATCAAGAATGCAAGGGAATTAGGTTTGCTGAAAAGAAAGAAATATTAACCGTAACTGAATATATGATGTACAATGAAAGTGAGGTACCTAGTTATATTAGATGGAAATTTTGTGATTGTATATGTACTTGAAAATATGGATGCACAAACGCTTGTAACCAAACGACATGCTGTATGTAATGGATGATAATTTTTTATGTTGTCTTTTATGTTTTTTTTTTTTCAAATTAAAAAAAATAAATGCCCTGTGGTCTCGATGGTTTGCTTGCAGATGTTTTATTGCAATTGGTGTGAGATACCTAGCTGGGTCATGAAATGTCTGCAAGCAAACCACCAAGCTCAGGGAACACCAAGGACCCCGCTGTCGTCTCCCTCCCCCCCCACTCCTCTTCCTCCTCTCAATATATCCCACTCTTTCTAGCACTGATGATGTTACCTAGTTAGGTAATGAAATGTCTGTAAGAAAACCACCAAGCTCAGAAAGCAGCAAGGATCCCACTATCCTCCATCTCCTCTTTCTCCCTCTCTTTCTCCTTTCTGTCCTTCTATCTTTCTCCTCCTTCCCCCCCCCACCCCCACTCCCTTCTAGCACTGATGATATTACCTAGTTTGGTAATGAAATGTCTGTAAGAAAACCACCAAGCTCAGAAAGCAGCAAGGGTCCCACTATCCTCCACCTCCTCTCTCTCCTCTCTTTCTCCTTTTTGTCCTATCTTTCTTCTCCCCCCCCCAACCCCACTCCCTTCTAGCACTGAGGATGTTACCTAGTTTGGTAATGAAATGCCTGTAAGAAAACCACCAAGCTCAGAAAGCAGCAAGGGTCCCACTATCCTCCACCTCATCTCTCTCCTCTCTTTCTCCTTTTTGTCCTATTTTTCTTCTCCTCCCCCCCAACCCCACTCCCTTCTAGCACTGAGGATGTTACCTAGTTTGGTAATGAAATGCCTGTAAGAAAACCACCAAGCTCAGAAAGCAGCAAGGGTCCCACTATCCTCCACCTCATCTCTCTCCTCTCTTTCTCCTTTTTGTCCTATTTTTCTTCTCCTCCCCCCCAACCCCACTCCCTTCTAGCACTGAGGATGTTACCTAGTTTGGTAATGAAATGTCTGTAAGAAAACCACCAAGCTCAGAAAGCAGCAAGGATCCCACTATCCTCCACCTCATCTCTCTCCTCTCTTTCTCCTTTTTGTCCTATCTTTCTTCTCCTCCCCCCCAACCCCACTCCCTTCTAGCACTGAGGATGTTACCTAGTTTGGTAATGAAATGCCTGTAAGAAAACCACCAAGCTCAGAAAGCAGCAAGGGTCCCACTATCCTCCACCTCATCTCTCTCCTCTCTTTCTCCTTTTTGTGCTATTTTTCTTCTCCTCCCCCCCAACCCCACTCCCTTCTAGCACTGAGGATGTTACCTAGTTTGGTAATGAAATGCCTGTAAGAAAACCACCAAGCTCAGAAAGCAGCAAGGGTCCCACTATCCTCCACCTCATCTCTCTCCTCTCTTTCTCCTTTTTGTCCTATCTTTCTTCTCCTCCCCCCCCAACCCCACTCCCTTCTAGCACTGAGGATGTTACCTAGTTTGGTAATGAAACGTCTGCAAGAAAACCACCAAGCTCAGAGAGCACCCAGGACCCCTCATTACAACCTCATTACAAACTACCGTCTGTCTCCCTGTGCTCAGAAAAGGAAGCCTGGCTAAGTCCCTTGCTAGCAGGCAGGTTCTAGAACACCTGGCGCCATCAAAGCACCTTCCCAGAGTTGCTTTTCTGAGCATGGGGAGACGGACGGTAGTGTGCGTGATTCGGCCAGCACCTAGGAGGTCCTAGGAGACTGGCTGCTCCGTGTAAGCTCTCGCCGCCATCCCCACCCCTGCGCCCATGCTTTCTGGTGGCCAGGCATCTTAGGCAAGTCCGGGGACCTTGCAAAGGCCTTGCGAGGTCCCTGAACTTGTCAAAGACACCGGCCGCACAAGCTCCCCCCGCCGTCCTCACCCCTGCACCCGTGCTTTCTGGCGGCCATGCAGCCCTGCGCTATAAGCAAGCCCGGGATCCTTGCAAGGCAGCAAAAGGTCACCGGACTTGCTTATAGTGCAGGGCTGCTGCAGGCCGCTGCAAATGGCCTGCCACTGCCCCACGCCCCACGCTTAGTTGCAGCTTATTTATCTCCTTGGAGTCAGCAGGCAGCAATAGAGAGCCAAGCAGGAAAAAAGGTAAGTGGGTTTAGATAGGGTTCTTAGAGGTGAGCAGGGCGATTGGTGAGCCAGCCAATCTGTGAGTGGTGGGTGGGGATAGGATAGTGCAGACGGGCGGGGGAACTAGCAATGGAGCGGCTTCCGAACGGACGGGGGTGAGCGAGCGAGCGAGCGACAGGGCCAGGGCCAGGGCAGGTGTTCTGGAACTTACTTCCGGGTCCACCAGTGGAACCTCTTCTAACCGGTTCGGTAGATTTGATGAACCAGTTCTACTGAACCGGTGCGAATTGGTAGGAACCCACCTCTGGTTTTGTGGCTGGCATGAATCAACCAAAAAGTAAAAAAGGGACAGAAAAAGCTAAGATGTGGTTTTTTAAAAGACAGATATTCTCCACATGTTCAAGTTGTGGCTGACAAAAGTAGGCATACAGCTTTATGCTTTTCTTATTTAGTCAGGGTTTTCAGTTTGAATTAGTTAATGGTTGATATTAACATTTAGAAATTATATTATAATGACTTAAAATTTAAGGCCTTGACTGCATTATGAAATTGAAATAATGTCAATTATTTCTTTGTCATAATGAAGAATAGAAATAAATAGAAATAATTCAATAAAATTATATGAAATAAATTGAAACAAAATCTACCTACTTACCTACCTACCTACCTACCTTTCTGGGGATAAAACTCTGAAATGCAGCAATGGTATATATGATGTTTATTCTATCATATGTAGTCAATAAAGCTCATGATAACTCTACATGACACATCTATCATCATTAACAGACAATTCAAAACCTACCTTTAGTTAGTTTAGCGTGCCTCATCAACCAGTACATAGACATACATTCTTCCATTATCTGCTCCTAATAGTTAGTGACATGAGAACAGGACAAACAATCCTGAGGTAATGATTTGGCCAATGTGAATATTTTTCTTGTTTGAGGAAATTGTTTAAAGAATGCTGAGCCTATACAAAGGTTAAACCCTTGTTTATACATAAGTTGGATATTTCTGCTCAAATGCCACTGAAATGAATGGCAACTACGCAACAGCCTGCACAAGAGTACTTAATGGTTGATTGCCTCCTCAGTGGTTCTTTTGACAATTTGCTATTTGTCACAATTTGGCAGCAGCCTCCCTAAAATCACGGCCCTCCACGACTCTCATTATCTCAAACCAATGTGCGTGTTGTCAGATTGAAACTATAGTCCTTAACATATGAAGATATCAGGTTGGGAAGCAAATGTTGTGACTGCGTGGTATCTTCAAACTATAACCACAGATAAATTCCTAAGTATCTCAAATTACAATTTGGGCAAACCTATTTTTCTATAAATACGAATTTGCTTAGAAATAATATCTTTTTTAAAAAATGGATTCTGACAATTATTGTATGGCAATTCTAATCTATAATTAATCTAATGACTATGAATCTACATTATAAGTACTGATTTAAGATCTTTCACAAAAACAGTAATTTATTTTCATTGTGTAAGCCCTGGCTTTTGAATGTTACAAGTAGTTGTTGGAGACGATAGGTACACCGCTGGAAGATTTGAAGGACCTGGTTAGGGACAGATTGTCAAGGAGAACATATATATTGGTGGTCACTAATTATGCCACTAATCAGGCAACTAATTTTGAACACAATTATTAGAAGCAGTACTGAATAGGAAACCTTTTTCTTTAATTTATGTATTTAAACCTTCTTCAAAACTCTAACATAGAGTTTTGCAAACAATAAACCTTTGCAACAATAAAGTATACATCCACAAAAAGTCATATAAACAGGAGAGATAGGATTAATTTTAAAAATCTTTGACAAATCAAATAAGTTTGGATTTAGTTGAATACAGAGATATCTAGAAAAGCATCATAAACTTTCTGGTTTAACCTGATATGCAAACACTGCAATTACACTTTTGGTTGGAAAGTGAAAAAAGAGCCCCCTTCCTTGTGACTATAAACTATAGACAAAAAGCAAGCCATGTCTAAGAATTAACATAGAATGTGGCTATATTAAATTTGGAACAACTGTACGTAACTGATTTGATATTTGAAAACGTCACTCTTTATCTGCATAATGGAAAATTTCTTTGACCCAGTGATTGGTGAGTGAGACAACAAATGCAGTTCTGTTACTGTGAGGAAATAATTTTGTAATGCATTTCAAATAGTAGGAGGTGCTTGCATGTTTTGTAGGAAAAACCAACCCAAGATTAAATCATTTCTACATACTATAGCCTGGAAATATATCTTCTCGGTTTTCCCTTTTGCCCACTGCCAAATAAAAAATCTTTACATACTAGTGTGGGCTGTCCTGTCATTATGAGAGGGAAATTCATATTAGAGTGATGTATTAGAATGCTAGTGAATGAAGTTTGTCAACTGTCAACAGTTGGTAAATCTAGAAAAAGAAGCTGTAGAGACATTATTTTTACCAAGAGCATAAACTGTACTGAATAAAGCACATTGGCACAGAAGAAGATAAACCAGCTCTGGGGTTTTCCATGCAAAAGCTATTTCCCCCTTTTCCCTACTGGCCACCCACAGTCCCAAAACATCTACCAATCACACATATTCATTTTGTTATGGGAAACTGTCTGCAACGCTGAGGCATCTGCTCAGTGTGTCCTTGAGATGCCAGTAATGGCCCACAGTGTGGATGGGTGCTTGAATACCATTCTCCCTCCCCTACATTCCAACCACCCCTCTAGCCCTGTTGTTGTCAAGCTGCAAAGAAGAAATGTAAGTGAAAGTGCGAATCAATCTTGAGACTATGTTTCTGTAGGAACTTCTGTAGGAAGTTATCAGGGCAATTCCTAAAACAATGAATGTGGAATCATTCCAAAGAAATGAATGGCACATGAATAGCCTACATGGATATATTTTAACCAGATTGTATCTGTCCAGCCTTGTTATCTTCTTTTTAAAATCTGGCCAGATATGTTGATTTATCTACATACTGTGTCCTTTGTAGCAGCAAGAAAAGTAGTGAGATTTGTGCTTGGAAACAAAGGACTCCCTAGAGTGATTTTAATAGTGTTCTTTTTTTTTGTTCTTAGTGAGATTAAAACCCTAGTAGCATCATAATGCCCATAATATTGTCAAAGCCAAGATAAAATAAATTGGAAAAGAGGATTTAGAAGATAGCTAAAACAAATATGGCAGATCCCTTTAATAAGATCTTATTAAATACAAAGATTCTGGTTCAGGTATCTTGATGATGCTAGGGAGCTATGCCCAGAATTCAAGATATAAAATTAAGCATTGCAATGATTGACAAATGAACTGCATTCACAAATTAAATCTAAACAGTCAAAAATTGATCTATTTAAGCTTTACAGAATAAGCCTGATATAGCCATGATGCTAAATTGTGTTTAATCACACTCTTAATGATATTTTCCCATTTGCTCATCCATATCATTTATTTATTTCTGTAATCATATCTAATTTAATAAAAAATGCAATAGAGGAATATGTAGAATGTGGAATTAATTCAAATGAAAAGTATCTCTTTCCGAAGAAAAATAACACCCAGCTGCAGTTCTAAACTGTAGTACAAAATCAAATAATTTAAAGATAAATGAAGTGGCTGTTTTGATAAAAGAAAGCTGTCAAAGTCATAGGCTTTCAAATATTTGAGAAATTTCAGAAAATAACCCTACAAAGTCAAAGACGAGGGAAATGGGGTCAAATCCAACTGACGTTATTAAAATAATATTCTTCAAAAAACTTTTTTCCAAACTTATGGAACAATATGTTTGGAAAGAGAACAATAATGGACCAGCCAATATAATGTTTTTAAGAGTCCGCTACATCATTTTAAACTTTAATAACATTGACAGGCAATACTCTAACATTATCTGAAGTATCCATTAAGCATGAACAAAAATCTTTTCTAGAATTTGCCTCACCTGAAGATCATAAGTCACAAGGTCATTAATCGTTGATCCATTAATATTAATTCATATAAGGTATTACAACTCTTTATTCAAAGGTTTTTGCAAGTAATGTGCTTCTTAATAGTGTTCTTTAACTGTGTGTTTAAACATGATTTAGAAAACTACAAGCATGTTAGAACTTGCACATACTTGCCAGAGTGAACTCAAATGAAATGGTAACTAAAGAAAAGAGAGAGAAAATAAGATTCATCTCATATTAATATAAAACTAACTACTTTAAAAAGTTCCCTTTGGCTGTAGTATCTATTTTAATAAATAAAGATGAGGAGTTTTGAATGGTGCTAATGCATTGGCACCAAATTATAAAATCAAAAGATCAGTGTTTTTCACTTTTAGAAAATCCAAACTCCACTTGCAATAATTCACTCAGTTAAAAAAAACCATAACATCTTCTAAATATACCTTGCAGCATTTAATGCTGGACATTCTGTAGAATTATGACTACAAGAGACAGCAAGCTCTTGGAGAGATATCAAAGGACTTGCATAAACACTTTCTTTAAAAACTTCATACATACACTTGTCTCACTTTATTAATATCCTAAGATTTATAATCTGGACATTCTGTCCTATAAATAAACAAGAGGACAACACTGTAAGAATTCATTTTAAAGAACTCCTATTTTTTTTCTTAGAGGCTTTTGTTTTTGTCAGTATTAGTGTCTACTGTAAGCCACCTATCACTCCCAGCGTGAGTACATTTCATAAGGATAGGAATGGGAAAAAATTTCCAATAATTTACCAATACTTAGAAGTACTTTTTCAAGTTCTATTGAATTCTATCACTCAGTATCCACCCAACATTCACTGTTTATTTTTCTGCTATTGATTTCTATTGTGTTGTTGAACTCATACCACAAAATCCTCAATATTCATTATCAATACATATAGTACTTTTAATCCATCACATAATCAGCACAGGGCAGATCATGATACAATGCCAATCAGCCTTCGCTAGTGCCTCTAATATACTTGCCCTTGTATTTATCTAAATTTTAATTCCTCCTTTTGTAATCCATATAATTTACTGGAGGCATCAAACCACCAGCAACTATGGCACTCACTATAAACATTTTCAACACCCACACAAGAAATGACTAAATGTTGGAAATTAATTTAAGCAGTTTTAAAAAAATTAATTGCCCAGCCTCGACAAGCCACAATTTTCAGAAAGAGTCCCCAACTTCTGGATGTAGGTTTGACCCCGTGTAGCTATAAAAAACTGAGATGGTGTCAAAATGGCAGTATGTATATCTTGATGTCATTGGGCAAAGGATACAATTCAGTACTGGTGTTGTGATGCCTGGCTCAACACATAAATCATGACTGCACATTGCCTATCCCTACAGATATGTTAAGGAGCCCTTCTTTCTTGACTCTCCAGACCCCTTGAAAAGGTAGGACTCTGCCAGTGAAGTTCTGAACACAATAACTGTAGAAAAAGATAGGTAAATTGAATACAGCTAATCCTGACTTGCTCTTATGTGGGTAACTGTTTCAGTTTATCTATATGAATGACAAGTGATAAACCCAGAATTGTGTGGCAAGATGGGTGGCGAATAAATTTAATTAAAAATAGATAAACATGCAAGAGAACTTGTAGTACAAACAGCATGGCTAATTGAATGCCAATGTATTTCTTATAGAATGCTTGAAGCAGGAAAAGCAGACAATTCTCAGGAAATTAAATATTTTAAATCTCTCCCATAGAGGTATATGTGTGTGTCTGTGTGTGGCAGAGTTTGCATTATGACATCACAAGTTTTATCATTTTGAGAAACCTGATTGCTGTGACTTACAAAACTTTCTATTCTATAGTTTCATCCACCAATCACAGGTCATTGTTGCACATGCTGATGCAAATATCAGCTCATCAACAATTTCTAAACTATCTTCAATCTCTTCAGACACCAAGAATAATGATATACTTGTGCTGGAGTTTGAATTCAGTAAATTAGGGGACGCACTCCAGAACATACACAGAATGCTGAAAACATACTGAGTCATTGAGAAAAAAAAAGCAAGTTTCCCATTGAAAAAGTACAATGTTCATAATATAGTTGTCATAGATGTTAAGTATCATCTTCAGCTACCCATTAATGAATGCTAATATACATTTATTATTATTTGAAGTAAAAAATAATTTATTAAGAACATAGAAAACCATTGCATTCATCCAAATTGTGTTTTGAATTGAGGTGAAAAAGTTGAGATTGATGTCAGGTTTTTTTAGTGGCAGAAAAATTTGGTTCCACATGCCAGTGGGTCTAATGGCTGAGGCCTTCCAAGCATGGTGGAACAGAGGGGCTGCTAATGGGCAGGGAAGGAGAAGGCTAGGCTTCTTGGGTGTGAGTGATGGTGAGTCAAGAGGCCCACATATTGCTGGGCCTATCTAGTTGAGACTTTCTAGCCATCAGCATTGTCATGTAACAGTGGGCCTTGCCAGCTGAGGCCTTTTGAGCATGGTGAGACAGAAAGAAAGTCAGTAGTGAGGGAGAAGTCCAGGAGTCTCATGAGTGGTGATGGGGAAACAGGAGGCCTGCCCTGCATGCCAGCGCCTAGCCAGCTGAGGCCTTCTGGCTATGGGTGGGCCAAGAAGAAAGACAAGCTTCTCAAGAGTGGGAGAGTGGGAAGAAGCTCGCACTCTGGCCCATGGCAGGTTTCCACATGCCAGTGGGAGCTGGGCCTCCCAAGGCCTCCTCCACCTCCTGAGGCACCCTTGCATGGTAGCTTATGACTACAACATTGAGAACTGAAATTGTCATCATTGAGTGAGTCAGCCATGTGAGTGTCTCACTTAACAACCACAGTGACCTATGACAAAAATTCTGGGCTCAGTTGTGATCAGAAATTGAGGACTACCTGTATTTAATTCAAATACAATGAATGAAACTGTTCCTCAATAACCCAACCCTTGTAAATTGGCCAGGAATAACCTCACGGGTAGAATTACTATACAATACTGTTAGATTGGGTAATAGAAAGACACACACAGGCTCAACGGTAACAACAGCTCTTTATTAAGTACAACTAGTGAGAACAATCCAGCGAAGGTTGAGTCTGATAGCAGCACTTTTATAGGGAGCTGTCAGACCCTTCGACCAATAGGATTAAACCTCTGTTCCCGCTGGAAAAGAAGACCTTGGTGGAAACCACTGTAGTTAGAACAAGTATCTAACACCCCTCCCCTCTTAGATGGAACAATCCTACTTGTTATATAGTCACGCAGGTAGGCGGGATTTTGGATAGCTTGGCCTGACCTGCACAGTTCAGTAGGAGGGGTTTCCTTGGACAGGTCGGACAGACCTGTTTGCTCTGCAGCTCCGCTTGGTGGAAGCTCCTGGAACCTTTCCCAGGCCGCGGCTGGAGCTTCTAGAGCCGGTTCGCTCAGAGCTTGCTGCAGGCCTGCAACATAACCAGATAACTTTCCCGGTACCCTCGGGCTTGAGCTGGCCATGGAAGGAGTGAGTGTTTGTTCCGTTTGGGTAGGGCTTTGGCTAACTCGTGCAGGAGTTACCTCTGGTTGTCTAAGAGTGGAGTTGGAGAGGTGGCCACGGAGTTGGTCAATATGCCAATTCCTACCGTCCTCGAGCTCTAGGAGGTAAGAGCGAGGGCTGGTGATGCCTATCACTGTGGCAGGAATCCACAGAGTTCCCCCGGCGTAATTGTGGGTATATACCGAATCCCCTATACTAAATGTCCGAATCTTGCTTGTGGAGTCTGGAGGTGATGAGGCAGAATAATTGGAGTGTAGCCGGTCTAAGTGGGACCTTAGCTGGCGACCTATGAGAAGCTTGGAGGGGCTTCTCCCTGTAGTGGCACTGGGTGTGATGTGCTGAATTAGCAAATAGTGGTCAACCCGTGTTTGCCAATCTCCCGGGCCCATCCTAGAGAGGGCCTCTTTTGCAGATCTCACCATTCTCTCTGCCTGACCATTGGAGGCCGGATGGAATGGCGCAACCAGGGTATGCCTGATTCCCTGAGCTGCTAGGAAGGTCTCAAATTACATGGCCATGAATTGGGGCCCGTTGTCAGAGACCAAGATGTTTGGCAGGCCGTGCATGGAGAAAAGTCTCCGTAGCACCTTGATGACCCCTTCTGCCGTAGTGGAGGTCAACAGGACTACCTCTAACCATTTTGAGTAAGCATCCATCACTATGAGAAATGTCTGGCCATGAACTGGGCCAGCGACGTCAATGTGCACCCTAGACCATGGTGCTTGAGGTTACTCCCACTCCTTAGCGGGTGCCTCTGGGGGAGCTGGTCTGGACTCCTGGTACGGTGTGCAGGTAGCCACCCATTCTTTGATCTGCCTGTCCATGTTAGACCACCACACGTAACTCTTAGCCAAAAACTTCATCCTGGCAATTCCAAGGTGCCCTACGCGTAAAGCCTCTAATACTGCAATGTGCAGTTTGGGTGGAACAACGACCCGGTCCCCCCACAGTAAACAGCCATTTACAACTGATAACTCATCGCGTTTGGCAAAATTCATTTTGAAATCAGCCCCAACAGGCCCCATGGGCCACCCCCTCCACACCCAGTTCAAAATTTGTTTGATGATAGAGTCCTTTGCAGAGTGACCGGCAACGTCACTGTATGAGACAGGCCCAGTCTCAAGGCAGTCAGTGAGGAGGACTGGTGACTTGGGGGTAGGTTCAGCGAGAAGTTCAGGCAGTGGACAGCAGCTTAGAGTGTCAGTGTGCCCCAAAGTGGAGCCTGGTCGGTGGATGAGACGGTAGGAGTAGGCAGCTAGGAAGATGGTCCATCTTGTCATGCAAGGTGACAATGACAGTGGGGTAGGTCGGTCCCCAGCCAGTAAGCCCAACGACAGCGTGTGGTCTGTAACCAGTTCGAAGTCACGGCCATATAGATACTCATGGAACCTCTTTACTCTGGCCACTGCAGCCAAAGCCTCACGGTCCAGCTGGCTGTAGTTCCGTTCTGTGGCAGACAAGGTCCTGGAGTAAAATGCAATAGGGGCTTCGGTTCCATTGGGCATGCGGTGGCTGAGGATGGCGCCAACGCCGAATGGGGAAGCCTCGCAGGTCAGCACCAACAGCATGGTCTGGCTGTATCGTACTAGAAAGGAGTCTGCCGACAGGAGTCGTTTTGCCATGGCAAATGCAACAGCCTCGGCTCTGCTCCAGGACCACTTCACGTTCTTAGCCAGGAAACAGTGTAATGGCTCAGCAATGGTGGCTTTCTGTTTAAGAAAGACGCTGTAGAAATTAAGAAGCCCAAGGAATGCCTGCAGCTTGGTTTGATTGTGAGGTGTGGGGGCGTCCTGAATTGCTTTAATTTTTTGTGTAGTTGGGTGAATCCCAGAGCCGTCGATTAGGTACCCTAGGAATTCAACACTTGGCACATTAATTTGGCATTTGTCTTTTTTGTACACATTTGGAAAGTTGCGGCTCATTTGCAGACAATACCAAGATGTTGTCGAAATAGGGGATGACTCCTGGAATTCCCTGCAAAAGCCGTTCCATGATGCTTTGGAACAGTCCAGGGGCGATACTAACGCCGAATTGCAGGCGGTGACATTTGAATGCACCCCTGTGTGTCACAATGGTTTGTGCCTCCGCCCTAGCGCCATCTACAGGCAATTGTTGTTATGCATGCGCCACATCCAATTTTGTGAAAAAATTTCCGGGGCCTAATGAATGAAGGAGTGCTGTACAATGAGTACAGGGTAGGTGCTTTGTTGTAGCGCTTTATTTATCGTGCAGTAGTAGTCAACACAGATTTGACAGGTGTCACTACAGGGGTCTCTCAGCGTGCGTGATCGACCGGCTCTAGGATTCCCTGGCCTACAAGCTTGTCAATTTCCCTATCAATTTTGGGGCGGAGAGCAAAAGGTACTCTCCTGGGTTTTAGCCTTATTGGAGCTATGTTGGGTCCAAACTAAAGGAAATTGGAGTCCCCACATACTTACCCAGACTGGTGCTGGAGACATCTTCAAACTCCTTAAAGATGGCTTCGCTGCCATCGTCTTTCAAGGCATTGATACTGGTCACTTTTAGGCCCAGGGCTTGGAACCAATCTAGCCCTAGGAGGCTCTGCAGGTTGCCACTGACCACTGTCACTGGGAGTTTCCCGCTGAACTGCTTGAACTTCAACTGGAAGGTGCCTTGGCACACGATGGGGACCTGGTTCCCCTGGTAATCTTGTAGGCGGATGTCAGGGGTGCGAAGATGCTGCTTCTTTAGGCTAGGGATGGCCAGTGATGACCCGGTGTCGATCTCCATCTCACATGGAGAGTCCTCGATGAGGACTGTGACCTTCAGCTTTTTTGGCCGCCTGGTGCAGACTTGGCCAATTGATGTATGGTAGGTGACTCTATTGTTGCCCTCTGAACACCATAGTGGCTTGTGCCAGGCCCCTTGGTTGGGCCTCTGTTGGCAGTTTGGTGCGCCTCTAGGCTGCCAGGTAGTGGCAGGGAATTCACTCCGGCACACCTTGGCGATGTGCCCCTTTCGCTCGCAGCACTGGAAGGTTGCGTTGCGGAAATGGCGCAAGGCAGCGCAAGGCAGGAGACGCGGTTTGAATTTGCGCACCGGCTGGGTGCAGCTACTGCGCATGCGGCAGCTGTCATCTTCCTCGCCTTCTGAGCTCTTGGGCTCTGCAGCTTTGTGATGTATGCGTATACTCTTTCGCGCATCTTGTGGAGCGCTTTGGTGCTGCAGAGTCTCAGTAGATTTGACGGCTGATTCGGATGCCCTGGCTTTGTCCAAGGCAATCTGAAGAGTGAGGTTAGATTTAGCAAGTAACCTCCTATGTAGGTTAATGTCCCACACGCCGCAAATTATGCAGTCCAGAATCAGCTCGTCCAGGTCTCGGAATTCGCAGTACGTGGGGGCCTTGTGAAGCACCACAACATACTCATTAATCGACTCACCCTCTTTCTGGTTCCTGATGTTAAACTCATGCTGGCGAATGTGCTTGGATGGCTTGGGGGCATAGTGGGTCCTCAGCGTCTGCTGAAGCAGAGACCAGGCGACTGATTGCAGCGGTGTAGGCTTATAGAGGTCTTTTGCCGTCTCGAACACTTCCCGACCACAGTATCCAAGGAACATGTTCTTCTTGCAGCCTTCAGAAAGGCCCATGAGGTCGTTTGCCTCGAGGAAGCAGTCAAATTGTAGCATGTACGAGTCCCAGTGCTCGGTGACTGGGTCATACGGAGTCGGTGGAGCATGCATGGCCATTTTGTGTTCAGAGGGCATTTTGAGTTTGCCGCTCAAAAATGGCTGCTCGAAGCCACAATGAGCTCCGGGCTAGATGTACTCGCTGGATTGCTACACTCTTTTTGGTTTGCCTAGTTGCCTTCCAATCCCACCCTCGTCCACCAGTGTTAGATTGGGTAATGGATAGGCACACAGAGGCTCAGCGGTAACAACAGCTCTTTATTAAGTACAACAAGTGAGAACAATCCAGCGAAGGTTGAGTCTGACAGCAGCCCTTTTATAGGGAGCTGTCAGACCCTTCGACCAATAGGATTAAACCTCTGTTCCTGCCGGAACAGATGACTTTGGAGTAAACCATTGTAGTTAGAACAAGTATCTAACAAATACTATTTAACTTTTATTTGTTTATCTGATATAGTTTCAGATCATACCATTATCAGGGTAATGGAGATTAATTAAGATTACCATGTAAATCAAAATTCTACTTCGGGTCAAGCTTGGGAGTGTTAGGTTGACTTTTAACAGTTCAGTATCAAAATGTTTAATGTATGTTTATCTCGGAATGGTTTTATTTATAATAAACTAGAATTTTTGTTGTTTTTCTGTTGTTGTTCTTCACGTTTTCAGTTCATTTTTAATCACCTAGATGATACTTACTAAATACAAAAAAGGAAGAAATTGATGTTATTAAAGTCTAATCTTTGCATCAAAATTAATTTGCATTTTATGTTTCTCATAAGTGTATTTTGCAACATACCTAACCATCAGGAGGTAGGGAAAGAGGAAATAGCACAGTCACTTGTATTATTCTTAGATCAGCCCATAATGCTTGTGGGTTAAACATTTCAGTGTAGAATGAATGGAAATGGAATGTCCATTATGGATATTATTGCAAAATTGTCTGTGAGGCTTTAATGTCAAGAAAGGTAGCAAGCTAATCCATATGGGATTGATGTATTCTACTGATTGGAGCTATCTGATTGAAATCGTACATGTTGTCTGTATTTTAAGACTTTTAAATGCTATTAAAATACTTTATGCACCTGCCTGATTGCAGATTTATAGAAGACAATTTCTTGAAAAAAATTCATTTACATAAATAGCCTATATATATTACTAAAACACTTGCGTATGTTAGTAACTTCAGCTGAGTAAAATGGTGTGTCATAGAGCAACAATTATTGAACCAAGGTACCTCAAATGGACTAGCTTAGAGAATGCTGGGACCTATTATTTTTGAGATAACGACATTTGGGAAACTAATGGCCGAGGAAGAAACAGGACCTTAACTTATACTTGAAATCTATCCACAGTCAACACAGAGTCAAATGGTTATGATGGCTCACACCTACTAATTTGTGGACAGCACATTCTCTGTTTATTCCACTTGCTGGATAATTTTGAAAAGAGGCTCCAAGTACGGGCCAGTAGTCCAATTTGAGGTTGATAAGGCTATATATTCACATAATTGCTAATCCTATCCGTTCCATAGTTCAACTAATGCACTAGCCGAAGGCCGATTAAACTAATAGTGCCATAAAACTGCTCCAGTGTTTAAAAATGTTTTTCAAAATTGTTAAGAAAAATTAATGTGTTTTAATTTATTGTTCACATCATGAATTCTTCAAACGATTTACAGTGTCTCAAAGGTGCTTTTCCCCCCATGATTTACAATGCAATCACAAACAAAATAAGGTACAGGAAAAGGAAGACAAAGTAAGAAAAACAACATAACAAAAGACAGATCTCATAAGAGGGCTGCTCCCTAAACTCAAAGAAGAACATTAATTTAAAAGTGCTGTAATTGCCTTACTTTGGTCATTTTCTTTATATTATGTATTGAATTACCTCATCAGAAAAAGGATTTATTTTCTACTTTTTAAATATGTTTTCCACGGGGGCCAGTATTCATAAATGTATAATAAAACATGATTTAGTGCTTAAAGGAAATATATTTGCTAATAGGTTGGATAGAAAATTGTATCTCTAATTTGTCTATTTGATCTTAGTCAAACGTTTATCACTTAATCAGCATTCTGCCCTGCACACAATGTCCCACTGTGTCTAAGATATATGCTAATCTTCATCTTTCTTCTATAAACTTCTAGTTTATTTCTATGCCCTTTTGGTCTTTGCAAATAATAGTTGTCTAGTTATTAGAGTTTGGCCCACAATTTTGTCTACAGTTTGATATAGTGATTAAGGCTAAAAATAAAGGAGATTATCAATTCTAGTCCCACGTTATATACAAAGCCAACTGGGTGACATTGGGCCAGCCACTATCTCTCAGCCCTGGCAATGGCAAATCACTTCCAAAACTTTGTCCAGAAAATTGCAGGAACTTGTCCAGGCAGCCGCCAGGAGTCAACACTAGGTTTAAAGGTACTGAACAAACCAACCCAATTATAGCCTTGCAATTTTCATGTACTCTCCCTCCTCTGTATATGCATAGAATTAAAGCCAAAAAAGAATAAATTCTGCACCATTCATGGATTTCTACGGTTTTTCGAACCATTGTGAGGAAATATTAGAAATTGTGTCCAGGGGTAGATATGGCTTTTACTTCCCTGATGCCTGTCTAGCTGACTGCCTAATCTTGGAAGTTAACCAGGCTTGGCTCTCAGTTTGGATGTTCTGGGAATTCCAGGGTGGTTGACAGGAATAAAAACATTCTGGAAGAAGACATATGAAAATCACTTTTGTTGCTTTGCCAAGGAATTGCATAGATCACTGCATGAAGTCTCTTATTAACTCTTTATTGCAGAATTTATAATAATAATAATATTTTTTATTTGATTAGCCGCAACCCTCTCCCGAAGGACTCGGGGCAGCGTACAATCAAAACAAATAAAAATACACATAAGACAAACATATATACAAAAAGAACAGAGACATATACATATGTGCATGGAGGAGAGTTGACTTATAAGTGAAAGACAATTAAAAACACAATTTAAAATCCCCTTAAATAAAATTACTAAATTAAAAAACCCATCAGGAGCGATACGAAGTTATGGTTGAGCCAGGCCAGCTATTTGGAAAAGGTGGGTCTTGAGCTTGACACGGAAGGAGCGGAGGTCAGTAGTGGTCCTAATATCCGGGGGGAGGTCATTCCACAGGGCTGGGCCCGCCACAGAGAAGGCTCTGCTCCTAGGTGCCGCCCCATGGCACTGTCTGGTGGACGGCACCTGGAGAAGTCCCTCTCTGTGCGAGCGGATGGGTCGTAGGGATGTATGGGGCAGAATACGATCCCGCAGGTAACTAGGTCCTGAGCCATGGAGCGCTTTAAAGATCGTAATCAAGACCTTGAAACACACTCGATAGACCACAGGAAGCCAGTGCAGCTCGCGCAGGAGAGGTGTCACATGGGAGTACTTGGTACTCCCCATAATCACCCGCGCGGCCGCATTCTGGACCAACTGCAGTCTCCGAGTGCATTTCAAGGGAAGCCCCATGTAGAGAGCGTTACAGTAGTCCAGGCGAGACGTCACCAGCGCATGGGTGACTGTGCGTAGGGCGTCCCGGTCCAATAGGGGGCGCAATTGGCGCACCAGGCGAACCTGGTGGAACGCCCCCCTGGCCACGGCTGTCACATGTTCATCCATGGACAGCCTGGCATCTAGGAGGACGCCCAAATTGCGCGCCCGATCCACGGGGGCGAGTTGAATGCCCCCAATGGCCAGAGATGGAATTATCTGGTTGAACCAGATTTAGCACCCACTTATTTAGCACCCACTAATTTAGCACCCACTTATCTCTCAGTAGCCATATTGATTAAAGTTGAATATTCTAACCAACATTTGGATAGTACTCAGCTGGCAATGCTTCTCCATGTAGCATTTCTGATGAGTTCCAGGAGTTCAATTAGTGAAGAGCTACCCTTCTTCCTATAATACGGAGAAATGTTCAGATCTGTCTGTTGTGTACCGGTGAGCCTGGCCAGCAGAGGGCAGCCGAGAATAGGGCTCCTCTGATTGGCCCAGGCGCACCGGCCAGCCGGCGGGAGAAATACTTTATTCCTATTGGTTCGTCGTCTGACAGCTCCTGGTATAAATAGCTGTCAGACGACTAGTTTGGTTGTTCCTGTCAGTGCTTGTTGCAATAAACACAGTTGCCTTAAACCCGTCTCAGTCTCCTCATTCGAGACTTAACACTGGCGACGAGGACGGGCGACGTGGAACCCTACGCAGTGCCGCAAATGGCTTCAAATGCTGCCTTTTCGCCGTTCCGGCCAGAGGCTGAGGCTTGGGAAGCGTTCCTCGAGAGGTTCGACTGCTTCCTCGTAGCACACGATCTCGTCAGCCTCACCCAGGAACGAAAGCGCGGAATCTTCCTGAACTACTGCGGGAGGGAGATGTTCGCCACTGCGAGGGCTCTCGCTGCTCCCGATCCTGCCAATTCGCTGCCCTGGGACGAACTCCTGGCTCGCCTCAAGCAACACTACGAGCCCGCCCCGTCTCGTTTTGCCCGGCGGCAATATTTCCGCCGGTGCATTCAAAAGGAGGGCCAAACCATTGCCCAGTACGTGGCCGCTCTCCGCGCTGAGGCAAGTCTCTGTGAATTTAGTGACTTGGAAGACGCGCTGCTTGAACAATTTATCTATGGGCTGCGAGACATAAAACTCCATCGCCGCATCCTAGCTCGCCCTGAGTTGACTCTAAAGATTGCGGTAGATGATGCCAGGGCTTATGAAATGGCTGATCAATCCACACCGGATTTCAGCCACCTCAGTCAGCACCCGCATGCCGCGTACTTGCCGCCATCTCCCTACGCGGCACCTTCTTCTGCCTACGCTCCATCTACCGCTTCTACCTTTCATGCTGAGGTAGACCAAACTGCCGATCGCCTTCAAACCCTCTCCACCCGGGATGGACGTCAGTGCCTCAGTTGTGGCGGCCGCCACCAACGCTCCCAGTGCAGGTTCCGGCAAGCCCTTTGCCACCAATGCGGCAGAAAAGGCCACCTCGCTGCAGTTTGCCGCTCCGGCCAACAGAACCGCCGCAGCCCTCTGCCGCAACCTTCTCCGGCCCGTCAGCCACCTTCTATGTCTTCCCGACGTCAGCACTCCCTCTCCGTGGGGGACCCAGCTGAAGCCTACCCTGAATGGCTTGTAGACTCGGCCTCCTCAACTTTGGAGGGCCGAGGTAAGCTGCACCTCCTAATCTCCATTGAGGGGGTGCCCTGCCCTATGGAAGTGGACACAGGGTCGGCCCGATCCGTTATGTCATGGGCCACCCTTAACTCCTTACTGCCTTGGGTTAAACTCCACCATCTACAACCCCCTGATTGCCGCTTACGCGACTATCAGGGAAATGTCATAGACCTATTGGGCTGCCGACCCTTTAACGTCTCTTTGGGTTCTCGCAAAGCTAAGCTTCCCTTGCTAATTGTAAAAAACCCCCTCGCTTCCCTTCTAGGACTGGACTGGTTTACGGCCCTCGGCCTTTCTATTGCTGGGGTTAACTCACTTTCACCCCTCCCTCCTGTTACCCCGCCCTCTATCTCCTCCCTCCTTTCCGACTTCTCCGATGTTTTCTCCCCCTCTTTAGGCTGCTATACCGGCTCTCCTATCTCCCTCAACCTCGACCCGTCAGTTCCTCCAATCCGCTTGAAGGCCCGCCGACTTCCCTTTGCTTTAAAAGCAAAAGTCGACGCCGAACTGGACAAACTAATCGGCCAGGGCATTTTAGAACCCGTTGATTTCTCCCCCTGGGAGACTCCCATAGTCGTGCCTTTGAAGTCCGACGGATCTATTAGGATCTGCGCGGACTTCAAATCAACACTTAACAAAGCCCTCCAATCACACCCCTACCCTGTGCCGGTGGTGCAGCACGTCCTGCACACCCTGGGCCAGGGTCGCATATTCGCAAAGCTGGACCTCGCGCAGGCGTACCAGCAACTGCCTGTCGACGAGTCGACCGCGCTTGCGCAAACAATCGTCACACACCGCGGCGCTTTCAAATGTCGCCGCCTTCAGTTTGGCGTAAGCGTGGCCCCCGGCATTTTCCAAGGACTCATGGAGCGGTTGCTCCATGGCATTCCCGGGGTCACCCCCTATTTTGATGATGTTCTGATTGCCGCCCCCAACCAATCAGAACTCATCAAAACCCTACGTCTGGTCCTAAAAAAATTCCGTTCCGCCGGCTTGCACCTCAAACCTTCAAAATGCCAGCTCGGCGTTCCCTCTGTCACCTTCCTCGGCTTCCTCATCGATGCCAACGGCATCCACCCTGACCCATCCAAGGTCGAAGCCATTCTCTCCGCCCCCACTCCTTCCAACAAAGTGGAGCTCCAAGCCTTCCTTGGCCTCCTTAATTTCTATTCCTCCTTTATTCCCCACAAAGCTTCCCTGGCCGAACCCCTTCACCGTTTACTAGACTCTTCCAACCCATGGGTCTGGACCAGCCGCGAAGCGCATGCGCTCGCGGCTGTCAAGCGCTCACTCACTGCCCCACCAGTCCTTGCCCAGTATGACGAGCGTTTACCTCTAACCCTGGCCTGTGACGCTTCCCCCTTTGGGGTCGGGGCTGTTCTTAGCCATTCGTACCCTGATGGCTCTGAAGCGCCCATAGCTTTTTACTCCCGCACCTTATCCAGAACTGAGCGAAATTACAGCCAGCTGGATAAGGAGGCTCTTGCTGCCGTTGCGGGAGTAAAACGTTTTCATTATTACTTATATGGCCGCCCCTTCTCCCTGATCACCGATCACAAGCCCCTACTGGGCATTATTGCAGGGGACCGTCCCACACCCCCCATTCTATCCCCCCGCATGTCCCGTTGGGCAGAATTCCTATCGTCCTACTCCTACACATTGTCCTACCGGCCTGGCGGCCACATTGCTCACGCTGACGCGTTGAGCCGCTGCCCTCTGCCTCTTCCTGTCACTGATCCAGCCCCTGTCCACTCTATTAACCTCCTGGCCGACCTCTCCCTACCGATGTCCGTTTTGGACATCGCGCAGGCCTCCCGAACTGACCCCATCCTGCACCGTGCAATGACCGCTGTCTCCCGGGGCTGGTCTGCAGTCTCCAATGATCCCCTACTCTCCCCTTTTTTCCGCCGCCGCCTGGAGCTTTCCATCATGCAGGATTGCCTCCTGTGGGGAAACCGCGTGGTTGTTCCCTCTTCCCTGCGGCCAGCTGTCCTGTCTCGCCTCCATGACGGCCACCCTGGCATAGTCAGGATGAAAAGCCTCGGCCGCGGCTATGTCTGGTGGCCGTCCATGGATGCGGACATCGCCGCCTACGTCCAACGCTGCACCCCTTGCCAGCAGGTGCGCTCCGCGCCACCTTCTTCCCCACCTAGGGAGTGGGAACTCCCCATGGGCCCGTGGAGCCGACTCCACGTCGACTTCATGGGGCCCATTGAGGGCCGCCTATTCTTCCTTCTGGTGGATGCCTGGTCGAAGTGGGTTGAGCTGTTTCCTATGCCCAGCTCAACCTCTTCGGCCACTATCCGCATCCTTGACTCCCTATTTAACACCCACGGCCTTCCGGACGTTATCGTTTCCGATAACGGTCCCCAATTTTCCTCTACCGAATTCCAGTCCTACCTTGCCTCCCTGGGCATCCGACATGCCCCGATTGCCCCCTACCACCCTGCGGCCAATGGCCTGGCCGAACGAGCGGTTCGATCTGCTAAAGAAGCCCTGGCCCGTATGGCCACCCTTCCCTGGCCGCTCCGCATCTCCACCTACCTCCGTTCCCAGCACTCCACCCCTTGCCCCGCCACGGGCAAAAGCCCAGCAGAACTATTGCTGGGTCGCCGTATTCGTTCCCTGCTAGACCGTTTCCACCCTCTCTACCACCCTTCTTTTCCTGTCCTTCCTTCCCCTCCCAGGTCTTTTCTGGTGGGTGAGGGGGTATTCGCTCGCAACTACACCGGCGAGCCGAAGTGGCTACCTGGCAAAGTGACTGACATCACGGGGCCCTGTTCTTACAGGGTCCTCCTCGATGATGGCAGACATTGGCGGCGGCATATAAGCCAGTTGCGTCGGCGACCAGAGGGACCAAGACACAACACACCTGCAGAAAAGCAACCAGGCCCTAACGACGCCGCCTGCCGGCTCGACCGTCCACACACCACTAGCTCCGACCTCGCAACAGCCCCCCCCGGTGCGCTGGCTCACTTACCATTGGCCGTCGGTGCATTGCCAGGAGGAAGACCCATCCAGGACGCTGCCAGGCCTGTTCGCCACAAGAGCGGAGCCGACACTCCACCTCCCCTGGGCGAGGCGCCATCTTCTTTGAGACGCTCCCAGCGCGTGCGCAGGCGTCCGTCGTACTTAGACGAGTACGCCTGCGCAATCCAGGGGAAAGGGGTGTTGTGTACCGGTGAGCCTGGCCAGCAGAGGGCAGCCGAGAATAGGGCTCCTCTGATTGGCCCAGGCGCACCGGCCAGCCGGCGGGAGAAATACTTTATTCCTATTGGTTCGTCGTCTGACAGCTCCTGGTATAAATAGCTGTCAGACGACTAGTTTGGTTGTTCCTGTCAGTGCTTGTTGCAATAAACACAGTTGCCTTAAACCCGTCTCAGTCTCCTCATTCGAGACTTAACACTGTCCTCTCCTGAAATGAAAAACCCATCTGAATGCAGAAGAATTTTATGTAAAACATCGTATACAGAGGTCCTGAATTACGTATTGGTTGATTACAGTACCATTTTATAGGAAACAATTGTTATGGGAATATCCCAGTTATTATACAGAAACTGTAAGAAAAATATTTTTCTTCTTAATTGAGAGGTATTTGTTTGAGTTTTTTACCTGCTTGATTTCTACTTATTTCTAAGTTTGTTCATCATTAACTTTGTATCCTATGGCTACCGCTACATCTGATAGCTCATAGAATTCAACCTAGACATACTATTTTAGTTACAGTAACTTTTATGATTAAAATACCTAAATGATATAAATGTAGAATTATGATTACTAAAATATCTAAGCAAATTATTTCAGTTATATTACTTTGCTGTGTCATTAACATTTTTGGAAATAAAGATGTCATGATAATTCATTATCTAAGTCAGTTAGATTACCTTAAACTGTCTTCTATTTATCTTAAAGTTTGATTTATGTGAGTTAAATTCCTCCACTCTATTTACTGGAAAATCTATCGCAACAATCAAAATGCATTAGAAAAGTTACAAGAAGAGCAGATGTTTGTGACTTTTGGACGTTAATTAGATACTTTTTTGTAGTTTGGATGAAACATCACATGAACCTGTGTGTAGACCAGGGAAATCTTTCCAAAAGCATGATGATTATCTATAGCTTTGAGAAAGAAATTTAGAAGGTTCTCCATGTCTGAAACCAAAGTTGTGGCTTTCATCTCGTATACACATTCTAGAGCAGTTCTGCGGTTACATATGAAGGGATAAAGGAAGAGGGAAATGTTTGAAATCTAATTTTTTGCTTTGAAAACAAATCAAAGTGATCTGAACTATATGAAATAGAGGAAACGACCAATGATTCCAGGACAAGGTCTGGTTGTAATATGCTTATTATGCATTTTGGCTGCAAAGCTGAAACCCAACTCCAGATACAGCCTTTGTTGTGAGCAATTGTTTAGACTGCAGCTGAAACACATTACTTTGGTTCTCAAGAGAAGGTTCACATCAGTTGTGGGTTCCGGATCCCATTGCAACTGGTATGGTGCAGTGGGGTCAGGTGCCCACTACATGAACGCGCGCAGCATGCACATGCATACTTACCATCCGCGATGCTCCGTGATGCCTCTGAAATGCTCCAGCTGCTCGGTGGAGTGTTGCGCAGGCGTTCTGCACTCCCTGTGCCTGTGCGGAAGCCCCCCAAACTTCAAATACCTGTAAGGAGCGCGGGCAGGTGGGTGGGCCCTCTGGAGCACCGTACCAGAACGGTACCTCGTGCTCCTGGCAGGCCCCAGTATGCCTTGTACCAGGGTGTACTGGTTATAATCCACCACCGGTTCACATACCATAAGAATGGCCTTATTTCCTTGCAGGGCAGAGCAAGACATTCTCTTAATTCTCTCATATGGAACATATGCATGTATCTCTGGGATAGTATTAGTGGTGATGAAATATAAACAGTAAATGTTGCTTGGGTACACCTTAGTAATAAAACAGTAATGGAGGTTTTTTTTTTTTTAATGCAAGTCTATCTTCTTGTGTGGTCATAAATTGATGGAAGGTAGATTTTAGTGCACAGTAAAACAAAAAACTATATATGCATACTTATTCCAGTGGTGGGTTCCTACCGGTTCAGACCAGTTCAGCTGAACCAGTAGTAGTTTGGCAGCCTGGGTCGCTGGAACCGGCAGCCACCCAGGCATGCCATGCCTGAACCAGTTTTCCCGGTGCTGTCATCTTGTTTTTTTTCTTCTACGCATGCGCAGAGCAATTTTTATTATTCTGGGCATGCACAGGGCGCACCCAAGAGCAAATCGGCAGTAGTGACTGCCGGAACCCACCTCTGACCTATTCATTATTTAGAACATAGTTACACTATCTTTCTGTATCCCACCAGTGGGTGAACCAGAGCAACCAATGAAAACCAAAGAAGCATAGTAGTAAAATGTAATCCTGGGAAAATCCAAGTTCAAATCCTAATCCTGTAGCTCAATACAGCTACAGAAGAGTATTTTTGGTTAGACACCCTTTCTTAGCTCAATCTACTTCACAGGTTTTAGTAAACCTGCAAATAAAATAAGGAAGTCACTTAGTTTTTTTATCCTGCAATTCAAACCGGGAGCCCAAGGATGCACAAGAAGAATGGTATGGATTGGGGGAGGGGATGCCTGAGAGCGTGGCATGGGTCAGGGAGACTGGCTGTGTGAGGATTGAGAGAGTGCTTTGAGGTGTGCAAGTGGTTTGCATGATATGAATACAGGTGGCTGGGGGAGGGTATGCAGGTGGGAAGACTTACCTCAGCAATGTGTAACCTTCTTTCCAGATTCTCCATTAACTTGCCAAAGAAACTGGCATGGAAGTTTGCAACTAGCAATTGTGTGACTGCAAGCTGCTA
The DNA here is from genome assembly GCF_964273705.1 of Natrix helvetica. Classification (NCBI taxonomy): domain Eukaryota; kingdom Metazoa; phylum Chordata; class Lepidosauria; order Squamata; family Natricidae; genus Natrix; species Natrix helvetica. Next base: position 100,881,934 of record NC_138549.1, on the reverse strand, counting down.
TAACAGTATGCAAGTGCAAATTGTTTGCTAAGTGGCCAAATCATAATCACACGACAAAGGGTTGCTGGGACAGCTGGAACTTTGAGGAGACTGGTCATAACTACCATTTGTTCAATATTACTGTAACTTTGAATGGTAGTTAACAAATGTTGGTAGGTCGAGGATTACCTGCAGTTAATGCATTATAGAGCAGCACAAAAACAGTTTTAACAACATTTAAACCAATCTAATAAAGATACATTTTATAAAACATAAGACAAACCAACCAACTCTCAGTTAAAACAAAACTGCAATTAATGTAAAGACTGTGAAGGTTATGCAAACACGGTAGCACAAAAGTAAAGTCTAAAAAGCTAGATTAACTAAAGTAATCAAAAGTGTAGCAGGAAGCTCATTGGCTTAATTTCATAGAATTGGGTGGAAAAGACAGCAGATAAGGAAAAATGGGGAAAGGAGGATGACTCAAAATGAACGGAGCAATGGAAAGTATGAGGAATCTCAGCAAATCCTCAGGACAAATCTGCAATAAAAGTAAAGGATCAGTTCTGAGCAACTTACTATACTCACCAGCACTTATTCAAGATGTGAGTTAGCATAAACTTTTACAAAATCCTTTCTGGGATGTTTTTCAGTTCATGAGTGATTCCAAGACAAAACTGGAAATACAATTATAGAATAGACACATCCCTCTTTAACAAGAATGAAACAGAGCAAGACTCTAATTAGATGTTCTTTTTCTTTCTGGTAAGGATGGTGTAATGCAAACCTATCTGGGAATAAAACTTATTGAATCCACAGGACTTCCTGTCTGGTAGTCATGTAGAAAAATAACACTGCACTAGTTAATTTTCCTGTACCTACAATCTCTCATCAGACTAATAAGAACATTGTGTATCTGCTGATGTGAAAGGTCTAAAATTAGCAGAGGGAGTGAAAATATACAAAATAACAAGACTGAATAACTCACTCACTGAAAAGAATTTAGATTTTAAAAAAATCAAACCAGATTTAACTATCTGCTGGTAACTAGCACAAAATTGAACTAAAGACCAGGCAAATATTTTGTCTGCTGCTGCCCTTAGAAATTCTCAAATATATGTCTGATTTATGTCTTGCCTGTATTAGAATTCATTTGCTTGAAAATTGCAAGAGAAAAACTAAACAAGCAGTTTTTTATTAATAGGCTGTGATTGTTTAAGGTGGAAAAACATTGCTATTGCCCCTAATCATGAAGATAAAAAAATAAAAATGGAATAAGTATGGCATACATATCTGATAAAAATCAAGTGTGCAATCGAGGAGAAGATAGAGAAATAAATGTCTGAAGTGGCTAGTTGCTATACATATTTCTAGCTGTTGGGGAACTAATCTCTATTTCTTTGTAACTAATTAACATTACACTCAGAAAAATGAGAAACGGGAATTAAACCCTGTGGTTTAAACATTTTTTCTTCTTGAATGCAAGACTGAAGTATAAAGTGGAATTTAGTTCCAGTAAATATGTGTGGGGTTTTTATCCACCATAGGTTTATTTCCTATTATGATTCCTAGTAGTATTACTTGTAAGGACTGTATTACAGTATATTTATATAATATAATATTACTAACTTTCTGAGCTCTAAATAGAGCACCAAAAGATTCCAATGAGACATTTCTACCAATTTTAGTATCAGTCTTAAGAAGTGAATAAAGAAAAAAACTATTACTCAGATTCTGGTCCCTCCTTAGCATGCAGTCCTGAAGGTGTGAAAGAAATTGTGGTATATATACACAGGGTCTGGTTTATAAACTGAGATTGTATTGCCTCAGAAAGCTCTGATCTTTTACCTGGTATGCAGACCCAATGAACCAACCCAATGGGTGGAAAGGAAAACTTTTATTTGCAAACAAAAGTGTTACCTGGAAGCAAGTCCAAAGGGGCACAGCTCAGCTTGGAGTGGACACTCTTTTATACTCTTTTGATACATACATTGTCATGAGCCAATTGTGGAAACTCACAATGTTATAAACCAATCATTAAAAGCAACATTATGCATACATCTTTAATAGTCATAGCTACACAATTCAGCTAAAAGTTACAAGGTATGCTAAGGCCTTTGTCTTATTAACTAACACTCCCCTTTAATAAAACATAGTTAAGCAACTTTGTACTAGGATCTAGTCATCATCGTCAATTCTCATGCATTCCTGAACAGAGCAGCTAGTAGATGGTTCTGCTCCAGTGAAGCTATTTCCGCTTAACAAAGCAGTTCAGTTCCACTCCAATAAACAGATGGCTTTTTCTATGTGCTAAATAATAAGCAATACTTCAGTATATGAATAGCAAATGGTTTATCAATACTTAAAATAAAATTGGGAAAGAAATTGGGGGAAATTAAATGAATGCTGCTGTCTCATTAGTTGTTGTTCTCCCTACGCTACGCTGTAAGAAGTTCAATTATGGTGATTTTGGCTTACTTCTGAACGTATACAAATAATTAATTAGACTAGATTATCAGTTAACTAAGCAGACCAGATCAGGAAAAAAAAGAAGTGGACCTGCTGAAAAAAAAGAAATCTTGGCTAGTGATACACTGTGGGCATCCATTTGTTCAGAATGTATTCTATGGAGTATCTACTTCTGGATCTTTAAGTTATACCTGGTTTTCCAAAAAGCTAATGCAACCTGGAAGAAATCCCTTGTTTTAATTTTATTTATATGGGGAATTTCACTTGCAAATACACTAACAGAAGTACAGCTAATAACAAATCTAGATTTGGGGAAGAAGAAATAAAATAGAGGAAGACTATTAGAACAGCTAAAATGCATTAAGAGTCCAGGGTGGCTGAAAACTGTGAAATGGTAAGCCTCTTAAACAAGGTCGCTAGAAGTGATAAAGTACTCTGTTGATCAGCAGAAGCAAGGTAAGGCCATATGACTGTACTTTGCATAGATGTGTATATAAATGCATACATATGTTCACATATATCTTTAAAATCTAGACACATTTGTGATGGCACAATCAACCTACATACAAAAACTCTTTCAAATTTCTGCAACTTTGGCACTATAATGTTATACCCATATATAGAAAGCCTTCCTAGTTCGAAAAGTGGTAGTAAAATAAGATAAATTGCCAATAGGTAAAGGCAAAGGTTCCCCTCACACATATGTGACAGTGGCTCCCGAGTCTAGGGGGCGGTGGTCATCTCCATTTCAAAGCCAAAGAACCAGCGCTGTCCGAAGAAGTCTCTGTGGTCATGAGATCGGCATGACTAAGCACCGAAGGCACACAGAACGCTGTTACCTTCCCACCAAAGGTGGTCCTTATTTTTCTACTTGCATTTTTACATGCTTTTGAATTGCTAGGTTGGCAGAAAAATTGCCAATATACATACATAAATTAAAAGACAGTGGAATGCTTCTATAGGCCAAATCATGAGTGAGCAGAGAGATAAAAGTCTACAAAAGTATCAGCTTCAGGAAAAGTACAGGTAGTTTATTCCCTTCTGGATTAACAACCTATCTGATGTGTATTTATGTGTTTAGAATAGACAACTGGTATCCACGTTCTTTTCTTTGAGCCAAGAAATGTTCCTGCCATAATATAAGCATAACAATTATTATCCCTTGAGGTGAAGAGCAGAAACCTCACAAACAGAATTTATGTCTAAATACTGAATTCCTAAGGTTTGGTATGCCCAAATCTATACCCTGTAAATTTGAATGCATAAATAAGAAATGTATTGATGTTCCTGAAGTTATGGAACCACAATTTTTTTTTTAAAAAAAACTACACAGATTTTTTCACAAGGGGATGCCAAAATTCAGTTTTTCAATAACTTTTTGCTAGCTTTGTTTTTAAAAGATTCTAAACATTTTTTTTTAAAGGCTAGGCACTGAAAATATTTGGGAAAATAAACACTTTAACTCTTTTATACACTATTCAGAAATGAAGAGTGCACATCACTTCAGCTATTTGTTGACTCTTTGTAAGTTAATAGCTAAATTATTAAAAAGGTGTGTGTAAGACAGAGCTGATTTCCACTTTGCTAATCCTACTTTTCTTATCTTACAATAGGGGTCCCCAAACTTGGCAACTTTAAGACTTGTGGACTTCAACTCCCAGAATTCTCCAGCCAGCTCTGCTTAAAGTTGCCAAGTTGGAAGACTTCTGTCTTACAAGGAACCAACACAAAACGTAGCTGATTATACTTTGGGCTGAAGGTGTGATTTATCTTTTTTTAATTGACAGGTTTCTCTATCATTGACAGGCATCCCGGAAATAATTCTTGACTAGGTCACGTCAGCTTTTTATGTTTGTATATTTTTAATATTTAGTATTAAGATTAGTTGAGCCTTTTAAGAGAAAATGCTACTTGCAAGTTATTCTTCTTTTATAATGCCTAACATTTGTATTTTTAAGGAGATAGTCAGCAGTAAAACTAAATGATAAACAATTGACGAAAGGAAAGAAGCTTTTCAGACTCAAATTACATTAGTGGCAGGTGGAACATTGCAAACTGTCAAGAGGGACCTTAAGGGACATGCTTCCTCACAGCTGAATATTTTTCCTGATTTATTTTTGATGGGTAATAACCTTTTCAAAGAGTATTTATTTCATCCACCAACACATTGTTATTCGGTAATAGCATTTAGAACATGTGGTCGGAGAAGGTGTTAGATCATTAAATTGTCTCTTTTAATGTCCATTAGTTTCCGGATAAGCAAATTTTTGAAGAATTGCTAGTTTATTTTATTGCAGTGAAAAAACTGGCAGCTAATTGCATTCTATTTAGATTGTAACCCATGATTGGCATCTACACCAGCCTAAACAATGTGTTTGCGTATGCACATGTATATAAATGAGAGCAAAGGTTCTGAAGCAATCCTGAGACAGCATAATTTTTTTTATTTTTTTCAATTTTTCAATTTTATTAACAAACATGTAAAATACACACACACAAAACTTAGACGTACAACACATTTACACAATGCAACACAAACAGGAGCTTCCTGTTCTTTCTAGTAGCAATTATCAATTGATAGCGCTCACCTTATATTATTTCCCATTCATTTGTATTTCATTTGGGTTTCACCATTCTTAACTTTCTCATTTTACTCATAACTATTATTTTTAAGTTTTGTTACATTCCTTCATTGATTCTTGTTTCTTTCCTCCAACCACCTATACCATTTATCCCATATCTGGTAGAATTCTGATTCTTCTTTTTCCTGAATTTCTTTAGTTAGTTTGTCCATTTCAGCACAATCCATAACCTTTCTTATTATTTCATCTTCACTTGGAGTTAGTTTGTTTTTCCATTTCTGGGCAAAGGCAATCCTTGTCGCCATAATTATATGTAGTATTAAATACTGGATTTCTTTTTTGTATTTTGCAGACATTATTCCTAATAAAAAAATTTCAGGTGTCCATTTTATTTTAACCCCCGTTATTGCCTCCAGCCAATTTTTTTTATCTTTTTCCAGAATTTTTTAGCCTCCTCACAGGTCCACCATAAATGGTAATATGTTCTGTGTATCGATTCGCATTTCCAACATTTTGGGGAGGTATTTGTTGAGATTTTAGCTAAGCTTGTTGGTTCCAGGTGCCATCTATAAAACATTTTGTATTGGTTTTCCTTGTGTGCAACTGATAGTGACAGCATAATTTTAAATGTTTGCTAATTTCTCTGCACTTGTGTAATACAATACATCAATGTTTGAAGGTTGTGATAAGAACTTTTTTCCCCAGATATTTTATGGGTTGTCTTTTAGCATTATCATCCATTTTGTAATACCCATTTGTATTCATCTTGAATCAAAATATTTCCACCTCAGCCTTAGAAATAAACTTAAACATAACTTTAGATAGATACTATGCAGGGAAATGGAGTGTTTTTGTTTCTTTTCTAGCATTGTTTTCTTGGAAAAAGAATACACAATTAAGTTCTCCAGCTTTATGTTTGAAATTGATAAATAGATAAAATGAGAAAAGTTCCATGTTTAGTTTGCATTGGTAAGTCTTATATACCAAAGAGATGCTGGAAAGGGGCCTTTCCAGCATGAGCTCAGCCGCTTTGTTTCTCTGCAATGAAAGATAATTAGGGCAGAATCTGACTCTGGGAAAACTGGGATTAGGATACAGCCCAAGATAGAGTGGACCATCACATTTCAGCCATGGTGTTTCTAATTCAATTGATTGGAATAACTTATTTAATTTAATTATTTATTCATGCTAAAGCCACTACAAGACAAAATAAACAGAAAGAAACTAACAATTAAAAAAGCAGAATTTAATAGCATATGTAAAACCATTTCTAATCAATTAGCAATATGAATTCTAAGTTCATGGTCCAGCGTAAGACCCAAATCCCCCAAACAGCAAATTCTGAATAGAGTTTAGCAATCTTCTTGATTCATGCAGAAGAAAGTTAACGGAAAGCATTGTCTTCCTTATCCAGCTGATCCAAGCAGTTAAGTCTGGGGCATTATCAGAACAGAGTGCCAAGATAGATGATATGGCACAGTGTAGAATAACATGAGACATTAACTGATCCCTTCTACTCTAACATTAGTAGTGGGCTTATATTGATCTTTCTATAAAACAAGAGTTAAGTACTTAGTGCTTAACCAGAGAAAATGAATCTTCTTCATGCAATTACACTTTTATGCATCTCACCTGCATCATTCATGCCTTAGTTCAGTGGTTCTCAACCTGTGGTCCATGGACCCCTTGGGGGCTGTGATGTTGTCACAGGGGTCTGTGAAGGCTTAAAGAAAAGTTATGTTATAAATCTTGAGTTAAGTCCTGGGGGGAGTGGTCTTTATCCACAAACAGTATTTAAAGGGGGCTGTAGTAAGAAAAGTTTGAGAACCATTGTCTTAGCCTATTTAGCCAAATCACCTATTTTAGCAAACCGCTATTGGCTGTATTTGGGTAATATGCAAATCTGGAATTACCAACCACTCTGAGCCAGTGGACACAGTTGGAATTTTGAAAGCATGTTATAGTCACTTTATTAAGTTGCTGCCATGGTGAACATGACCAGTCACGAGGTATCCATGCACCTGACAACTGTTCCATGTTACTATTTTCTCAAATGGTAATCATCTCCGCATGCCAGTATTATTTGTATAAACTGGAGAAGACACACTTCTAAGTAGAGCACTATTCTGTATCTCCTTTCTTCTTTATTTTCTAAGAATGACTCTGGGGATCCTAGAAGCTTTCTTGGAAATAAAGATGATTCAGAGTGTGACACTCTTCTTCCTGGCAAGGTGACTTCTCCATTTTTTTATTAAAAGAAATTAATAGCTCTTCATAGAAAACAATAAATTAGGTAGAGCACGGAACTTACTTAATCCCTGGGAGCAATCCACAAGGAACATCTTGAACCAGTCACAAATGCAGGCATCAGAGTTATATGTTCACTTTAAAAAGCAAAATATTCCAAATTTCCATATTGCTTTCAACATTCCATGGTGCAGTCTTGGAAAGTTCTGACAGCAAAACTGGATTCAGAGAGTCATACTTCTACCATATTTTATGTCTTTTTAAAAGTAAAATTTCTATAGTTTTAAAGTAAAAGTTTAGAAATCGGACTGCTTTTCTTCATTATCTGAATTCAATGGCCATTTGAATTGGTAAATCTTACATTTAATTTCATGTCCTTATCCATTATATCAGGTAATAGCTTTTTCAGGTTTTTTAAACATAATATTTCTAGAATATGTTATTCTATAGAAATGAGTCCTTTATGCAAGAACTTTCAATTTTCTTTTTTTCTATTTTACAGACCACTACAGCTATTTTTAAAGTAATTATTCAACATGTTAAATATGCACTTCTGATCTTTGTTTTTAAAGAGTAAATTAAAGCTGATCACACAATATAAACAATCTAATAGGGCATAGTTGGGATTTTGTGAGAAAACACACAACTTTCCTTTTAATACTAGCAGAGGATGTAGAAACTGTAGCCTGCAGTATATTTGGAGTCAGAATTGAGTATAAATGTTTAGAAACTAAAATATGTGTATTTTGGCAAACTGCTTATGAAAACATAACCTGGCTTCCTACCAGTCTGAAAAAGAAACTCTTTATTTTCTAATTCTTTACTTCATTGTGTCCTATACCAGAATTTATACTGTATGCTGTTCAACTCTTGAAGTACATCTTGAGTGTACTTCAGAGGTGGATTCCTACCGGTTCGCACCGGTTTGGTAGAGCCGGTTGTCAAATCTACCAAACCGATTAGAAGAGGTTCCACCGGTGGATCTGGAAGTAAGTTCTGGAACACCTGCCCAGGCCCTGTTGCTCGCTCGTCCTGCCAGTTCCATCGCAGCTCACTTGCTCCCCAGCCCGTCCGCAGTAAACTAGCCCAGCCCGTCGATCACTGATTGGCTGGAGTCCAGCCGATCAGTGAGTGGGCTGGAGTCGACCTGCCCGCTTCTAACACCTGTTTAAAAGCGCAGCGGGTCCTCACTTCATTTCATTTTGTTTCGCTTCGCCTTCCAGCAGCTTGCTGCTTTCCTCAGGTAAGCAAATTAGCGCTAGGAGGGGCGGCGGGGATGGCGGGATGCTAGCTTATGCCAGCTCGCGGCTTTCGCAAGGGAAGGCCTTCAGGCTTTCGCTCACAAAATCTGCGAGCTGGCGTATGCCGCATGGCCGAAAGGAGGTGGGCTGCGGCGGCGGCAGTGGGGGAGGGGAGAGGCTAGCTTATGCCATCTTGCGGCTTTAGCGAGGGAAGGCCTTCAGGCCTTGCCTCGTGAAAGCCGCGAGCTGGCGTATGCCACGTGGCCGAAAGGGGGTTTCTTGCCAAGTGGCGGGGCGAGCTGACCCGCTTGTCCCTTGTCCCTTCAGTCCAGCTTAGCTGCTTCCTCGTCGCCTGCCTGCTTCCTGCAGCATCCATTGCATTGGAGAGCTGCTGATTCTGCCTGCTGGTAAGTGACCTGTTTTTTTTCTTCTATGCTTTTAATGTTTCTTTAAAAGAAGATTTTATTTATTGAGTATAGAATTTTTTAAAATGGTTTGTTTCAATTTATTGTTTGTAGAATCTTTTTTAAATTGTCTTAGACTATTTTAAAAAAATATTCTATCAACAATAAATTGAAGTAAACCATTTTAAAAAATTCTGTACTCAATACATTTAAAAGTAAGTAAATGATAAGTAAGTATTGTATAGAATATTTTAATGGTTTTATTGTAATGTATTGTGTATGGAATATTTTTAATGGTTTCAATTTAAATTATTGTGTGTGGAATCTTTTTTTTAATTGTCTTAGACTATTTTAAAAAATATGCTATCAACAATAAATTGAAATAAACCATTTAAAAATATTCTATACTCAATACATTTAAAAGTATTGTGTATAGAATATTTTAATGGTTTTATTGTAATTTATTGTGTATGGAATATTTTTAATGGTTTTAAGGACTTTTTTATTATTTATAGAATATTTTTTTAAAAATTATTTTTAGGGAATTTGTATATATTTATTGTTTATAGAATATGTTTCTTACAAGAAATGTTATTCCTTTTTGTAAATGGTTTATTTGTGATGCAATATGTTGCTTTTAAGTGGGCAGGTTGGTGCATGGTTTATGTGTCTCAAAGTGGCTGCTTTTCTATGGCAGGGCAGGTTGGTGCAAGGCAGCTTTGTTAGATTTTGTGTGTTTCTGTGCGATACCTGGTTGTTTAGGTAATTGTGAGGTGGTTGCTGGTTCTGTGAGCTTCCTGGCACTGTCCTTTATAATTTCCCACAATGCCTTGATGTTTTTTATTCCAGTGGCTTTGTCCTTAAGGTTAGGGAAAAAATGGTTTCATCTGCAGTCTTTTGGGGGGAAATTGTTATTTTTTGGTGTTTTCCTGGCACTGTCATAGTTTGTGGGTGTGTAATGTCCCACAGTTATCTATGCATTAATAATGATCAAGTACTAATAATATTTCCTTATACATTTTAGTGACCTTTCCTTACATAATTGATGTTTTCTTTCCAGTGACGTGAGGTGTGGTTTATGGCTGGTGAAGCACTGACACAGTGGTGGGTTTCAAATATTTTTAGACTTGTGGACTTCAACTCCCAGAATTCCATAGCCAGGCATGCTCAATTCTGATTTAAAATGACAGCATTTGTTTTTCTCTTTTGCAAAATAAGTTTCCTTTTTCCTTTTCTTTTTCTTCCCCCTTCCCCTCCTTCCTCCCTCTCTCCCTTCCTCCCCTCTCTCAAACACACAGACACACACAGACACACATAGAAGTTGGATTGGATTATCTCTCCTATCCCCTTCCCTCTCTCACTCACTCTCAAACAAACACACACACACACAAGTTGGATTGGATATCTTTTCCAGTGGCTTGAAAGCAGCTCCTCTGCCATCCCCCTCATTCTCCTGCTGCCTTCCCCAAAAACCTCCACCATTGCAAATACAGCCTGCTGTCTGGGTGGAAAATGCCTGGAATGCAATAAAGCCCACCCACTCACCTCCTACTGGCAGGCTGGGGTGAGAGGAGAGGCAGAGAAGCCAGAGGGGAGCCGATCTGAGCCTTCCAAAAGAAAGAGGCTGGGGGAAAGTGTGTGTGCTACAGCATGGCTCTTTGCCTGGCTTCCGTGGATGACTCTGCTTAACTGTTTAAAAAAGCCTCTAAAAAAGCGCCCTCTACTATGAGGCAGGAGAACTGTGTGCCTCACTTACGTCAGGAATTTTTAGGCTTTTAACCCTTGCTTAACTCTGTTCGAGTGATCATAAAACACCTAAAGTCAGACTAGGGGAGGCATGCAGTTCTCCTGCCTCATAGTAGAGGGCGCTTTTTAGAGGCTTTTTAAACAGTTAAGCAGAGCCATCCACGGTGAGGCAGCAACTAGCTCAGCTTTTTCCTTTTACATTTTTTTTTCTTTTCATGATGAGAGCGGTGAGGCTGTGCCTCACTTGCCTCATCTGACTGCACGTCTCTGTTTCTTTCATACTTTTAGATTTCTAATTTCTGTTTCTGTCAGTTAGCAATTGCTAAAACAAAAAGTATTCAAATCCTTCTTGATTTTAATTGTCAATTTATTTATTCCTGCACATTCTAATATTTATTTATTTTCATATCTCTGTTTTTCCATTGTTGTGCAAACACAACTCCAGCAGCTGCTAACATGTGTAAAATTAAATATGTATTGTATTCCCTTTCAAATAGCCAACAAAATATTTCTGGCTTTAAATCCATATCTTGCTTTACCATTGCTTCTAACCACTAATTCTTGAATAGCTACTTGGACCGAATTAAGTACTGAACCTAATTCACATTGTCCTGTTTTTTTGAACTGAGAACTACATTTCAGAAAAAGAAATCTGTATTGCTTTGTGAATCTACCTATGACATTCATTCTTGCTCTAACTTCTTGGATAAAAGACTATATCACTCCTGTTTGTTGGGGGACATCATTCCTGAAAAGGCTGTACATTTTTGGGTGAAAACAGAGGTCCCTTCTGTTACCTGTAATGTAGTCCTCAGCTTACAACCACAATTGAGTCCAATATTGTTTTATTTCTTCTGCAGTTAGTATTATTTAACAGGATGAAGAGGCAACAATAAATAAATTCAAATTTATTATTATTATTAACAGAGTATGACCGCTAGGACAGTCATCTTTCCTATGTAAGTAGCTGTTTTACTGCTTTGTGTGCTTGTTCCATCCTTAATATAGTAGTGCAAGCAATTAAAGTCTTCCTTTCTGTATCTCTTTGTGCAGGCCATTCATTGGAGCAAGGTGGTCAGTGGGTGACTTCAACACACAAAAGGACAGAAACCTTCCTTTTCTCTTATTCTGTGTGCTTAATGCAGTGCATGCGATTAAAGTCCTCCTTTCTGTGTCTCTTCTTTGTGCAGGTTATCGGAGCAAGGTGGTGAGGTCGTGGTGTGCAGAAGACCTGTCAAGGCAGTAATCTTCCCTCTGTAAGTAGCTGTCGTTATTGTTTTGTGTGCTTGTTTCATCCTAATGCAGTGCATCCAATGGAAGAGTTTATTTCTGTGTCTCTTCTTTGTGCAGGCCATTCATTGGAGTCAGTGATACTAAAGACTGGCAAGGACAGTCATCTTCCTTCTGTAAGTAGCTCTTTTATTGTTTTGTGTACTTATTTTAATCTTATTGTAGTTTATCCATTGGGGCAAATAATTCAGTGACATCATCTTGGCCACTCCACCCGGTCACATGGGCGGCAAGCCACTCCCACCCGGTCACATGGGCAGCAAGCCACTCCCACCCGGTCACATGGGCAGCAAGCTGTGTGCGTGATCGGCTAATTTGCTACTGCCTGCCCGGCTCCCCGGTTAGATTTTTGCTGGGAGGGGGCGGGGGGGAAGCTCCTTGGCCTCCGTCTCTTTTTCTCCCTCCTCGCTTCTTGGGGCTCCACCAATGGGGGAGCAAGGCCCGCCCAGCGCCAGGCTTTGGGCTAACACAGAGGTCTGCAAAGTTGGCTGTTTTAAGACTGGTGGACTTCAATTCTCAGAATTCTGGGAGTTGAAGTCCACCAGTCTTAAGAGCCAATTTTGCAGATCCCTGGGCTAATATGATTGATGCCCTTGGTGGACTTCAATTCTCAGAATTCTGGGAGTTGAAGTCCACAAGTCTTCAAGCTGTCAGGTTTGAAGACCCTGGGTTTTTTTTTCCCTAAAGGGTTGGGGGTGCGAGGGTCTTGCAACTTGACAGCTTTAAGACTCGCATGCTTCAATGCCAGAGTTCCTGAGCCAACATGACTGGAGGAGGAATTCTGGAGTTGAAGTCCACAAGTCTTAAAGCTGTCAGGTTTGAAGACCCCTGGGGTTTTTTTTCTAAAGGGTTAGGGGTGCAAGGGTCTTGCAACTTGACAGCTTTAAGACTTGCGTGCTTCAAATGCCAGAGTTTATTGAAACTAAAAACAGTGTACCATCCTATGTATTTTCGGTTTTAAAAATGTGGCTCTCAAAATAAATTTCAACCGTGGTTTTGGTGAGATTTGGCTCAGTTGAAAAAAAAGGTTGCCCACCACTGGACTAGAAGACCTCCAAGTTCCCTTCCAACTCTCCTCTCCTCTCCTATTCTATTCTATTCTCAAAGTGATTCAAGTTTACACAATTGAAGTTTTCATTTCCACTGCCAGGAATAGCTTCAGGCTTTCTCTTATTATGTATCCTTTTGTGGAAGAAAGAAAGTTTGAAATAAGATTAATGCATTCAGAAGTCTGGAATAACCTATGATCTCCTGATTTTGTGACTATTCACATTTGGAGGGAAAACACTTCAAATGCTATATTAAACAAAAATTAAGTGTCAGGACCCGAGATAAATTTAAGTTGCTTTCTTAAAAGGTCATACTGTTGCAGCTTTCACAATGTAGTATTCCATGAATTTGGAAAGTAACATAGAACATCTGCCTTGTGACACATCTGTGCAAAGTCCTAGCTGACCTAGTCACCTAATAGATGGGTTTGTGATTCATCATGTCCTATGTTCTCTTGTACAACATATTTTTGTACCATTTTGTACCATACCATTAAATAAATACATCAAATCAATGGAAAAGGTTTCATTGCTTCCACAACTTCCCAACTTCCACACCAGGATGTGAATGTGTAGTTTTCTTCACAACAGCCCAATGAGGTGGGTTGGGCTGAGAGTATGTGACTGGCCCCAAATGATACAGCATGCTTCTGTGGTTGTGGATAGACCAGAACCTGCACCTCCCTAGTGAATTAAACATTATTACACACACACACACACACACACACACAGAATGGCTGTGTGTGTATTTGTGTGCGTCTGTGTGTCTGTGTTCCAGCATAACTCTAGAACGCCTTGAGCAATTTCAACCAAACTTGGTACACAGATGACTTACTCTCTGGAAAAAAAAATACTGTGGGGGGTAAGACACCCTAACACCCCTCGGGGTGTGTGTTTTGTTAAGATACAGTCTGTTGTGCTGTACTGTCCTACTGGCTTCTTCTGTACAGTGCAGGAGTTGCCATGGTAATGGCTTCACACTACTCCACAAGGGGGCTCCCTCTGGAAAGGGGAAAAAACCCAACATTAAAAATTATGTTTGGTCTGGACATTTTCCCCCTATAAATAAATACCCAGGCAACAGCTGGTTATTGGCCAGTTGATAAATAAATTCCAGAATAACATTTGGGATTTATTCTGTGAAATATAGCTTGAAAGTGCTTTCAGTTCATTATCATACAAATCACTCACATCAATAATATACATCATATCAACACTGCATTCTTGGAACCACACAATCTGCCAAATACGCTGCTGTGTCCCCTGACCTCATGAAATATTTTTCAAATTGTTGTAATGCACCATGTAGAGTCTGGGAAAATAATTCAATTCTTCTTCACTGACTTTTCTATTACTGAATGGAAAATTAGCTTTGGTGTGAAATTCCCACTGACTGCTTCTTGAGAACATATCCAAATCATTCATCTGACCTCAGACTTCAAGCAAGATTTTGTCATTCTTCAGTTGTCTGATTATTTCACATATATCAAGATGAACTCCTTGAAATTTTCTTGTTTATTTTGATTACAAGCTATCTGTTATGTAACAGCACTAAACCATGCAGAGGTTTCCCATTATTATGTTTCTGGTTTTATTTATTTAAACAATGTAGAAGCTGTCTGACTCCTTATGATTCAGGGAGGTTTACGTTTAAATCAGCACTACCATAAAAGAAAAACACATAAGTTTTTCTGAAGACCTGAAGACACAGACAGAGACAGACAGACAATACAATACAATACAATACAATAGTAGAGTTGGAAGGGACCTTGGAGGTCTTCTAGTCCAACCCCCTGCCTAGGCAGGGAACCCTATACCGTTTCAGACAGATGGCTATCCAACATCTTCTTAAAGACTTCCTGTGTTGGGGCATTCACAACTTCTGGAGGCAAGCTGTTCCACTGATTAATTGTTCTAACTGTCAGGAAATTTCTCCTCAGTTCTAAGTTGCTTCTCTCCTTGATTAGTTTCCACCCATTACTTCTTGTTCTACCCTCAGGTGCCTTGGAGAATAGTTTGACTCCCTCTTCTTTGTGGCAGCCCCTGAGATATCGTAAGACTGCTAACATGTCATCCCTAGTCCTTCTTTTCATTAAACTAGACATACTCAGTTCCTGCAATCGTTCTTCATATGTTTTAGTCTCCAGTTCCCTAATCATCTTTGTTGCTCTTCTCTGCACTCTTTCTAGAGTCTCCACATCTTTTCTACATCGTGGCATAAGACAGACAGACACACCCTCCATTCAACAAGAATTAACCTGTTAAAGGGATAGCTAAATTTTCAATAACTTCCCGAATGGTATCAGGTTGGGAGCCAGGGATGGGATTCAGCCAGTTCGGACCGGTTGAATCACAGATGCTAATTTTACATCTGGTTCGCCGAACCGTTAGTTGCAAGGACTGGCTGGCCCAGCCCAGCCCTCCCCTCTTAGGAGTCTCCATGTGGCCCTTTTTGGATGCTAGGTAATTCAGGGCCCGCTCAGAGGCTCTGTGAGGGCGAAAAACGGGCCTCCTGAAAGTTCTGGAAGTCCAGAAATGTGCCCGTTTTCAGCCTCCAGAGGGCCTCTGGAGCCCAGAGGAGGCCATTCTCATATTGCCCACTTCTGAAGTCCCACTAGATGATACTGCTTAATCAGTGGGATCTGTCCCAATCTCCCTGGATGGATAAAACCAGACAGAAATAGGCATTCCCTCAAAAATGCTCAGCATCTTTCATTTCATTTTTATGTCATATTTCATTCCTTTTTTCTACTGTTTCTCATATACGTTTCTTGCCGAAACATTATCCTCCATATGGGCAACTGTGGTGTCAATTATCTTCCCAATTTACTGTTTGATGGGATTTATTACCTCTAGAATTTCCCATTCTTGAGCCTCCAGTAGTTCGGAGGACCTTTTCAAAAGTCAATTCAAAAATTCCCATTATGAATCAAGAGAGAGAAAAGGTATCTATTCCAGCTGGATGCCAACTGTAGCTTCCAGATCATGTCCTAAGGCAGCCCTACGAGACATATTACAATAATTTAGCTGAGTGGTGTTCGAGTCACCTTGTTTTGGTTTCAACTAAAGGAATTTTTTATTTTAGTGAAAATTTGAACCATGAGATGTTGAAGGGTGGGGAGGGTGCTAGCAATTTATTGAATATTTGTTAGTGTGGAGTGGAAGGACTTTTCTGTTGCTCAAAGCATTCCAATAACTTGTCAAATACTGATTGAATTATTTATTTGCAGGCTGCTATGACCACTTACAGGCACAAACCATTGATTCATTTGTTCTCAGCATATTCTCAATATTCAAAGAACAGCAGGAGAGAAGATGATTGGCCAGTCTGCTTCAAACTACCTTGTAAGTAAAAAGGGAAGAATAAAAATGATAACAGATGGAAGTGACTAATGTTTGTGAAGGAAATGCTTTCTCACTTTACTGTCTTTTTTTTTCTTTTGTACAATTTGGACTGAAGACTGAATCTTGATGAATGCAGCAATTACATTAGCCTAGGGGTATCAAACTCAATTTCATTGAGGACAGCATCAGGGTTATTGTGTAGTGGGCTGCAGTAGGCAAGAACAGACCAGCATAGATACAACAACATTTATTGACTCAAACTGGAACTCCCTGTAATTTATACTCTGGGCCCACAGGGCCTTAACCAATCATAATACTTTAAAAAAAAACCACCCAAATATGAATGTTCTAAGTTTCCCTCCAAAACTGTTGAAGTTACAGTTAGGGTCATTTAACTGTAATTTCATCACTTTACAGGGCTTAACATAACTACATATATTCAATACATAATAAGGGTTGTTTTTGATCTTTGGGGGGGGGGGATGGGCGTGACTGAGGTGGGCGTGGCCAGGGTGGGCATGGCCAGTTTGACATCCTGCAGCTCTCTGCCAGTGAAAATGGAACCCAGGAGGGCTGCACACACCCTCACGAGCTCCATTTTCGCTGGCAGACGCATTGCGGGCTGGTCCTTCACTGATTCCAGGGTGGCCCCGAAGGCCAGATCTAAGCACCCCAAAGGCTGAAACTGGCCTGTGGGCCTTGAGTTTGACACCCCTGCATTAGCAGAACTAATCAAGCCATGCCTCTTTGATCTGTTACCTTAGCTTACTTCTTTGGCCTGTTCTCTTTCAGAATCCTCTCTGCCATCCTATGTAAGGCTATATAGTTCTGAAATCAATAGGAAAAATGTAGTACTGTAGATTTGAAGAAAATATTAGTCAGTTGAAACTTAAATGCAATTAGGAAAGTTGTATTGTGTTTGTGCTTGTACTTTGTTAAGTAATAGTATATATAATAAAACGAATTCATTCATGCAGGTTGTTTCCTGTGTTCTCTTGCTAGGCCATGTTTTAAAATTATAATAGCCTCTGCCACTAATTAGACTACAAACAATAATTAAATAAATTTCCATCTTTTCAGTCACTGATGATGAGAGGAAACAGGCTTTTCCAGAAGACATACAGCTTACAAGGAGGGACAGTTAATAGGCTGATTCAATTGAAAGATCAATTGTTAGCTAGCTAATTTAATATAAGCTTTGCCTTTGATAATTATAATTATATTTGTAAACTAGTTGATATTATATATTTATTCAGCATGCCTCAGGTTCAGAGGAGTTTGAGAAGCACTCCTTTAAGCATTTGTTGAGGCTGAGAGTTGCCATCAGAAGTATATTTTTATAACAGAGAGTATAACAGTATGTTATGTCCTCGACTTGCAACCGGTCCTAAGTCCTCAACTTACAACCGGCTGCAAGTCCTCGACATATGACTGACAGCCCGGCAAGCAAGAGCTCGTGCCCATTGGCTGAGATACGCCGGGCTGGAAGAGGGCTTTCTGTTGTGTTCCTATTGGCTGCCCTGCTTGACAGCTCCTGTATAAATAGCTTGGTGCTGAATTGTATATAGTTGCGTTTGCTTCTTTCCTGTTAATAAAATAGTTGTTCCTGTTACCTCAGCTGTTCGAGTCTCGTCTTTCACCCCAGAATCTAACACAGTATATATTTAAGTCAAAGTCAATGGTATCTTGTCAAAGGCATAAACTGATCAAAGTGCACTTTGAGAATTTTCCCATCAGGAGATGGCCTGCCATGATACCAGTATCCATGTAGGACTGGTGTTGAGTCATCTTGACTTTCTCTCAAGCAAACTTAGTCTTTTTCCTTGTTGGTTAAAAACTGTTTACTATTTGTGACATGACTTTTAGGCACATGTTTTAATATGGTTTATTGTGCAAATAAGTTTGTTGAATTATAGTGCATGTTGTCACTTTTTCCAAGTTCAAAATCCCATAACTTATGGTTTTTTGGCCTGTCAGATCTTACTTTGTAGGCTCTAAAAAACACAACTTCTAAAACTAGTCTATGAGATTTGGTATTTTTTTATGCATGATATACATACCCGATTCTTCTTCATTTAAATTATTTACCTGTCAGTTTTCAATTTTACATATAATGTGAAGGAACAAAATTCCTAACTAGTATCTAAATGTCACCAAGATTAAGGTGCTAACATTTCATTTTGGAAAGGAAAATCAGTAAGCACGAGGCCATTATTTTACTACTTGCCTTCTTGCTTTTGATTCACATAGTCCTTGACTTACAACCATTCATTTAGTGACTGTTTGAAGGTTACAGCAGCACTGAAAAAAATAATTTACAACCAGTCCTCATACTTATGACTGTTGCAGCACATGGTCCCCCCATGGTCATGTGATCAAAATTTCAATGCTTAGCAACTGGAATGAATTTACAACAGGTGTAGAATCCCAGCATTACATGATCATCTTTTATGAACTTCCCAGCTAGCTAGATCAATCGGGTGGGATGGGTGGGTGGAAAGCTGGATTTATTTAATGACTGCATGATTCACTGCAGTGATTCTCTGAGCAACCATGACAGAAAAAGGTCATACAATCAGGTGCAAGTCACACATTCTCCGAGGCCACTTCAAAAACAAAGGCCATGTGACCCAGAGCTGCCTCAGGTAGACCACAGAGGCCCATCGACAGAAAGAGGACACTGGCTGAAGCTAAGTGGCATGTGGCCAACCTGGGGGAATGTTGGGAATAGTGTGTGTTGGGCTTTTTGAGTGGCAGTGGTGGTGCTAGGGCTGATTTGAGGCCCTGGCCTCCAGCAGCACCAAACTGCTGTTTGGTGCTGCTGCTGAGTATTGCTGTTTAGGTTGGTGAAGTATCAGATGATGGAATGTATGTACAGATGAGGCCCTGGGGATCAGGAAGGGTCACATGTAGAGATAGGACCCAAGTATGGATCAGGGTGGGTTACTGCCAGCATTACTGCGGGTTCAGTGCCTCAAAACCTCTGACAAGCAAAGTCAATGGAGAAGCAACTTAACAACCGTGTTACTAATTTAAAAGCTCCAGGGATTCACTTAACAAACATGCCAATAAAAGTCATAAAATGGGGCAAAAACTCATTTAACAAATGTCTCAAATTAGCAACATAAATTTTGTGGTCATTAGTCAAGAACTCCCTGTGGAGGAGGAGCTTCCGACAATGGCAGTCGCCTCTTGAAGCTCTGGAATGCCAAGGAGCTCGGCGATGGGGGAAAAGAGGCTGTATCCGGCCCTCGTTCCATCTGAGGGCCGGGAGTCAGACAGCATGACCACCCTGGCCCATTTTGGACCCATTTGGGTCCGCCAGGGTGGGTCGGGAGGTTGGAGGGAAGGCTAAAGAGAAGATGGTGTGTGGAGTGGGGAGAGAAGCCGGCAGCGGAAATGGTGGCGTTGCTGCAGCGGCAGCAGCAGCGTTGGAGAGCGTTGGAGAGAGGGGGAGGAAAGAGGACTGTGGAGGCTGCGAATGTGAGGCTGCGAATGTGAGGCTGTGAAGCTGAGAGGCTGAGAGGCTGAGAGGCCTCAGGAGAGAGGTGACGCCGGGAAGGGAAGAGAATTGTTGGAACGTTGGAAGGAGAGAGGCTGGTGAGCAAACGTTGGAAGGAGAGAAGCGAGTGAGCAGACGCTGGAAGGAGAAGGAGAAAGGTTGGTGAGGCTGGTGAGCAACGTTGGAAGGAGAGAGGGAAGAAGAAGCTGGAAGGAGAGAGGCTGGTGAGCAGAGAGGATTGGAAGGAGAGAAGGAGAGATTGGAAGGAGAGAGAGAGAAAAAGAAGGAGTTGGAAGGAGAGAAGCTGGTGAATGGAGAGAAAGAGGCTGCGACTGCGGCTGCAGCGACGCTGGAAGGACGCTGGAAGGAGAGAGGCTGGCACCAACAGCAGCAGCCGCTGAAAGAGCTGACATGGATGCCAGGAACATCATTAGGACATTGGGTGAGACCCACCAACATCTGGATTTTGGGTGGGGGTCATGAGAGAGCAGGATTGGAATGGAGGTTGGGGGCGGCTGGGGGCGGCCTGGAAGACCGGGGGCCACCGGAAGCCCTATATCAGGGCCATGGGTAGG
The DNA here is from genome assembly GCF_964273705.1 of Natrix helvetica. Taxonomy (NCBI): domain Eukaryota; kingdom Metazoa; phylum Chordata; class Lepidosauria; order Squamata; family Natricidae; genus Natrix; species Natrix helvetica. The sequence goes on along the minus strand of NC_138549.1, from coordinate 100,861,505 downwards.
CCACAGGGATGTCTAGGCCAACACCATCTGCCCCCAAGAACATTGTCCCCCTCCCAATTGGGAACCCCATTCCTTAAGAACTCTAGATTACTATCTACAAACTCTCTCTATGAACTCCCACCCACCTAGGATCATCTAGGCTGCTACCACCCTTTGGACCATCTCTCCACCACCCAGACCACCACTTGGACGTTTGATTACTCTTTCCCCCCCTTTTTTTTTGACTGACCACTCATCATCCACAGCACCTTGACCCCATCGTGTTTTTAAGATCTTTTAAGATTATTTATTCGAGGCTAGACCTGCTCCACCTGAGGGAGTCCCCCCTCTCGCAGGCATGGCCCTTGTCGCTTGTAAGGGCCTGCCTTGATGACGGGTTTATAGACCCCGAGAGGTGGAAGAAATGGAAGAAACGGAAGCTTAGGGGTTTTTTAAATAAATGTTTTTTATCCTTTTTAGGGGGTTCCAGGGAGGGTTTTAGGGTAGGGGTGGGGAATCTGTACAGGAGGGGGGCCAGTGCCAGGCGAACAGGTGAGTCTAGGAGGGAAGTGAGTGTGGTGGAGGGGGGGAGGGGAAAGAACATTCCAATAGAGGGTTGTCTTATTACATCGGTCGTGGGGAGGAGGGGATGCGAGGACAGGAGAAGACCACCACGTCGGTTGGGAGACCGTGGTTGTTGGTTACACCCGGTCGTTTGTACCAACCCCCGCAATCTAGGTGGTCAGGAACTACAGAGCCAGGGCCTGAGGCTGATGCTCTGCAATGCAAGGTCCGTGACCAACAAGGCCCCCCTCATTAATGAGCTGATCTCAGAGGGGGAGCTGGACCTTGCAGGGATAACGGAGACCTGGTTGGGCCACGAGGGTGGTTTACCCCTCATGGAAATGTGCCCACCGGGTTTCCATGCATTCCATCAGCCTCGGGCCCTGGGTAAGGGTGGTGGGGTGGCAGTAGTTATACGGGAATGTCTAGAGCCGAGGGAGTTCACTGTACCTCAGATACCCGGATGTGAGTCCCTTGGTGTGAAATGGGGCCCAGGGAGGCAGTGGGGCTTGCTGATTGTATACTTGGCTCCTCGCTATGCGTCAGCAGCCCTGCCCGAGCTCCTCGAGCTGATCTCAGAGACGGCAGTTGAGACCCCCAAGCTTGTGGTTATGGGGGATTTCAACTTGCCGTCGACGGGGGAAGCATCCGAGGTAGCTCGGGAGTTCATGGCTTCCATGACAGCCATGGACCTGACCCAATTAATTCAGGACCCCACACACGAAGGTGGCCACATTCTAGACCTTGTTTTCATATCTGAACAGTGGACGAGTGATCTGGGAAGAGGGGATGTAACCATTACCCCCCTGTCATGGTCAGATCACTCATGTCTCCGGCTGGACTTCCCTGGCGCTACGCCCCACCGCGAGGAGGCGGAACCAAACTGTCCAAGTTGGTACCGCCCCAGGTGCCTGATGGAACCGGATAGGTTCCAGACGGAGCTTGGGCCATTCCCTGTAGCCCTGACCCGCTCTCGCTCCGAGAACCTAGTGGCCGCCTGGAATAGGATGGCCGCTGGGGCCCTGGACCGAGTTGCGCCTTTGCGGCCTCTCCTGCGGCGACGACCCACCCGGGCTCCTTGGTTTACCGAGGACCTGAGGGTGATGAAGCGCCACAGGAGACGCCTAGAGGGCAGGTGGAGGTCCTCACGCTCCAAATCTCACCGAACACAGGTAAGAGCCTATTCACGGACTTACCTTGTGGCATTAAGAGTGGCCAAACGCAGACATTGCGCCACTCTTATTGCGTCCGCCGATAACAGCCCTGCCACCCTGTTTCGGGTGACCCGCTCTCTCTTATCACAGAGGACCCGGGAAGCCCCTTTACAGGGCAGAGCAGAGGAGTTTGGGGAATATCTGCAGGACAAAATCGCTCAGATCCGGAGCGGATGGGCCCCCTTCAGTGGACCAGAGGAGCCGCCAACAGTGAGTCTTGTGAGACCATTCTGGGAGGAGTTTGATTCTGTTGCCCCCGAGGATTTGGATAGATTGCGTGGACGGCTGCGACCGACCACATGTTTAATGGACCCGTGTCCCTCCTGGTTGGTACTGGCATCCTGGGAAGTGACACGAGGCTGGCTACTGGGCTTGGTGAACGCCTCTTTGAGCGAGGGGTCCTTGCCTGCCGCCTTGAAAGAGGCGGTGGTGAGGCCCTTACTCAAGAGGCCTTCCCTTGACCCGATGGAGCTAGCTAATTATCGTCCAGTCTCCAACCTTCCCTTTTTGGCGAAGGTTGTAGAGAATGTGGTGGCACAGCAGTTTCCACAACACCTTGAGGAATCCGAATATCTAGACCCATGCCAGTCCGGCTTCCGGCCCGGACACAGCACGGAGACGGCCTTGGTCGCGTTGGTCGATGATCTCTGGAGGGCCAGAGATAGGGGTTGTTCCTCTATCCTGGTCCTATTAGATCTCTCGGCGGCTTTTGATTCCATCAACCATGGTATCCTATTGCGCTGGCTGGGGGGGATGGGAGTTGGAGGCACCGTTCTGCGGTGGTTCAGCTCCTACCTCTCTGACCGGACGCAATGTGTGTTGGCAGGGGGGCAGAGGTCGACCCTGAGGTCACTCACTTGTGGGGTGCCTCAGGGGTCGGTCCTCTCGCCCCTTCTGTTCAATGCATATGTGAAGCCGCTGGGGGAGATCATCCGTGGTTTTGGGGTGGAGTATCATCTGTACGCTGATGATACGCAGCTGTACATTTCCACCCCAGACCACCCCAACGAGGCTGTTGAGGTGATGACCCGGTGTTTGGAAGCCGTCGGGGTCTGGATGGGGGACAACAGACTCAAGCTCAACCCCTCCAAGACTGAGTGGCTGTGGCTACCGGCACCCCGGTTCAGTCAGTTGATTCCATCACTGACCATAGGGGGCGAGCAATTGCCCCCTGTGGAACGGGCGCGCAATTTGGGCGTCCTCCTAGATGCCCGGCTGTCAATGGATGACCATGTGGCAGCCGTGGCAAGGGGGGCGTTCCACCAGGTTCGCCTGGTGCGCCAATTGCGCCCCCTACTGGACCGGGATGCCCTACGCACGGTCACTCATGCACTGGTGACGTCTCGGCTGGACTACTGCAATGCCCTCTACATGGGGCTTCCCTTGGGACACGCTCGAAGACTGCAGCTAGTCCAGAATGCAGCCGCGCGGGCTATTATGGGGAGTACTAGGTACTCCCACGTAACACCGCTCCTGCGCGAGCTGCACTGGCTGCCTGTGGTCTTTCGAGTGCGTTTCAAGGTATTAATTACTATCTTTAAAGCGCTCCATGGCTCAGGACCTAGGTACTTGCGGGATCGCATCCTACCACACACTTCCCTGCGACCGATTCGCTCTCACAGGGAAGGACTCCTCCGGGTGCCGTCCACTAAGCAATGCCAACGGGCGGCGCCTAGGAGTAGAGCCTTCTCTGTGATGGGCCCAACCCTCTGGAATGACCTCCCCCCCGATATCAGAACCACCACCGACTTCCGCTCCTTTCGACAAAAACTGAAGACTCACCTGTTCCGTTTAGCCGGCCTGGCCCATTTATAGTTTTATTCTACCTCCTGGCAGATATTTTAATTGGGTATTTTTAGGGTATTTAAATATTGCTTTTAACTACTTTACTTCAGATATGTACAGTTTCTTATTGCCTCCTCTTTGTGTTTGTATTTTCTATTTATTGATGTGTTTTTATTTGACTGTACACCGCCCCGAGTCCCTTTGGGGAGAGGGGGCGGTATAAAAATCTAAATAAAAGTAAAGTAAAGTAAAGCTTCTTATTCTCTTCTGCCTTGCTGTTTAACCCTCCTTCTCAGTTGGATCTCCCCCATTCTGTCCATCCAGTTTGTTTGTTTTGTTTCTACACTTCTTCAACGCTGGCTCTCCCGGCCAAGAAACAGAGATGAGCACCGTGTCCTAGAGTCGGACACAACTGGACAAGGAAATCTTTATCTTTTACTCTTGTTGGCCCTTTATGCCAGGATCAGCCTGGCCAAACTTTGGGAGTTTTCCTTAGGCAGTGGCGGATTAAGGCTCACTGGTGCCCTAAGCAGTGACAAATCTTGGTGCCCCTCCTTTGTACATATTGTACAAATATTCATTGGGTTTTTTCTTTCTTTCTCAACTTTGTGGTGCCCCTTTTGGCCCTGGTGCCCTAAGTACATGCTTAGTCTGCTTACTGGTTAATACACCACTGTCCTTTGGGGTGAAACTGAGCAACTGATCAAAAGGCTGCAGAAAGGTTTTTTTGCATCCAGTTATCTCTTTCTAGCTTCTTGCTTTCTCTCAGGTCATTTTCCCATTTTTCTCTTTCAGAGAAAGGAAAGACTTCCCAGCTTTTCTTCCTAATTGTTGTTTCTCATTAGTGATCCCTTTTCCCCCTTTTCTCATAGCCTCCTGTTGTCTGGCTTGATTCCCCCTGCCGCTTGCTTCTTCCTTAATTCCCAAGATACATTTCTACCCCTCTATCCAATTTCTTCCCTGACTCTTCGCCATCTCACAGCAGTTTATAATATTTTTTCCTGATTTTTATCTATTTCCTTTGAACCTCTGGCATCCTTTTCCCCATGAGACTCTTACCAACAGTAGAAATCTTCCAATTAAATTAAAATTAAAAAGTAAATTAAAATTAAAAAGTAAATTAAAAGTAAAAAGTAAATTAAAAGTAAAACGTAAATTAAAATTCCAATGTAGGGACGTGCATAAGCACACTAGCGTGCCTAACGTTCTTGTCCTACTGTCCCCATTTATGTGTACCCATTTCCTGTGTTTTTATTCATGTTTATTCTTATTCCTGTTATCTTGTATATGAGTGACTAACTAACTTAACTAACTAACTAATTCACTAACTGACTAACTAAATAAATAAATACAAATAAATGTATTGCCCCTATACAGATGCTTCCCAACTAGATTCGGCTTTGTTGAGACCACCTTGCAAACTCCCATCAGTTTGCACAGGACTTTTAACTGCTAAACTCCAGTGCAAGTATTGGGTTGCACCAGCAAAATAATTAATTTTTATAAATATGCATGACCTCATTTCAAACGATGGCTTTGAATTCATTAACCTACAAATAATATGCTATAAATATCATGCAGCAAGTACGTGCAATGCACTTTAATATGATTTGTAAGAGCTAGTTCAGGCAACATCTAGAGTACATTGCCTGAATACAAAACAATCCATTATTTTAACAAGAGACAGGGGGAAACTGTTCTGTGTGCTGAAAGGAGAGACATCAAGTGTGTTGCCCTGCATAGATGAGAAAAAAATGGGGCAAAAATCCAAACTTTAACTTTACTATAAATGGAATATACATGTAATACACAACAGTCAATGGAAATCTTCTATAAGAATTTTGTTAATTTTTCAATAAAGTCTACTTATCAGAGATGTGTACCCTGCACTGGCTTTTAGTTCTAGCATTAATTGAAAAAAGGCCGGTATCATTGTTACTATGGAAGCCTTTTTATTTTTTCACTTTTGGCCATTAATAACTGTAGACAGAAGGGATTCTGCAGAATCTCAAATAAGGCAATTAGTGACGTTTAATATATCTGACTGCCAATATTTAAAATCTCAAATAATGGGGCATGCTAATAAAAGAAAGGAATGTTAGTTGGTTTCTCAGAAGGAATCCATGCAGATGTTAACGAGCAAAAATGACTCAATTAGGAAAATTGGCTTTTTGTCTCCAACACTGCTACAATTGCTACTGACATTTTTCAGAATCCATTAAGTTTATATCATGACTTCATACTACAAAAACAGCGAATGCATTAAATGCACTTCAGAATTAAGTCAAATAATTACTGTTCTGGCTAATTATAGTTCAGTTCGAAAGCTATAGGTCTGACACTTGAATTATCTTGTCACTGACAAGAAGTGGGTCTGAATTAGATAGTGTTGCTTTTCTGATTTAGCATTCTGGAAGCATTCACGTTCTTATTCCCTTGCTTCAATAATGTCCATTATATGCCGATCTTTGATCCAGCTTCATCATGCTCCATCAGTCTTCAAACTAGTGTACTATAACTCCATTCAGTTGATTCAATTGATTGTACTTTGGATATAGAAATGATGCTTGAGGGGATAAAACAGACAATGAGAATATTTTACTAGGCACTCATAAAGTTGTCTCAGAAGCAGTGTATTCTTTAGTTTATGGCACTAAATAATACATGGATAATCATACATGGAACATTTCATCTAGATTAGTAAACACAATAAAATATAAATGTTAAAAGATCTATGTTCAAATACCCTGTTTTCGTGAAAATAAGACCTTGGTTAATAAGCCCAATTGGGCTTTTGAGCGTATGCGCTAAAATAAGCCCTGAAAATATTGCAGTAGCCATGAGGTGACCACGTTTGCTGTCTCCTGTACCTCAAAAATAATAAGACCTCTCCAAAAATAAGGTCAAGCACTTATTTCGGGGGTCAAGAGAAAATAAGACCCTGAATATATGTAGGCCATCTAACCACTGAAGCGCAGCATTGTTTATATTTTTTAAAAAAATCAGATACTGGACTAATATATGCCCTCAATTTACAGCCGGTCAGGATGTGATCTACAGTTTGATATGGGATCCCACAGTCACACTGAGGGAAGATACTATGTCCCATTCAACCATATGCAGTGATTGTCCTAGATTAGATTTCAGAAATTTAGAGTTAGGCAGGCCATGCAGATGGTGGTGCATTAAAACTATTAGGTTTTTTTGTAGTTTGTTTGTTTGGTTCTATCTCAAAATTTGATGCTCTACTTAATTTGGCACCCTTAGATGGTTGGAAAAATTCCTCCATAATTCTGTCTGTCCACTGCCAATAGAGTTCCAGGGATTTTGTAGGGTTATTTAACCCTGTCTAATATGGACAGGCCACTAAGAAGCTTAATTTTTCTGATAAATGAGTAGACGTTTTCACACCTTAAAGTTTTGTTCAGTGATTGCACTTATCAATACCAACTACTTTCAATATATGATATTTCTGAAGTATAGTAGTTGTTTATTTGTGACTGTAATCGAGCCCGGAATTTCAGCTATAAATTGTACTGTTTATTAAGCAGGTCACCAAGCGACAGTGCCCAATCTTATAGCCTTTTTTGTAGTGATAATTAAGCAAACCCATTGTCTACAATAGTCTTTTTTTTTTTGCCAGAAACCAGAAGTAAATTCCAGTTTCTGGCAAAAAACATAAATCACAGTCATGTGACCATGGGACTTTGCAAATGACCATAAATGTGATTGTATGACTGTGGGGACAGAACACAACAAAGTGACTGGTTGTAAGTCAAACACAACTTGTACAGTAATTTTAATCTGGAATAAATTTATTATTGATAGTCATATAATATTGGGGTTAAGCAGATTCCTGATAATTGTTGGCTATAAAATCTAGTAAGGTAATTTGTAAAGTATAAGTTAATTTGCACAGATGAACATATATGTATATTCTGAATGGGAGCAGAAACATTTAAATATGAATTATTGAAATAGTTTCCTGAGACCCTTTCCCATTATGAGCCCTGTTGGCGCAGTGGTTAGAATGCAGTATTGCAGGCTAACTCTACCCACAGCCCAGAATTCGATCATGGTGGACTCAAGGTTCTCTACATGGGGCTCCCCTTGAGGTGCGCCCGGAGACTGCAGTTGGTCCAGAATGCAGCCGCGCGGGTAATTATGGGGAGATCGAGGTTCTCCCATATAACACCTCTCCTGCGCGAGCTGCACTGGCTTCCTGTGGCCTACCGGGTGCGCTTCAAGGTGTTAGTCACCATCTTCAAAGCGCTCCATGGCACAGGGCCTAGTTATCTGCGGGATTGTGTCCTGCCCCATACATCCCTGCGACCCATTCGCTCACACAGAGAGGGACTCCTCCGGGTGCCGTCCTCCAGAGAGTGTCAGAGGGCGGTGCCCAGGAGTAGGGCCTTCTCTGTGGTGGGCCCTACCCTTTGGAATGACTTCCCCCCAGACATTAGGACAACAACCGATCTCCGCTCCTTCCGTATGAAACTGAAGACCTACCTGTTTCGACTAGCCGGCCTGGCATAACTCTACAGCTTCTCCACCCCTTGGTCATTTTTAACTGTTAATTTTAGTTTTTAAATTTTTAATGTTATTGGGGTTTTAACTTTTTCTAAGTACTGTAATTTATTTATTTATTTTTACCTCCTCTATATGATACTGTTTCGATTGTTGCTTTTGTACATCGCCCCGAGTCCCTGTGGGGAGAGGGGGCGACTAACAAGTTCAAATAAATAAATAAATAAATAAATAAATAAGGTTGACTTAACCTTCCATCCTTCCCAGGTCGGTAAAATGAGGACCCAGATTGTTGAGGGTAATATGCTGACATTGTAAGCTGCCGAATAAGTGCTGTAAAGCACTATGGTGTATAAGTCTAAGTACAATTACTATAGCTCTGTGATGGCAAACCTATGGAATGCGTGCCCAAAGTGGCATGCGGAGCCATGTTGCCTGGCACGTTCCTCTTCCGGGTTTCTGGCGTGTGTGCGCACGTGACGATCAGCTGGCCTTTGTGCGTGCAGCAGTGCCAGAAACCAGAAGAGCTGGTCTTCAGTTTTCCGGCGTGAGCATGCTCCCCAGCCAGCTGTCAGGCACTTTCACATGCGCAGCAATAACCGGAAGTCTTCCTGACTGCCACGTATGCGCGTGCCCCGGAAACCAGAAGTTCATTTCCAGATGAGCGTGTGCTCAGTGCTCCCTTTTTGGTACTTGGTGCCGCCTGACTCGGTGCCGAAAAGTTCGCCATCACTGTGATAGGCCAAACCTTATACGTAAGCTTTGAGAGATAATAATGGCTTTCCAATCTAATTTCTATATTAATAAGTATGGATGGAAAGAATTGATTACTTTAGGCCTGACATGTTATTTTAAACTGCAGCTCCATTTTCTAATATTGGTCCTGCCTGATTTGCAATGTGTTCCATGAAATATAATATATTCTTTAACTTTCCCCCCCATGGGATAGATGATGGCAAAATTGGCAGCTTCATCTATTTTCTTTACTCTCAAATTTGCTGATGTATTAGATGGCTAGACTCCTTGAAGTCCTTAAGCAATTCATTAGAAGCATGCACAAAACTGTCAGTAGTAATGATATTACCCACACGTTTCTGTCTCTTGTGAGCAGTTTCCTGTGGTATGTAGTAAATCTAGGGAAGTTCTCATGGCCAAACTGAATTTGGTGGAACTGTTTAATACACAGTTGCCCAATGTGCTAGTACAGAACCTTTTTATTTCCTTTGACTTTATTTTATGAGTGAAAAAGGGAATGAAAGGGGGAAACTAACAAAAAGAACAAGTTTTTGTAATGTTCCAGGATAATAACATTGATTGAGCTTTTTACCGCTGGGTGTTTGATTTTGAGTAGCCTAAAGTGTTGCCCAATATGTCACTCCTGGCAATAGTTGTGTTAAAAACTTTAAAAGTTGCAAGAACTACTATTCCTGATGCTTGAATCTCTCCAACAATACATGGCTCTGATGAATGAAAACTGCTATCTCTTATATACCAGAAAGTACAGTTGCCTCTTTAAAAAGCACTTTTGGGACAACCATGACCTGGATGACCGAGAATCTCCATAGACATTTAGTTATGCACTTTTGGATGAACACCTTTTGAATAGTGTGGGAGTGTGAATGGATTTCCAGAAAAATGGCAGAATACAGGAACCATTTGCAATTTAGTTTGAGATGCAGACAGCACAGATCCAACAGCCTGCACCTGTTTTCAGGAGTGAAGGTACGCAGGCAGGGGTGGTTGCTGCTGGCATTACTGCCGGTTTGCAACCCGCGTGCCAGATGCATGCTGCGTGCGCATGTGTTGTGTGGTGCTAATTAGTTACTCAGTAGCTGGCAAACCACGCTGGGGAACTAACGCCTCTAATCTCTTCCCTTATCAGAAGGAACGCTAGGTTTGACATGTAGGCATAAGTACGTAGCAGGCAACAGGAATTCAGTCAGTAAACATGTGATTCACGTAGCTATACTATGAGTTGTCCATGAGGCTACTATGCGTTTATGTACCAATCAGCTTTGCCAAATGGATTATGTTGTCCAATGAGCTTTTGCTGTGTGGAGAGGAATTACAATAAAAGGAAGCTCCTGGAGTGTTCAGGTGTGCCTTTTCCCATCAACCTTATTCCTGTCTGTTTCCTGATTTCTACGTCACCAACAGTGTTGTTCAATGTAAATTATTCTTCACACATGCACAGAACAATTTACAGTGAATTGCGCATGCCTTAGACACAGGGCAGAAAACATCCTGCAGAAAGTACAGGTCCAATTTCTCAACGAAAGTTACCAAAAAGGCCAGTTGCCTCTTGAAAAAGCACCTTTGGGACATCTCTTCTAGCTCCTTTCCAGATATTTGATATAAGAAGTATAATTTGTAGTACTTTGGATTTACTTTAACAGGAAGGAAAGACAAAGGTGATACATACTGTATATATATAGCTCAAATATTTCTAGTTTAACACTATAATATACGGACCAAGCTTCATCTCATTTTTAAATATTAATGAAATGTCAAGGTTCACATAATTGGAACATGAGCAATATAATTCAAACTTCTTTAAGTTGTTGACTTTGGGATATTTTGCATTGAAATTCCCATCACTGTCATCAGATATTTGACAGTGACCTATCTGGAGAATTTATGTGTGACCAGGATGTCTGTTTCTGAAGTGGTAGGTAGTTGGTACCACTATGTTAGGATAGGCCATAAGGACAAACTAGAGATCCTGGTTTGATGTACTGTTTCACCTTCGGCCAAGCAATGTCCCTTCTTCCCTGGGGTTTAGGACATGGTTATTGCACTGATAATGGCGAATCCCAATCTTTAAGTATTAGGGGACTTTAATCTCCATGTTATAGATACTAGATAGAGTTGGGCCCAGGAATTTATGGCCTCCATGAACTCAATGGACTTATATCAGTTCATCTCAGAACCAGCACATGTAGGTATATATATTTGGCATTTTGTTTTGGAGCATGTGATCTGTATGTGGGTGCATTACTACCAATTCTATATAATTTCTTAATCCAGATTCATCTGATTTCAATGCTCCTGGGATCTCTTAAATTGACTGCCCCAGATACTTCATGGATCTGGATGGCTATTAGTGGCCTCTTCTGGACTTTCCTGACAATCTAATGACATAATCTGTTGAAAACCTGATTCACTGATGACATTTTGAGACAATCCAGGTGACAAAATCTCCTCTAGTGGCCTTTCTGTGTTAGTTGTCCCAGGAAAGCTCTTTGGCTTACTGAGAACCTGTGGAAGAGGAAGGATCAGAAGTGATGTCTCAAGAGTTGTTATCCTGAGATTTATTTCAGAGGAGAAGTTTAACTCAAATGAGTTTAACAAGTGATGTGTCTGATAGCCAACCTTTTTTGCTGTGCTTGTTAAACCAATCATCACAGTTGTTAAGGGAATCATGCAGTTGTAAATCAATCTGTCTTCTCCCATTGCTTTGTTTGTTGGAGGCCCCCCTGGAAGTTTGCAAATGATGATCACATGACTCTGGGACACTGCAATTGCCATAAATACATGCCAGTTGCTAAGCACTTAAATTTTTCTTACATGATCACGGGGATGCTGAAATATCGTAAGTGTGAGCACTAGTTGTAAATCACTTTTTGCAGCACCATCATATCTTCATACATTTGTTAAATGAATGGTCATAAATTGAGGGCTACCTTTTTTGTACTGTTTTTCTAATGAACCTTGTTGGTAAGCCACCAAGAATATTTAGGAATTATTTTATTCATTAAACATGAAACTCAGTCAACTGAACATTTTAAAATGTTTCACAAATACCATTGACTGGTGGTATTATTATTATTATTATTATTATTATTATTATTATTATTATTATTATTATTATTATTATTATTATTATTATTATTATTATTATTATTATTGCGTGGTTAATCTTTGGTGAGATTCACAGCCTTTGGGGCTGGTTGGTAGCTCAACAGCTCGAGTCCTAACCAAATTATTATTATTATTATCATCATCATCACCATCATCATCATCATCATCTCTTTTATTCATTAAACATGAAACTCAGTCAGCTGAACATTTAAAAATGCGTCACAAATACCATTGACTCGTATTGATGGTTGATCCTGGCTGCTGCCAGCGTCCTAGGTAAAACCAAATATCTTCTTAAGATATATGATGTTCTGAGTAGCGCAGGTTTTTTTGCAGTTCCAGTGGTGTTATTCGAGGAAGCTGCAATTTCTTGATGTGTTTTGTAAAATTCTTGGGCATAGTACCAAGTGCCCCAATGACAATGGGTATCACTGTTACGTGTTTCATCCATAGCCGTGTAATTTCGATGGCCAAGTCGTAATATTTCGTTGTTGTTGTTATTATTATTTAGAAATCATGCAGATTACTGTATGACATATATGGAAAATGCCAACCTACGTAAGTGTGGTGTAAAAGATATAATTTTGTGAGACTACAGTGTTGAACTGTAGGAATGAGAAAACCTATTCAAATATTTAAAAATACAGACATTTTCTCCTATTTCTTTGAATTACTTTGCGTACTCATGAAACATCTTTTCATGGCTACATTGCTTGACAAGCACTATGTGCTTTTTAAGATCATGCTGTCTTTAAATTACTTTTCATAGATAAAGAACTATTTTTCGTAGGATAGTTAAAGTGTCTGGTTTTATTGCCTTGTTAACTGAGAATTATAGAGCACGCAGCCTTGCATTCGGCTGAGGCAATTGTCAAAATGGGCAAAAAATAATACTAAAATGGACCTCAGTTAATGACACACAACTATGTCACAAAAGAATACCTCTTATTCAAAGATGAAATATAAATATGCAAACAATTTCATGCATCGTATTTGGTCCTATTAATGCTACATGACATGGGCTTCACAACAGATGGTGCTTTGCAATGTACCAGAACTCATTGTAAACAGATACTTTTATTCTTAAGCATATGAGAAAAGAGAGCAGCTAGAATTCAGGATTTGCAGGCTATTTTTTAAAAATAAGTGATGTATTAAACAGTAGCTGAGACAGGTAGACAGACATAATTTTAAACTGTATATTTTAAAATCTAATTGGACAATACCTTTCTTGTCCAATTAGATTTTATTCCATTTTCTAAGGCAGGGCAATTTTTTCAGAACTCCTCTGATCTTTATAGCTCATGGACATATGTTGGCAGATATTTTTGTTGTGCTCTTTCTTTATCATTTTCTTTTTGCAAGCTGAACTTTGGGATAAGAAACCTTATTCTCATGTACTCCAGAAGTATTTGATAACAGTGGCTGAGCTGCAATTTAACAAGATAAGTTAGGACAACCTTTGCAGACTAAGTATTCTAAAGCAATATACACATTTGCAGCTAAGAATCGGACAGGATTTTCCAGCAGAGAATTTTCATTAGATATTTATTGATTATTTGAATTGGGTTCTTTGTTTATTTCCCTTTTCTGGCTTTCTCTCTGTGTTTTTATTAGAACTATTAGAGCTATAGAAGCTATTTTACAAGATGTTAGTCTCATTAGTATATATATATAGCAAAAGAAACTTCTTATTTTGCCAAGAGTATAATTTTACTAATAGAGCCATACAGGCACAGAAGAAGTGAAGCTAGGTCTGAGTTTTTTGCGAAAAACAGCATAGTTAATTTCCCCCACCCATCTTTCATTGTCCACCAATCCAACACATTCTTTTTATTTTGAGAAAACAGTCTGTGTCTTCGGAAGTTTCCCATCGCAGGGCCTTGGAGCGTCAGGATTTTCGCAGGCTAAAATGGCTCACATTAACTCCTTACCTCCCTCCCAGCTCCCAATATATGCCAAGCATTCCCCTCCCTGCTCCCTTAGTTTCTGTTGTCAAGTTGTGAGTAGAAATGTGTTACAAGTCAGCCTTGACAGTTAGGTTATAGTTTATTTTACTCACTACTATTCACAATGAACATGATTATATGAGCTAGTTCAAAGTGTTGCTAGACCTGAATTCACTCAGCTAAAAGTTCATATTTTATCCAATATGTCATTTCAATTTCATCATTATTTCACCATAGTAAAAGCTCTGTGAAAATGGTCAATATGTATAACTATATGCCAGTGTGATGGGAAATTTGAGTCCTATGACAAAATTAGAGTTTCCAGGTAGGATGTGTAAGTTTATAAAACCAATTCCATGCTACTAGGGGTAATTTTTTCTGCCTCTCTCTTTCTCTCGCCCCTCTTTATTTTTTAAAAAAATATACATAGGGAAAATGTGCATCTACATATTACAGATCTCTTAATCATTTTTATTGTGCAAACATCCCTGGTATAATTCTTTCTCTAATACAGGCTTTAAAAAATTAAATTTCCTCAATGAAAATGTTTTTTAAATAAATATATTAATGCATTATGTGCATTTTTCAGAAAAGCCTTTATTTTCAAATGCATCTTCCATACATTTTTGTAGATTTCCTGTTATTAGAAAAAGATAGCCAGTAGCAGATTCAATTTAGATATATTTTGCTGATCTGTAGTGTTTTTTACATTGTTTTTAAAAATGTGATTGTTCATTAATTTATAATTCTGCACTCCATTTTATTTTTTGCCACAAGCCACATTCATTTATTTACCGCATTTATGCATTTCCTGTCCTCCCCCTCCACAAACAGTTTAAAAATCCTAATTAGATTATCCATTCCAAATGCTATTGGATTCTAAGAGATCTTGCAAGGGTTTGTGACTGCTCCCGCCCAGTAAGGATAATTTGGTAGTTGAAGAACTTCTCAAGGCAGATCAATACATTCTCCATAGTGGTAGAGGTAGCATCCACACTGGGTTGACCTTCATCCACTCATTGTGAGGACTGAGCCTGACAGTTGTCGAAACTACGCCCCTGTTGCTAGGCAAAGCCCAGTTCCAACTCAGTCCCTCAATGAGGATAGATGCATCATCGCTTTGTTCCAGGTTGAGAGGAATAATTGCAATATTGGGTTTTGTGAGTACTTTAATTGAATTGATTCCATCGTGCTGGGAGTGACCCTGGCTGGCTAAAGCTCCTTGCAGGGGCAAAAGAGGCTTTGTGGGTCTGCGCCTGTGAGCCCTCTCAGTGGGTAACGGCTTTAAGAGGCGGAGGCTGCTTGAATTGATCGTTTGCGGCTTTAAAAGGTGAAGGCGGCTTGAATTGTTATATTGGCTGGCAAAGTTCGCCATTTGGAGTCCAGCACTGCCGCGCTTCCCTGACTTCTCCTCCTGCCTCTCTCCGATTGCGCTCTGGACCCTTCGGCTTGCTCTAAGCGCTCTGGACAGTCGCTTCGCATGGGAAACCCTTGCCACTCCTGCTTGCAGTCTAGTGGCGAACCGTGGTAGCTTTGACTGATAGATCGTTGCCTGAGATTCTTTCAGCTACCACGGAGCGACCCGAGCCTTCAAAGTAAAAATTTCAGCTTGCGAAGCGGCGCGCTGTTAAACCAGCTGCCTTGCCTGTCAGTGACCCGGGAATGTTGAGAAAAGGCGCGAAGTGCCATTTTTGTATTTGCACGCCTTTTCTCCTTTCAAAATGGGGACCACCATTTCTTCTGAGGTAACGGACACTACTGCTGCAATCTGTGGGTGAGGCTAGCATTCTCCAGGTGGTGGAAGGGCAAGTGGGCTCTCAATCCCCCCCAGACCTTCTGCCTCTACCACCTCTGACACTACCAAAGGGCATAAGAAGATCTTAAAGACCTCAGCGAAAACCAGCAAGTCTAAAAAATCTTCTAAACCTGCTTCTCATTATAAGAAGCAGAAGGAGAAAGCATTAGAGTATATTCACAAGAAGGCTGCATCTAACAAGGCTCCCTCCTCGCTTTCTACTGATACACCTCAGCTTGCCCAAATGCAGCTCTCCTCTATTGGTGTCTCTGGCATCTGGGGGCCAGCGCAGGAGATCAATCCCTCTGTGCTCCCTGCAACTAACATCGCACCTCCCAGCTTGCAGAGGGTGGACGCTATTCCATAGGCGTAAATCAGCCAAACCCCCTCTGCATGGTTAATTTCCAGGACATCATTGAAACTGCAATTTCCCAGGGTATTGCAGCTGGATTGCAGCAGAGGGATGCTCAATCCCACAAGCAACCAGCTCAAGCGCAATCTTCTGATCGGCCTGTGGTACATCCAGTACCCTTGACAACAGTGGGTCCCTCGGAACCAGATGAAGAGGCATCAGATCAATCTTCTGACTCCAAGGAAGGGGAAATTAAAGAGGCTGAGATGTCCAAGGATGAGGGCAGGGACCAGAATACTTTTTCTGGCCTTTTCCCCCCAACTCTGTTTCCGTCATTGCTATATAAGGCCAAAATGGCGGCAAATTTTGGCATTCAGACAGTGACCACCACTCCTTGCCCTGCGACTGTGTCTGCTGACACCCTGTTTTCCGAGCAGGCTCCTCCATCAGAAATGATACCAACCCCTAAGATCTTTGTTGATCTGGTGCAACTGCAATGGGAGGCTCCTACCTTGGGCCCGGCTCCATCAGCTTCAGACAAAAAGTTCTTTAATGTGGCCAATGAATTGGCTCAGTTCCTATCGACCCCATCAATCAACTCCCCCGGTAACTGCCCTGTATACTTCAGCCAATATGCCAGGGGCTCCAGAAGATGTCCTCAAACCAGAGGACAAGAAAGCAGACCTCACTTTGCAGCGTGGCCACCAGGCAGCGGCATGGGCAGTCCGGGCCTCAACCACTGCTTCCTTTTACACCCGTTCCTGTCTCCTCTGGCTTCAGGACCTGCAACAACGCATCCCCATTGCAGACATCCGTGCCCATCAAGATATCGCCAAACTGGTGGCAGCGGTACAGTTCACATCTGATGCTACCCTTACATCTGCCAGATTCACCTCCCGAGCCATGGCATCTTCTGTGGCATCCCACAGGCTGTTGTGGCTTCGCCAATGGCAGGTGGATGTGCACCAAAAATGGCAGTTGGCTTCGGCTCCTTTTAAGGGCAAATCTCTCTTTGGGGACACCTTGGACTCTTTTCTCATTGAGAACAAGGAGAAGAGAAAGGTCCTCCCTACTGCACCTAAGAAAGGTTTCTCCCACTCTGCTCCGTACCCCAGGTGGTCATCCTTTCGGAACCAAGATTATGGTTCGTCCTTTAGGGGGGCGGACTATGGTACCCAAGGGTATAGACAGCAGGGAGGATATTCCTCTAGGCAGAGGGGTCAATCAGACCGCTACCAGAGGGGTAAACCCACCAAGCATCCCTTTCGCGGTGGCGGGTGATGTTTTTACCACCGGTCCTAATTTACTGGCATCTAGTTATCCCATCGGAGGTAGATTGGCCCTTTTCACCTATCAATGGGTTAGGACCACCTCCGATGCTTGGGTTAGATCTACTGTTCGTTCAGGGCTTGCCCTTGAGTTTATCTCCAAACCCCTTAGGTCCTTCAGAGCCTGCTCATTATCTAACAACCCGGCTCGACGGCACCTCATGCAAGAGGCAATTCAACATCTCTTGGATATACGGGCAGTTCAGCTGGTGCCGGCGGACCAACATGGCCAAGGATTTTATTCCTTACTTTTTGTCATCCCCAAGGCCTCGGGGGGCTGGAGAGCCATCCTTGATCTTAAAAAATTAAACAAGTTTATTCATTATAAATGTTTCAAGATGCATTCCTTGCAGATTATTTTGAGTAGCTTTAGACACAGAGACTTTTTAACATCAATAGATTTAACGGAGGCTTACCTCCAAATCCCCATTTTACTCCAACATAGGCAATTCTTACATTTTTCCTACCTTGGTCACCATTTCCAATAAAATAAAAAGAAACCTGGTTGAGCCACGAGGGAGGGTTACCCCTCGTGGAAATGTGCCCACCAGGTTACCAAGCATTTCACCAGCCCCGGGCCCGGGGAAGGGGCGGTGGGGTAGCAGTGATTATCCGGGAGGACTTAGAGCCGAGGGAGTCAACTGTGCCACAGACGTCCGGATGTGAATCCCTTGTTGTGAAATGGGGCCCTGGGAGGCAGTTGGGCCTGCTGATAGTATACCTGGCTCCCCGCCATACATCAGCGACCCTGCCTAAGCTCCTCGAGCTGATCTCATCGGTGGCGGTTGAGACCCCCAAACTTCTAGTGATGGGGGATTTTAACCTGCCGTCGGTGGGAGAAGCATCAGAGGGGGTTCGGGAGTTCATGGCTTCCATGATAGCCATGGACCTGACTCAAATGATTCAGGGCCCGACACACGAGGGAGGTCACACCTTGGACCTTGTTTTTGTCTCTCGCCAGTGGTTGAGTGATCTGGGAGGAGTGAATTTAACCATCACTCCTCTGTCATGGTCAGATCACTCACTCCTCCGACTTGACTTCCCTGGTGCTACCCCTCGCTGCGGGGAGGCGGAACCGGAAAACACTAGATGGTTCCGCCCCAGGCGCTTGATGGAACCAGACAGGTTCCAGATGGAGCTTGGGCCACCTCCTGCAGCCCTGACCCGCCCTCGTGTAGAGGACCTGGTGGCCGCGTGGAATAATGCGACTACCGGGGCCTTGAACCGGGTGGCGCCTTTGCGGCCTCTCCGGCGGCAACGATCCACCCTGGCTCCTTGGTTTACCGAGGAGCTAAGGGTGATGAAGCGCCGCAAGAGATGCCTAGAGAGTCGTTGGAGATCCTCCCGATCCGAATTTGACCGAGCACAGGTACGAGCCCATTTAAGGACGTACCTAGTGGCATTGAGAACGGCCAAACGTCAATATTGTGCTGCTCTCATTGCATCCGCAGAGAACCGCCCTGCCGCCCTGTTTCGGGTGTCCCGCTCCCTTCTGTTTCAGAGGCCGCGGGAGGCCCCTCTACAGGGTAGGGCAGAGGAGTTTGGGAAATATCTGCAGGATAAAGTTGCTCAAATCCGGAAGGATTGGGTCCCTTCAGTGGCCCAGTCAAGACGCCAGTGGCGAGTCTTGAGAAACCTTTTTGGGAGGAGTTTGACTTGGTTGTCATCGAGGATTTGGACAGATTGCGTGGACGACTGCGACCTACCACATGTTTACTGGACCCGTGTCCCTCCTGGCTTGTACTGGCATCCTGGGAGGTTACACGTGACTGGCTCCTGGGCCTAGTGAACGCTTCGTTGGGTGAGGGGTCTCTCCCGGCCGCCTTGAAAGAGGCGGTGGTGAGACCCTTGCTCAAGAAGCTTTCCCTGGACCCTACGGAGCTGGCCAATTATCGTCCTGTCTCCAACCTTCCCTTTTTGGCGAAGGTTGTAGAGAGTGTGGTGGCTTCTCAGTTTCCACGACATCTGGAGGAGAATGATTATCTAGACCCGCGCCAGTCCGGCTTCGCCCTGGGCACAGCACAGAGACGGCCTTGGTCGCGTTGGTAGATGATCTCTGGAGGGCCAGAGATAGGGGCTGTTCCTCTATCCTGGTCCTATTAGACCTCTCGGCGGCTTTTGATACCATCGACCATGGTATCCTGTTGCGCCGACTGGAGGGGTTGGGGGTCCGGGGCACCGTTTTGCGGTGGTTCGGCTCCTACCTCTCTGGCCGGACGCAACGTGTGTTGGCAGGGGAGCAGAGGTCGACCCTATGCCCCCTGACTTGTGGGGTGCCACAGGGGTCGGTCCTCTCGCCACTCCTGTTCAACACATACATGAAGCCGCTGGGTGAGATCATCCGTGGTTTCGGGGTGGGATATCATCTGTATGCTGATGATACTCAGCTGTACATTTCCACCCCGAACCACCCCAACGAGGCCGTCGAAGTGATGTCCCGGTGTGTGGAAGCCGTACGGGTCTGGATGGATGACAACCGACTCAGGCTCAACCCTTCCAAGACGGAGTGGCTGTGGGTTCCGGCTCCCCGGTTCAACCAGATAATTCCATCCCTGGCCATTGGGGGCATTCAACTCGCCCCCGTGGAGTGGGCGTGCAATTTGGGCGTCCTCCTAGATGCCAGGCTGTCCATGGATGAACATGTGACAGCCGTGGCCAGGGGGGCGTTCCACCAGGTTCGCCTGGTGCGCCAATTGCGCCCCCTATTGGACCGGGACGCCCTACGCACAGTCACCCATGCGCTGGTGACGTCTCGCCTGGACTACTGTAACGCTCTCTACATGGGGCTTCCCTTGAAATGCACTCGGAGACTGCAGTTGGTCCAGAATGCGGCCGCGCGGGTGATTATGGGGAGTACTAAGTACTCCCATGTGACACCTCTCCTGCGCAAGCTGCACTGGCTTCCTGTGGTCTATCGAGTGCGTTTCAAGGTCTTGATTACGATCTTTAAAGCGCTCCATGGCTCAGGACCTAGTTACCTGCGGGATCGTATTCTGCCCCATACATCCCTACGACCCATCCGCTCGCACAGAGAGGGACTTCTCCAGGTGCCGTCCACCAGACAGTGCCATGGGGCGGCACCTAGGAACAGAGCCTTCTCTGTGGCGGGCCCAGCCCTGTGGAATGACCTCCCCCCGGATATTAGGACCACTACTGACCTCCGCTCCTTCCGTGTCAAGCTCAAGACCCACCTTTTCCAAATAGCTGGCCTGGCTCTACCATAACTTTGTATCGCTCCTGATGGGTTTTTTAATTTAGTAATTTTATTTAAGGGGATTTTAAATTGTGTTTTTAACTGTCTTTCACTTATAAGTCAACTCTCCTCCATGCACATATGTATATGTCTCTGTTCTTTTTGTATATATGTTTGTCTTATGTGTATTTTTATTTGTTTTGATTGTACGCCGCCCCGAGTCCTTCGGGAGAGGGTTGCGGCTAATCAAATAAATTATTATTATTATTATTATTATTATTATTATTATTATTATTATTATTATTATTATTATTATTATTATTATTATTATTATTATTATTATATACGGCATTGCCCTTTGGGCTCTCCTCAGCACCTTGAGTATTCACCAAGGTGCTTGTGGCCCTGGTCGCGGCACTGTGGGAGGTACCTGTCAGGTTACAGGCATATTTAGATGACATACTCATGCAATCTTCATCACCTGGGCAGGCTCGAAGGGACCTTGTCACTACTATGCAGGCCGTTCAGGCCCATGGGTTTTTGATCAATGTACCCAAGAGTCATCTTCATCTGACCACTAGGTTGGTGCACCTAGGTGCCTTAATTGATACCATTGATTGTAAGGTGTTCTTGTCACTGGAGCGCCAGGAATCCTTTAGGTCATTAGCAATCCAGGTTGCCAGGGAACTCAGGAATTCTTTAGCCACACTTGCAAAATTGCTGGGCACCATGATGTCCGCCATTGGGATAGTTCCTTGGGCATGCATTGGACAGCTCCAATGGTTTCTCATGCCATTTCAGAGGAGATTTTTAAGCTGTTCCCTGGCCAAGGTTCGCATCCCACTGGAGGTTTCTCGCTCCCTCCTTTGGCGGACATCTCAGGCCATCGCCAGGGGCCATCTATTCAAGGACCAGGACTCGCTGACTCTCACAACAGATGCCAGCCTGTTTGGCTGGGGGGCACACCTCTAGGGCAGATGGCTCAGGGACAATGGGACCAGGTGGACTGGACTCACAGTATAAACTGGCTGGAACTGTGAGCGGTCCACCTGGTCCTCCATCACTTCAAAGACACAGTGGCGGACAAACACGTCCTAGTGTTGACGGATAATATGTCAGACAAGGCACATATAAACCATCAGGGAGGAACCAGATCACGTTCACTGATGGACGAAGCCATGCAGTTGGGACTTTGGGCTGAGAGGAACCTGTAGTTTCTCACCGCAGAGCATATTTCGGGGGTGGCAAACATCCAGGCGGACTGGCTCAGCCATGAAGTTGTAGACATTCCCGAATGGTGCCTGCACCCATCGATCTTCTGGAACATTGTGAACCGTTTTGGCATGCCACCCCCAAAACTCCCACCCCCCAAAACTCCCAGTCCCAGCTCCCTCGGTTCTACTCTCGGTTCCTGGTGCAGCGGTTGGAGGGGGTGGATGCCCTGAGATGCAGGTGGCCTCCGGGCTTCCTTTATGCTTCCCCCCCGCTTCCTCTCCTACCTCGAGTCATACAGAAAATAATGGGAGAGAAGGCGGGGGTGATCCTAGTCACCCCCCCCCACTGGCCGCGCAGGCATTGGTTTGCGGACCTGTGGACTCTTTCGGTGGACAGGCCCTGGAGGATCCCTTGGGACCGAATCTCACTCAGCCAGGGGGCGCTGGAACATCCCTATCCTCAGTGGTTCCAGGTGTCTGCCTGGCGCTTGAGCGGAGTGTCCTGAGGGAGGACAATTACTCCTCCAGGGTCATACGGACGATCCAGGCCACATGATGCCCGTCCACCGAACACATCTACGATTCCACTTGGCAGTCCTTCTGCTCCTGGTGTGCTGGTAAGACTTTGGACCACATCAGGGCCACCTTTCCACACATCCTAGAATTTCTCCAGGACGGTTTACATAAGGGCTTGGCCATTAACACCATCCGACATCAATTGGTGGCTATCTCTTCCGTTTTGACTTGTGGGGGTTCCCCTTCACTGTCCCAACAGCCCACGGTGCATTGTTTCCTTAAGGGAGTGTCCAATCTTAAACCACCTGCGGTGCACCGATATCCATCTTGGGATCTCCCCAGAGTTCTGGATGATCTTACAACAGCCCCATTCAAACCCCTTCGAGAGATTTCTTTTAGGTTCTTTACTTTGAAAGTATCCTTTCTGGTGGCCATCACCTCTGCCAGGAGGATCTCAGAACTACAAGCGCTCTCGGTCATAGAAGATCTGTGTGTTGTCCATCTGGACTGTGTGGTACTATGGCTGGATCCCTCCTTCATCCCCAAGGAGTGCTCCTGTTTCCACCAAGCACAGGAACTTGTGTTACCCAATTTCTGCCCCCATCCTGCTCACCCTTTGGAACACAAGTGGCACCCCTTGGATGTGAGGAGGGCTCTAAAGATTTACCTAAAAAGAACCTGGCCTTTTCAATCCTCAGAGTCACTTTTTGTATCTTTCCAGCCGGCATCTCTGGGCAGGAAAATCTCATCCGCCACCATAGGCAGATGGTTACGGGCCTGTACATCAATCCCACTCTATTCCAGTTTCAGGCAGATTGACCGCACACTCTACAAGAAGCGCTGCTGCTTCAGCAGCCTGGGCGGCCCAGGCTTCCTTGGCGGAGGTTTGTAGGGCAGCAACATGGGCTACTCCGTCCCTCTTCATCAAAAATTATAAGTTGGACGTTTTTGTATCTGTGGATGCAGCCTTTGGCCAAAGGGTGCGTTGGTCCTTACCTGAGATGCCTGTTCTCATAGGGTGGAGGTAGCATCCAGCCCCTCCCAAGGCAGGACTGGTTCCTTTGTTCAGGATTTTTCTGGTTAGGTTTTGTCTCATTGCGGTTTGTTATTACTTAAGTTCTTTTATGACTGACTTTTGCATTAGACTTCAATATAGGACTTACCTGCATCAGATGATTGACAATTTGACAGATTAGATCTCTGGAAGCGATGATGCATCGAGTCTGATTTCCTTCGTCAGAACTGGACTTTGCCTAGCAACAGGGGCGTGGTTTCAACAACTGTCAGGCTCAGTCCTTGCAATGAGTGGATGAAGGTCAACCCAGTCTGGATGCTACCTCCACCCTATGAGAACAGGCGTCTCAGGTAAGGACCAATGTCCTTTCAGTTTAAATGCCATTCTCAATCTGTTTCAAAGAAAATATAGGTAGCTTAAACCTGCTTAAATCCAGTTACTCTACGCATCTAATGAAATGAACTGCAGTTTACAAAAACATGCTTTTTAATACAGCGTGATGGCTCAGCAATTCAAGAAACTGAGATTGTCAGATGGAAAGCTGACAGTCCGGGTTCATTACTTGAGCACTGCATCACATGGTAAGCTCCCATTACTTGCCTCAGCTCCTGCCCACCTAGCACGAAAGCATGCAAAAGTGAGTAGATAAATATGTACCACTTTGGTGGGAAGGTAACAGTGCTCTGTGTGCCTCAGTGTATGGTCATGCTGGCCACATGACCACAGAAGTGTCTGTGGATAACACTGGCTCCCTCAGCTAAGAAACAGATGAGCATTTCCCCCTAGAATCAGATACAAATAAAGAGGGGAATCCTTTACCTTTTACTTTACTTACACTTTTAATACATTTTGTTAGTTGGAATGAGTATTACCAGATTCCCTCTGATCAATCAAAGGAAATTGAACAGACATAAAAGGATATACCAACATTCTGTTCAAAAAAGTTGTCAAAATTCAAGATATCTTAGAGGATGTTATAAGAACCTCTTGTACTTAAAGATTAGGTCACTACTCAATCCATTACTAAGTTAGAGGGCTAAAGGAACTGATGGAATATCTACCAAAATAGAATCAGTAGAAGGCCTAAGCAAACTATGTCAACTAATCTTGGGGAAAACATTGGCCAACAGATTAGAAGAGATAAGTCAACACACCAAACTACTTCTACAGGTACAACAATTAGAATTGATATTAAAAACAATGAAGCAGTGGGGCAGTGAATAGCTGTTCTCTGGAGCTGATTATCAACAGTAAAAAAACTAGAAGACAAGAAATACATCACAGCCTAGCACTTGCTAGAGTATTAATGACGACTTTTGCAAAGGTATTCAGGCGCTGTCACAGATTTGTACTTACAGAGATTGAAATCATGGAAACAATAGTTTTCTGTGTGAAAGTTCAAGGAAGTAAAAGTTGGACTTCGAAGAAGCAGGAAAGAAAGAAAGAAAGAAAGAAAGAAAGAAAGAAAGAAAGAAAGAAAGAAAGAAAGAAAGAAAGAAAGAAAGAAAGAGAAAGAAAGAAAGAATGAATTGTGGTATTGACCAAAAGACCATAGGATAGCTAAGAAAATTAATCCATTGTAGGACATATCAATCTGGAGTTTTCACTTGAGGCACAAATCTATTATTATATTTTAGACACATTGTGTAATACCCTAGCTCTCTTGAGAAATACAGGATGCTGGGAAAGGTGGAAGAAGACAGGAGAAGAGGATAACTAGCAGCAAAGATAAATTATTATTTATGAAATTTATAATGGCCATTGTTGTCGCACATAAGAAGCAAGTATTTGTGGTCTGGCACCGGAGGCACACTCAAATAAGAGTTCACACAGAGAAAAGTCACTTATTAGGCAAACACAGTTTGAGTTGAAGAGCAGATCACTATCCTTTCACCACAGCGAAAAATGATATTCAATGTGAAAGTAACTGAGAACAGTTAGAGTTGCACAATCTCCTCTTTCACAGACTTTTGGAAGATAGGGACAGGAAGAACTTGTCAAAGCAAACCATCGTATTTATCTCATTACACATCACATTTGTGGAGGAAATGCTTATCATTGCCTTGTACAGCAATGCAGTCTATAAGTTAATCATGAAGATACATCTATGTTTTATCGGTTCAGAAAGTAGAATTGATCAATTTCAAGGAAAAGAAAATTGTTATTGTTAGAAGAAGCAAGTAGACAAGCCACGAGAACCTGGCAAATTTACTTAATGCAGAAGTTAAACAAGATCAACCAACTTAAAGGAATCTTGATGAAAAAAATTCAATCAGAACCTTCTATGATTCCCTCCAATTGCTTATTCATCTTGCTAATGAATTAATGTTTTATTTCCTTGACTATAGCTTGATGATACTTTTTACTTTTGAAAATATTCTGCCACAAACCACATCCTCTGTAGTTTTCTTCGGAACAGAAACAAATCAAATCAAAAGGGGTATCTTGTGGGGGAAAGGCTCTTTAAACCTTCCCGGTAGGTTGATAAAAGCTAGAAGCTGTAGAAGCCGAGAGTCTTTCGAAGGATGCTTGAAACTGTTATAATGCAGCAGCGGTGGAGGTGATACAAAAGCTAATTGTCCAATTAAATTTTGCATCTGCTGGAGCATCTGGTTGCATCCAGTTTTGGTCATCATGATATAAAGAAATATGTTGTGACTGAGTGATATGTCACAGGGGTTACTTTTTGCTTTAAAATAACCAGCAGACTTATATTAGTTATATTAGTTGACCAACTTATATTAGTTGACCAATTCCAAATTATCCATCCATCCAAATATGGATTGGCCAAGGACTAAGTCCACTGGAGGGCCGATCTATTCTCCTTTGGAAACCCATTGAGCAGATGAAAAAATATGACACCAGGCTGAAAGAAAAGTGTCAAAATGGGAGAAATTAAAAAAAACATGTTTCTTTACTAATCCTTTCAGACTGGCAAGTGTCTTTTATGGATTATTACTTGAAAAAAGATGGTTTTCTAACAAAAATAATGTTGTCCTTCCCTCTGGAACACAATAATGACATATGTCAACCTTGTACTAGAGCAAATTGTGATCCTCGGATTCTGCTATTATATCATGTAATACTGAAATGGTGTTAGAGTAGTAACTGATGTCTATATCCTGACATGACCTGATATATGTATCAGTAGAGACTATGAATAAGAAATAAAATAAAATATTCACTTAAATGCAGGTCCAGGAATGCTCATAGTAATAAGGCAACAAGGAACGAGTTGTCACCATAATAGCATTCCATGGGGATAAGTGTAGGACAGGGGTGTCCAAACTTGGCAACTTTAAGACTTGTGGACTTCAACTCCCAGAATTCCCCAGCCAGCTGGCTGGGGAATTCTGGGAGTTGAAGTCCACAAGTCTTAAAGTTGCCAAGTTTGGACACCCCTGGTGTAGGAGCTGAGCAGGCTGAGCCCAAGGATGGGTTTCAATGTATCATCAGTTTGGAATCATTGTGCAGCCCCAAGTCCAGCCCTCCCACCCTTGAATTCCATTGATCCTTATCTAGTGCAAATTTGGCTTGACCATTAGTGGACCAGATTCTAATGTATAGGCAGCACATAATAAACTTTTAGTGTATTAAGCTTTGAACTCAAGTCCTGCACCTGACATTATGTTCGATTTCAAGTTCTGAATCTCAGCTGATAAATGGACATTCCCATACTCCACCCACTCCCAGGGGCCATTTGTGCTTGTGGTAACACGTTGCTTTGCTCTTGATTAGGGGCATCAATTCAACCTGAAAGAGTTTGAAAAACCTTGCACTAAAGTATACAAATGGGGTTAAAATAGAATCTTACTATTTTTCACAGGATTATTAAAATCAAAGCATAAAACTCTTTTCACTAGGAACAATCTGTTTCTCAAATAATGTAAAGTATTTTCAGGCTTCAGGTGATTTGATTTTTTTAAAAAAATAAATTTTGTTTCTTAAAAAAAAATCTAAAAACCTACACTACAGTGCTGGACTCCTTTGGAGTCTTTGGGCCATGTAATTAAACAGAGTTAAGACTTACTTTGAGATTGCCCCTGAGTGCTCTGAATAGCTAGCAAAGTGAATGATCTTTTAAAGCAGTTGACTATGGCAGTGAACAATCATATTTACGGGAGATGTGGTATTCAGAAAACTTTCCCCTCTGGTCAAATAGATTTAGCAGGTGTTTCTCAAACACTATAAACAGCACCTGCATAACTTCCTGACCATAGACAAAGGCAACAGCCATGCTCACAACACTGGCAACGGTCTCTCATTCATGTTGACTATATAGCTGTGGAAAACATAAACCCTATGGAGATTGTATACACAGCACCTGGAACTTTTCAAACAATGAAGGCAAAAAAGGGCAATGAAGTTCATGGTAGTTGCAGTATAAGGCCCAGTTCTTAAAAATGATTTTACACTGCTAGTCATTTCCAACTCTAGGGGGTGGTGCTCATCTCCATTTCAAGGCCATTGTATCAGCACTGTATGAAGAAATTTCCACAGTCCTATGGCCAGCATGACATCACTGAGCGTTTACCTTTCAACTGAAATGGCACCTATTTATCTACTTGCATTTGTATGCTTTTACACTGCTGTTGACAGGAGCTAAGGCAAGCATGGGAGCTCACTTTGTCTCTTTGAGCTTGTATTTCAAACCTGGGCTGCCAGCTGTCCAGAGCTCCTGATCTCCGTTTTTGGCTGTGACGGCTTCCTGCAACCCTCTGCCAGTGAAAATAGAGCTTTGGAGGCCACCAATGGTGCTAGCAAACTCTGTTTTTGGCTGTGGTGGCCTCCTGCAACCCTCTGCCAGCTCTGAAGTCCGTGGGCGGCCCTCCCAAGCTCCATTTTTGCTGGCGGAGGCACCATGGGCTGGATCCAGCCTATGGGCCTTGCATTTGACACTGTTATATAGGAACTTTTATTCAACCTGGCTTTCAATAATGGTACCAATATTTTTTCTCTGACTTTTCTATTTATAAGTTAAAAAATACATTAGCAAACAATTCAGTAATAAATGTTACTTGTATATACCAGTGGTGGGCTCCGGATCCCGTTCCAACCGATACGGTTGGAACGGGCCCGGCGGTGTCCACATGGACATGTGCAGGGTGTGCATATACGTGCGCAGCGTGCGCATGCATCTTAGCGCCTCCGTGAGCCTCCGTGATGCTCCAGCTACTCAGCAGAGCGTCACGCAGGTGCTGTACGCATGTGCATGTGTGTGAAAGCACCAAAGACTTAAAAGACCAATAAGGAGCTCGGGCGGACGGGTGGGCCCTCTGGAGCACCCTACCAGAACAATATCCAGTGCTCCAGGCAGGCTCCGGTATACCCGTACCAGGGCGTACAGCCTGCAACCGATCACTGGCATATACTGAAGTCTACTGAAACATGTCATACCTTCAAGGGATGTTAAAGATAATTTTCTGTAGGAGGAAATATTGTACTTTTCCACATATGACCATTTTATTTTGCAGTTCAAGCATTTTACTTGCACAGTTGTATAATTTTGAAGAACTCATTCAGATAAGTAACACAACTTGAAAGCAGCAGATATCATTAATATCACGGGTTTCTAACCTTCTGGCTTGCCTTGACTGCATTGAGTGAACAGGAATAGTCTTGGGCTGCATATAAAATATATAGTATAGTTAATGCATATAAATAACAAGCTTCCTTTATTTTTATATTATTATTTCTTTTATTGCTAGATGTTCGGGGCCACATGCAGCCCAGAGGCTGCAGGTTGGACATTCCTGATTTATATGCTTATAGTAAATGAGAACAAAAGCACAGGTGTGCATTAGTTGAAACACTGAGTTTTCTGAGGAAGTATCAGGCTGACGAAAAGAATGAAGGGACAAATTAATAAATACTTAATTAATTATACAAAGCAATGAACATTAGGAAAGTTTCTGATATCAAAACCAATGGTTTATAACTCTTCTTGTTGTTGTGCCATATCCGTCATCAGACATTGGTGATCATATTAGCGATCCCCTTTTTATCAACAGCTGCACGAAAAAGTGCTGATGAGTTTTGTCCATGATTTATAATATTATGATTTATAATTCTATACATATAATACTATGAAGCAGAAAGATGTCTTCTCGGATGGTAAGTGATGAGATTCGAGAAGTAGAAACAATATGGTGGAAGACAGAGTTATGTGTGTAAAATGGTTTGCCCTGTATACTTTAACCACTCTGTGGTCTTCATGCAGTTGAAGAAATATTTTGTTTTTTCCTGTCTAGTCAACTTTTATATAAGAAACTAGCTGAATATCCATTATCTGCTACGAAACTATGTGATCGGGCTTGATAAATTGACACAGCTTGAAAATTAGTGAGTAGTTACGATCAGCCTCTCCTCTCCCCTTCTTTCCCTCAGGTTTACCCCACAGAAGCCTCTCCTTTCCTCTCCAATCCCCTTCTCTCCATCAGGCTTGCCCTACCGAGGCCTCTCCTATCTTAACCCCTTCTCTCCTTCTGGTGGGCCCCATTGATTCTATCTCCCTCTCCCCCTTAGGCTTGCCTCACAGAACCTCTCGTATTTTCAGGTGGGGAGGGGGAGTAGAATGTCTAAATTCCCAGCCCGTAGGCCGGATCAGTCACGCGCTGACCACACCCATGTCCAAGTGGCAGTTGGAACAGAGTTCTTTTTAGCATCAGAATCATTTCAAAAAATCCTTTCTTAGCGAGCACCTAGAAGCCAAGAGGAACATATGTGCCAAATTTCAAATTTGTAGGCTTATGGTTCTGGAGATTTCATGATGATGCATGAGTGGAATAGAGATAAAGGGTTCTTTTTGGTCCTGGGACAATGAAAAACACAGATTCCATCTTCACTAGTTACTCTAAAAGGCTCAATACTACATAAGCACTATACCAAGCTAGAAATATCATCTCACCATTGCTTAACTTCTGAATTCTTTCCCAAAGTAATTTTTCTCTTCATTTTGCATTTCAGTGATATGGATATATTCCCCACATTTTCTTCTTGTCTTAGAAAATATGAGTGTAACGCCATCTTTAATTTTATTTGTTTTTATGCTGCTATAACTGGGGAAGTAGGCTAACTACATTCTTGGTAATGTGAGGGAAAGGAACAAAGAGTAAGACAGTATTAGTCATATGTTTAACACTGTCCATATTGTCAATCTAGTTTTAGAAGTAAAAACAAGATTTCCGGTTCACAGAATTAAGAAGACAAGTTTCTACCTGACTTATCTTAAATCAAGAATCAGGAATTTGGCAAGTTCAAATAATACTACAAATCACAGAATGTATTTTTTTTAAATTACACAATCCTTTGCCAATTAGTATGATGCAAGAACTGATGAGAGATGCAAATATATGTAAGGCATTAAGTTCACAACTTTTTTTCCGTACAAGGGCTATACTCAGCCTTAGCTATTATGTCAATTATTCTTTTCTGTCACATTAAAAATAATGATTTGATACTTTTGAAGGTTTTCAGGAAAGATCCCAAGTGCCCCTTGGATTTTACATATTGTGACTTGAGCTAATTTATATCAAAGATCAAAAATAAATGAAGAGATCGAACATTGAGGCTTTTCCTGTAAAGCTACATTATGTAGATGAGTAATAGTTACTATATCCCCTGAGGTGGGGATATTACCTGAGTAGAGGTAGGTTGCTGCCGGTTTGGTCCAGTTTGGCCAAACTTGTAGTGGCCCAGAACAGCTGAGAGCGAAGCGGTATGGTGGCTCTTTTGGCCCGCCCGCCCATGCTCTATACCTGTTTTTATGGCAAAAGTCAAATTGTGCATGTGCGCACAGTGTACGGTGCCTGCGCGAGCCCTGGCAATCATCTGGTTGTCACAAGGGGGATGGATTGCGCAGGCGCACACAGTGCGAATCAGGTGAATGCACTAACAGAACATGCACGCGCGATCAGCGAACCAGTAGTAATGGTAAGTGCAAGCCACCATTGCCATGCAGTATACTGCAGACTGCAAATATCAGCTAATAAATCAAACATACAACCACCTGCCATATAATGCCCCAGACGTAACAACTGTCAATAAGAAAGACAAAAAAGTCTTTATAAAGTTTGTTGCAGTACTGGATACAGCAGAGTTAGAAGAGAAAGAACTGGAGAAAATCACAAAATCACATGTTTTATAGTTTATGTGGCTTCTTCCTATATCATCCAGAATGTTGCATACATTAAGGGTATTCTGTTTTATAAACAAATACAAAAAGAATTACTCACAAAATAGGCAGGTTTATAGGGATATAAAATATTAAAGAGGAATTTAGAAGAAGCTGCCGTGCGATCTGTACATATAACCTTGACAGCAGGTAAGAACCAGAAATAATTCTTCATTCCTTGTTTGTAAAGCAAACATTTTTCTTGCCAGCTTTCCCACTTGATTATAGTTAATTATTAATTTGGATTTAGTCTGATATGCAGCTATGTTTATTTTTGCCTTGATTCTATCTGGAAAAAGCAGAGTACTGCTCCATAGAGGCTTATATGGCTGCAACTGTTACGGGAACTTATCTTTGCCAGAAACACACACATGATTAACCCCGATTCTAACACTGAAACTTTCACTGACAGATGGTGCCTAAGACATTGCATTATAGTTTCTATTTGTATGTATAAAAAACACAGGAGAAGTGATGAGAAAACATAGGAAATTTAAAAACCGGAAAACAAGTTCTTCTGGACTGCACTATCACCAGAAATTCAGTGAGTAGGAAAGTATGATTGCATTTCAAAAGCTTTTGGTGGAATACCATAGGAACCAGGCCACATTTATGTATTCCCACTCCCCCCCAAAAACCCTTTACAATGGAAGATCTCTCTCAAAATCACTGGGAATTCAATAAAGGAAGCAGGCTTTCGTTTAATCCTTCATTGTTATTTTTCAGATCTGAGGATAAACTTAAATTTTGGATCATCTTCCTTTTCGGGGAATATAGTGAATGGAAAATAAAATATATATTATGCCGTTTCACATTTGGCATTTACAGCACATTATCTACTCTAATGTGAATAAGAGGGGAAACACATATGGTGTTAGGGTTAAGAAAAACCTAACCTTTATTTCAGTATTTTGTGCATTGAATTCAATCTAAAATGAACATTTTTTAAAAAAGAAATGGCTGGGGTGAAAGAAGTGATGTGGGGGGGGGGGAAATCACATTCAGACAACAGTTCTCGATATCACTTTCAGTTCTCTCATTCACTACATCCCCTAGTTTCAATTCAACTCAATGGACTAATTGTCATTTTCAGTGTTAGGATTTTTGACAAACTCTATCTTTCCTCTTTGGACTTCTAATGCCTATATTCCAGCCAACGCAGTGGCGGGATTCAAATAATTTAACAACTGGTTCTCTGCCCTAATGGTCAGCTGGGTGGGGGTGGTGATGATGGGCGTGGCCAGGGGGTGTGACAGGCAGCACCCGGCTTCCTTGCACCGCCCTGGGAGCAAAAACAGGGCACGGGGTGCACGCTTCCCTCTCTGCACCCTGTTTTGGGCCTAGTAGGCCTCCCTGCATTTACTTGGGAGCCAAAACACGCTGTTTGGGGACTTCTTGAAGGGGTGGGGCAGGAAGGGGCAGGGCCAGAGAGCAATTTAACAACCGGTTCTCCCGAACTGACCTGAACTAGCTGAATCCCACCACTGAGCCAAAGTATAGTTATTCCTATTAGAATAAAAAAAACTGCTTAAAAGTCTAACTATCATGTTGAGATCTTATTTTTTTAAATAAACTTCACAAGCAATTTAATTATATGAAATATCACAAATAAAGATGTGCTGTAAAAGACTTCCTAATAAACCAAAATTTAATTTATAAACTGAAAACACTATACCTTTATTCAGAATGAGTACTATTCCAATAAAAGTTGGAATAATGTTGGAATAGCATAAGTATTTTTGAGTTTAAGAAATGAAGACAATTGGAATTTTAGTATTTTGTAGATTGTTTTAGATTGTTCTTAAATGTTTATTCATTAACAAGTAATTAACTATGATAATAATAATGAAATGATAATCTTAACTAGTAAAAGCAACTTGGATATAAATTGCAAATTGGGACTGGGAAAAAGACTTATACATTTTATTAACAAATTTTTGTTTAGATTTTGTTATAAAGGTGTAATCTTTTGGGGGTCTGATGAGAGGAGATGTGATATAAATAGTAAATAATTTTTAGCTAACCACAATAATAACAAGGAAATGTTAATGGATAAAGTTTAATGATTTATACATGTATTGGTATTGGTAAAAGCAATTGGATACAAGCTCTAAATAGTGAGTTGGGGAGAAAGGGGGGGGGAATGCTTAGATATTTTATTAATTGATTTTTTTTCAGAATATGTTATAAAGGTGTAATGTTATTGGAGGTTTATTGAAATTGCTAATGAATGCCAGTAGGTAGTTGTGTCTTTAAACACAAATGATTTCAGATAAAAGCATGTTTAAATAATTCTAGTTAAGTGAGAATGGCGTTACATTGATAGTAACATAAAGATTTTTGATTTAAAATGTACAATTCAATATGAATGAAGTATAAGTAATGATTGTGGTAGAAACGCACGAAATTTATTTGTAACCAATCGACACGCTTTCTACAAGATCTAATGAAGGATGATTGTTTTTGTGTGTTTTTGTTTAATAAAAACAATAAAAAAAATTCAAAAAAAAGAAAAAAAAAGAAATGAAGACAATTGAAATAGTTGGAGTGATTCTGCTCAAGTGATCCAAGTGATCCAATAAATATAAATTTCAACCCTTTTCTAGCACAGGTGATTAATAGTGTCTTCTAGCATCATTCCACCTTTACTGGGCTGGTACTATATATCTGTGATGAAGACAGCCACAAGGGCTATATATCAGTAGCAAGGAAAACTATCTCAGTCTATCAAGAGGGAAAAGCAATCTACCTGAGAAGATACTTCATAGTTTGTGAGATCTTTCCCCTCTGTTTTGACAAATAAAGAAGATGCTAATCTATTCATGATGCTAATGATGAAGCTGTGTTATGATTGCACATGGCCCCAGTCAGTGGTGGGTTTCTGCTGGTTCACACCGGTTCGGGCGAACCAGTTCATCACCGGACCGGGAAGTAACTTCTGGGAACCGGCACTGGCCCTGTCGCTCGATTGCCCTTGCTGTCCTGTCGCAGCTCGCTCGCTCCCCCACCCACCCACACTAAACTAGCCTAGCCCAGCCCGCCGCTCACTGATTGGCTGGAGTCCAGCCAATCAGTGAGCGGGCTGGAGGTGACCCGTTTAAAAGCGTGGCATCAATGGCCAACATTCCTCCCGAGCAGCTTTCGCATCATGCTTGCTGACCGGGTCCTCCATTTCAAAACTCCCTTTGCCTTCCAGGAGCTTGCTGCTTCCCTCAGGTAAGAAACTAAGTGTGAGGGGGGGCAGTGAGAGGCTAGCTTCCACGAGGGACGGCCTTCAGGCCTTCCCTAGCTAAAGCCGCTGGCTGGCGGGAGCGGCGCGGGCGAAGGGAGGCTAGCTTCCACGAGGGATGGCCTTCAGGCCTTCCCTAGCTAAAGCCGCGGGCTGGCGGGGGCAGCGCGGGCAGCGGGAGGCTAGCTTCCACGAGGGACGGCCTTCAGGCCTTCCCTAGCTAAAGCCGCGGGTTGGCGGGGTGGTGCGGGCGGCGGCAGCTAGCTTCCACGAGGGACGGCCTTCAGACCTTCCCTAGCGAAAACTGCTGGCGGAGGCGGCGCAGGTGGCGGGAGGCTAGCTTCCACGAGGTAAGGCCTTCAGGCCTTCCCTAGCTAAAGCCGCGGGCTGGCGGAGGCGGCGTCGGCGGCAGGCGGCTAGCTTCCCTACCTAAAGCCACGGGCTGGTGCAGGCAGCAGGAGGCTAGCTTTCGCGAGGGAAGGCCAAAAGCCCCCCGCCCTCCCTCTCCAGCCTCGCCTGGTTGGCTACGTCTGCCAGGCGACCTGCTTAGTGACAAACCTGGCCTCCTCCTTCCAGTTCAGTGTCTTACCTGTCCTGCTGCCTCTCTGCCTGTCTGCATCCATCCATTGCATCGGAGTCGGATCCATTGCATCGGGAGTGCTGCTGATTCTGTCTGCAGTAACCATTTTTTTCCTTTTATTTTTTAAATGTATTTTAAAATAATATTTTATTTATTGTGCATAGAATTTTTTAAAATAATTTTACTTAAAAGTATAGAATATTTTAAAATGGTTTACTTCAATTTATAGTGTGTGGATTCTTTTTTTAAATTGTCTTAGATTATTTTAAATAAGATTCTATCCAAAATAAATTAAAATAAACCATTTTTAAAAATTCTATATTCAATACCTTAAAATGTATTGTGCATAGAATTGTTTTAAATCGTTTTATGGTAATTTATTGTGTATGGAATATTTTTAAATTATTGTTTGTGGAATAGTTTGAAATTGTTACAGTATACATTATTGCTGTACCCTTAAAATGGTTACAGTATTGCTGGTGGAATAATGGTTACAGTATACTATTGCTGGTACAATACCATAAAATGGTTACAGTATAAATTATTGCTGGTGGAATACTTAACAATGGTTTTTAAGGATTTTTTTATTTATACAATCTCTTTTTTAAAAATTATTTTAGGACATTTTTATTTTTTAAATTGTTTATAAAATATATTTACTACAAGAAGGGTTATTCCTTTTTGCAAATGTTTTCTTTGTGATGCAATATGTTGCTTTTAAGTGTTCAGACCAGGTTTATGTGTCTCAAAGTGGCTGCTTTTCTATGGGCAGGCCAGGTAGGTGCAAGGCAGCTTTGCCAGATTTTGTGTTCACCCTAGTTGTTTAGCTAATTCTGAGGTGGTTGCTGGTTCTGTGAGCTTCCTGGCACTGTCCCTTATAATTTCCCACAATGCTTTGATGGTTTTTATTCCAGTGGCTTTGTCTTTCCTGTCCTTAGGGTTAGGGGTAAAAAAACTGGTTTCATTTGCAGTCTTTTTTTGGGGGGGAGGGAATTCTCATTTTTTGGTGTTTTCCTGGCACTGTCATAGTTTGTGTGGGTGTGAGTGTGTAATGTCCCGCAGTTATCTACACATTAATAATGATCTAGTAATATTTCCTTATACATTTTAGTGACCTTTCCTTACATAATTGGTGTTTTCTTTCATACTTTTGGATTTCTAATTTCTGTTTCTTTTAGTTAGCAATTGCTAAAACAAATCCCACGTGAAAAAGTATTCAAAGCCTTCTTGATTTTAATTGTCAATTTATTTATTCCTGCACATTGTAATATTTATTCATTTTAATATCTCTGTTTTTTTCACTGTTGTGCAAACACAATTCCAGCAGCTGCTAACATGTGTAAAATTAAATATATATTGTACTCCCTTTCAGATAGCCAGCAAAATATTTCTGGTTTTAATTCCATATCTTGCTTTACCATTGTTTCTAACCATTAACTTCTGAATAGCTACTCAGACCGACCTAAGTCGTGAACCTAATTCATATATTCCTGTTTTTTGGAACTAAGAACTAAATTTCAGAAAAAGGAAATAAGGTGGTGTACAGAAGACCATCAAGCCAGTGAGATCCTTCCTCTATAAGTAGCTGTCTTTATTGCTGTGTGTGCTGTGTGCTGGGTTCATCCTTGATATAGTAAAGTCTTGCTTTCTGGGTCTCTCCTTTGTGCAGGTTATTGGAGCAAGGTGGTGAGATGGTGGTGCAGAAGACGCAAAAAAGGACAGTAATTCTCCTTTTCTATTATTTTTTGTGCTTGTTTCATCCTAATGCAGTGCATGCAATTCAAGTCTTGCTTTCTGTGTCTCTCCTTTGTGCAGGTTATTGGAGCAAGGTGGTGAGGTGGTGGTGCAGAAGACCAGCAAGGCAGTAATATTCCCTCTGTAAGTAGCTGTCTTTATTGTTTTGTGTGCTGGTTTCGATGCAGTGCATGCAATGAAAGAGTTCATTTCTGTGTCTCTTCTTTGTGCAGCCCATTCATTGGAGTCAGTTATACTGAAGACTGGCAAGAACAGTCATCTTCCTTCTGTAAGTAGCTCTTTTATTGTTTTTGTACTTATTTTAATCTTATTGTAGTTCATCCATTGGGGCAAAGAATTCAGTGACATCATCTTGGCCACTCCCAACCAGTCACATGGGCAGGAAGCCACTCCCACCCGGTCACATGGGCGGGAAGCCACTCCCACCCAGTCACATGGGCAGCAAACCACTCCAACCCAGTCACATGGCCAGCAAGCCACTCCCACCCGGTCACATGGCCAGCAAGCCATTCCCACAAAGCAGGCCACACCCACAGAGTAGGTTCCAAAAAAATTTGAAACCCACCACTGGCCCCAGATGAAATATCTAGTCATTTATAAAATAGAATTCATCTGTCCAATTGAGATGAGGCCAATTAACAAACTATTACTGAAAAATAAGCACCATATTTCTGAATAATGCACACTCTGTTTAAGTTACCACACAACTGTCTCCATGCACAACACCGGATAAGATAAACAATATTTCTACTATTAGTTTAGGTTATTGTTAATGATGGAAAGTTCACAGGCTATTTTTTAACCAGGATAAATGTGTACTGACGTTTTGAAGAAATAGAATAAACTCAGCATGATTTATAAATTCATTTCCATAACAGCTAATTAGATTGCATTCCCGATTTCTAATTCATCTTGTCTCCCAAAGTCCTTCGTCATTAGAAATTTAATCAGAAGTAGACATTTAAACAAATTATTCACATTATTCAAATTATTCAGTGCATTCGTTGCGACATATAGGTTTGCAAACTGTAATTGTAGAAGTCCCTTATTTCTATAACCAGAGTCTTTAAAAGGTATAAAAAGATCAAATGTGGTACAATTAAAATTCAGTGGTGTCATCCGAAAGAGATGTCTCTCATTGACTTATCTGTTTTGATAGTGAGCCTACAACATTCAGTAAAGTTCTTTGTGTTCAGAAATACAAAATTAATTTCTAAGAGAAAATTGTCTTAAATAAATAAAATATTGACACTGTTAAAATTTGTGAGATCTACCATTTGCAGATGAATGAAAGCCACAAATGAATGCTTTGTGAGGAAACAGTATCTAAAAGGAACAATTGCAAAATTGAGGGAGTAGTAAAAGTGTTCTTCACTAATAAAGGAAGTTCACAAAATATTGGTAAGTTCGGTGGAGTAAATTCTAGGTCCTGAGTATACATTGTGCATACTCCTGGGTCAACAGCAAGGATTTACCACTTTTGTAGAACAATGTAATTTTCATGAATCTCTCTCAATGCCTTAAATAAGACTTTGAACAAATTGTCTGGAATGTGGCAGGTTGGACATAAGTATTTAGAGTGAAAATTAACCTCAAAAGGGTGCTTAATTGACTGACTGACTGACTGACTGATTGGATTTACAGCCCATCCAAATCAGCCATGACTTGGGGCAGCATACAGAATGAAAACAGTATAAAATTCTAATAAATGTAGCCCAGATATAAAAGGTATCTGGAGAAAACAACAAGACCAAACAAGCTAATAATCTCACATGGAGTCTGCCGGGCATACTAGCGCAAGGCTTGGGGGAAGGGCCAGGTTTTTAGAGTTTGTTTAAATAAGCTCAGGGGCAGAGCCAGATGAATCTCAGGGGCATGTTGTTCCAGATGAGAGGTGCTATGAGAGAGAAGGTCTGCATCCTGGGTCCCATCAGATTTAATCAGTGGGATCTGGGGCATGCCTACTCTGCTGGATTGCATAAAGCAGGTAGAAATTATGGAAGTTAGAGGGTTCCTCAGATAACCAAGCCCTATGTCAGCGATGGCGAACCTTTTTTGGCTCGCGTGCCATAAGCGGGGGGAGTGCAGGGGGTCGTGTGCGGGCGTGCCGCACCCATAATGCAATGCGCGACCCCCCCAGTGTGCATGTGTGCACTACAGGCGCTCCCCCCATTTTTACATGCTTTTTTCGCCCTCCCCAGGCTCCAGAGGCTTTATATGAGCCTGGGGAGGGTGAAAACAGCCTCCCCCGCCCCCCGGACGGAGGTGTCAGGGAAGCCTCCGGAGGCTTCTCTGACATTCCGGTTTGCTCGGAGGGTCGTTTTGAGCGCTCCAAAGGTGTCAGGGAAGCTCATGAAGCTTCCGGAGGGCCTCCGGGGGGGGGTGCTCTTTTCGCCCTCCCCAGGTTCCTATAAAGCCTCTGGAGCCTGGGGAGGGTGAAAAATGGCTTTAAAAGAAGGGTGAACTCAGCTGGCCAGTGCGCACATGCGGGCTGGCCAGCTGACAAGGCAGCACCTCGCGTGCCCTGACAAATGGCTCCGCATGCCACCTGTGGCACGTGTGCCATAGGTTCGCCATCACTGCCCTATGTGATCACCCTTTTGCTATGACTTAAAATTGCGTTTAAAACATTGTTTGCTAAGAAGTGAAGGAAATTCACCCACAAAACTTATTAATCTGAAGATTCTCAATATCTTAAAAATAAATTAACAAGCAATTTTCAAAAGTGATTAGAAAAGGAAGTATGCCAACCCAGTGTCCATAAAGGTGCCAACCAAGGTTTGGGTGAAGATGCCATTTCCTTGTCTCTCAGAGCTCTAAACTCAGCGGATACTGCTGTCTTGTGATCTCCATGCGAGGAGCAACTGTCCGGAGCACTTGTGGGCAATCTTAGGTCCTTTTCTTGTTCAGAGAGG
The DNA here is from genome assembly GCF_964273705.1 of Natrix helvetica. Taxonomy (NCBI): domain Eukaryota; kingdom Metazoa; phylum Chordata; class Lepidosauria; order Squamata; family Natricidae; genus Natrix; species Natrix helvetica. The sequence continues at coordinate 100,821,561 of NC_138549.1, read as the reverse complement.
AATCTTGAAGAGCCAGTTCACTCACCGGCTCTTTATTTCTCCATGGAAAACATCTTCAGTTTGCCATTTCTACCCTGGAAGTCATTTCCAATTTACTGCTGATCTATCAAAATAATTATAAAACCTTTCCGTGAAGGAAGAGTCTCTCTCATTCATAGGCTCCTATTACCTAACTTTTCTCCACCATGATAAGACAGTGTTATTTTTTTCCCCTTTCTAGCAAGTTGGAGTGGGAACCCTGGTGGGAATGAAAGTGCATGATGAACCAATGTCCCAGCTTGTCCTGCAGTGAAACTATACAGCTGACTCCATTCCTGTCCTCATTAGCGAGGCAGAATAGATGGACTGTCAGGGCAGAGAAAATTATACTTGCCTGGGGGAAAGTGTCTTAAAATGGTTGCATGGATAAGTTAATTGCCTTTGCCATAATGCCAGGCAGAAAAGAGGGCCAGGAATCTGGTTGATGAAGAAATTTGGTATAAGAATGGATTCTTATTTATTCTTGGCACTTAAAAAATGGTTTTATTGTTGATTTTACTGTTTGTCTTTGCCTAATGCTAAAATAATGGAAATTAAAAAAAAAACATTACAAGCCTTTTCCAAAAGGCAAAAAACAAGGGTAAACATTGCCAGATTAAGGATTGAAGCTGTGGGTTCATGCAAAACATTACACAGTGATTTCTGGCGGCCTTTTAGCTCTGCTCAGAAGCTGAGCAGAGAGATCAGAAGAAAATATTACTCGAATATCGAATGCGTAGGTAGCAATATTTGCAAAAATCTCTGGTCATATGGTGCACCCCATTGCATGGCTGCAGAAGGAGAAATGAGCTAGATTGGCATGAAAGCAAGGAATGGCTGATTTTAGTGCAAAGACAAAGCAATGGTAATAATAATTACTGGTGGTAATGATTGAAAAAAAAAACCCAAGTCACCAGAGCAAGGGTACTGCATTTAGGAAAACGAAAACAATTTATAAAATGGATGCAGTGCTCAAAAAAATATTGAATTATCATTTGAAGCAGTCGCATTAGACACCCCTCCACCCCCATTTGAAAGCACCCTCCATTTGAGAAAAGAAAATTAGTTTATTGCTTTCATTTAGAGCAGTTTACTTCTGTGAGGCAAGTACATTTTGAGCATCATCTGCTGCTGTAATTACTTTAGAACTCATTATCATGGAGACTACAGAAACATACTGTACATAGTGTTAGCGATATGAACAATACATGTTTCAGTCTGGCTATAGCATTAGCAAGTCAAACGGTGCACTGAAACTGCAAATCTAGCTAAATGTGTTTATTATGCTCAGTTAAGATTCTGTGGGTCATGACGCTTGTAAAACTAAGGGCTGGACGCTAATCAGGATTTGCAATAAAATTGGCTCCAAGTTTATTAGCCTTCTGAAAGTGTTTTTTGTTTTGTTCTATAGTTTAGTATAACAAAATTTACCGGGCATTTCTGATGCTCAAAAAAGCATATGTGAAAAGTAAACTCATTAAAAATATTTAATCACTAGTATGGGAAAAGTGTGCTTTTAGTTTTATTATCAATACCCACAATGTAGAGATAGGTAAATGCATCCTTTAAATACTGTTTTGGAGGTAGGCAAACAGATGCATGAGTTGCCTTTTATTTCTACTTAAACTGTTTCCATGTAACAAAATAATTTACAACCATAATATAACATTTCAGGAAAACAATGTAATTTGTTTTAATGATAGAATGATGCCCTGCTCTTTGAGGCTTAATTAATTGACAAATCCAGCATATCTGCATGTGAAGGTCTTATCTACTTTTTTTCACTCTCAAGCTGACTGCTCATAAATACATCAGTAATAATCATTATTTTTTTTTAAAAAAAGAATCTTTTCTACTTTTGGAATTTTTAACAATAAGCTTTAATTGCAAAACTGTGAATGTTAAATCTGAATGGTGTAACTTCTAATCCATCTTTTCCTCTGTCATAAAGCTTGGTAAGTGACCATAAGTTCTCGTATTTTTCAAATTCATGCTTCCCAGTTCCTGATTTATGATGCTTTTCATGCACATCTGACTTATGCTACTCCCAACTAATCTCTTGCACTCCTCCTTCAGGACCTCCCTAACCTGCACCCCACTGTATCCTTCTCAACCTGGGTTGTACCCTTGCCTTCCGCTTGCTCCCTGCCTTATCCAGAAATAGCCACTTACCAGTCTGCTGGATTTGGATTTGAGATTTCCTGTTGTCTTCCCCACTGTTGTCCACTGTTGTCCTCCCTCAAATTTCCCATGAGCAAAATAAAAGGGGAAGCAGCAGGAATTCTAGGCAGGGATGGAGGAAAGGGAGAGCTGAAAGAAAAAAAAGGAAAAGGAGGGAGGAACAAGGAGGAAGGTTCTTTTTCTTGTTGTCACTGACCACATGCTTCATGTGGCTGGGCTTTGACTTTGTTACAGCTCTGGTCTTTTCATATTCTGATCACTCTTTTGGCTGAGTACTGGCAATCTAAAGTCTTGCTCCCTAATGAGTCTCCCTTTGTATTTCAGTACAAGAAGAATTCCTGATAAACACACTTTGTTGCAAAGAGAAAACTTACATTGTTTTTTCACAGTAGTTTTTCCCCCCTGTAACTTCAAAGAGGCAAGGACTTCCATGCCTTTCTCTTAGTTCCTTCTGCCTTTCTTTAAAGCAGGGGTGTCAAACTCATGTCATCATGGTACGTCACGTTTTTTCCCCTTCGCTAAACTGGATGTGGGCATGGCCAGTGCGTGACGCATCTGGCCCATGGGCTGGGAGTTTCACAGCCCTGCTTTAAAGTAATGTTTTTCTAACCTGGCAATCTTATGAAGTGTGGACTTCAATTCCCAGAATTCCCCAGCTACCTTTGGAATCCATTTATCTACAGCAGGGGTCCTCAAACTTTTTAAACAGGGGGCCAAGTCACGGTCCCTCAGACTGTTGGGGGGGGCAGACTGGCTTGGGGGGGGCATGGCTAGGTGGTCATGTGACTGGGTGGGGGTGGGTAGGTCATTTGACTGGGTGGGCATGGCCAATTTAACAGTCCATTGAACAATGCACACAAATTAAACTTTAATTTGTATTGCTCCTGGGGGTGTTTTATTTGCTTTTGTTTGCATATTGTTTTTTTAGTTGCCTTTTCTTTTTACTAGATCATTTTTTTCAGTTGTTTAGGAATCTAGTGGTCCACTTCAGGAAACTCAGTTTTGCAGCAATTCTTTTCAGCCCCAAGGAGCTTAGAAATCTCTTTGTCTCTGTCTTTCTCTCTTTCTGTCTCTGTCTCTGTCTCCCTCTGTCTATCTATCTCTCTTTATCTATCTTCTGGAGGTGGGGGGAGATGAAAAATGGAAAGTTTTTGCGGGTTTTTTGGCCTCCTGGGACATCCCGTTTTTCACCCTTCCCCACCTTTAGAAGCATTCTGTAGCCTAAAAACAGGCAAAAACGCTCTGGGGTTTTGGCCAAAAACAGCTCATCTTTTGGCCTCCTGGGGTGTCTATGCACCCCGTTTTCCACCTCCCCCACCGCCAGAAGCATTCTGCAGGCCAAGAACAGACACAAACGGCTCATTTTTCACCGTTTCTGGCCTCCTGGGGTGTCTATGTGTCCCATTTTTCACTTTTCCCATTTCCAGAACATTTCTGCAGGCCAAAATTGGCCTTACCTTTCAGTTCCAGCACGTGGGGCTTGCAAAGGTAAGTCCTGTGCTTGGCCAAAGGGTGGGCGTGGTGATGTAAGCAAGGCAGCCTCGTGGCTCTGTGTGGGCTGGATTAATGGCTTCGGTGGGCCACATGCAGCCTGCGGGCCATAGCTTGGGGATCCATGACGTACAGCCTTTCTGTCTATAATACACAATTTACTTACCACCTGAAAGGTAGAAAAAATACCTAAACAATTGTCAAATCCAGGTGCCCCTGAACACAAGCAGGTCTTTCGAACAGTTTATTTAGGTGTTTGCAGATGCTGACTCATCTCTTAATAGCACTTATATTTTTACATAGAACTAGGAAGTGTCTCCACAGTTACTACATAAAGTAATTTAGGCTGAAACATTAGTGGATAATCACCTAGTGAGCAATGTGATTGAGTAGAGATGAAAACCTGGATCTTCCTGATCTAAATCTAACACCTTAAATTGCTGCTGAACAAAATACGGACTGAGGTTTTATAAACATAGTCAGATAGTGTCTGAACAAATTGGTAGGCAAAACATATGTGATATGAATTTGCTGTGGAGAGGGAGAGGACAAAGTGTAGCACTCAACTATTGATTAAAGCTACCATCGAATGTGTTTTCTTAGTGATAACAGTAGGAGGTAGCAAAACAAAATCTTTCTGCATTTTATTAGAAAGTGACAGTTTCCCAATGACTAACAACGGACTCACTGATTTAAGTTTTGCAATCAAAACTGTTCTGCTGAAGAACATCCCTATTCTATCCACTGAAATAAACAAATGCATCATGAAGTTCTGCTTTCCTCTTAGCAAGTCCCAATATATATATACTATATATCACCATTATCCTGAAGTGAGCCTCCCTCCCTCCCTCCCTCCCTTTTCTACAGCTGACCATCTCAATCAATGACTCTGGATGGCTTACAGTTCCAAAAGTATAAAAATAATAAAGCGCCCCAAATAAATATACAGCAGCTGAGATACTTAGCCCTTTAACAGTAAAGCCAAGAAACATGGTCCTGTAGGAGGTTAGCACCCACCCCTCTCCTAGAAAAATGAAATATCCTGGAAATATTGAAAATGCGGAATATTATATTCCCCTGGATCAGAAATGGGGAAACATGCTTTTAGGTAGGAAGCAGACTCACTCTTAATAGCCCCCACTTTTGTCAATGGGTCAGTCTATTCTACATAACAAATATCTCCCCCTTCAGCTCCAGGGTGATGGGATTAAGGCATGATAGTATTAGTCCTTTGCCCATCTCACCACAGGGCACCTGGAAAGAAGCAAGGCTCAACCAAACCTGGATTCAAGACAGCCTACAGAGTTGCTCCTGCATGGCCCCATGGGAGTCTGACAACCTATCAGAATACAAGATCAAGATCAAAGGCCAGAGAGGGCACAAAACCAGGAACTTTCAGGCCTTCTTTCTTTCTTCTTCACCCAACATCTTAAAGCATGTGACCCTCTTTTCTGTTCAGGAACTCAACCCCTGTGATTCAGTCCACCATTAAACCATCTTTCCAAGCAGCCTCCATGTTTCCAGTGTCTCTTTCCCCATTTGGAACTGAACCCAGGAGAACATTTCTTCCAACAATCCTTAATATAGTCAGCACTCCAGGCTTTGGAACGCAGTCACATTTTTAACGTCTTACAAAAGGTCTAGAGCAGAGAGGTGGGTTGTCAAATTTTTTTTACTACTGGTTCACTCGTGGATGAGCGTGTGCTCGCACATGTGTGCAACATGTGTCCGGGCAGATGGGTGGAGCCTCCCGCTGTCCCTACTACAGGTTCACACAATATGTGCCAAACCAGGAGCACCCCACTTTTGGCCTAGAGGGCATTGACATTTCTGAGGGGAGGATATTCCACAGAGCAAGGGCTACTTCAGAAAAGGCCCATATTCTAATCTCCGACAGCCAACACTTTTTGGCTAACAGGATCTGCCCCTTGCCTAATCTGCTAGATTGAACTGGTCTCTTGGAAAAAGACGGTCCTTCAAGTAATCTAATCCCAAGGTGTACAGCTGAAATCCACATAGTTTAAAGTTCTTAAGGTTGTGAAACCTGTAGAGGATGATATACTTACTACACTGGTATCCCCCAGCATTTGTACCAAGAATAATAATTAAATGTTTTCTAGTTGTTCATGTAATTATGTTAAAATATTTGAATGGTAAATTGAAATTTCTGAATAAATCTTTCTATGGATAAGATTAACTAAATTACGTCAGTGAAGGACTATTTGCATATTGAAACTAACACTGATTGAAAAGATAAAACCAAGGAAACGTCTATTTTTATTATATACAAATTTTATTTCACTTACTGTTTAATCTTTACTGAGCATTTCCCGTAATATATTTAGATTTTATGCACTGCACTTCCCACATGTAATATGTGTCAAAGATAAGGGTTTTCAGAAGTTTTAGTTGAATATGTAATTTCGGTCATATAATTATAAAAACCTTGAATTAATCTCTGTGGTTGTTTTGACCATAATGAGATCACTACTATCTAGGCTTTACAAATCTGGCTTTATAAGATTTTACTAGTTGTTACTTTTCAAATGTACATTGTTACATTTTTGATTCAGCAACTGCAAATGTGAATTCTCAAAAGCTATACGGCTGAGTGAAAATCATGGGTCATGTATTCATATAAAATATTTTTAAAATTTATTGTGACAAATTTCAGGCAAGACATTTGAGCTCAATTTTCCAATAAGATCTTATGTGCCAGAACATCTGTTTGGCTTTTGTTCTTATAGTTTCAAATGTCAGTTATGAAATCTTGATGGATTTAATTTAATATTTGGTATTGCTTTTATACCACTCACTGTTTTCACACTCTAGTCTCTCACAAAGCCCTGCTTTTGAAAATCTGAAAAGACTCGGGGAACATGCTGAGCCAATCAATATTCCCTCCAAATCGCTAATAGGAAAACTGAATCATTTGACCAGCATCTTGTCTCCAATTACCACCATTCCTGAATTGATAAATACATTCTCACCTCATCACTCCACAGAAGGGCCATAAAATAAATTGCTAACACCTCCATAATTGCAATACATGCTGTGTACATTTGGACCATTGGAAAGGGGACAGAGAGAGAGAGAATGAGTAGTTGCAGTGAGAGAAGCTTTCTGGCTGCAAACACACCATTCCTTCTGCCCAAAAATGTGTTTTGCAAACTGTGATAGTGAAAGAATAATATGTTAGCGTTTGGACATAGCTTTTGCTGTGATTTCTTGGCTGAGGTGAGGGAAAGACACATTCTGAATTACGCCATAGGCACCAAGAGCAAATCTCTTGATTGTGGAGAATAATGTGGAAGTAAAAACTTGTTTATGTTTTAAGTGTTATGTGGCATGCGCTAAGCAAAGGTAATATAAGGGAATAATATTATAAACTGCACTGCATCTATAAGTTTAGCAATCAGTTAACCAAATCAGTCAATCATTTGTTTTGAGCAAGGTTACAGTAACATCCGCTGGTTAGATAAAATAAAAAGTTTGATATGCAAATATATCTTACAGAGTTCTTAGCAGATCATCACTGCAATTTTTAAAGAAATAAAATTTAGCTCTGCACTTTGTTGAATCTAATGAAATCTGATGGTTTTCAGAGGGCCCTGAGGAGTTTGGCCAAGACCCTGGTCTCTTCCTAGAATAGAAGAACACCAATGCACTTCCTAGAATAGAAGAACACCAATGCACTTTGTGAGATGCCAAGTAGTAGCCACTTCCCTCTTCCAGATCCTCTATTGCTCCTTGATTTTCTATGAAACTTAGGGAGCTGATGTACCAGAGAAGGCTAATGCTAATGGAAGAAGAATCATCTTAAATCTGACCAGCTATTGCTAAAACCTCATGTCTTGCGCATACGCAAGGGATGACATAGGCAGCCACATGTTTTTATCCTCTCTGTTGAATACTACCCAGTGGCCTTTATAAGGTAATTTGTGTCCTGTCTGAGGGAAGGAGGATTTCTAGCCAATCTGACAGGATACCATGAAGAATTCTTGTGGTACAGTGTTTGTAGACAAAACTGCTCAGGTATGAACCAGGTCAGACTACATCTAGACAATCCAATGCCAATGGAGCTAATTTGACACCATTTGATGAAGTTACCTGAGAACAATTTAAATCTGACAATGCTTAGTTAATGGCTAAGGCTCCCTGTAATACCAGTTCTGCTACTTCTCAGCTGGAATTTGGACCTTTTGGTTGGTTAAGCCTCTTGTGGGTGATGGGATGTTGGAGCAAATGAAGGGAATACTGTTGATATACAAGATAGGGTTTTTGGAATTCCTTCACGAATCCTTCTTTACATAGAATGGGCTAGAGGCAATTATGGGCAGAAAGCAAGGTATGCAAAAACATATCTATTAAATATTGTTAAAATAATAACTTCTTTCATACAGGAGGTTGAGTAGAACAAGAGAGAATAAAACTTTTTCGGAGCACTGGAATGTTGTAGTGGGTCTGGAGCAGATAACCCAAACTCTTTCCCTCCTGTACTATTTTCTTAATAACTAAATATAATGCACAAAGGGAAATTAGCAGGTGAGGAGCATATGGTTGTGCCATTAGATGACCAAAAAAAAAAAAGGAAATGTTTTTCAAATAAGATGAAGTGACCAGAAAGAAATTGAATAAATTCTGTGCATCTGCCATTATTACAGAAAATATATGACAATACCTTCGTGTATTTATGTTCTCAATGACACAATTGGCACAGTGAAAGTAAACTGAGGTAATAAGTCTAGACACTTGAAAAATTATAGCCACAAATCATCAAATCCTGATGGCATATACACCTCTGGTTTCTTAAATAAGTCAGATGTAAAATTGTTGACTTCATAGTAAAAATATGTAACTTTCCCTTCAAAGAATACCAAACAATCTGAAAGTAGTTATGTGATACTTGTTTTTTTTAAATAACAGGGAAACCAGAATACAAGAACAAGCCTTGCTGAAGGGAAATTATAATGGACCCTTTCAGCATTTCTGCAAAGTTCACTGTCTTTTTTATATACAATGATTTTATTTTCCAAATCTGCCTATCAACAGAGGAAGAATTTCTCATGCCAGAGTGGCATTTTCATAGAAAAATTCTTAGAATGGAATTTTTCAAAGATGAGAATTAATGCTTTCACAAGCATTAATGTATCGTGACTTTGCCCATTCTCTATTATAGTATGCTGTATGCTGTATTCATATACTTATCTGTGCATTTCTAGACAGAAGATTGTCACACCACATATAATTAATCACAGATGGTTAGTTTTTTTATTCACAGGTCTGTTTATTAAATATATTTCTTTCAAGGACACATTGCTTTCATGAATCAGTTTATATAAAACTTCAAAATACATCTAATGCAACAAACTGACATTGTAAACCATTAAATAAAAACAGCAACTCAACATATTTCATGCAAGCACATTAAAAACCAAACTCCAAATGGAATTTAAAAAAATAGTGCTTTTTAAAAAGGCAGCAATTTTAAAAATGGTATCTGGGGAATGGAATTTCCTAAACCTATTATTTACAATTAAGTTCTTAAAATTCTATATGTTGGCAATAGGTTCAAAATAGACTTGTGCAATAAAATCCACATACTTGTTTCTCTTTGCAAAAATAATAAAAGAATACAATAAACATGACTGTCGTTAACTAAAGTACTGCTGTACATAGCAACATAGACCAATATCAAGGACAAACAGAGTGTAATCTCCTCTTTGAATAGTCTTTTTGATTGTTGGATTCACCTACCTTTGTAAACCCCTAAACTTAGATTAACAAAATAAAATAGCTGCATACATATAAAATATTTTGTCTAAGGGAAACATATTTTAGCTTAACATGATATTATTCCTACAACTTGCTAAAACAATAGCTAGATTCCTATAAATTCCAAATCATAAATCACACAGCATAATTTAGACAATTATGTGAACTCAGCCTTTGAGTATGTTTTAAAATGTCATACATTTAAAAAAGGGGCTAATAAATGGGGTAATTTTTGTGTACAAGGGAATGGACATATTCTTTTAATGAATACAATTGAACCTGTTTCACAACCACATACGTACATAACATAGAAAGGAACAATGAGTCGTGTCCTATGGAAACTTACATTGGAAGATAACAGTAACTCTTAATAAATGCTAGAATTTTCCAGGCAATCCACAATCTGTTTAAAGATATTTCCTGACACAAACAGAGAAACAGAATGACCAAGGGCATTTTGTGATTACTAATATATTCTCCCTTTCATCCTTATTTGAGCATGTTCAGCTTTTTTTAAATTGTTTGCAATTTATTTGGCAGTTGCCTCATTTTGGCTACAATTCTATCAACTTTCAGGATCCAGTACTCCACTGTTAGCCAAATAAATATAATTGCTCTTCTCAAGCCTCTCTACTAATTTTACAGTATAACCACAATTTCACTCCCAAATCCTCATTTATCCATGGAACCATGTCAAAGGATGTAGACACCAATATCCTTCTTATATAAATACAGACATACTCCAACACAAATTGTGTCATATTTCACATGAGTTTTGCTTCATATGCACCTTATGAATATATAAAGGAGCAAACTGCCTGTTTGTGAACCCAACAGTGCGATAACTTATTCTTGAAGAGATGATTGGCCTTGAATAGACCTAGGAAGATATAATTTCACATTTTGCACAACATCTCTGACAGGCTCCAGATCTTTCTCATTTATTATTTTGAATTGGTTCCTTCTTCTGACAAGAATAATATCTGTTTACTTACAACTCAACTGGCATTAATTTAGAATTGTGTAACTCTGGAAGGATGATTGTTCTTCCATCCAGACAGTAAGCCTCCCCCTTCTCTGAAAGGAATTTTCCTAGGGAGAGCTAAATGGTAGTTTGAAAAAGAGGATTAATTGGAAAATGTTTACAACTTAGGTTGTAAACTGTGGTAAGCAGAACTATGCTGGAGTGGAGTATCTGTTTAGGTGTTAAAAACACAAGTGAAGGAGAAAGTTAATCTGTTGTTGGAAATCAGTTGTATTTTCACAGTCTTGTTTCACTTTGTTGAGCAATGTAGGTTGTGAGCAAAACTTTTTGATTATTTCTGTGTCTTTTTTGTTCCTTGCTTCCCGCCTATCTGTCTTTAACTATCTCTTTGAAGTTTGTATACCACATATCCTTTCTCTAGCCAATCCAGAGGCTGGCCTGAGCGTTGGATCTTAGCTTTGATTCCCATATGTCACCATCTTTGGCTAGAAATAGTGAAATCCAAGTCCAAGACATCTAGAGCACATCATACATTAGCATCATCAAAAATGACCATAATTTGGATATGTGTGATAGAAAATAAATAATTTTCTTTTGGAAAGGCATGACCAATGTACCTTATCCATGCCTAAAAGATAAACATTCCTTTGAGTCAAGCTTGATTACATGGGCAAATCAATCTGGTTTTCTTGACAGCTACTTTTTTCAGCAAGGCGTTTTACAGATTTCCAGATCTAACATACAATGCTGTGTTTTTGTTTTTTTGTGGAATCTCATTCATGTACTAATAAAGCCCAAGCCTGTTTTTTTTTGCAGCAGCAGCAGCATCAGTGGTAGGTAGGAAGGGATCATCCAAAATCAGCTAGGTATTGTTTTGCCAAGTGTCAGGCAGATACCAGTCAAATGGTTCTTTGGAGGATCCAGAAACAATGAACAACCAATACATAAAGAAAATTTTAAGCTTTATTGTTTAACTGTAGCAGGTAAATTGAACAGAAACCTCCAAAGGCAACATACCAAGCTAGATATTCTTCCTTCGGCTGCTGGAAGCCCTGTTTCAAGCAGTGGAGATATTCCAAAGCCCTTGGTGAACAGCACCGGATGTTCAAGTCTGTCACTGCGTTAATTGGTTTGACAACTTGTGCTTATATTCTAAGTTATACAGTAGACTGAACTGTTTCTTATCTGACAATGATTAATGCGCATGTCACACAATACGTCACACATTCTTTCCTTTCCTTCTGATCTTCTGTTCGCCTGCCAAGAGGACGCAGGCACATAACTCTGCCAAAAATGTAGTTAATTGAGTTAGCAAGATTTGTATTTTATTTTATATTAAAATGTTTTTAATTAGAACACGCTCCGGGTTTTATTTCTGCTTGTCTTCAGAAATATGCTGCTAGGAGAGCCAACGGTCCACGCCTCATTAATTCAGGGTGGAACTTCCCCTGACAAAGCCTATGCAGAGGCTCATTCTTAGTGAGCAATTTTTAGGACTTTTATTAAAATTTGGCACCAAGATGAACATTTTATGGCCTTGCTTCCCAGATCACAAGACTGCAAGACCTGAATGTGCCTAGATAACTCTGAGATGCAACTGAAAGTCTGATAAGACAGTGCTCTTCACAGCTGTGTGAAGATTCCCCAGTATTTTTCAGCAAGAGAAAAAAGTAAGTTCAGAACTGGCGATAAACTTCTATACTTTTTCTAATATGAAGTGGAAATCAAACTATGTCACTAAACTTGAAATATAATGGTTTTCTAAAATGCCTCTTACAAGTATGTATTAACAACTGTTTGTGGCACCAAGATAGGATCTGCTTCAAATGAACATCGTTTCCCATTGGCTTGTGAATTTTTCAAAAATTACTTTCCTAAAAATAAAGTCACAATTTTACAACATAGTAGAAACAGAAGAAAAAAAATATGTTTAGATAAATTAGTTTTGCAATTAATTGTAGAAAAGTACAATTAACATAATTTGGTTATTTAAATAATTGATTTTATTCTGTTTATTTTCCTTTTTTTTAAACAATTCTTGGGTACAATTAAATGAGGAAACATACTTAAGAAATATAATACAAAATAGCTAAATAGAATAAGTTAATAAACAGAAAACCTGAGGAAATAAATCATACTGCTTGGATGAAAAGGACAACTAGACCTTATAGGTGCCATTACAGCTGCAAAGCTAAAAGCTTAACAAAAAGTTAAATAGTACTTTGTCTTAACTCCAGTGATCCTACATATCTGTTATAAAATATTTTATTCAACTGAGGAAATTGAAATAATTTCATTGGAACTAATTTGGTTGCAGAGTCCTTGGTGCTCTCTGAAATTTGTTTTCATGCAAAAGTTGCCTTATCAGGCTCAGTAATGTTTTCAGTGCTGGAAGGGAGGGGGGGGTGGCTCTCTGTTTATGTATATATTATAGTTGCTTGCCCTGTCAGTGTTGGTAGGGGTGATGTTTTTGCCTTGATAATTCCTTGATTGGACTGTTGTTTACTGCTTGATTGTCCAAGTTGGTAGTTCCTTGATTAGGGTCTTGGTTACTGCTTGTTTGCCTGGTGTTAATCCTTTTGTTAATTTCTGCTTGTTTGGGTTTTGATTGCTGGACAGAATGTTTTCCGCTCTTTTTGTTTCTTTTCTAGCTTTTAATTATCTCTTTTGAATTTTATGTAAATATGCTTGTTGACTTCTCTGAGAACTAAATTCTATGAAGTCCATGCATTATGCCAACATGTATATATTATGTAATGTATATTTCTCTAATTTAGCTTACCTAAATTTTAGATTATAACTATTGCCATACGTGTCCATCTGTCCAGTGATTGTAGTGTGTGAGGGTGAATGGAGTTCAAAAGAATTGGAAGATGCCATATACAGAAAGTCTGATTAATCCACATTTTTGCTAATGGTCTATCTTATATAGAAGGATGCCCAGTGAAAATTATACTTAATTTGTAAAATTAATATTGGATTAAAACATCATATGAAATATTTTAACGATAGTATGAGCCTACATTAACTATATTTAATAAAAATACACATATATGTCAATATATATGTAATATGGATTGGTTTCAGGACACATACGTCATTGAAATAATTGAGATTTTAGCCTGGTACTTCCACATTTATTTCAATAGAATACAAATTTGACTGTTTTAATTGGACCCAAGTGACCCAATACAGTCAGTAGGCATATAAAATAAATGGGCAATTTAATATAATTACTGAGAAAACATCCAAATATGCACTACTGCATAAACAACTACTTCAGAACAATCTCTATTTGGAATTCAGCAACATTTAAATATAATGGTATTATAGAATAGATTACACAACACACTAAAATTTGGTTGGTTTAACACATTTCTTTTGGCTGGGTTCTTACAACATATTAACAACACCCCCCCAAAAGCACACATTGACTTGATGCAAGGTGGGAATCAGTCACATGCCCAATCCGATCCTCAACAGAACACTCTCAAATTTGGCAAGTTTTTACTAAATATAAAATTTGACACATCTGCAATATTGCACAGGCCCTGGAAACATGATTATTCCCCAATGCCCCCTGATATTGCAATAGCCTATTTCCATTCATAGTTCTTGCCCCCAAATGCAATGTTGATTACCAGAATTATTTTAATTGTGGTGATTTCATGGACACACAATTTTCTTGGCAGCATTTGAGAACTGATTTGTCACAGCCACCTTCTGCCATTTTTTTAAAAAAAAAAACACCCTAGTCTGTCGCCTTGATCTAATCAGGTTTACCCCCGCTTAGATAAATTTAAATTAGTGAATTAAAAAAAGAACTCCACTTAACCTTAACTTCCCCGCAATTAATTTACAGACACAAATGGACATGTGCTGGATGCCCAGATTCACAGTAAGGAAAACACTTGAGCTAAAAGAAAGTACTGGTATGAAAGTCGATTCAAACTGTTGTACGTCTGATTTTGTTGGGTAAAATGATATGTTGCCCTTTCCATTTGTCCTGAGAGTAGCATGAAATGGCACGAGCTACCTGACAAAACTTCTGCACGAAGATCTTCCTAAGCAGCAAATAAACCCAGGGGTCCAGGATCTGATTCAGTGAAGCCAAGCGGATATGGGTTAAGGAGAAATTGCATTCTGGCTGCTGTTCTGTACTTTGGGTTTGGTTACAGGATTCTCTGCATTGATTCATAGGGTTGGGGTTAAAAGTCACTTTCAACATTGTCACCTAAAAAAAAAGAAAGAGCAAAAAGAAGTATGCTATTATTACTCAAAGCAATACTTTAAATCATTCTTTTATACCATGGCTGGCTGGGGAATTCTGGGAGTTGAAGTCCACAAGTCTTAAAGTTCCCAAGTTTGGACACCCCTGTTTTATACAGTACAGGTAGTCCTTGACTTACAACCATAATTGTGACCAACATTTCGGTAGCTAAGTGAAACATTTAAGTAAATTTGCCCCATTTTATGACCTTTCTTGCCCACAATTGTTAAGTGAATCACTGCATTTGGTACGTGAATCTGGTTTTGTCCATTGAAGTTTGCTTATAAGAACATCACAAAAGGGCATCATGTGACCTCAGGACACGGCAACTGTCATAAGTATGAGTCAGTTGCCAAGTGTCTGAATTTTGATCATGTGACTATGGGGATGCTGCAATGCTCGTAAGTGTGAAAAACAGTCATAAATAACTTTTTTCAGTGCTGTTGCAACTTTGAATTATTGGTAAGTGAATGTGTAAGTTGAGGACCACCTGTATAATAGTAATCTTAAGGCAGAACAATATTCCTGTCTTGTGGGGAAGAGCTGTCCTAGTTGCTTGAATTAAAGAGTCATAGGAGAAGCATAGTATGACTGAGTAGCTCATTCAGTGATGCACTTTCTTCACAAATTCTTCTTCAAGTTCCTTTCTGGCTGCTCTGAATCCAGAACCAAGACAGTTGCATCACTCTAAAATTTAGTGTGAACTTTGATACATCAAACCCAGAAGATCTCAAGAAATCCACAAAGAAACTACTGAGAGTCTTGTTTTTGTGGAACAAGAAAGGCATTTTGCAAGTTGAGGATTTGTGTGTGTGTCTGCTTAGCTGTACCATCTTGCTTAACATACTGCTTTCAAGATGAGCAATGAGATAACCTGTATACCTTATATCAGGAGAATGTGATGGCACACACCTTAATTTCCTTTGCCAGAAATAGATACTGAGAAACCGGAAATAATATATAGCTATTATAACTAATTAGCTATTATAATATTATCCTTCATACATTTGCCCAATCTTTTAAAATTGGTAACCATCATAGTATGTTGTAACAATTCATTCTACATAGTATTAAGTAGGGCAGGCATTATTCTACTTGGAGGGAGATCACCAGGCATTTCAGGGCAACAAACAATGCAGGGAAGTAAAAAAACAATTCTCTTCTGTATGGTTGCCAAAAATTTGTAGAGATAGATTTGATTACGGAGGTGATGGCTGCACCATTGGAAGACTTGAAAGGATATTAGGGGTAGATCATCTTAGAGAAAATCTTTGTGGTTGCTACAAGCAAAGAACTTGATAGAACAGGAATGCATAAAGTTTCCAGAAGGTGTGCTTGACTAGAAGGAAAAATTTTCCTCTTTTCTGTTTTCAGTTACATCTTTTTCTGCTTTGCTAGAAGGTATCAGAATCTAAAATTGGGAAGGAGGAGATGGAATTCTCCTTATCCACTTTTTAAATTCTCCTTTTATTGATAACTTTTCTGAACAACATACTCTCAAAGACTCTGTTCCTTCTTTTTTAGGCAGTTATTCAAGTCCTTCAGTAATTTTTGGTTGCTTTTTCTAATATTTCTCCAGAAGAATGGCAGAAAGAATAACTATAATTGTATTATTCAATTTATACCTATATTAAATATATGGCTTTGTTAAATATATGCCTATGTTAAATATATGACTCTGAGCTTATGGCAATTAAAATACAATATAAAAATACAAAACAAATCCAGTTTTTAATATTGCATATGTTAGAAAAATCTTGCCAATAAAAATTATTTTTATTTTAAACCATCTAAATTCAGTTCTGTCATAAATCCAAAGACTTCTGGTATAATCGATTTTAAAAAGAAATTCATTATTTCCAATTACTTTTCTCTCAACTATATTGATAATAAAAATATTTTGCGGGTTTTAAACCATTATGAAAACCAGCTGAATCAATAAAGAAATCATTGTTGGAGAAATAAATACATTCACATTTAATCATAATTACTCTCAGGGAGGAAATTGCCTTTTCCTATACCCTATTATCTTATATCCTTAGAATCAGTCCATTTTCTTCATGCAATAATTCTGAAATTATATCAGTTAGATATAAACTTGCAGTTTGATTCTATTTCATGCAGACAAGGAATATATTCTGATAAAAAGCTAAGTGGTATTTATTTTTCCGTGAATTATTTGGCATTCATTTTTTTTTTACCCTCAGCACTTTCTGTAATTCTCCATTTCCTTCATAAATACTGAAAGTACAGCTGCCTTTTAATTTAATTCTACATGAAAGGGATAAGGACAAATATAACCAGACTATCAGATTTTAATGTTACATAATTTTTTCATTAAGACATTTGTTACAGAATATTCTGAATGGATACTTTTGTAACTAATATTAACCCAACTGGTATATTCTGTTCAAATAAATTAGTACAATATGATATTGTATTACATGTATCATACAATGAAGCGGCTGTATTTAATTCCCGTCAGGCAGAGATCACCTGACCTCCTGCCTCCTTTCTTTCCTGCTTCCCTACAAATAAAAGCATTGTCATAATTTTGACCTTTTTTATTTTAAAGCGTGAGCAAATTTTTGAAACCCATTTGTTATTAATTGCGCATCACTGTATATTGTACCTATGCACTAGCTGTATTTGTGTAACATCCTTAAGTTGATTGCACCTGGGGCATGACATCATGCAATAGTCAGTCAACTGCAAGATTACTCAAGAGCAGTTTTCATTAAAAACATGCTCAGGGCTGTTTTGGTTAAAGGATCCTCCCTTATTCAGCCATGTCATGCAAACAAAGTCAAAGGTGTGGAACAGTTGCCCAGCCATGCCAAATTAGCCTTCTGAGAAAAAGTGGAGGATATAAGTAAGGATATAAGGCAGCCAGGGTTTCTGTTACAAAATGCACTGAAATGTGATGGCCCTCAGGCATCAACAGAATTTCACCTCACACTGATTGCAGGTATTCCTCCTGGAAATGCTTACAGCCAGCAGTTATTCCAAATGAGAAAAAGAGTTTCTCCTGCCCAGCTTCTGAACACATATCATGTATTTTCTTTCAGTTCAGTCAAAAAATATTGCTTGGGGGGGACAGTTTGCATAACTAACTTATATACGATGAATCAAGAATCTAGATATCAAGATTGAAGTGTGTTTGACTATTAGTAGCTCTGGTTGGTGTTTAGGCTGTTGGTTGGCAATTTGGTTGCAAACATTTTGTCACCATTTTGAGAAGACATCGTCAGTGGGTTTTGAATTGTGCTCGTCTATCAGAACACAGGTCTTTAACTACCGTATCTTTTTAAAGACCTATCTTCTGACAGACGAGCACAGTTCAGAGTGTACTGACAATATCTCCTCAAATGGTGATGAAACGTTTGCAACCAATTTTCTAAGCTCGGCGCTCAAACCAACAGCCTAATCAAACACATTACTTGCATATGTTGTATTTTGCTCCCATCCTATTCTTACCTTCTTAGTTGCCTCGTGCACCCCTGGAGAGTTTGCTGAGGTTGGGTTAGATCTCTATTGTTTCTTTCTTTCCTTTTTTCCCAAGAATGTTTTCTTATCATGGGAAACTATATAACTTTGCAGTCAGGGTCCCACCAGAGGGATGATACTGAATACAGACTGATATAACATATGCTGTGGGGTGGAAATGGGGAAGAAGGGAGGTTGTAACCAGGGTGAGTGGGGATTGTATGTTTTTGTGTGCATTGGAGTGCTGGATTGGAGTGCCATTTCCCCCCTTTTTTAAACTCTTCCCCCCACTATGGTATATGCCTTGGTCTCTATCTGCCAAAGGGAAATGGATAAGTAGTTACCTAAAGCTTTACCAGTAGTTTCCTGGCAAAGGGATTTTGCAAAGTATTTCATACAGTTAGTGCCAAGCTGCTCGTTTGTGTTCCGAATAAGGTGCTTGTGAGTCAGTACCTTGGAGTCCCTGTTCAACTCTGAATTAATACATTCTCTTCTATTAGCTAATTTATTTTTTATTTAAAACATTTATGATTCTTCCTGAAAGCCCCTCCAAAGTGATGTAAAACCTGGAAGTCAAATTAACCTCTTATGAAAATTTTATAACCATCAAATTAAGCACAAACCATCTTTAAAATAAACTAGGAAAATTAATTCTATATAAAAGCCATAAAAATGAGCTGAATGAAACAAAATACAGTCCTTGATTTACAACACTTCATTTAGTGATTGTTCAAAGTTACAGTGGCACTGAAAAGTAACCTATGTCCATTTTTCACACTTAAGAAATAGCAGCACTTTGTAGCAGCCCCATGATCATGTGACCAAAATTCAGTTGCTTGGCAACTGGTTCACTGATGAGTGTTGCTGTGTCCCAAGGTCATGTGATCACGCTTTGCAATCTTTTTGGCCAGCAAAATCAATGAGAAAGCCAGATTCACTTAACAACTGTGGCAAGAAAGGTTGTAAAATGGGGCAAAACTCATTGAACAAATGCCTCACTTAACAGAAATTTTGGGCTCTATTGTGGTCCTAGGTTGAGGACTACCTGTATAAAACTAATCTTAAAAATCATTAAGAGTATATTGTATATTGTGTGGTGTACCTCTTACCTTCACACACTATTTAAGAAAAGAAAGAAGAGAGGGAGAAGGAGAAGGAGAGGAAAAGGTCCCTCATCTGTTTTGGTGAGGGAGTCCCTAATTTGGACTCTGCCACAGAAAAAATATTAACAAAAGATGAGACTAGGAGAGAGGAAATAAAGTGCATGTCAATGTAAAATATACTAAGAGTCAAAAAAACCACAACCCTATAATTTAGGTGCACAAATCTGGGGAAAATAACCAAGGTGGTTATGACTTGACCCAGTACATTAAAGAAGCAAGATTGGCATATTATGGTTCGAATGTCAAATGTTCCTGGATGGTATTTGGGGAAAGCAAGGAATTTGATAGCATGAGGCACTGATACATGGCAAGGATAAAAGTGAGCTCTGGCTCTCAGCAGCTCCAACATCTGGTCATAGGTTTCCCATTGCTGTTTTGTTCTTTCTGGAAGTTTTATTTTACTTGAAAAAAATAAGACTTGAAACTTTTTCTATTAATCTGAATGACTGAATTTATTACTTTTTTTTTACCTCAGAGTTTGACGATAATGCGGAGACAAAGTGCTAGATTCAGGTAATGGGGATTATGGGAATTAGATTATGGGAATTTTTTTGTCCTTGAGACGCCTAGGTTTCCTTCACCCAGTCAGAAAACACTTCCTCTTTTTTCCTTGTTAGCAACATTTATCTCAAACAAATTTCAGCTGCCAACAGGGTAAGGTTGCGACTAGCACCAAATTACGTAAGGTTTTTTTAGAACAGCAAATGAACAAAGTTAATTTAGGAGACATGTATTTTTCCATTTGGAAATTTGTATCAATCTTCCAAATTCTCACTGGGAAACTATGTTCTATGTTCCACTGAGGCTCTGGTTTCTATAGTGAAAGTCAACATCTACAGGAAATGTCAACATCCATACCAAAGATAAAACCTTTTGGTGTTTGAAATGTTCAAGAGTGTTATTATATCACATCCACTAGTTATTAGGTGATTCAATGATTCAACCTACATTTTGAAATACAAAGGATAATAATGAAAATGACTTTTTGTTTGCATGTCTCATTGAAGTTGCAGTTATATGCATACATTAGTCACTTTAAGAGCTTTAACTCAGTGCGTGACAGATTTAAAAAAAATAACAAGTCAGGGTCAGTTCAAGTCATCTTGATCATTTTAAAGAGATTAAAAAAAATATATCTCCAGATCATTGGATATTGTCATATTCTGGATATCCTAATATCTATAAACATGCTTTAAGGCTCTCAACAACTAATAAAACTGTAAATACTGTTTTGATAAATTCTAAGCACATATTAGGGACATATGCTTTCATGGTGAGGCTGCAATGGGTAGATATCATTAAATTTATGCAAAAATAAATATATTTAGCTTTTAGTGGCTGAGAATTGCCTACAGCGAGCCAAGATTTCCTTACACGCTGACCCCATTGCATACAACATCATGAGACATGTGTAACAGTGGTGGAGTTGGCACTGAAGTACTGTACACTCTATCATTAGCTCTCTCCTTACTAAGGGTAAGGAGACATGGTCACAAGACTGTACACTCTATCATTAGCTCTCTCCTTACTAAGGGTAAGGAGACATGGTCACAAGACTTTTTTTTACTGCAATGGCTTAACTTGGCTAGATTGCCAGAGATAATCTATATGATGTAATGCTTAAAACTGTTGGATTGGAACAAGGAAGATCCATCACCAGCCATGGAAAATAAACAAGTGATTTGGGGCTAGCTACTCTTTCAGCCCATCTTAGCTCACAGGAACATTGTTGTGGAGGAAAAGTAATACATACAGCACTATGCTCTGAGTTCCTGGAGGAAAAATGAGATATAAATTTAAACTTATTTTGTTCAAATAATTGGAAAAATGTGGTATAAATTAATAAAGTAGAGCTGCAAATAAATGGGCATGTAGCATAGATCAAGCCATACCTACACTATATTGCCAAAAGTATTCGCTCACCTGCCTTTACTCGCATATGAACTTACTTTTTTGACCATTCTTCCAGAAGCGCATTTGTGAGGTCACACACTGATGTTGGACGAGTTTACGTAGCCTACCACTTTGTGGCTGAGTTGCTGTCGTTCCCAAACACATCCACGTTCTTATAATACAGCTGACAGTTGACTGTGGAATATTTAGGAGCGAGGAAATTTCATGACTGGATTTGTTGCACAGGTGGCATCCTATCACAGTTCCACGCTGGAATTCACTGAGCTCCTGAGAGCGACCCATTCTTTCACAAATGTTTGTAAAAACAGTCTACATGCCTAGGTACTTGATTTTATACACCTTTGGCCATGGAAGTGATTGGAACACCTGATTCTGATTATTTGGATGGGTGAGCGAATACTTTTGGCAATATAGTGTATATGCCTTATAGTCAAGCAATTAAATATTTAACATATTTCTGTCGTATGTATGAATATAAGATAAAATAGCATAATTTATAATTCACTCATCTTAATTCTTCAAATCTATTGGCAGTGTTTATCATAACCTTTAGGAAGTGCAGCATTTCTTAGGCATGTAGGATCAGTTTACATGGTACAAGGGAAACATCAGAATGAAATCATGGTTTCTTATGATACAACAATCATTGATCTCATTTGAGATGGTGATGAGTCTGCATACAAATGGCAGGTTGGACAACTGGCCCTGTGGTGCAACCGGAACAATATGGAGCTGAACACACTTAAAATTGTAGAAATGGTAGTGGATTTTAGGTGAAGGCCTCCTATTCTACCACTTCCTACAATATTAGACAACACAGTATCAATAGTAAAGACCTTCAAGTTTCTGGGTTCTATAATTTCTCAGGAATTGAAATGGACATATAACATCAAAAACGTCACCAAAAAAGCCCAACAAAGAATGTTCTTCCTGCACCAACTCAGAAAGCTCAGACTGCCCAAGGAGCTGCTGATATAGTTCTATAGAGGAATTATTGAGTCTGTCATTTGTACTTCTGTAACTGTCTGGTTTGGTACAGCAACCAAACAGGACAGCTACAGGCTTCAATGAATAGTTAGAACTGCAGAAAAAATAACTGCAACCAGACTGCCTTCCACTGAGGACATGTCTAATGGATGAGCCAGATAGAGAGCTGAGAAAGTATCTATAGACTTCTCACTTCTTAGAAATAAACTGTTTCAACTCCTCCCCCCCAGGACACTGCTATAGGGCATTGCATGCTAAAACAACTAGACAGAAAGACTCCCCCCCCCATGACATCACTCTGCTAAATACTGTACCTAAATCCCACAGCATTTTCTTATGCCTAAGAATATTTACCCATGTACCCTGTTTCCCCCAAAATAAAACCTCTCCAGATAATAAGCCCAATCGGGCTTTTGAGTGCATGTGCTAAAATAAGCCCTCCCCTGAAAATAAGCCCTCCCCAAAAATATTGTGACATAGCAGCAGCCATGAGGTGACCATGCTCGCCGCCTCTTGCTCCTCAAAAATAATAAGACCTCCCTGAAAATAAGGCCCAGAACTTATTTCGGGGGAGGGTCAAAAGAAAATAAGACCCTGTCTTATTTTCGGGGAAACACAGTAGTAGGACTGTATTGCTATTATCCTTCTCATCTTTCGTATTATCTTCTCCTATTGGTATATTATGATTATCACTTGGTTCTTTGTATGTACACCGAGAGCTTATGCACTGGAGACAAATTCCTTGTGTGTCCTATCACATATGGTCAATAAAAGAATATTCTATTAGTACTAGTACCATTACTGCTGCTGCTGCTGATTACTTAGTATTATTACTGATATTGTTATTGCTACAGCTATACAAGAACTCAGACCTATAGCTACCATTAAAATATTTAGACTAAAAAAGGAAGTATCAGTCATATATATATAGGTTAGTAGGCTGAATGCCACTGAATGCTAGTGTCTGAATGCTCCTGCAAATCATTAGGTGTGCAGTTTTTTTTTCTATACCAAGAGCTGCACTTTGCCTCTGAATGGCACATTTCAGAAAAAATTTGAATGCAGCAAGTTCAAATAGCCTGTCTACTCTTAAGTCTACAAGCCATAATCATTTTAATTTGTAAAGGTGTGGGTTTCTTGGAAAAACACAATTTTACAGTGTGCAGGGATATGTGTGTGTCAAATAAAGAAGGCAGTGTTGTGTCAATACAGTGGAAAATCTGTCCCTTTTATATGTGTTCCATAGTGTCACATACAAATACAAAGGGGTAGAGCTTAGTATGTGATACTGCTTTTATCATTTTAATGAAAGCATTAGATTATGCAGATGTCTCTGTTTACAGTCGAATTTGTTTTCCCATCACTGTACTAGAGGAAAAAGAGCTGCTTCCCTGCACAACTTGGAGGCTGGTCAAGATTAGAAAGCTAATTCATATATCAAAATGAATACAAGGTACTATAATAGTCATAAATGGAAATAAAATGCCACGAATGACATTTTGTTGTACTTGTTCGTACAAATATCCCAAGCAATTATTATTTTTTTGCTGTCACTGGTAATGAAACTATTTTGAAGTAATGTGTGTAAATTCAGTTTTTTCTTTGCAAAGTGCTGCTAGGTTTGGAGAAAAGGCAAAATGTTTAGTTCAATACAGATTATGTTTGCTGAATAAGATAAACAGAGAGATATTCAGATTTAAAAACTATCATTTATTTTTAGTCCAAATTAATCTATAACTGAAGTTTAGTCAAACTAACTAGCTCTATGATTAAATTATCCCATGAGTTCTATGACAGAGCGATGAGATTAAGAACAAGTGAAAATGTGCCATAATGGATTGCAGACTAATTCACTCACTAAACCTCATTAAAACCTTTTTCTCTGATACTTGTGGGTGAGCCTTCAAGATCATAAGTAACACAATTAGGAAGTTAACAATTGAAGATAAGGTTTTTCATGTATTTATTTATTAAATGAATAAAGTTTCCTATAAGTAGCTCCCCAGGAGCAAAAACTGCAGATTAAAATGCACAGCCCTCATCAGTAGTAGAAAACTAAAATGAAATACCACACTGATTGCATAGAACAAGGTTCTTTGCTTTGGTCATGGTTTATGACCCTTAGGAGATTAAAAGTAGATTGGAGAGAGGTTAGAAATTTGGGGTGGGGTGCTTGTGAGCAAAATCACTGTTAGAACTTGCCTCTCCTGTTCCTGGAGAAGGCAACATCCAGCTTGTCTCAGCAAAGCTTGTAATGAGTTTTGATGAGCGTCCAATGCTAATGATGGGGAAAATTGCTTGACAGTTACCTACTTCTACTGTGGCCTTTCATATACATGTAATCTTTGGAGTACTTTTGGAAACAAAGTTCAGCATTTCTGCCCACTGTTCAGATTTCATCTAATATAGCAGTGATGGCGAACCTTTTTTGGCTCGCGTGCCATAAGTGGGAGGAGTGCAGGGGAGTCATTTGCAGGCGTGCCACACCCATAATGCAATGCGTGACCCCCCCAGTGTGCATGCGCACACTACAGGCACGACCCCCCCATTTTTGCATGCTTTTTTATCCCTCCCCAGGCTCCAGAGGCTTTATAGGAGCATGGGGAAGGCGAAACAGCATCCCCCCCCCGGAAGCCCTCCGGAGGCTTCAGGGACCTTCGGGAAGCTTCCCTGAAGCCTCCAAAGCAATCAAAATGACTCTCCGAGCAAACTTCCGGTTTGCCCATAGGGCCGTTTTTTGCGCTCCGGAGGCTTCAGGGAAGCTCATGAAGCCTCCGGAAGGCCTCCAGGGGGGCAGGGGAGGTTCTTTTCGCCTCCCCCTGGCTCCTATAAAGCCTCTGGAGCCTGGGGAGGGAGAAAAATGGCTTTAAAAAAGGGTGAACCCAGCCGGCCAGCTGACAGGGCAACACCTCGCGTGCCCTGACAAATGGCTCTGCGTGCCACCTGTGGCACACGTGCCATAGGTTCGCCATCACTGTAATATAGCAATAGCACTTAGACTTAAGTGCCACTTCACAGCCCTCTCTAAGCAGTTTAGAGAATCAGCATATTGCCCCTAACAATCTGGGTCTTCATTTTGCCAAACTTGGAAGGATGGAAACTGATTCAACCTTGTGTGGGTGAGAATCAAACTTCCGGCAGTGAGTAGAGTTAACCTGCAATACTGCATTCTAACCACCAGGGCTCTTAATCCTTATTTTAACCCTTTTAATTAAAAACACCGTTTTAAATTTATTTTCTTATTTAACATGAAAATATTTTAAAAGTTGCAAACTTTAGCATTGTTTTGACATATAGATTAAATTATTTCTATTCTTATCACATAGAATCTTACTATATTAAATACAGCTAGCCAATTCCAAAAGACTCTTTGCAAGCATGCTCACAACTGAGCTCAAAATTTCTGTTGCTAAGAAAGGCAGTTAAATGAGTTTTGCCTTATTTTATGACTTTTTTTGCCACAGTTGTTAAGCGAATCAGTGATTAAGTGACCATTTCACATGGTTGTTAAGTAAATCTAGCTCCCACTGACTTTGCTTGTGGGAAGGTTACAAATGATGATTACATGACCCCAGGACAGTGTACCTGCCATAAATATATGCCAGGTGCCAAGCAACCAAATTTTGATCACATGACCATGGGGATGCTGCAACAGTTGTAAGTGTGGAAACCGGTCATAAATCATTTTTTCCAGTGCCATTGTAAGTTCAAACAGTAACTAAATGAATGGTTAAGTTGAGGACTACCTGTGTTAAAAGCAAGTGGTATATTTATTTCTTGCAAAACTTTCTTTCTATAAAATACCGTATTTTTCCGAATATAAGACACACCCTTTTCCCTCAAAAAAGAGGGTGAAAATCTGGGTGCATCTTATACACTGAATACAGATTTTTTTTGCCTCCCGAAGCCCCACCCCCTTCACCAAAATGGCTGTGCATAGCCTTAAAGAAGCTTTCAGAGTGCTCCTGGGGCTACGGAGGGCAGAAATGAGTGAAAAATGGGCCGTTTTTTGCTCAATTCTGCCCTCCTAGCCCCCAGGATCACTCTATAAGCCTCCTAAAGGCTATGCATGCCCTTTTGTTTGACAAAAAAAACAGACTCGTTTTAGCAAAAAACGGGCCATTTTGGGGAGGTCTGCAGAGTGCAAAAACTTTTTTAAAAAATTTGCCTCTTCAAAATCTTGGTATGTCTTATACTCTGAAAAATGCCGGAATTAGTTTATTTGAATGAGTCCTATAAATTACTTCAACAATTTAGGAGCTATGGCATCATCCAGTTTGAGAATTTCTGGATACTCTGGATTGTTATAAGGTAACAGTCTCTTAAAATATATTAAAGTATATGGCTTGAGTTGTTAATGTGCTAAAGGAAAGGATGGTACTACTTGCCTTTAGATAGGCCATCCTTGGACCCAAACTTGTTAACAACTCTTAGTATGTCCTATCCTATGCATGTCCCTTCCCTTAAATATTGCCATTTTGCAGTTCCTAGGCAGCATGCTTTTCCATTGCAACCTCTGGCCTATGGAACAACCTTTCCTTCAGATCCAACAGCCCCTCCTCACTTTTAACCTTCCAGAAAGCTCTTAAGGGTTGACTTTCCCCTCATATGTTGGGATAGGAGAAGGTTGGAGTAGAAGAGCTTTGTGGACTGCACTGGGCAAGCTTGATTGTGGCACCAGATTTTTGTTTCTATTGTTTTCTGTTTTTATGGTTCCACATATTGTTCTATTCTTTGGTTGTGAGTTAAATAGAATCCGATTTTCAGATGGATGGCTTCAATGATTGTAACCTATTAGTTAACAAAATAATTCATAAACTAAAAGCTATTCAATATTCTCCCCTATTCATCTGAGAAGTGTTTTAAATCTTTCAACGTCCCCCAGTATAACAAGAGTTATCATGAACTGAATTTTGTTATGTAGACCATGCCATGATTATGTCTAGCCTACAGATCTAATGGCTGAGATGCTATCTAGTGTTCACATCAGAGGTGGGTTGCTGACCGAACCGGTAGTGGAATTCAGGCCTGTGTCGCAGAACCGGCAGCAACCCAGGCCTGCCACGTCCCTGAACTGGTTCCCTTGCCGCTGCTGGGCCGCTGCCATTTTGGTTTTTAGTGACTGTGCATGCACAGTTCACTGTAAATTGTTCTGTGCATGTGGAAAGAACAATTTACATTGAACAGCACATGAGCGCGCAGCTGGCACGCGCGAGGGTTGCGAACCGTAGTCAAACTGGCAGTAAGCCACCCCTGGTTCACTTTTCTCTTAACTTCTGTTAATTTAACACAAAGGGTTATAAGTCAACCAGGTATTCTGTGCTGATCAGTTGGGCCTTTTCATTCTCTGAATATATACCTTATAGAATAGTTATTCAGAAAAAGCTTTGTGTGGCTTAAAAACTTACATGTTTATCCAAGTCTGGTGCTATATCGTCTTCATCTTTTTTAATTAAAGATAAATAAAGCAGCAGCATAATGCAATGCAATTAGTTCATTCCTGTACTGTTGGAAGTCAACTTGGTTTGGTAGCAAAGCACATGCTTTGCAATGAATAAATCCCAGACTCAAAGCATAGTTTTAACTTATTACAGAGGTCTGCCCTGAGACTCTGGAACATCACAATTAGGAAATCAACAAATAGTCTGACCTGTTTTCAAGTACTTTCCCATGTTTCTTTTGAAGGAAGCAATTGAAGTTATAGAATATACAACTGCCTCATTTTCACCTTGAGTAAAGCATTTCATATTTCCCCCCAAGATCTACAATACCGAGCAGAAATCTCAATAAGACCAGGAAGAAAACAACAAAATGCTATGATGGTTAAAATGAAATTAAGTATATCTACAACCACTTTCAGTTATAATCATCTTTAGCTAAAGACAATGAGAAACGTGTATGGTTCATCTCAAAAGATGTTTGGACATAATTTTAATAAAGCTAAAGACAGGACAGGGGTTATATAAACAGAAAAATTTCACTGACCAAAGTTGCATAGCACACTAATTAATAATGAACTTAAATGCCATCTATTTTCTTTCAAATTTTTAAACCAAAAGGAATATCAGAGCATTGTTTAAAAAATTGACACACATGTTGTAACAAGTTATGCACTTTTGCCAGTTTTCTCTAACTAGATGCTTCCCACAAATTAGATTTACTACAATAATTTGTAGCCTGGCTTTGTGCCAACAGACCACTCTGTAGCAATTGGACACATCGAAAAAACCTACCAAAAGTGGGGACCAACAAGCAAGGAGGACACACATGATTCCCAGCAACTGGATAAAGGTTTCCATGGTAATCCTGCCCCACTGCTTCCTTGACCGGGATGTTGAGCTCTTGGACCAGCAGCGACACACCAGTGAAATTATGGTTGCCATGTTGCATGCCAAAGTTACAGTGAGGGAAAAGAGCCCCAAGAAAGCAAACGTAGAAGCAAAAACAGCATTGCCCATCCTGGCATTTTCATGATCCTTTATACTGATGAAGCACCAGGTGCCCGGCCACTGAAGTGTATACTTCCCAATGCCCATCATGGGCAAGAGAGCAAAGGCAAAACTAGTCAGCCACACACAAAGTAGCACCATCTTGGTCAACCTGGTCTTCATGTGGCCTGTGTACCAGTGGGGGGCCTGGATGGCCAGGGCCCTTTCCACGGCCATGGCACTTGCAATGAAGAGAGGGCAAAGACCAAAAATGGTCATGGCCAAGCCAAAAAAGACACACAGGCCCTGGGAAGGGTCCACCGCCCGCCATTTCCGATTGGCCAAGTATACTGTGATGACCACGGGGCTGGTCAGCAGCTGCCCGGCAAGGTCCGTCAGGGCCAGAGAACCAATGCACAGCAAGAACGGTCTCTTCCGCTGGTTCTCCTTCTTCTGGTAAGCTCGGTAGGCTAACAGCATGGCCAGGCCGTTGCCCACCATGCCCGTGATCATCATGGTCAAAGGGAAAGCCACCGAGACGGAGGCGCATTGCTCCGCGAGGGTCCCGCTGCCGTTGCCTTTGTCCCGGCTCCCAGCGGCGTCGAGGGGGTCCATGGCGAACGGCGTGGAGTTGAGCCGCCCCCCATAAAGCCCGGGGAAAGTCATGCTGCGCGCGCGAAGGGCGAGAGGAGAAGCCTGGGCGGCAAGAGGGAGCGCAGCGCGTGTCGATCTCCTTCCATTGCGGCGCTCCCGCCTTTGGCGAGCCGCCTTCGGGGTTTCAAGTGGTCGAGGAAGATAACCCGCCACACTCTTAAAGGCGCGGAGGCGGAGCTTTCATTCATCAGGTGCCTCTCTCGTCGCTCTCTCGGAGAGTTTATGAAGCGCTCCCACTTTGGCGTTTCTTTCTGGCTCTCAAGCCCGAGCGCTCAGGACTCTCCCGGGGCGTGGTGTTTTTCTATAGCCCAGTCGTTTTTCCTTATCCTGCCTTCGCTTTCCCCATGTCCTATCCCTTGGTTGGGTTTTGGGTACGGCTCGTCGGGTTTTTCCTCCCTGGGTAGTGCACAGGCTCGCAAGACGCTTGGACCCCCGTTTCCCCCTTCTTCCTCAACGGCGAATGAAGCCATGGGCTTAATCGAGGGAGGGAGTGCAGTCCATGGCTCAAGGGAACGGTGTAAAAGATGAAGCAGAACGATACGTGTCCGAAATCCTGGGATGGTAATGATACCAGGTTTAACAACCTGATCTATGGAGAGTCTCAAGTTATCCCGGTCATGATTGTCCCCAAGGTGCTTTTTCAAGAGGCAACTGGATTCTGAAGCGAAACGTCTTGGAAGAAACAAACCAGAAAGTCCAGTTGCCTCTTGAAAAAGCACCTTGGGACAGGTTTAACCTTTCCATATTAGGTAGCATTACTAGTATTATCCTGGATAGGACTAGTAGTCTAGTACTCCCTTAGCTTTAGGTAATGGAATATGGGGTGAGCTGTGTGCGTGAAAATCTGTGAGGGGATTATGAAACATAGTTTCTGGGGTATGGGAGTGTTACGATGAGGTATTGCACTGCAACAGGCTTCTGTACAGAATAGTAATATAGTTTTCCATGGTTTGAACTGAGCCCTGTTAAGTCCTTTTAGGTCCATGTGGTTGGTGAATTGAGTTGGTTGGCTTTCCAGTGACAGTCCCTTTGCAAAACACAGGCTTCTGCTGAGGCCAGACAGCAACCGTTCTTTTAACTTTTCCTCTAGGGCAGGGGTGTCCAAACTTGGGAACTTTAAGACTTGTGGACTTCAACTCCCAGAATTCCCCAGCCAGCATAGTTGAAGTCCACAAGTCTTAAAGTTCCCAAGTTTGGACACCCCTGCTCTAGGGCCTTCTGGCTATTCCCTGGTGACTGAAGGTGCCGATTACCAGGAAATGTGTATTTTGTAGTACTGTCTTGATGCTATCACTTTGAGTTGCAAGTTTTAAATATTGCCCTCCTGTACTTCTCACACATCTATTTCTGGCTGCAATTTTGTTTCTAAAGGGCATTTTAAATAAACATAGCAGTAATGCCACCTAGTGAGAAGTTATATGTAATTTTCTCTAGTGCTTTAAAACAGCATTTCATTAATAATGATTTAGGCTAATTATTGAGAAACAATTTATCTGCTGTATAATGTTGACTAGTTAAACAACTCTCTCTGTGGTGCAGCCAGAACAATCTGGAATTGAACACTTAAAACTGTACATGCTATTAGATTTTAGTAGGAGCCCTCCTATTCTATCACCAACACAGTATCAGCAGACCTTCAAGTTTCTGGGTTCTATAATCTCTCAGGACTTGAAATGGATACCTAACATTAGAACCGTCATTAAAAAGCACAACTTCTGGTGCCAACTCAGATAGCTTAGACTGCCCAAGGAGCTGCTGATATTTTTTCTACAGAGGAATTGAGTTTGTCATTTGTACTTCTGCCTGGTTGGTACAATAATCAAACAATTCCAACCAGCCTGCCTTCTACTGAGGACCTGTATACTGCACAAGCCAGAAAGAGAACCAGGAAAATATGTACAGACCCCTCACATCCTGGACACAAACTGTTTCAACTCCTCCCCTCAGGTCACCACTATAGAGCATTGCATGAAAAAAAACCCTAGTTTTCCACCCATCATTCTGCTAAGCAATTACCGTATTTTTTGGTATGTTAATGCAATTTCTCCCCCAAGAGGGTGGAAATGTCTGTGTCTTATACAGCAAATGTTGCCAAAGCCCTGCCCACCCTCCGGCCCGTACCCTTTGACCTTTGCCTCCCAGCAATTTGCCTCCTTGCAGCAAATAGCGAACAGCCTGGTCAGCTTCAGCACAGCTTCATTTAGCACAAGCAGCTGATTGGCTGTTGGATCTGCCTCCCGGAATACCACCTATCAGCTGTTCCAGGCTGCGGGGATTGCCACTGCCTCTTGCCGCCATCCATTTGCAGCTCCTGCCTCTTGCCGCCTCCGTGCGTCCTGTTTTTGGCCTCCACGTGCCTCATTTTTTGGCCATTCCAGGTGCTGCCTATCCCCACCTGGAACAGGCCAAAAATTGGGTGTGCAGAGGTGGCGATGGCGATCCCTACAGTATGGAACAGCTGATAGGCAGTATTCTGGGAGGCAGGTCCAACCGCCAATCAGTTGCTCATCCAATATTCTAATTCTAAAACATTCCTCTATGTCAGTTTCATTTTATGAGTTTTTGAATTATACAACAGAAACAGCCAGTACTTTATTAATAATGAAATAAAAATTATCCAAGGAGTTAGAAACCTTGCAAAACCCAATCTTTGTGCACAATTAATGGGATTAACAATTTGTTATCAATTTGTGAATCAATGGGATACATTCCTTGGAAGAACTGAACACAGTATGTCCAAGCAAAAAGTAGATAAGAAAGAATAAGACCCCAATAACAAGTGGATGTTATATCAGAAGCAAATGGAGGATTGATGAAAGCATTTTCGGGGAAGATCTGAAAATAATTTATTACTTTCCTATAATTATAGAGTGATCATCTGTAAATTTACAAAGATTCTGCATTCAGGTTGAAACCTCCTATAGGCTTAAGATTTTTGTCAAGATCCTTTTAAAATAAAGTTATGAAATACTTCTCTTATAAAGCAATGAAATCCCACAATTCCTTGTAAAACAATTGTTCACTGCTTTGCCTTGTCCTACAATGGTCTAATCAGACTTTCTCAAATGAATCTACAGACCAGATCATATTATCTAGCTATTTGTTTTGTAGCTAATTTTATGCTAAAAGTAGCAGCTGAATAAAATTTTTACTTTGCTAATTCTTTTTCACTCACTTTTTGTAGACTTTGAAGAACCTTTTTCATTTTGCTAACAATTACTGTAATTCCTAAATGTAATTTATTTGTAAGTATGTTTGTTTATTTGGATTTATATGCCGCCCTTCTCCAAAAGGACTCAGGGCGGCGTACAACATTAAAAAACACACATCCCAAAAGTTTAAAAAAAAATTAAATCCATATCCAAAAAAACAAACCAAATTTAAAAGACAATACATTTAAAATAAGTTAAAATTAACAGGCCAGGCCAGCTTGCTGGAAAAGCCAACTTTTTAGGGCGCGTCGGAAGGACCGGAGGTCAGGGATTATGCGAAGCTCCGGGGGCAGCTCATTCCAGAGGGAAGGCTCTCCCCCTGGGGGTCACCAGCCGACACTGTCTGCCCGACGGCACCCTGAGGCCAACTCTGTGGGATCGTACTGGACGGTGGGAGGCTACTGGTGGCAGTAGGTGGTCTCGCAGGTACCCTGGGCCTAAGCCATGGAGTGCTTTAAAGGTCATAATACTTTGAATCGCACCCAGAAAACAACCGGCAACCAGTGCAGGCCGCCTAAAAGGGGTGTAACATGGGAGCACCTAGGTACCCCCATGACAACCCGCGCAGCCGCATTCTGGACCAGCTGAAGCCTCCTGGTGCTCTTCAAGGGCAGCCCCATGTAGAGAGCATTGCAGTAGTCCAGGCGAGAAAGCATAATTTATATTATGCTAATTTGATGAATACATTTCCTCATTACTGGTTCCATTGCTTCCCATTTTATCTAGGGAGATATTTGAAAAGAAAACCGAGGTGGGAAGAATTTTTTGCTGATTGGGTAGTAAATACTGGATCAAACAACTAGAAATGTATAAAGCAGGGCTTTCTAGTTTTAGTTCTAAAGTCACTGGACTGTGGTCAGATAGGCAATTAGGTATTGTTTGCTGCTTGATATATTAGGTTTATTCTTGATTTTGATATCTACATACATATTCTTACCTGAATAGGAGTTATATTTATTAGAATTTTTTTTATATATAAAACATATAAAACATATGTATATATAAATGATGGGGTGATGCTTCATAATCTATCATGCGTAGTCCTGGAGTTTGCAACAAAATGACCATATTGAAGATAGGTTCTTATGTAGTTTATATCTGCTTTCCCCCAAGATATGCTTGTGTTTAAATCCTTTCCTAGTATCAAATTCTAAATCTCAGTTTTTTATAATTTTGTTAATTATTTTGTAAGAAATTGTACCAGATCCTGAATAGGTTTAAAAAACAATGAACTAATAATTTATCTAATTATCCCTTAATAAATATGGACTTTTCATTACAATCCTACATTAATCTGTGAATTTTAAAATTTAAACTAGTTTTAAACAAACTTACAATTCCTTTTGACTTATTGGGGTCTGTAACAAAATATGTTTATTGAAATATAAATTTTTGATGTGTTCTAGAAATTTCTTCTAACATAACAACTGAGATGGAAAGGATCTTATACAGATAGTTCTCAACTTACAACATTTCATTTAGTTACCGTTTGAAGTTACGGCACTGAAAAAAGTGACTTATGACCATTTTTAACACTGATGTCTGTTGTATCATCCCATGGTCACATGATTTACATTTGGATGCTTGACAACTGACTCACATTTATAACAACTGTGTTAGTAACAACTGCAATGATTCACTTAATAAATATGCCAAGAAAAGTCATAAAATGGGGCAAAACTCACGTAACAAATTTCTCACTTGGCAACATACATTTTGGGCTCAGTTGTGGCTGTACGTTGAGGACTACCTATACAGGGTTTCTAATTAATAATCTTTTTAATTGTAGTCCCAAATTTCTAAAATTCAATGAGATATTTTTATACAACTTTAAAAAATCATTTCCACTAATTTATATACTTTGTATCCTATGAAAGAAACCAAATTCATTTGGGTTTACAAGAATATATTTTTGATGGTTTGTTTTCTCTTTGATTCCCAACCCTTGTTATATCCTCCTCTGTTGGACTTGGTATGGAGGAATCAGCAGCCCCACTGTTACTTTTATCTCCCATGCTAGATTCGTTTATTAGTCTATCTCCAGGTTTACTTGGGATCAAAATTTCCAAGTAAATTTAAATTGTTTCAACTCATAACATTAAACATAAATGAACTGCAATCTATGCAACATCTGGCAGTGTTTAAACAGAAAGGATATAAACTACAAATAAATGACATTTTTAAAACTGGCATGCTTTATTTACACATCCACAGAATTGGATCTTCATATAACCAATACAATTTGAATCCAAGCCAAATGAAACCCATAATTTTCCTTTAGTTATTCTAGCCTATCATATGCCGAGATTAAAACTTGTTAGGTACAATACTGTGAATAAAAGCACAATAATAGCAAATTGTTAACATGTAGCAATTAGCAAATCTGGTTTTCACATTTTTTTAGACTTTGAAAAAGTCAGGCACAGTTACAAGACTATTTGTACTTGTGCAATCTATGCTACAATTTAGCACAAGAAAGAGGATACCTAAGAGGAAGCAATATAGGATTACAGGCATATTTTTCTGCAAAATTTATCCAAAATATCCACACAGCAAAGCCTTATTGCTGTCATTGATCAGCCCCATCACCCATCAACTTTAAGATGTTCATGAAAGGGGGGAAAAGTTGATGGCAGTTCTGCTCCATTTGCTATTGAGCAGTTTGTTTTACGAAGCAGATCTTCCAAAATGCAAGATATTGAAGGCATAGCCTATTCCTTAGATTTGTTAATTTCCCTTAACATACTTACCTTAGATGTGACTGAAGATGACAAATACATTTCCCCCAATCAATTTAAGAGTGGTCAGTACTTAACAAATACATTTGATAGTAAAAGAAAAGTGAAAATGAAACATGCTAAGCCATGAATTAGTTGAGAGAGATGTGAGGTTTTAGGATTTCTACCCTTTTGCATAAACAATTTCAAGAACAATGCTTCTTCTCCAGATCATATCAATTTGGCTAGCTTGTAGATGTTAATTCACCAAGTTGTTCTTTGTGGTTTTCCAAAGATGGTATTCTGGCCAAAACAGGCCTATATAGGACTGGACTACTGCCAGAGCACAAATCAGTTCTGGTTCTGAAAGCTATCTTCTGGAAAAATCACTGAAATGGCAGGTTTTACACAAGGGGTTTTCTTATTTATTGCTGCAGTTTCACCAAGTGACATTAGTTTAATGTGTTCTGGTAAGCAGGAGTACCATCAATGATACATAGCTGTCTTGCCTGAAGGAAATATATTTATTTCCATATTTTATCTGCAGCATAATGCAACTATAAATTTGCTGAGTCAATAAAGAGTGAAGGACTATGGAATCAAATATGTTACATGCCTTATGTAATACATTATAAAATTCTGCAGGAAATTATACAGAAAGATTTGGGGTGGGGTTTTTTTGCAAAACATCCAGGAAATAATTTATACTAGGTTTCTTCTCTGTTAGATATCACAAACCTATTAAAAAGAGTTGTTTAGAGTTGTTCCTCTAAAGAATTATCCTACTCTGAAACTGAGATACATTTGTGCCTACTAATATTGAAAGGATGACAAAGAAAAATTAAACTAAACTTTTTCAGAAACTAGATTTTGAAATTTACATGATGACATAGCAAGAGATTAAGATGGTACTTGGCTGATACTTTCAAAATAGACTAAATTAAAAACACCTGTTAAAGTTTAAGCCCAATTTAAAAAAAATAACATATTTGCTTTTCTGGGATCAATTTATGGCTTAAAATATTTCATTACATGTTTTATGAGTTAAACTAACTGCAGTTTTCCATTAAACATGCATCTCTATTAGCAGGATGTACCATTTCTGACCAAATAAAACATCAACTTTTTTATATAGTCTCATGCAATGGACTGTTGGTTTGTTTGTGTGTGTGTGTTTGAATTTTGTACATTATTTCTTTTTGGAACTTGTACGAGATCCAGAATGAGAGGAACCAGAGGATGACCTGCGGTTTCTGAAAGATAAAAAATGGGAGAAAGCATGCAAACAAATAAGTTTTAAGTGCTATGAACGTCACAGGGAATGAAAAAAGAGGAAGAGACAGTAGGATTTGAAATGTACTTATTAGACTTCCTATTTGCATCTTAACAGTTCACATAATTAAGACTCTTCAGTTAAGAAGAGTTTGTACATTTTTAAAAAATGCAACTTCACAAGAGTGCTATAAGAATCACATGTTTTCTGCATTGCATGTGTATGATTATCTTTAAGATAATTAAAGGTAGCAAGAATAT
The DNA here is from genome assembly GCF_964273705.1 of Natrix helvetica. Lineage (NCBI taxonomy): Eukaryota > Metazoa > Chordata > Lepidosauria > Squamata > Natricidae > Natrix > Natrix helvetica. The sequence goes on along the minus strand of NC_138549.1, from coordinate 100,784,747 downwards.
ATTTTTTTAAAGCCACACTAGACAGAATAAAATGGCTATCACTCCACATACACAAACACAACATACGCACAGCTTAAAATATTCTGCTCCTTGATCGTTCCAAAGCCAGCATTTAAAGAACAACCATTCTTATTCTACAAAACCCAAACCTTTCAGGTGACCGTGATCCTGTTCGCCTTTTTTTGCGATCACCAGAAGAAGATCTAGATCGGCTTCTCTTTCTGCTTCTCTCAGTGGAGGAGGATGAATGAGAGCTTGAGTAAGATCTTTTCCTTGGGGTTGGAGAACCCCTGACGGACCTGGAGCTGGATCTTTATTAAGAAATAAATCAGACTTAATCCAAGCATAAACAAAAATGCAACACTCTACATCAAATGCAGAAATATAAATTCAGATTCAAAGAACACAATTGATGTATGAATACTTACTGCCACGTTAACAGGGACCTAAACCTCAACCATTTTAAATTAGTATTTCTCTAATAGCCTGTCCAGAACTGACTACATAATATAAAAAAGCTCTTTTTGCTGGTTTAATTTTTTATTTTCAGTACTGTAATAGCAAGCTTGAATATTAAGATAAAGAAATAATAGAGATACAAATTACTCATATGCTGAAGAAAAAGGAGGGGGTCAATTTAAATAATGTAATATGCTATATATTTAATAAACCCTTGAAAACAAATATCTGATGGAAGTGTTAAGTCATTTATATACTGTAACATCGAGAATGTTGGTATAGGTAGTTCTCAGCTTACAACTATTCATTTAAACATCAGCTCAAAGTTATGACAGTCTTCGAAAAAATGACTTAGGACCCTTTCCTTGAAGTTATGACCATCTGCGGCCATGACTGCAATTTGGGCACTTGGCAACAGGCCTGCATTTATGAAGGTTGCAACGTCTTATGGCCATGGGATTGCCACAACAGAAATCAACAGAAGCCAGATTTCCTTAACAATTGCCATGATTAACCCAACCATGTGGTTTGCTTAACAATGGCAGTAAAAATGGTTGTAAAATTGGGCTGGTTACATGATGAGGACTTGCTTAGTGAAGTATCACTCAGTGACTAACATTCAGGTCCCACTTGTGATCATAAGTTGAGGACTACCTGTAAGAGATTTGCATTTGCAAATACAGGAAAGTAAAAAGCCCCATGTTTATGGCGATTATTTCAGCCTGAATAGGTCTAAAGCTCAGAGATACTGTATAAAGCCGTAATGTTTCAGACTGATTCATCCATCCATCCATCGGCAAGAGCATATAATCATTCAAACCAAAGGGAAACATCTATTTTCAGGCTGCCAATTCTTGACACAAAATATTTGGCCTCATTACCGTATTTCCCAGAAAATAAGACTGGGTCTTACATTAATTTTTGCTCCAAAAGATGCATTAGGGCTTGTTTCCAGGCGATGTCTTATTTTCAGAAGAATATGGTACTAAATGTTTCTGTCTGGTAGACAATCTTAACTGGGGCTTATTTTGGGGGTAGGGCTTATATTACAAACAGTTAGGTCTTATTTTCAGGGAAACACAGTAAATATGGAAATTGCATAGAATATGGAAGATTAATAATTTTGTGCCTTACAGCTTTGGAGTTAGCTTTTTATTTTCTTTTTAAAAAAGTTAAGTGAGTTAACATGGATCCATTAGATTACAGGTAGTTCTCAACATAATGACGGTTCAGACAGCCTAGAAAAAGTGCTTTATAATTTGTAAAGCACTTCTGGTTGTCGAAAAACATTGCATCATCATTCACACAGTCACAAACTGGGTGCTTGGCAAACTGTTCGCACTTATACGACCGATTGCCAAAAGTGCCATGATCATGTGATCACCATTTGCTGGTTTCTCCAAAACTTCATTGTGGAATCTGGCAGGAAAGTTGCAAATTGCTGTTGCCTCCTACAAAGTCTCCCACTTGTCTCCAGGGGCTGACTGCAAGAGCTGTCTGCCAAAGACACATTCTTTGGAGGGTGCAGAAACAGAACTGAAAAGATTTGAGCTCCACTCTTGAATGCTGCTGGAGGATTTCTCTTTTGCACTTGGAGGGGAGTTACATTTTGGTGCGGTGCAGAAATGGAGATCAAATCTTGAATGCTTAAGCTCCCTGAAGGCTTCCCGCATGTGGAGGGAGCTGATCTCTGGCTTGGTATAGAAATCAGTTCAAATCCTGAAAATATAAGTTCCATTCCAGCGCCCTCCCAGAGGACTTCCTTCATGCGCATGGAAGAAAGCAGAACTCTTGATGAGCTGCAGAAATGGACTTCAAATCCTGATGATTTGAGTTCTGTGTCCTGCAGTCTGCCAGTGGAGTTCCCTTCCAGTTATGCAGAAAAGCTGAACTCCTTCAGCAAGCAACTCTTTCAGCCATCCCAAAGACAAGAACGAGCCAAAATACAAGTAGAGAATGGAGAAGGGTAGAATGAGCATGGGGTGCTTGGGGCGGATGAGGGATGTCCTAGAAGACCCACCATAGGTCATGTAGGTTTCTTCACTCAGGAGCCGATAATCCTGCTTGGATTTCGTTGGAGTGATTTTCAGCTCCTGAGTCTCCCAGAGCTTTCCCCACCCAAGGAACCCCCTACTTGGGGTTCTGTCTGCTTAATAACCCGTGAAATCACTTAACTACTGCAACTGGGAAGGTGGCTGCAGAACGAAGCAGTCATGTGATGTCTCACTTAATAACCGCTTTGCTCAACAACCAAGATTCCAGTCCCAAATGGAGTCCTAAATAAAGAACTACCTGTAAAACAAAATAGAAACAATGAGCTGAAGCCAACTTTATCTATATTTGACAAGTTTAGCTCAGTCACTAAAGAGACTATAGTGGTGTAGACTGGATTCTGAAATCACCTTAATATTCTGATGCCTCATAAAAAAATAATCAAAGAAAATAATTTTGCTGCTAAGCTCTTGTTATCTCATTTATCAAACGCTGAACTTCAGCGTTATTCCTTAATTGCATTCAAATATGCAGAATTTTTTTAAACAATGTACAATGTAGATATTTTGTCAGCTTCTGTTCACTCATAGATTCATTGATACATACAATTTGCTCGCAGTGCTTAAACCTTTGCATGCAATTGTCAGAATTAATTTTTAAAAATCCTGCCCTATACTGTAGGCAACCATATTAACTGCAAATATTTTCAGACAGATTTTTGGGAAAGTAAAGATCAGACTAGCAAGGCAGTACTTTACCTATATCTGTTTTAGACATGGGGAAAATTATCTTTGGATATACATTTTAATATAATTACTGTTTTTTCCTATTTTTAAAAAATACAAACCACCACCAGAAATAGGGAAAGAGCTTTGTTATTTTAAGATTGAATATTGAACATTCAGCATGTATGTATATAGTTTAGCTTACAATACAGATTAACACCTGCTAAATGGTAAATTGAATGTACACATACATTTTAGTTGGTTAGATTTCCTGCCTTTCCTCTAAAAACGCAAATAATTATAATCATACTACTTCTCTTATAATTTTCACAGTCTCTTGTAAAGACTCTGAGGGAGATGGGTGGTTCAAAAATGTGAAGAATTAATTAAAGCAATAAATAAACACTTTCACTCTCTTAATTTTTAAATACCTTCTTGGAGAATTTGTTATAATCATTTTGCTACTTTAGTAAATATAATTTCATTTGCTATTAAAATTATATTAAAAGAAAGACATTTGTAGCAAATGCTTATAATAAAGTAGTATGGACTTCTTCATCTCTCTCTCTCTCCCTCTGATAAGCAGAGCTTGCTACCTCATTCACCTTGATTTCGACCCACGAGATCTAGAACGTTCTCTGGAGGTGGAATGAGACCGTGACCTTGAACTGGAAGAGCTTCTGGACCTGAAACAACATGAAGATTTATTTTTTCTTTTTGGGAGCAACAGAAAAACAATAATCCAATGAATTTAATATTTTAATTTAACAGTATTTGATATTAACATTATTTTATCTCCTTCACCTCATTGGGACATTTTTTCACAGAGTGATTTAAAGAAGCAAACAAAAATTTGGTTAGGAATTAAATAGCTGTTTGATTTAATAGCAACAGCATAAGCTAACTGAGCAGGACTTATTTTTATCTATCTTGTTAGGTCAATATTTTGAAATATTTTTCCCAAATAATTTTTCATATATTATGTTTGGAAGTTATCACAGAAGATAAGCTTATTGTCTTTTTGAAGTCCAGTCAATAAATAATAATAATAAAAGATTACAGGTAGTCCTTAACTTATGACAATTCCACCACTAAAAAGATTTGGTCATGTGTCATCACATGGTTGTGCCCAATTTTAGTATCTTTTTGCCTTAGTTGTTAAGATAATCCATCTTCCCTCATTAATTTTGACTACCAGAAGTTGGCTGGAAAGGTCTCAAATGGTGATAGCACGTGACCTTGGGACATTGCAGCCATCATAAATGCATGTCGCTTCCAAGTGCCCAAATCACAATCCTGTGACCATGAGGATGCTGTAATGGTTGTAAGTACAAGGATTTTTCAGTGCTATTGCAACTGGTTGCTAAATGAATGGTTATAAGTTGAGGACTACCTGTAAATTTAAATTACATTCTCTTGAAATGATTTATTTTAAACTTTAAGAACATTTCCAATGGGTTTTGATGTGTAAGTCACAGACAAAAATGAATCTTGTAAGTTAGTAAGAACTGCACAATTCAAAACAGAAAATAATCAAGTTAAAGTTACCTATGTTCCACAATAACTTGAAAGCAATTTAAGTACAATTCAATAACTCTTGATGAAAACCAAGTTGCATGAATCTAAATATATCTACTCAGAAATTAGCCTTAGTGGAATTTGTTCTGACATAATTTATTTTACATATTTAGAAGTAAATGCTAGTATACTCTATGAGATTTCTTTTTAAATAAATGAGTATCTTCTTAGGCGTAATTAATTTCAATTCTAGGCATAGCCCTAGAGTTCAATAAGTTATTTTCAATATTTATCTATTATCATTTGGGAAAAATGTTTGTAGAGCATCTGGAACATTGCTGATTTATGATATATCGAAGTATTCATATCTTTCACTTTTAAAACTGTACATCTCTGATTATATATATTTCCTGAACTTAATGATAGGTTTTATCTATTTTAGTTTAAATAGTAGCAAACTGAAAAAACTGATGAGAGTAGTAAAAAATTTTAAACCACTTTTTATACAGCTTGCTGTTTACAGGACAAAAAATTGTTAACACAAGGAAAATGCACATGGGGATCCCTAGACTGCATACATTTATTCCATTGTATTTAAGTACAATGACAATAAAGATTATACTTATAATTTTAAGTGCTCCCATAATAGATCTTAGAAAACAAGATAGGTGTAAAATTTCATTTATCTTCAGTAAAAGAAATACTGGATTTTCCATTTAAGAAAATATTTTATTTTAAAAGAACTCTAGAAAATGAATTTAATATTACCATTCTGGCCTAAATTTTTGATTTATCAATCATACAAAGATCTAGCAACATTAAATAAATAAATTACATTTTCAATCTGAAACATCTTAATTAATTTAAAAAATGGACTAGATCTGGAAACTCTCATGAGCTGAGTTGAATTAACATTCTTGTTTGATGAATAGTACTTTTGATTATTCTTTATGAAAGATTAAACCCCCTGGAAAAATAATAAAGCATATTTTTGTAATCAATATAGATGAACTAATAGTGACTGTCAGTAGCATATTGTTTATGTGACATTGGTCAAATAGTTTGACTCATTTCATTTCTGACAAAGTTGGCCTTGTTGAAAGATAAAAGACCAGTAATTGAAGAATCTGCTTGCTAAATTCAGCAGAGGTTACTCTATATACCAGCCAATCAAATTCATAGGGACATCTAGACTCATGTATTGCACATCTAATTAGAGGCATCATATCTAATTAAGAGTCAACAGACATAAAGTCTCAGTGAAGAAAAACATAAGCACAAAGCCTTTGCTTAGGACGAGTTAAATCATGGGCGTCAAACTCGCCATGTCACACATTGCAATGTTTTCCCCTTTGCGGAGCTGGGGTGGGCGTGGCCTGTGTGATGCATCTTGCCCGCGGGCCACAAGTTTGATACTTCTGAGTTAAATACTGATAGCTGTACTGATAGTACTTTTTAATGCTCTTTCATATAATGAGAATGAAGGTTTAAAGGGGAATTATCAGCTAGTTCAACCCCCTATCAAAGTAGGATCGTAACAGAACATCAGATGGTCATCTTGACGCTTTTAAACATCTCTATGAAAGGAAAATCTACTGCCTATTAATGCAGTCTGTTCCATTCTTGAGCAGCTTTACCTTCTGGAAATTTCTATTTGTCTGATTATCGACAGATATGCACTGGACCATAGACCTAGGTATCTGTTCACTATTCAGCCCATTTTCCTTAACCTGGGAGCATGCTAGATATAACTCAGAACCATGAATTCCATATTCATCTAAAAACTTTTCAGAATATTATGTTCTAACCAGACATTCTTCTTGGGAAATTGTAGTACCCAGATGTCTAGCTAGCTAAGCCTATTGAAACTGCCTAATGAAACTGAACAAAGATCATAAAGAATTAAACACCTCTAAGTACAATCTCCTTTTTAAAGTCAAACACCAAGATCTCCATCCAGAAAGCCAGAATTCTTGCTTTTCTGGTTATCTGCAAAGCATAGAAATCAACTAAGTTCAAAAGTTCACTTGCTGAATCAATCTCCTGGCTTTATTCCTTATCTCTACCAGCTCCTTGACAGCTTACTGCAGTGCCTTACAATGCAAATATGGATTGATTTAAATCACCAAGAGAAAAAGCATAGATTTAAACTTCTCATTTGATCTAAGATTCAAACTTGTGTATTCTCTCGAAAATTATCTTCACAGCTTTCTTAAATATTTGAATACCAATTCAATTAGTTTCTGATTCACAATTCCTTCTTATGCTTTTTTTTACGTGTATGATTCTTATGTTAACTTTCCTCCCCTTAGAAGAGTTTAATTATGATACAAGGATTGAACAAAGCTATAATATGTGATTTTCCATATTATAGAGTCCAGAGGGGGGGAAAACATGTTGAAGTACGTAGTTATTTAATGTGTTGGATATCTTTAATTTATTTTATACAATTTTAAGTATAGGCTTCACATATTTATAATAAAAAGTATAATAATACTGTTTTTATACAATATTAGAAGTTTTTAGAATTTTTTTTTAAATCTGGAAAAATATATTTTTTTAAAAAATCTTTTAAAAAATTGTGTGTCTTGAGTTCACCATTTCAACAACCGAGTAAAAATCTGTACTTTATGAAGTACCGTTAATTAAAATCTTTAAGAAACTATTTTTAATTTATTTTGTAACCAAATAGTTTTGAACTTCATGATCCTTGATCCACCTGCCCTATTATTGCTGCCCAAGTGTTATTAAAAAATGTTTGGTAACAGTATTTGGATGATTATCTACAAAAGCCTGAATTGTGTTCCCTTCAGCGCACGAAACAATAACTTTATGCCGCATTTTTTTCTAATAATTTATGAACAAGAAAGAGTGAAGTCCTTTGGAATTCTATTATTTTTGCAACAAATATTTTTAATTGATTATGTGTTTTATTTTTCTTTCTCAAGTATCAATGTAACAAATGCTGTTTTTCTTAGTCCATACAGCCTTTCAAGACTTGATCTTCCTCTAGCAACATTACCCTTCCCTTTATTTATATTCAGTAATTATTGCTGTCTTCTCTCTATTTTCCAATTTTAGATCATGATATATACAATTAAGTTGTTGGTCTGTGTTTCCTAACCAGCCAAGCCAAGCCATATTCTCTTCTATAAAATAGATAATTATTTCCCCATATGTTGTTCGAGCTGTGACAAATTGTATTAAACCTCTGAATGTTAATATTTATCCCAGTAAATTTTTCCATCTGCATGTTAAGCTTATTTATTATTGATTTTCAAATGTAAGCTTGAGCTAATAAATCAGAAAAAGCTCTTTACATACAAATAAAAACCAGGGGTATTTGAGTCTATATAAGCCTGAACTCTGAGCTTTAGGACATTTCGTAGTTGTACAAATAGAGCATATGAATTTCCACATTATGGGAAATTCATCATTTATGATGATTCCCCAGTAGTAGATGGAGTGGCAAAGAAACAATTAGCAATTTCACCCTTCCCTTTTTTCCAACAAGGACTACATCACTGTACTGGAGTCCTTTCCAAAAGTGAAAGGATGTCTTTTTTTTTTTTTTTAGAATGTTATGTCTAAATATAATCCAATATAAAGAATTTTATTTTGTTCCAGTAATATCATTTTATAAAAGGTCCTGGGCTATTTGTAAGCTGATGAGGATAGTAAACATGTTTTAAATCCATGAAAAAAAAACAATCCCAAAATATGGAGACTACAGAATCCTGAAATCATCAAATTCCTTAATTGGAGTGTTAACTTTTATCCAACTTAGTTTTGCTTTAGGGATATTTTAAAATATAACTTTATTTGTGTTTGACAGTTTCTTCATATACAACTTTTTATGAATAATTCATCATAAAACTGATACAAAATGGAGGTGTGTAATTTTTGTTTAAAACAATGCTGCCCAAAACTAGGCTCTTTAAGAGGTTCACTAGGGAAAGGGCTAATATGTATACAGAGAGCCACGTTTATTTAGAAGTTTAAATAAATTACAAGCTCTTCTTCCTTTTAAAATCCAATCCCTTCCCTTCAAAATAAGGATAACTTTACTTTTTAATAAATTTCTGCCAATAAGCAGATCATTAAATACTTAGATTAATAGTTGCCTCTCACCAGCCCATTAACAAAAACGTATTTGAAATCACACAATCTCTAGGAATCAGCAGGACTATATTTAGCTGCTACAAAAATACTAAAATTAAGAACCAAATCTTTAATTTTCATGGCTTCTAAACTCACAACTGTTAAAAATCCACCTCCAATTCACTCTTTTTAAATGCTGTTAATCCCTGCAGTTGGATACGTAAGATTGATTAAACTAACTAAAACTGCAAAAAAATAATGTAAAAGTTAATCACAAAAGAGATGTAAATAAAGAAAGTTAGATACTGACATTTTGTCTGGCGTTACCCTTGACCTGTACCCGTTTACCTGGACCTAGACCTTGAGCTTGAGTGGGAGGATGAGCGAGATGAAGATCGTGAAGGAGAAGATCGAGACTTGGAGCGACTTCGTGTAGCAGCGGAAGGCTTCTTATTGGCAGAATCTTCTTCTTCACTACCATCAAGGTCATATTTAGAGAGATCAGCATCATCCTCATCTTCATCCTGGAAAACAATACTGGCAGCTTTTTATGCTCATTAGGAAAAAAGTAGGTATACTAGTCTGATAATAAATCCCAGAGGATGTCCATAAGATTCCTCAATAAGGACAAGGAAGTTTATGCAGACTGTTCACATATGTAATACAAATGATTCTATAAATATTAGATTTAGACAGAAGAGTTGGACATCTCATTTAGGTTAAAAAAAACTGATGTGGCCAGCTACTATGTTTTGACGAAGATTCATCAAAATGCCACAGAATAATCAGGTTTGCCTGTTTATCCCTAATTCCACACAGAATGAATAGTTTAGTTAAATCTATTAATATCATTTATTTTGAGGGAAAAAGAAACAATCTTTAAATATTAAGTTTTTTTCTTTATTCAACCAGATCAAACTGATATTAAAAAGTGGACTTAATAAGTTATTTAACTGACAGGAATTATGAGTTCATGCATACACTCATACATACTGTATTTTTCGGACTATAAGACGCTCCAAAGTATAAGATGTACCTAGCTTTTGGGGAGGAAAACAAGAAAAAATCTGCCTCTGCCTCCCAGCAATTTGCCTCCTGGTAGCAAATAGCAGTCAGCTTTAGCACAGCCTGATTTAACACAAGCAGCTTATTGGCAGTTGGATCTGCCTCCTGGAATACCGCCTATCAGCTGTCCCAGGCTGCTGAGATCGCTGCCACCCATCGCCATTGCCACCTATTGCTGGCTCCACGCGCCCCATTTTTGGCCTGTTCCAGGCGGCAGGAATCGCCGCCACCTATCCCTGCCGCCTGGAACGGGCCAAAAATGGAGTATGGCGAGGCGGAAATAGGTGGCAGCAGTGATGGGCAGCAACAGTGCTGATGGGCAGCGGTGATCCCTGCAGCCTGGAACAGCTGATAGTAGGTATTCCGGGAGGCAGATCCAAACGCCAATCAGCTGCTCGTGCTAAATCAGGCCGTGCTAAAGCTGACCACGCTTGTTTGCTATTTGCTGCAAGGAAGCAAACTACTTGGAGGCAGAAGCCGAAGGGTGAGGGACGGTGGCTGGGCACGGCTTCAGCAACATTCAATGTATAAGACGCACAGACATTTCCACCCAATATTCAATAAATATTTAATTCATATTAGAATAATTGTTTCCTCTCATGCAATGTTAAGCTACATATCTCATACTGTGTGTGTGTGTGTGTGTGTTTTTCCTCTAGCTCTCAATCTCAAGTGACTGTGGCAGCGTACGTAATAAAACATAAAACACAAATGAAAAATAATTTTTCAATTGATTGTGTATTTTCTTTCTTAATTTTTGAAAGTTCCTTTGAGGACCAAACAAAAAGGTATTATTCAAATATACAGAGTTGTTTTTAGAACCATTTTTAAGTACTCTCCGCAAGCATTAATAGTCATTTCATCCCTAAATGTACAAACACATCTTTTGTAAGACATTTACTGAAAACTGATCTAATTATACATTATTTTCCAAAGATGTTTCTAAAAAGTCCAGCATTCAGAGGACCTTGCATGTTACTTACCATACAGAAATAAAAGGCCTGAAGTTTCCCATCTTGCTGGATAAGGTAAGTGATCTCTGACATATTAGAGTTGAGAAGTTAAGGTTAATACCATTCTACACATTTACCTATGGATGGAGTATTACACCTTGAAGATTTTCTTTTACCTCATCTAATTTATACTTAGACAGATCTCCATCCTCATCCTCCTCTTCTTCCCCTTCAGATTCCTTATCTTCAACTTCCTTTAAGATAGATGCAGGACCAACAGGTTTCCCTCTATATTTTTTCTTTTTGCGGCCAAACTAACCAAAAACAAAACATAAATGTAAGCTGTTGGAACATGCTTACGTAGGAATTAAGAGACATTGGCTTTTTGCAGAATATGCATACAGTTTTCCATGCACAAATGACTATATTGCTTCATTTTCTTGTTGCAAAAAGGAAACAAAACAATCCAGGTTATTATGAGTTAAATAGATCTAACTCTAGCACAAGCCCAGCTATATATTTTAAGATGAACTCTTAAGAGTTTAAGTCAATGTTTGCTGAACTGAAATTTTCATTTCCTGTCTATAAATATTTGTCTATATATGTGTGCATAATAGGTACAGGCAAGGGATAAGTTTGTATGTGAAAAAATGATCTGTTTTGATATGAAGGATCCATTATTTTTACTCCTTATTTAGAGGCAGTTTATTCATTAAAGGAATTAATACTAACTTTTTGTCTACCTCACATTTCTTTGGTTTCTCGCCAATGAATATGTATATTTAAAATTCAAAATAAAGTCTCATGTATATATTGGCTGGTGGAAAAATATATCCAAAATAGTTTAATTTTTTTTTCTTTTAACCGTTTTTTTCTGTTTACGCCTTTTCATTAAATTCCACACAATTTCCTCTCAAGCAAACAGAGTAAGTAATTTGATGTACAAATTGAATTAATGGAAGGACTGGTTAGTATTAAAAAGAATCTATAGTTTTAGGCAACATTTTCCATCCTAGATATGGTTCTCCGGAGCTATCTAAAGCTGCCAACATGGAATTGTAACATGCTAAAATAGGGAAATTATGAACTATTAAGTGTAATCACAGTACCAATTTTTACTAAATAAAAATCAAATTTTGCATTTGCACTCTATGCTTTTTATAACTTGTTCGATATCTCAGGAATTTCTTCCTCTATAAAGATATTAAAACTAAGCCTTATGGTGTTACAGCCTATAAGGTTACTTTTAAAACCTTTTTTTTGTAATGTCAAACCAATGTATTATTTCAGCATAAAAATATAACTGACATTTTCAGAGCTATATTTATGAATTAGGACTAAAGGAATGGATTTAGGTATGAGTTTTCCCATTAGTATATTTAAAAAGTAACATTTCATTGCATACAGGTATGTATCACTCACCTCATCATATTCCCCATCTGACTCTTCACGTTCTATATATTCAACATTCTCTCTTTCATTGAAGCCCCCACCATATCCTACAAAAAGAAGTTTCCAGAAACCTCAAAAACTAAACCAATACTCAAGGATATGACATGTTATTTTATATTAAGTAAAAATAACAGCAGAGATTTCTACGTCAGAGCCTATTAGTTTTCATAAAAGGCTGTAAAAATTGAAAGGGAAACAGAGGTATGGAAGCTATCCAGGGTGGATAAAAATTGATGTTTTTTTTTTTAAAAAAACTAAAAATCAGATTTTAAAAAATTTAAATTGGATTTTTTTTCATTTTTATCAAATTTTGGAGTAAAAACTATCTAAATATTTTTATTTAAGATATATTAGTTTGTTCAGCATGAAATGGAGCTTAGTTATGTAGCATGAGGCTGTGTGTCTTCTGCAATATTGGGACTGTTGGTGAGTTAACAGTGGGTCAGAGGAGCTGCTGCAGGACAGAGATGAGAGTTGCTCTTTAAAAAGTATGATTTAAAAGAGTTGATTTAAATCAAGCCTTTTTACTAGGCATTTAAAACAACTCCATCTTGGAGTTATCTATATATTATTTCATTAGTTTTACTGTGCGGGTAAATTAAAGTATACAGAAGCAATGGCATAGTAAACAGAACTTCCTGGCAGTTACTTGAAACTAATCTAAGCTAAGGCAGCTGACAGATTTGAGTTGTGGTACAAGACTCTCTAAGAGTTTCAGAGAGGAAGAATAGATTGTAGAAACGGAAACAAAATCATGTTGTGTGAGCTTAATTATATGGTCAGAAACTGTTCCAGGAACCAACTGAGATGCACATTTTTCAGCCCCACAAATTCCGTTTAGATAGTACTGTTAAGGCTAAATATGTAAATCACATCTTGAGCAGCATGCATATAATACACAAATATTTCACGTCAAACTTTGTGTTAGATGCAACATCTGCCACTGTAGGAAACATTTTCATATATTGAAATTATTCCGCCCCCCTTTAAAAATCACCATCTGCCATGGCATTAAAAAACATTTACACAGCTATGGACATACTCACTAGGAAGCCAAAGATTCTTCCCCAAAACTGCAGTCCCCGTGGATCCCTCAAAACCATTTCTACAAGTTATAAAGTTCTACAGAGGGCGGTTTATATGCAGTATCAGTAGCTGCACATGACACAGGAATAAATTCTAGTATACAAGCATATATTAAGAACTTTCCTTAAATTTACTCTAAATCAAAATTAGCAAATTTCAATTAAACTGTGTTTTGTATGAGTAATATTATTTCTGTGCTCCACAAGACATCTTTTCCACCCAGCTGATGCAAAGGTTTCGGTTACAAGGGATTATGGCTTTCTGTGTCCTGAGCATTTTTTGAAATCTAGAACAAGGAAAGTGCAGTAGGCATTCTTTCACAATATTCAATACCATGATGATAATTCTTGAACTCAAAACTGCAAGTGATTCCACATTCCAACAGTTATCTCTCTTAAAAATGAGTTTCAACTTTTCTGACACCTGTCAAGCCTTAATTGCTGCATTGTGCAATGTTTATGGTTCTCACCTCGAATTTGTTTCTTTTAGGGAAAAAAAGGAATACATCACCAGAGATCTTGGGACATATTCAACATTTCACATGCTAAATATTTCTTAATACAGAGAGAGGGGCACTCCATGAAGCCACTAGTAACATTTGATTTGAACTCCTCTGAAATCTATTAGCAAATTTATCTTGATCAAATTCCTAAACTGATGATCTTTTATTAAATTGGTTGTCCCAAAATTAATTTAATGTCAATCTGATGGCTTTTTTCCTGTTCAAGGAATCAGACTGATTTGATATGATAGCCCAGCTTGGAAATCTGCAACAAATCAGTACGAAATTCCAAATGAATCAACTGAGTTATTTGAGCCAGATCTCTGCCATGCTGTACACCTTAACTATTTGGTACAGAGTATTTTCTAAAGCATGTTTAACTAAGGCTATTACCTGTTCTTTCTTCGAGTTTGGCATACTTTGGAGTGTTGCACATATTGCATTCTGACCTTCGTGCCCAATTAACATTACCACATCTTTGGGAAGAAAAATACATTAGTTTAAAAACTGAAAATAATACTAGTACAACAATTAACAAGGTAAATATTATCTGACACCTGAAGAACTGAGAAGTTTAAAATAATTGCTAATTTAAAGAGCCAAGTTTCTCTCCTATATTTCAAGATACAGCCAATAGCATTTAAATGCCAAGTAAAATATGTTTTTTTTTTGACACATAAACGGGTATATATACATCTTTGATAAATATTTAGTGCCCCAAAACTTTTGCTCATAGTTATACTTAAACCTAAATCTGAACAAAATACAAGAGAAGTAAACAAAATATTTTACTTTGACCAAACAATTCATTGGTTTGTTTGGGTGAGTTTTTGCAAGTCAGCGAGTTAAAGAGATGGAGATATTCTTCTATCATATATAGATTTTAAAGCAATACAACAATTTCCATATGGTATCAATGAAAAAACCAATAAAATAAAACTGGCAGACAATACGTAATGAAATCAAGTTCAATTTAGCTAAAACTGACAATTACATCAGTAATGCAAATAAATATATAATTCAATTGCCTTGTAATAGATATCACAACTTGTCTAAAGTTATATGGAAACTGCAAACGTTTTCATTACTATTTATTCATTTTTCAGGCTGCCCACTTGCCAAATGATTCTAATTTAATGCACCAATTTGCTGGATCTACTAAATGAGTCAATTTAAGTCTGTGCTCTTACAGAACAGATTATCACAGTAAACCCAAGTACACTTATTTGGTAGTAAGATCTTCTGTATTCAATGAACTATCCTTATGAGTAAATAAGTATAAGAGAAGGGCGAACAAATTATAAAAGAGGCACATATGGATAATATCAGCAAAAAACCCTAAAAGTAAAGGACAATGAGATTAAACTAAGAATAAATTCAAGTTTCAAGATCAACATACGTTTTACATTGCCAGTCATTAGCACTAAAGAGACCACGGCTCTTTTCAGCAAGTGTCTTCCCTATTTCAGTCCCTCCGGCTTTCATCATTTTAGCTTCTGTAGTTTTTTCTGAAAGTAGAAAACAGGCATGTAAATCAATCAATTTCCTGTACGTTTAATTTTGGAACAGTCCCATCAAAATAAACAGTTGATATAGTCACCTCGACCACATCTGTTACAGCTGGTTCTTCTAGCAAAATTAACATTACCACATCTGCAAATAAAAGAAACATTATTTTAAGAACTTTCAATGCAATTAATAGTCCCAAGTTTTGATTCAAAATTATGCAAATTAGCTCAGAACTCATCCAAACTCATGCTTTTAAAGATGATTTTATAAACAAACATTTGTACTCACACTTATAAAATAATTGCTATTCCATTTTAATTACACTGATCTATAAGGCGAAAAGTTTCGGAACTGAAAGTAGCTGAATTTTTACCAGAATTGGGTAAAAAAAGGTAAGGAAATAAAAGAAAATGAAGTCCTGAGTATTAATTGGCTCCAGTTCCCAAGCTACAGCTTCAGGTAAAAATTGCATCAAAATAATTCAAAATTATGAGGGGGATGTGAGATTATGCTCCATAGCTTTTCTGCAAAGTGTGATACAGCAATGAGAATGGTGCCACACCAATCACTGTAAATTTATCTTTTTATTGATATCAATAGCATAGCTTTCCATTCATTTATTGGTTTTTCTTGTAACATTTTCATGCTTTTTGCATGAAAAACTGACAAGCTCTAACATCGGATTAAATGACAAGGTTCCATCTTTATTCATCTAAATGAATAAACGGAGCTTTTTGGCTTGTCTCTTGTGAACTGCAATAGGATCATCCCCGGGGAGATGATTGATTTGGTTCCCTCCACACCATTGGGACTCTGAAAGGCACTGACTTTTTCTGCTTGTTTAGCCAACGATCTTTAGTCTCAAAGCGAAGATAAATTTATACATTTCCATGTGGTACCATTTTCATTGTTCTACCATACTTTGTTGAGAAGTTATGGGGCATCGTGATCATTAGACATCTCCCTCCCTTGTAGGCAAATATACTCAACTGTGAAAAATTGTTATTGTGAAATATTTTGAAAACTTTAGTCAACCAGCATCTGCTTTCTAATCCATCTAATCAAAATATGTAAGGATTAACACATTTTATCTTGGAGGTCGATAATTTCCCCAAATTTGTAGCCCGGTGTTAGCTACCACAATTCTCCCAGGTAAAGCAGAAAGATCATAATATACCAAGCCAGAAAATTATTTGACCTTTTTTAGAAGCATGTAATGCAATTAAATCCAAATGCAAATGGACACCCTTTGAATTTTAAATGTGAATCAGAAGGTACTTTGAAAAGCTTTACTTCTTTACTGGGCCTAGGTGGCGCAGGCTACTTCTGCTGCACACCAGCAATTAAGCAGTTTGAATCTCACCAGGCTCAAGGTTGACTCATCCTTCCAAGGGGGGTAAAATGAGGAGCCAGATTGTTGGGGGCCATAGGCTGACTCTGTAAACTGCTTAGAGAGGGCTGTAAAAAGCACTACGGAGCGGTATATAAGTGCTATTGCTACTTCTTACATTTCTAAATTACCCAGTTCATTTCCTATGTAACGCATTTAACGTGTTAAAAAGAAGACGACCACTCAATATAATAATTCACTTTGCAGGTTGAAGAAATGCAATCAGTGACACGAGGCGATTCATTACGCATTAAAAAAAAACACCCTCATTTTTTCTCCCAGGCAGATAGCTTCCCACAGAAGTTACTATTCATAGCACTCTTAACTCTTATTATTCCTATCATGGTTCCCAGGTAATATCTTATGCCGGGATCCTACCCTGGAAAAGTCAAGCTGGTGGTTTCTGACCTTGCGCTGGCCGTTCGGAAGATGGAGGCCTAACGAGGAATCGCAGTGACCGCGACTAACACGGGACTACATCCGGGTCTCCTTAAAAATCGGCCCCCATTGCGGGGTGGGGGGGAGGGGAAAATGAAAGGGGGGGGCAAAAACCCCGCCCGTTCCCCGCTTCGTCCCGCGGTATCACGCTCCGCAAGGCCTCGGGGGCCGCCCGGGTCCCTCCCGTGGCTTCAACGGGCCCCAAACCCAGCCGATTCCCTCCGTCCTAGCTCCCTTACTTCTTGTCGGGGCAGATCCAGTCTCCGTCGCTGACGCGGAAATTCTTAGTCGACATCTCGGCCTCGGGAACGGCCCAAAGCTTTTCCGCTCGGGCGCCTCTCCGGACAAGCCCGAAGGAGGCAGCGGCTCGGCTTCGGCGGTG
Source organism: Natrix helvetica (assembly GCF_964273705.1). Classification (NCBI taxonomy): domain Eukaryota; kingdom Metazoa; phylum Chordata; class Lepidosauria; order Squamata; family Natricidae; genus Natrix; species Natrix helvetica. The sequence goes on along the minus strand of NC_138549.1, from coordinate 100,767,175 downwards.
ATTGGCCAGGATTGGCGAGTGGGGTCTTGAGGCAAAGAGAGCTGCCTTTTCGATCGCCTGTTCACCTGTGACGAGTTTTCTCGGTCATGTTATTATTATTATTTTTGGCCGGCTCGTTAGCCGCTCGCTGGAGCGTTGGGGGAAATGCTCCGAACGAATTCAGAAACGAAGGGAGGGGGGAAAAAATCAGGAATTCCATTAGCCGACCCTGAAGGGACAATGGCGCGTAAAGGCTGGGAGGTTCAGAGAGCGACCTCTAGCGTTTGGAGGACTTTATGGCATTGGCATAAGTTTGACTTGAGAAGTTATTTTGTGCTTCGTTGTAAAGTACTGGCTTTTGATTATGGCGTTTGTCAACCTCAGGAACTTTAAGACCAGTGGTGTATTAACCATTAAGCACATGCTTAGGGAACCAGGCCCAAAGGGGGCATCACAAAGTTGAGAAAGAAAAAAACCCCCAATGAAGATTTGTACATTATATACAAAGGAGGAGGACACCAAGATTTATCAGTGCTTAGGGCACCAGTGAGCCTTAATCCGCCTCTGCGTAAGATGTGTAGACTTCAGCTGCAAGGGATAAACACTGCTGTAGTAAATTGTTGGGTAGTCCTTAATATTAAATATTAAAAATATGCCTTGATCACGAAGTAACGGCACGATATGGAGCAACAACATGGTTGAAAATTATGTATATACATCGTATACTATAGACCAGTGATGGCGAACCTATGGCACGCGTGCCACAGGTGGCACACCGAGCCATTTGTCAGGGAATGTGAGGCGCTGCCCTGTCAGCTGGCTAGTGCGCATGCGCGTGCTGGCCAGCTGATTTCACCCTTTTTTAAAGCCATTTTTTGCCCTCCCCAGGCTCCAGAGGCTTTTTAGGAGCCTGAGGAGGGCGAAAAGAGCCTCCCACGCCCCACCGGGGGCCCTCTGGATGCTTCAGGGACCGTCCGGAGCCTTCCCTAAAGCCTTCGGAACGCTTAAAATGACCCTCAAAGCCTCGGAGGGTCGTTTTAAGCGCTCCAAATGCATCAGGGAAGCCTCTGGACGGTCCCTGAAGCCTTTGGAATGCATAAAACGACCCTCCAAGCAATCCGGAAGTGACTTCCGGTTTGCTCGGAGGGTAGTTTTGAGCGCTCTGAAGTCTTCAGGGAAGCCTCCGTACGGTCCCTGAAGCCTCCGGAGGGCCTCTGAGGGGTGTGTGTGTGTGGGAGGCTCTTTTCGCCCTCCCCAGGCTCCTATAAAGCCTCTGGAGCCTGGGGAGGGTGAAAAAAGCCTGTAAAAATGGGGGGTGTCGGACCTGTTGTGCGTGCATGCGCACTGGGGGGGTTGCACATTGCATTATGGGTGCGGCACGCCCGCACAAGACCCCCCTGCTCTCTCCCCACTTGTGGCACGCGAGCCAAAAAAGGTTCGCCATCGCTACTATAGACAATATAATGAGAAATGAGAAATACTGGACTAGAATTAGACATTGGAATTAAAATTGCTGGAAGAAATAGCAATAATTTCAAGCAACCTGATGCACTTGGACAGCTGGAAGAGAAAAAGATTTATGTTGAAGGAGAAGAGTGCTGACATATTACACTGGTCTCAAAGATACATAATATTAAGGCTATGGTTGCTCCACCTTTAATGTCCCAGTAGAGGTCATTCCCTTTGAAGTGAGATCGGTCCCATTCCTACTTTCCTTTTGGAAAGCCCTCAAGATACAGTTTTTCAGTCAACTTTGGGTACCATGGTGAGACACCATGGTGAGACGAATAAGTGATTTAAGGGATAGCTGACTTTCCCTAAATCTTGAGTTTTATCTTTTTTGTTTTTCTCTTTTCACTTAGTGTTTTATTGTTTTTGTCACATTTTGTCAGATTGGCAGCTGCATAAATTTGTTAAGCAAAGCAACAAATTCAATAACAGCACATGTCGGTGAGACACGTTTTATCAAAAAGGTTGAACAAAGATCCATTTGAATTGCTTCAGAAAATTGGTAAAAATATTCACGATTGCCCAAAGATATGCAAGAAAACTGTTCAGTGCTAGTTGATTTCACAAGCATAAATCTACAAGGATTCGAATAAAAATTAATAAAAGTAAAGTGTGTTGCATTATGAGGACTCATAAGGACTTGAGGGATAGAACAATATGGGGAGCAGTAGGGAGAAGGATGAGCAGAAGCAAATTAGGGCGGATTGAACTTGAGTTAAAAGCTTGCTTAGAAATACAATTTTTACAGTCTTTCTGCACTTTACAAAGAAATGGGCAGATGTTTTTGTTCACTCAGATTACTGGGGAAAAGGATAAATCAATTGGTCCTTGTTTTTCTTTGTGTTTTTGCTTTTGCAAATGAGCAATTCTCAGATCAACAGCTGAACCAAAACCCAATAATCCTTCTTCCAAATACTGTGTTTCACTTTTCTGAACAATACGTCAGGGACAAGCACATTCAGACATGCTTAAATTGATATGTGAAAGCGTTACAAAATGCATAATATTGCAGAAAAATATATTTAAAAAAAACAATGTAAAAGCAAACTAGAGAAAACTAAGCGAACACTTTTCATGTTGAGTGCATATGCTAACCAACTAATAAAGAAACTGGATAAAACAAAGTTAAGATTTTTTTAAAAAGAAACTGAACTAATATTAACAAAATTATCCATCTCTAAAATAATTAAGCTTAAAATAATGTTCTCAGGCAAAGTTGCAGCAGATGGCAGCTCTTAATTGGCCATGACTGATCTCCAAAATGTTAAACTGGGTTAGACCTGGTTAGTACACAGAGATAAAAATTTCTAGAAAATCTGAGAGAATTTTGTATGCTACAGTGAGAAGTGGAAAGAAAAAAAATCATCCTGGATCATGACAGTAGCAAATCAGTTGTGTACTGCTGCCCATTAATCTACAGAAAGACTTTTATGAGGTCTTGAAGAATTAACCTTCACTCAAGGGAAATCTTACTTTCTTACTAATGAGAAATATATTCATATGAAACGAGCTATGGGCTGGTTCTAAAATAGTAGACTAGCTGTCATGTCTTTTTTCCTTACTTTTAAACTACAGTATATCATCCTGGAGAGGGCCCCTTGTTTAACATTGGGGATAATCTGAGCCCCTTGTTAAAAAAAGTTTCATAAAAGTTGCAATTTTGGCCTTTCTTTTCTATCACGAAAGTTACATTTGATCAAAAACAATCAACTTTGTTTTTTGTAGTTAGAAGTGTTGGAAGAAATATCCATCTGGTTCAGTTCCAATCCGGGAGAAAGACACTGGAAACATGGAGACTGATTGAAAAGATGTTTTAATGATGAAGCAAAACTACATGGGTAGTTCTGGTGTAGCTGACCATATGGAGTTGAGAGACAGAGGTTTTTATACCTTCTCTTGAGCTTTGAACTTGAGCTTCCTGTTCCTATGCAAGAACATTTATTCTATTGGCTGTTGTAGGGGTCATAGCTGACTCTGTAGGTTGTCAGAACTAAGTTTGGTTTGTCACTGCATTAATTGGTTTGCCAGCTTGTGCTTATATTCTGAGTTATACAGCAGACTGAACTATTTCTTATCTGACAAATGATTTAGTACGCATGCTCATTCACATTCCAACCTTACTTTCTCTTCTGATCTTCCGTTTGCCTGCCAAGAAGGTGGCAGGCACATAGCTCTTGCCAAAATATAGTTAATTGAGTTAGCGTTTTTGTATTTTTATTTTCTTTTATATTAAAGTGTTTTTATTAGAATATGCTTCGGGTTTTATTTTGCTTGTCTTCAGAAGTATGCTACAAGGAAAGCCATGGTCCACGCTTCGTTAATTCAGGGTGAAACTCCCCCCTGACATGGTTGAAGTTTGGAGGGTGATGCAATGTCCTTAGGAGATTGTGCAATGTGGTGAGCTCTGCTGCTAGATGGTAGTGGATTACTCCTACCTTTGTTTAGACCTTGCTGCATGGAGTAATGGATTAACAAATCTGCATTTCTAAAGCTGCAAGGCCGAAGCGTACTGTGAATTCCGAGACCTGGACCAGCTGATTCTGGACCGCATAATTTGTGGCGTATGGGACATTAACCTACAGAGGAGTCTACTCGCTAAATCTAACCTCACTCTGCAGATCGCCTTGGACGAAGCCGGGGTGTCCGAATCAGCCGTCAAATCTACTGAGACTCTGCAGACTCTGCAGCATCAAAGCAAGGCTGCAGAGCCCGAGAGTTCACAAGGCGAAGAAGATGACAGCTGCTGCATGTGCAGTAGCTGCGCCCAGGCGGTGCACAAATTCAAACCGCATCTCCCGCCTTGCACTAGCTGCGGAGGAGACCATGTCAGATCGGCTTGCCATTTCCGCGACACAACCTGCCAGCGCTGTGAGCAAATTCCCTGCCACTGCCTGGCAGCCTAGAAGCACACCAAACCGCCAACAGAGGCCCAGCCAAGGGGCCTGGCAGAAGCCACCATGGCGTTCAGAGGGCGACAATAGAGTCACCCACCACACGTCATTCGGACCATTCCGCACCAGTCTGCCAAAAAAGCTGGAGGTCATAGTCCTCATCGAGGACTCTCCATGTGAGATGGAGATCAACATCGGGTCATCACTGACCATCATACCATGGTCTACACTAAAGCAGGCTATCCCTAGCCTAAAGAAGCAGCATCTTCGCACCCCTGACATCCGCCTACGTGATTACCAGGGAAACCAGGTCCCCATCGTGGGCCAAGGCACCTTCCAGGTGAAGTTCAAGCAGTACAGTGGGAAACTTCCAGTGACAGTGGTCAGCGGCAACCTGCAAAGCCTCCTAGGACTAGATTGGTTCCAAGCCCTGGGCCTAGAGGTGACCGGTATCAACGTCTTGAAAGACGATGGCGCTGAAGCCATCTTTAAGGAGTTCGAGGATGTCTTCAGCACCGGTCTGGGTAAGTATGAGGGGACTCCAATTTCCTTTAGTTTGGACCCCAACATAGCCCCAATAAGGCTAAAACCCAGGAGAGTACCTTTTGCTCTCCACCCCAAAATTGACAGGGAAATTGACAAGCTTGTAGGCCAGGGAATCCTAGAGCAGCTTGATCACGCACGCTGGAGACCCCTATAGTGACACCTGTCAAATCTGATGGGTGTATCCACATCTTTGCGGACTACAAGTGCACAATAAATAAAGTGCTCCAACAGAAAGCCACCGTTACTGTCCCCTTACACTGTCTCCTGGCTAAGAATGCGAAATGGTCCTGGGGAAAAGCTGAGACTGCCACATTTGCCACAGTAAAATGACTCCTGTTGTCTGATTCCTTCCTCATTCAGTACAGCCAGACCCTGCCATTGGTGCTGACCTGCGATGCTTCACCATTCGGCGCCGTCCTCAGCCACCGCATGCCCAACGGAACCAAAGCCCCTATTGCATTTTACTCCAGGACCTTGTTCATCACAGAGCGGAACTACAGCCAGCTGCACCATGAGGCTTTGGCTGCAGTGGCCGGAGTAAAAGTGTTCCATGAGTACCTTTACGGATGGGACTTCGAAATGATTATGGACCACAAGCCATTGTTGGGCTTACTTGCTGGGGACCGACCTACCCAGTGTCTTTATCACCCAGCATGACCAGATGGATCATATTCTTAGCTGCCTACTCCTACCGCCTCATCCACCGACCAGGCTTCACTTTGGGGCACGCTGATGCTCTCAGCCACTTCCCACTGCCTGAACCTCTCGCTGACTCTACCCCTGAGACGCCAGTCCTCCTCATTGACTGCCTGGAGACTGGGCCTGTCTCGTCCACTGATGTTGCTCGTCACTCTGCGAAGGACTCCACCATCAAGCAAATTTTGAAGTGGGTGTGGAGGGAGTTGTCAGTGTGTGAATTCTGCCCTGTAAATTAACGAGATATGAAATTGTGGCACTTCCTTGAAGCATACTTTTTAAATAAGCAAAATAAACCCGACGTATATTCTAAGAAAAACATTTTATTGTAAAGAAAATAAAAATACAAACTTACTAAGCTAATGATTACATCTTGGCAAAATTCCTGTCTGCCTTGGCAGATGGACAAAAAAAAGAAGAAGATAAAATGAAGGTATGGAATGTGTGACATGCGCAGTAAAGCTTAGATAAGAAACAGTTCATTCTACAGTATAACTCAGAAGGTGGGCACAGCTCGCAAACCAAAAAAAAGCAGTGACAGGGGTGGCCCAAGGGGCCTGTTGGGGCTGATTTTAAAATGCATTTTACTAAACTCGATGAGTTATCGGTTGTAAATGGCTGTTTACTGTGGGGGGACCGGGTTGTTGCTCCACTCAAACTGCACATTGCAGTATTAGAGGCTTTGCATGTAGGGCATCCTGGAATTGTCAGGATGAAGTCTTTGGCTAGGAGTTATGTATGGTGGCCTAACATGGACAGAGAGATTGAAGAATGGGTGGCTACCTGCACACTGTGCCATGAGTTCAGACCAGCTTCCCCAGAGGCACCCGCTAAGGAGTGGGAGCGACCTCAAGCACCATGGTCTAGAGTGCACATTGACTTTGCTGACCCAGTTCATGGCCAGACATTTAAAGAAAAAGAAACGAAGAAATAGCTTCACTACTTAACCTGTAGAAAGAAGAAATGTACACATAAAGATCCGATCTTTTGTGACGGGCAGCCCAGCTGTTGAAGGTGGAGATTAAGGACAGGAAGGTGGAGATTAAGAGCCTATTTACGGACTTACCTTGTGGCATTGAGAGCGGCCAAACGTAGATATTGTGCCGCTCTTATTGCGTCCGCTGATAACCGCCCTGCCGCCCTGTTTAGGGTGACCCGCTCCCTCTTATCACAGAGGACGTGGGGGGCGCCCTTGCAGGGCAGAGCAGAGGAGTTTGGGGAATATCTGCAGGACAAAGTCGCTCAGATCCGGAGCGGATGGGCCCCCTTCAGTGGACTGGACGGGCCGCCAACTGCGAGTCTTGTGAGACCATCCTGGGAGGAGTTTGATTCTGTTGCCCCCGAGGATTTGGACAGGTTGCGTGGACGGCTGCGACCCACCACATGTTTAATGGACCCGTGTCCCTCCTGGTTGGTACTGGCATCTTGGGAGGTGACCCGAGGCTGGCTTCTGGGCCTGGTGAATGCCTCATTGGGTGAGGGATCCTTACCAACTGCCTTGAAGGAGGCCTTCACTCGACCCAACGGAGCTAGCTAATTATCGTCCAGTCTCCAACCTTCCCTTTCTAGCGAAGGTTGTTGAGAATGTGGTGGCGCAGCAGTTTCCACGACACCTTGACGAATCCGATTATCTAGACTCACGCCAGTCCGGCTTCCGACCCGGGCACAGCACGGAGACAGCCTTGGTCGCGTTGGTCGATGATCTCTGGAGGGCCAGAGATAGAGGCTGTTCCTCTATCCTGGTCCTATTAGACCTCTCGGCGGCTTTTGATACCATCGACCATGGTATCCTATTGCGCCGGTTGGAGGGGATAGGAGTCGGAGGTACCGTTTTGCGGTGGTTCGGCTCCTACCTCTCCGACCGGAAGCAATGTGTGTTGACAGGGGGGCAGAGGTCGACCCTGAGGCCACTCACTTGTGGGGTGCCACAGGGGTCGGTCCTCTCACCTCTCCTGTTCAACACATATGTGAAGCCGCTGGGTGAGATCATCCGTGGTTTTGGGGTTGAGTACCACCTGTACGCTGATGATACTCAGCTGTACATTTCAACCCCAAACCACCCCAACCAGGCTGTCGAAGTGATGTCCCGGTGTTTGGAAGCCGTCGGGGTCTGGATGGGGGACAACAGACTCAAACTCAACCCCTCCAAGACTGAGTGGCTGTGGCTACCGGCACCTCGGTTCAGCCAGCTGATTCCATCGCTGGCCATAGGGGGCGAACAATTGCCCCCTGTGGAACGGGCGCGCAATTTGGGCGTCCTCCTTGATGCCCGGCTGTCAATGGATGACCATGTGGCAGCCGTGGCAAGGGGGGAGTTCCACCAGGTTCGCCTGGTGCGCCAATTGCGCCCCCTACTGGACCGGGATGCCCTACGCACGGTCACTCATGCGCTGGTGACGTCCCGCCTGGACTACTGCAACGCTCTCTACATGGGGCTGCCCTTGGGACGCGCCCGGAGACTGCAGTTAGTTCAGAACGCAGCCGCGCGGGCTGTGATGGGGAGTACTAGGTACTCCCACGTAACACCTCTCCTGCGCGAGCTGCACTGGCTACCTGTGGTTTTTCGGGTGCGTTTCAAGGTCCTGATTACCATCTTTAAAGCGCTCCATGGCACAGGACCTAGTTACTTGCGGGATCGCATCCTCCCACATACATCCCTGCGGCCAATTCGCTCACACAGGGAGGGGCTTCTCCTGGTGCCGTCCACTAGGCAATGCCAACGGGCGACACCAAGGAGTAGGGCCTTCTCTGTGATGGGCCCAACCCTCTGGAATGACCTCCCCCCCGACATCAGAACCACCACTGACCTCCGCTCCTTCCGGCAAAAATTGAAGACTCACCTGTTCCGATTAGCAGGCCTGGCATAATTACAACTGTTCCTCCTGGTAAACGTACTATTAACTGGTTATTTTAGGGGTATTGTTTTTAATTTAATTTGTGTGTGTCTTAGGGTTTTTAAAAATTTATATTTATATATACTGGCTCTGTACAGTTCTTTTTAATTCTATTTTAACCTCCTCCATATTTAACTGTACATATTTCATTCTTCTATTTATTGTATTTTGATATATTCTTTACATGGACTGTACACCGCCCCGAGTCCCTTTCCGGAGAGGGGGCGGTCTAGAAGCACGGTAAAATAAATAAATAAATAAATAAGAGCTCCCATAAGAGCACCCTGCAGGATCAGAGCATTTGTACATGACAGAGTGAAGCACAGCAGGTGAACAGGATCCCCTTCCCAGCCACAGCAAGGGGCTAAAACACAACTTTGGATGGAAAGCCAGAGAACGCAGCTGTAGATGTCATCTTCCATTTCTGATGACATCTTCCATTCCTGCCTTCTCAAAATGGTAGCTGGCCCACCCTTGTGCCAGGACAAGCAGAAAGTGTGAATCGAAAGATTTGTCTTTCAAAGCTGCTTTCTTAATAATCTGAATGTATTTTAAAATTATTATTATTATTTGTGATAAGCAGGAACTAGAGCCTTGGGATCTACAGATGACCAGAAAGGAGTAGGTACTGAAAAAAAAAATAATGATGCTCAGTAGAAGTATTTTAAGGTTGATAAGGATGAATAAGTCACCAAGGCATTTTTTTCTTTAAAAAGAATAGATCTAGCTACTGTAGGCATATACATAATTAAAGGTGTTTGTTATGTATATATTTTTAAAACCATATATTTCCTGCCATGATATGGTGTTTACGCCAATATTATTTGTGTGCTTGCTTCACAATGCTTTATACACATAACTGAAGAAACCCAAGGTCTTATACCATCAAGGTGCATGCTAATATAATGGATGCCCCTGGAGCTTCTAAGATACTAACATTGTTCTTTTGATGATGGCTTAGTAATTAGACTGTGTGAATTACTGAAGTGGTTTTTTGCTTGAATCAAAATGTCCCACTGAGCTGTTGTGCAAAATTATTATTAAAGGCTCTCTACAGCCAAGGTGTATCAAAAGAGCTGCTTGGAGATATTTGCAAGTGTTCTGTGTAATGCATGCAAAGAAGTCTCTTCTGTTGGCATATTTCATAAAGTAAAATACCTCCTGAAAGCACACAGCCTATCCAGTGGTGGGATTCAAATTATTTTACTACCGGTTCTGTGGGTGTGGCTTGGTGGGTGTGGCGTGGCTTAGTGGGTGTGGCAGGGAAAGGATACAGAGGTGGGTTGTTCCCGGTTCAGCCTGGATCGAACAACCAGCAGTGGAAATGTCACTACTGCGCAGAATGCGCAGAAACATCATGCATGCACATGAGCACACAGAAGAGCACGAGAAAACCAGTAGCGCTGGGATTTGCAACCCCCCTCCTGAAGGATATTGTAAAATCTCCTTTCCCACTCCACTCCAGGGGAAGGTTACTGCAAAATCCCCATTTCCTCCCAATCAGCTGGGACTCGGGAGGCAGAGAATAGATGGGGGCAAGGCCAGTCAGAGATGGTATTTATTGGTTCTCCGAACTACTCAAAATTTCCGCTACCGGTTCTCCAAAACTGGCCAGAACCTGCTGAATACCACCTCTGAGCCTATCTCGATGTTTCAATTCAAGGTGGAGGTCTTTGTTCTTTGATTGAAATCCTATCTCAAATCAAATCTCTGCTTTGAAACCCAATTAAGGCAGTTCCAGATAACACAATACTGCATTGTACAAGTCTGATGCACCATTGAATCATGTGAGAAAACAGAATACATGTACTAGAATGGGCTGAGATTAAACTAACAATGCCTCATTTTTTATATGACCTTTCTTTCAGATCTGGCTTACTGTAATTCCTGTAGATTCTTGATGATACAGTAGGTGGCACTTTAGCTACACACAAAATCACTATGCCATGTTGATGGAATGCTGCCATGGAGGCTTATCTTTTATAAAAGGTGTAAAAATAAATATTTTAAAATATAATTGCCAGTTCTATCTGGCAAAATATAAAATGTATTCTCTCTAGGCATGAGTCATATTGGGGTTTGAAATGCAAAGTTAGCCAATAATGCTGCATTCTGGAATACAGGTATGATAAAATATATCAGACTACTTTGTATATTTGCCTGTTGATAACGTATACCATTGATTTGAGTCCTGCAAGGCAAGCAGGCAAGAGATTTAAAAAGTATCTTTGGAATATAATGGTCAAAAGATGGAAACACCAAGTGCCTCTGTGGAATAATTACATTTTTACTGTGAATTCATATTTGCTTTTACAATAAAGTAGAACATTTGCATTCAGAGTGAAACTAAAAAAAAAAAAAAAACCCACCACCCTACCTTTCCATTTATAAAAGGGCTTAAAGCAGTTTGTCAGCATTTCTTGTTAAGTGTAAACATTTTGTACACATTTCTTAGGATTGGAGCGTAAACCATGTGTGAGCGAAGCACCTGTATTTTAGGCAGAATTCAATTGCATTAATTCCCTTTTATATTGTGCTAAGCGCATTGCTCCTCTAAATGAGATCCAGACTTGTTCATGCTTAGAATAAACCAATTAAATCAATGAAACGTGTTAGTCATGACTAAATTAAGTCTCATTGATTTCAGCGTGTTGACTTTAAGTATGACTAAGAGAAATCCAACTCGCTACCTGTACAGTCAGTTTGAAATTTCTGCAACTTCCCCCAATCCAATTTTCAAAGCTCTTTGAAATCAAGTGACTCAAACTTCTAGTTAAAGCAGCCTAACCTAAGCCTTCTCACAGGGAGGGAGATAGGCAGATAAGAAAAAATATCACGGAAAATAAATCATAAAGAAATATTGATTTCCTTACTTTACTTAACATTGCAGTGAATGTTAATGCTTCTGGGAACACTCAAGAGTAATGGAATTCAGTGTGATTCAGTGATATGAAGGCAGGTATGAATCTTTTATTTAAATCTTGACATACAGTAGGAGTGGGAACTTATTACTTTCTTGATGTTGTTGAACTACAGTTCCCAAATTCTTAATGATGTACAAGTAGGCCTCAACATATGACAACAATTGAGCTCAAAATTTATGTTGCTAAGCAAGACAGTTGTTAAGAGAGCTTTATCCCATTTTATGACCTTTCTTGCCACAATTGTTAAATGAGTCCCTGCAGTTGTTATGCTAGTAACATGATTGTTAAGGGAATCCATCTTCCCCATTGACTTTGCTTGTCAGAACATCGCACAAGGTGATCAGATGACTCCAGGATACTGTTCAGTTACCAAATATCTGAATTTTGATCACGTGACCATGGGGATGCGGTAATGGTTGTAAGTGTGAAAAATGGTCATAAATCACTTTGTTCAGTGCCATAGTAACTTAGAATGGTCACTAAATGAAGTGTTGCCAGTTGAGGACTACATGTACATGCTAACCAGTGTTTGTGCAGTTTATATTTTAAAAACAGTTGGGGGTTACAGCATGAACAAAATGGGTTGTATCCAGACCATTATACTTATATTTATGCTTCTAATCCGCTCAGAGTTTTCTTTAAACAAGATGGTGAGCAAACAAATCAAATCAATCAATCAATGAGTCACTTTTTTAAAAAAATCATCAGGAATTAGATTGGTGGTATCTAATTTAGCTTCCACTGAATGTTGGGACTCACACATTGGAATGGATCCCTGTAGGAGGTGCATCTCATAATTTTAAATACATTTAGTCAACAAAAAGAGTGTTTATTAATTAAAGTATTTAAAATTAATGTGTGGGAAAATGATCCCATTTATGAAATGACTCCCCCTTATGAAAAAGCTTGATATATTGTAACAGGTGTCCCTTGTTACTAAAGCATCACTTGTTGTGATACAAACATTTTGGCTTATCCTGAAAGTAAGATACTATAAATCAATAAAATTCAATCCACAGAAAATAAACATAACTTTGAGATGAAGATGTCCAGAAAAACAAAATTTTAACACGTACCAAAGTACTATACTATACAAACGTTGCTTCAGAGCATGATCTCAATATAGAAAAGACTTTTCTCACTTCACAATATATGCCTATGGGGAAGTACTAGATCAAGGTTCTTCCAAGGGTTCATTCCAAGGGTCATGGGGACTATCCATTAGTAATATTAATTAAAGTAGTATTCATTAAATTATTTTCATGTAATGCATGTTTAGGGGTTAATGAATGATCTGAAGCTTCATGAAGAGGTTCATGAACTTCATAGGCACTGTTGTACTGGATAAATTGATGAGAGGAGGTCTTCAGGGATCTCTGCCTCCCAGAAAGAAGGCTGTTGAAGATTGAAACCATGATAAAATATAGCTTGGATACACACACACACACACACACACACACACACACACACGTTTGTATACTGGGTCTTGTTGTATTCGAGTCTTTTCCCGTGAAAGATTGAGATTGTCTTGGCAACATTTCAGCGAGGTCTCACTTGCCATCTTACATATAGATATAGATATAGATATAGATATAGATATAGATTAGATATAGATATAGATATAGATATAGATATACATATACATATACATATACATATACATATACATATACATATACAGACACACACACATGTGCGTGCGCGCGCGCACACACACACACACACACTGAAGATAAAGAACTGATTTGATGCGCATGAATTCTCCAACTTTCGCTAGCAGTTTGTCATCAAACTGTGGCAAAAGAATATCTTTGGCAAAAAAAAACCCGAATAAAATAGATTGTTGCAGCACACATGAATGTATAAAACAACATGCATATCTGAAAATAGGCCACTAAGTGTTGTGGTTAAGCTGCCATATGATAACAAAGTTTAAATTAAACCACAGATGTCGAACTTGTGGCATCACATTGCTGTCACATGATGTTTGGCAATGGTTTTCCATTGGCAGAGCTGGGGTGGGCGTGGCCTGTGCGTGGTGCATTTGGCCCGCAGACTGCCAATTTGACTTTCTTGAACTAAATAGTAAGGAAATTTGTTGTTGGCTGCATACTCTAAACTAAGATAAAATCACTACAGTCTGTCCCTGGGAATACTCAGCTTTTCTGAAAGATGTATTCATAATTTCTAAAAGTATATTGACAATGTCAGCCTTGCAAAGTAGTCCAGACAAGAAGCACATCCAGAAGTAAAAACGATATTGTAAAGTTACAGTAACAGAATCTTGCAAGCATAAAAGTAGCTTTCTTCACCATTGCCTACTGGTGGGATCCTGCCAGTTTAACAACTGGTTTGGTGATCATGAGCTTCGCGTGCATGCGCTCCACATGTGCCCGTGCCTGATGCATGCTCCATGCGCATTCACAGTTTTAACAAAACTTACCTTCCATGTTACTTCTGGGGAGTAACACAGTTGAGGCATAGCAATCCGCTCTGCCGCATGAATCAGCTGAGAGGATATAGGTAAGTAGGGGCGGGCAGATGGACCCACCTGATTGTCGTAGCAAATCGGTTCGCTCCCCAGCTGATCGTCGGAGCTACCAGTTCACCTGAACTGGTCGGAATCAGCTGAATCCCACCCCTGCCATTGCCTTTATAGGCCAAGAAACCAGCAAGTAGTCGGGCTGATCTTCGCTGCCCCTGTCTTTTTGCTGCCCTACATGTTCTTGAAGCAGGTGCAGAAAGCAGTCCCTTTTCCTCACCACTGATCAACTACAACTGCATGCTTTCCCCACCTGAAGCTTTAGGGCTGTCTTGCTGTACCTGTGCTTCAGCCAAATCACTCTCAGCCAGCTGCTTGTCCAGTTTCTGTCCCATCTACCACTGTCCCCCACTTGGAATCGTAGCCTCGGAGCCATTGACCAACTCTCCTCCTGACATGCCTGGGACTGGTGCATCCTAGTTCGAATTGACATCTGGAGAGGCATCTGGGGAAGCATGTGTGGGAGTCATCACACTTACACCTATTGATACTAAACATACTGCCCAGATTACTCAAAAGTAGCACATCAACCTGTGCTGCTCTCTGGTGTTTTCAATAACAATATCAGAAACGTCTTCAAAGAAAAGTAGAAAATCCAGTTGCCTCTTGAAAAAGCACCTTTGGGACAACCAGGACCTCGATGATTGAGAATCTCCATAGAGAATATCAGGAACGACAATATTTCAAAACAAGGACTCTGCATCTTACATCAGTTTGATACAATTCATCGGTTTCATGTCGGAATAGGGCTGCTTCTTTTCTTTTCCTATTTCCTTGCCTGCTTCTATTCCATTGTTTATAAAATCTTGTATGTGCCAAGGCTATTTTACTTTGTTTATTTCATATCATCTTTTATCCCTTTTACTCATATATCTAATTTAGAATAATGCATTCATTCTCAGATCAATGCCAGGAGCACGCTATGACATTTGCCTTAAAAATGTTTTGAGCGGAAACAAAAGCGCGCTTGCTTTGTGCATGTTCGATTACTCACAGGAATACCATGTGTTTGCTTATTCATTCACAAAATTCATATTTTGCAGGCAGCAGTCCCATTCCATGCTATCTAAAACTTTTGGTGAGAAAAAATATCAGGGTTGACATTTCCTGAGATAATCTTTTGTTAAGGAATAAGATCAGGGTTAGTGAAAGGATTTTGATGCTGAAGGCAAACTGGAAAATATCAGCCTCATAGCTATTCCGGTCAAGGGACTATTATATCCCAAACTAACCATGTTCTCTTAGCACACGAAGCAGAAAATATCACACAACCATCTCCCTGTACCTTGATAACAAAAGAGAGAGAGAGAGAGAGAGAGAGAGAGAGAGAGAGGGAGGAAGGGAGGGAGGGAGAGAGAGAGAGAGAGAGAGAGAGAGAGAGAGAGAGAGAGAGAGAGAGAGAGAGAGAAGAACATGTTACTCTCAGGACACTTAAAATTTGCTGACCCTGAGTGTGATTCTGCTTGCAAAACTAAAATGCATGGGGTTGTCTGTGGTGATCTTTGTTGTTGGTTTTTTTTTTTTGACACTGAGACAAATAGAATTTGAAACCTGAGAGGGTGGGTGATGCAACTTTAAGAAAATAAAAACAAAAATTAAACTTGCTGTTACAAAGCAACGCACCCCGATGCAATAGCAAACAACTTCATTGGTTCAAAAGATTCAATATTACTACACAATATATTTATTAGAAGTCAACATCCAATGGTATTTCATGAAACCCAAATACATAAATCTTGACTTCATAAAGAAAAGTAGATATAAATCTAATAAACACACACAAACAAAACATAGCATTATAAAATCAGCAACAGATTAATACAGTTTGTCTAATTAATCCATGCTAAGAATAGATGAAGTTAGCTAGTTAGTATTTCTCCTTGAAGAAACTCTAAGTGCCTAGTATTGGTTAAGAATGAAATACCTATGTGAGTTGAGTAAGGGACCTTAACTGAGTAATAGCAATAGAATTGTCAGGGTTCCAAATAGCATCCAAAAGTAAATCAGAGTCCAAGGCAAAGTATTGCTCAAAGGTCCAGTTTATTAAGAGAGCCATGTTGGCACATCTGGGAAAACCCGAATCTGAAAGCTTCCCGGTTTTCTCCACCCAGTTGAAAGTTCAAGATCTTGCCCCCACACCCACAAGTCCATCACATGGTCCAATCTCCCACTGCCATGCTGGCAGTTCCACCCATCCAATTCCGATCAGGTACAGAGGTGCAGAGACAAAGGATGACCTTGGCTATCTAGAAAGAATTTTGTTGTGGCTACATAGTATGTGATTCCTTACAATTCCCTCTCCCATTTTCTCACAATAGAAAATGCATAGCAGAATAATAGAATGTGTGGCAGGCCAAAGACCCAAAAGAAAATATGGCAGCACTTAGACTTATATAGCACTTCATAGAGCTTTTGCAGCCCTCTCTAAGTGGTTTACAGAGTCAGCATCTTGCCCCCAACAACCTGGGTCCCCATTTTACCCACCTCAGAAGGATGGAAGGCTGAGTCAACCTTGAGCCTGGTGCAGGGATGGGTTGCTCCAAGCATTACTGCCGGTTTGGTATGCACAGAAATTTTGCATTTGCTCATAAATAGGTCTGCGCATGCGCAAAATTTTAAAAAGTAAAAAAAAAGAGCAATGAAAAATGTTATGCGCATGCACAGAACCAAAAATCAAGATAGCAGCACCGTAGGAGAACCGGTTCAGGGACATGGTAGGCCTGGGTCACTGCCAGTTCCAGCAATCCAGGCCACCAACCACTACCAGTTCGGCCGAACCGGACCAAACCAGTAGGAACCCACCTCTGCCTGGTGAGATTTGAATTGCTGAACTGCAGCTAGCAGTCAGCTGAAGTAGCATGCAGTACTGCACTCTAACCACTGTGCCACCTTGGCTCTCTAATAAATACATTTCACTATAGAGACATCTAGGATTCCCAAATCAGATGATAGGACCATCCCTATATCTAAACTATGGGCTGGTTAATGTTCAAGAATGAAAACTTCATTTCCATTTTCCTGAACAAAGACAAGTACAGTCACTATCCATCACCCTTTGGGGCAGTGGTGGGATTCAATTTTTTTTACTATCAGTTCTGTGGGCGTGGCTTGGTGGGTGTGGCAGGAGAAGGATACTGCAAAATTTCCATTCCCATCCCACTCCAGGGGAAGGTTACTGCAAAATCTCAATTTCCTGCTGATCAGCTGGGACTCGGGAGGCAGAGAATAGATAGGAGCAGGGCCAGTCAGACGTGGTATTTACTGGTTCTCCAAACTACTCAAAATTTCCACTACTGGTTCTCCAGAACTGGTCAGAACCTACTGAATACTTTGTGGCCCAGCTGAGCACCTGTATATTATTTCAAGATATCTTGGCAATAATCCTGGTTCAGATATGGTCCCTCTGCATTGTTCTCTGCTTCACTCGAACATTTGATGAAGTTCAAATTTGGTAAGAGGCTGGTAGCTTTTCTATTTTTAGGCTTGTGTTTTTCAAACTTATTTGAAAACCCCTAACCCAACCCCCCCCCCTCTGGTCCTCTGTTATTGACAGGGTACCTACTACCCCTTTCCACTATCTCCCACCAACTTTCTGCTGTACACATAAATAACTGAGCTTCAGACCATCTCATAAATCCAAGTGGTCATTTTGTGGCAGCAAAATTAGCTTATTAGCAAAATTGGCTTGATTTGTGGAAACTACATCTGGTAGTCCTACTTGGTTTCTTTTCCTTCCTTCTCCAGTTCATTGTTCTTTCTTCTTTTTCCATTGCTTCCTTTTGGTGTGACCTCCCCTTTTTCCCCTTTGTTTTAGTCCCTCATTTTCTGTGCTGAGGGAAGGAACAAGGGGAAAGTGGTCTTGTGTGGTTCTCTGTGGGAATGAGAAAATGATTGGTATGCAAGATGGAAAATAATTTGGTGTTTTTAAAGTGGGGTATATCAGTGGTGGGTTGCAGTGGTACACCCCGATACGGGCGTGCCAGAACCTGCCGGGAGCACCAGATACCCTTCCGGTTTGGTGCTCCGGAGAGCCCACCCGCCCGCCTGAGCTCCTTACTGGTCTTTTAAATCTTCGGGGCTTCCACGCACACGCATGGCACATACAGCGCTTGTGCGACACTCCGCTAAGCAGCTAGAGTGTCACGGAGGCTCAAGGAGGTGCTAAGATGCCTGTGCATGCTGCACATGTGTGCAGGCGTGCTGCACGCATCCAGGTGGATGCCGCTGGGCCCGTTCCAACCGTACTGGTTGGGATAGGATCTGGAACCCACCACTGGGGTATATTATTTTGCCTCCGCAGCTGGCAGTTATTGGCTGATCTTGACTAAGCTCCCAGGGAAGAAAGGGTGGCTTCCTTGGGACTTGATTGGAAGAATACCGTATATATGCTAGGTGGTAGACTACATGTGAACTCGAAAAGCATCTCAAAAAAGACAATAACAACCACTTTTGAACCGCTGCCCAAAACCAGCTTGATTTTATCCATGTACTGTAGTCACCTGTTATTGTGCTGGACCTAAAGCCATTTTTATAAATACCTTATTTTCAGGCAATTATTTTAATCAGCAGTAATTCATTTAATCTTTTTTGTCCTGGTCCAGGGAGTCTTTTCTCTCCTTTATTCCACCCAAACCTTCACAGACAGTTGTGTATACACATGTTACTAGTAAGCTAATGAGAGGGGATAGAGAAATGGAAACAGCTGGCTTTTCTCAGAAGTGGATGTAAATGAATTCAGTGTTTGCTGATTCTGCTCCAAGTGTGTAATTCTATTAAAGAAAGCTGCCGGGTGATCACCACATCTGAAGCACATGCAAGATGCCAACAAAATTTACCCAAAGGTTCTACGGAAAAGAAAGTACTTCTGAAGATGTCTGAAGGTTGAGTGATGGCAACTGGACTTATTGTTTTGTTAGTTTGAGATGTTTCACTTCCTCATCCAAGCATCTTCACCAGTCAAAGAGAGTTAGTTAGGCAGAGAGTAATTGGGAATGTACCAATTTCTCCCGTACCAATCTCTGGAATTTCTTCCCCAAAGTGTATTGCAATATGTTGATGAAGATGCTTAGTTAGCCAGGTTAAGTTGTCTAAAGGTTGAGTACAGTTGCCATAACTCAACCTTCAAACAATTTTACCTGGATGACTGAGAATCTTCATTAACATATTACCGTGATGGCGAACCTATGGCACGTGTGCCCGAAGTGGCACACAGAGCCATATTGCCTCTTGCGTGTGGTGTCTCCTGTTCCTGTTCCGGGTTTCTGGCGTGCATGCACATATGATGTTCGGCTGGCCTTTGTGCATGTGGCAGTGCTGGAAACTGGAAGAGCTGGTTTTCTGTTTTCCAGTGTGAGCATACACGCTGGCCAGCTGATTGGTGCATGCGCATGCACGGCAGTAACCGGAAGTACGTTTCCAGAGAGCAGAAGTACTCCTCTTCCTGGTCGCGGCCCAGATGATGAAAAGTGTTCCCTTTTTGGCACTCGGAGCTGCCTGCGCACATTCTCTTTTTGGCACTCGGTGCTGAAAAGGTTCACCATCACTGACATATTACTTCTAAAGTTGGCTTTACATTGGTTGGTCAAAACAAAGTGTGTGTGGAAAGCAACAAAGCTGCTACAGTGTTTTGGTTTTTTTTTTTTTAATCTGTAAGGAATCTGTTTTATTGTAAACATATCCCCCTAGGACAGGGGTGTCAAACTCACACCATCCTGTTGTCATCATGTAATGTACCATGACTCCCCCCTTTGCTAAAACGGGGGTGGGCATGGCCAACACATGATGCATCTGGCCAACGGGCCACGAGTTTGACACCCCAGCTCTAGGACCAAATCTTGTTACAGTTTCTGAGTGGACATCCAGAGCAGTTTTCGCAGTAGGTTCCCTTGCTTTCTTTGGGGTAAGTTTTTAGGGAGAGACGTGTGGAATAGATCTGTAGAGGGAAGATAAAAATAAGACAGTGGCTTTGTTTACTCTGAAAATGTCTCTTTGGGCCTGTGCTCAGTTTAATGTTAGCTCCGCCAAAATTGGAAACTGTGTTCGACACCTTTGCTCTCCACTTTGGTGTCAGTTAAAGGAAGGAAGCATAAATAAATCATTACTGAGATGTCTTGGGTTTGGGGACATCTATAAACATCCAAAATATATAAAGTCTGCTTTGAAAATGATTCATTAGACATACTTCAAACTAGCACTTCTCCATTCCTCTTTGAAACTGATCAAGTTTTTGTAGGCTGTGAAAGACTGAAAAAAGGATGCTGCTGCTTTAAGGGATATACATTTAAGTTAACTTAAAGCAATGGAATTATTTTTTAAGGCTCCTGCAGATGTCTGGAATGAAAACATGGGCTAGATGAGTACTGAATGTGTTTGTCCAAATTCCAAAGGACTGCTGAATTATTTCCAACATGTGCAGACTCTTAATGAAGGCTAGCCATTTAGAGCAGAGGTGTCCAACTTGGCCAACTTTAAAATTTGTAGATTTCAACTGGCAGTGGTTCAAAAGGAGCAAAATAAAGTGAGTTGTTGAAAAATAAACCTAAAGAATAACTTTCTGAAATAAAAGTCTGTCCTTTGTAATAAAGACATATGATCACGGTACCTTAAAGGCAATACATTTTAGTTGTACTTGCAAATCTTAGTACCAGTAAGTTACTGTTTTATTTCAGAAATTGCATTCCCACCTCCCAGCTTTTTGGAAATGCATGCAAATGTGAGTAGATTAATAGGTACCACCTTGGTGGGAAGTTAACAGTGCTCCATGATACTGGCCACATGACCGCAGAAATGTCTTCGGACAGCACTGGCTGAATGGCCTTGAAGCGGAAATGAGCACTGCCCCCTAAGTTGACTGCAACTAGCGAAGTAAAATCCACAGCGACTCCTTTACCTTACCTTTTCTTGCTGTGAAGTGATTTAGCTAATGCAGTTCGTATACAATTCTAATGTATTCCACTTCAATTTTCACAATAGCCATACTTGATGCAGTGCTCCCAAAGAGTATTGCAAGTACACAAATCCTGTGTAAATGATTAAGCAATGCTTCATTGTTTATAATTGCTGAAAAATATAATAGGCTATTTGTGATCCTAGGAGAATAGCAGTTTTTTTAAAATTTAAAAAACTTCATAACATTTTCTCTCTCTCAGTCTCCTACCATATTTATTCCAATTTTCAAGTGTGACAGACTTTCACTAATACAATCTCTGTAACAGATGTTTGGAGCAGGGTGCTTACGTGTCACTCAAGCTGACATGACTTAGAAGATATTTTTTGCAATCTGTAATGTTGCAATAGATAAAAGATTAGCACTCACAGGTAAATCTCTCATTATTGAATGAAGAGAACATGCCAAAATGCAACGCAAAGATATCAGTTACATAAATAAAATGCAGATATATTTTGTAATAATGTAATGTATTTCACTAATTTTTATTCCCACTGGTCGGGTTTTTTTGCCTAACAACTTTGATATTTTACTTTGTCTCATATAATCTAAATGCAGCTTTTTTACTTAGTCTGATACACTGACAAGGGTGAATGTTAACAACTGGTATCATTCCACTATTCCACCTGAACTTTTTATGGTAAAGTAGCATTTTTTCATCTTAAAGAATTTTTTAAAAAAAGTCTAAAGAAACTAATAATGAATCTCAGCTTCTATTAATAGGACCCTAGGTAGGCTAGTAAAGGAGTAATGTCACTGTTTATTTAACAGGAAGCAATGGACTGAAGAGAAACTATAAAGAAGAAGTTTTTAATTAAAGGCCCAACGGCCTTTAAAAGTCCTGGGAACATTCTGTTTATCAATGCTGAATATGCTGGCATTGCATTAAAATGTTACTTTAAAAAAAGTATGCAATAGCAAAGTGATTCAGAGCATATTTAAACATTGTTTTTAAAGTCTGCCAACATGGCATACTTAAATACGTCATTTGTCTTCCTCAATTGTTTTTCCATGTCTGTTAGTTTGAATGCAGCACAGTAGGATGTAAACCAAGACAAAACAACACAATCTATCTCTCAAAGTGTGCAAGATCAATTGCAGGTTTGGGTGAAACTTACAGCTGAAACAACCATGAGTAGAATAAAAAAGGTTAACATGCCAGAATGATCCAGTTATCTTATCAGAAATATTCAAGAAGAAGCACTGCTTCTGGACTGTTAAAAAAAAGCCAGAAAGGCTTCATTTAGGAATTATCTGTTTATCCATCCCTCCATTTTATGGTTGATCTGCCCCATTGGTGATGGTTCTTGTATGTTATCTTGTTCAATGAGTGATCCTTAAATGAGAAATAGTTTAATGTTATGTCTATGGAGATTCTCAGCCACCTGAATTGACTGTCCCAAGGTGCTTTTTCAAGAGGCAACTGTGCTTTCTGTTTTTTCTTTGAAGACATTTTGCTTCTCATCCAAGAAGTTCCTTCACCTGACTTATATCAGAACATGGGCAGCCAAGTCAAAATGCAGTAGGGCATCATATATAGACTTCATTTCATTATGAAGCCACCCCTACCTCCAGAAAATATAAATATTTATACTCTAAGTCTACCATTTCATCTTCAGCTAGTGATGTTTTGATGGATAACATATTCTCATCCAATCAGTTTGGGTATGTTTTGCTTTAGCACACTTTCAAAGTGATATTTTCAATTGCGGGATCCTTCTTTGAAAATAAATGACTCATGATGCATTTGTGCATAACTGTTCTGCCAAGAAAAATCCAGATCTTTATTTGCCAACAAATAAGCTGACATTTACAACACAGATCTTGATTCTGAGCCAGTTTGGGTGTTGCATCATGCAAATCGTACAGTAGGCAAAGAGATGTTGTAACTCCCACCAGTAACAGAACAAGATGTCATTCAGTGCCGATTATAATGTTTTGTTTTGTATCCATGTAAGGTTTTTTAAAAAGAAGTTTTATTTTATTTTTTATTTTTCACTCCTAGTAATCTGTAAAGCAAGAAGGATACAAGAATATACGATTACATGAATATACAATAATACAATACAATACAATACAATAGTAGAGTTGGAAGGGACCTTGGAGGTCTTCTAGTCCAACCCCCTGCCTAGGCAGGAAACCCTATACCGTTCCAGACAAATGGCTATCCAACATCTTCTTAAAGACTTCCAGTGTTGGGGCATTCACAACTTCTGGAGGCAAGCTGTTCCACTGATTAATTGTTCTAACTGTCAGGAAGTTTCTCCTCAGTTCTAAGTTGCTTCTCTCCTTGATTAGTTTCCACCCATTGCTTCTTGTTCTGTCCGCAGATGCCTTGGAGAATAGCTTGACTCCCTCTTACCTCAATGTTCAATCATAGTTGACATATATAACTAAATTTATCAAATAAAGACTTGTTATTACTGTTAATGCAACTTAGATTTGATAAAAATGTGATTCAGAAGAAATTGACTTGAAGTCAATATTCAACTGCTATCAGAAACTTTTTTCATAAAGGCAATAGACCATATCTTAGCGTGTCAATTGTTCAATGATAGATTGTACAAAAAATTCTATTGTTGAACAATTATTGATTTAGGAATCAAGGATATGAATACAATATTTTTTTTTAGTTCATAATTATCCCCCTCAAAAATATGTAATAATTCCAACACTTGAACTCATTCTCCTTTTTTTTAGACTATTGCTTCCAACAAAGCATCTATCATCTGGTATTCCTGCATCAACGTATATAAATTGCTCCCAATTTTCCCAATTTATTCAAGGTTTTCAATATTGTACTTTTATATAAACCTATTTCCCTGGCTCAACTGACAAGGAGGCGAGGCTGTGGCTTAGTGGCTAAGACTTCTGCCTAAGATATAATACAGCCCAGGTTCAAATCCCAGTAAGGGTATGGCTAGCTGATGAGAGCTAATTAGCTCGAAATAGATCTATACTAGTCTCCCTTTATTTATTTATCAGTACAAATACAACACAAATATAAAAAGGCAACATTAAAAATAAAAATATGGTTTTCTGCCTGCATGGTTTTCTGTGATGAACCGAAGGACAGAAAGAGGGAGTAGTGACCTTCCTCCCATATTTAGGCATACCAGGGGTTGTAACACAAATACATATATATATATATTACCTTTAAATAAGATGGATGCCCTGCTTGACCTGTTAGTCTCTTCTGTAAAAAAATATCTTTCAAATATTTATCCTTGTTTTTTCTGATTTATGTTTGCCGTAACATAACCACAGATAATGAACTGAAGGATTTAAGCACTTCAAATTGGATTGTTGGATCATTAAAATCCACTTTAATTTGATTACTTAATGTTATAATTTCTCTGGAGGCTGGCCACACCCCTCCATATCCATGTAATGTTCTCAAAACAAAATTTATATACCAATCCATAAATACAAATAGTATATATATAAAAGGCTTGACTATGGCAAACAAGAATGCAATAGGTCTGTTGAAACAAGATAGCCATAAAAGGCATTTCTGAAATTCCAGTGATCTATAACTCCCAGCATTTCTTATTAGTGGCCATATTAGTAGATGCTAATAAAAGTTATGGGTGACACAGTGGCTCAGTGGTGAAAATGCTGGGCTTGTTGACTGGAAAGCCAGCAGCCCAGGTTTGAGACGTGAGTGCCATCTGATGGGGTGAGCTCCCAGCTTCGCCCCAGTGCCTGCCAACCTAGCAGTTTGAAAGCATGCAAAATTGCAAATGCGAGTAGATAAATAGGTACCCCTTTGGTGGGAAGTAACAGCACTCTGTGTCGTCATGCTGGCCACATAACCGCTGAAATCTCTTCCGACAGTGCTGGCTCAATGGCCTTGAAATGGAGATGAGCACTACCCCTTATAGTCTACAGTGATTAGTGGAGTAAAATCATAAGGGATTAGTTATCTTTTTTTATTAAAATATATGGTTTCCCCAACTTCTGGAAGGCTACAAATGCTCTTCCTTTGAGATATACATGCATGTTCTTTGGTGATGTTTCCAGTTCATATTAGATTTTTAAATTTGTCTATAAAATATAACTTTAAAAGCAGTGCTAGGAATATATGGGCCTCATAAAAATATAAAACAAGCAAATAAAGGAAGATCCCAAAGCTGCTTATGAAACTCGTATTAAAGCTATCCGATCTATCATACTTAAAAACATTTCTTATAGAGCACACACACACAAAGCTACATTATGTGTGGGAGACATAGATAAGTGGAGATCAGGAAATCTAAGAGTAACCTTTAAAAAAAGATTTATCTAATTAGGCTACCAGATTTGGGGTGTAAAAATCTGGATGACAAGTACTGGTAGTCACAGAATACCAAAATGTCTACCTCTTTGCTGCTCTGTAGTGATGATCCAGAAATTTGTAGGCTAAATCTGACAGTCCTAACCCAGATGAGACATAAACTTCAACATATCAGTAGGATACATTTTTGAAAACTCTATCCATGCATGGGAAGACAATTGTTGGCTCGCATTTTTAAAATTTAAATTGATTGTTTTATCACAGAGAATTAAAAAACAGAACAGTAAAACGAAATGAAACAAAGCAAAAACATACATTCAACATTGTATACAAAAACATACATTCAACATCACACATTGTTGGCTTGCATTTTAATATGAATGATCACTATTTAAATTTGTGGAATGAATACATGATGTAGAACACAGTTATCCTTCCATTTTTGCTCTTCTCTGTATTTTGCATTGCAATGCTCTGATAACAAATATGCACATTAAGGAAAATTGCATACCAAAATAAGCATTAATGAAAATTGCTTGCAAATAAACATACATCAGGGAAAAGAGAAATTTAAAATCACACACATATGTTACAAAAATCTATATGGTTTTGATTCTGACTTTTAACCAAAATAATCAGAAATGAATACAGCATTGGGACAGAACTTTCCCTCCAAACAGTTTAAAAAGCTTAATTTTTCACATTTAAGAATAACACAAATATCAACTTCTCCTGATTATTATTCACAAATCTTCCCTTATCCTAACCATCTTAGCCCATATGTATTAATGTTCAAATATTCTAAGGCAAATGTGTGGGTGAGTGTGTGTATACAATGTTCAAAACACAAAAAATACTGGATATTTCCTTTCAAATTAGTAAATAAAATAGGCTTCCTTCTAGTATATTGGCAGTTCCATGAAAGAGCCCATATGACTGAAAGCATTATAACACTCCACCATATAAAAATACCAAAATAAAATATATAGATAGAATAATAATATCCTTGATAGCAAAGGCAATCCCTGTCTTCCCTGCTGTCTGGTAAGCAATGTTTTAGCTTCATTTAGGATGGTTTACTTTAAGCATAAAGAAAACCACAAGCCGCCGGTGTTCTCGTTATTACTGAAGAAAAAACATAGACAACACTTTAGTTCTGCGCTATGAAGTCTAGCTACATCCTACTCCTATTTCTAATTCATCTTATACTTACGCCATGTTCATATTAGAATGCACATGCCTTCAGCATTTTGGTCATCTTTGTGGACTGATTTTCATCTATTCCAATCTGTCTCCAATTTTTGCTGTTGCTTCGTAAGTGGGATTCCTTCCTTCACTCTTAATGTTTTTTTGCTTTGATGTTCAATCTTAGCTTTTCACGCGGTCTTTTTTGGTTCCTACCAGTTTTCTGATGCTTTATTTTTCTTGTCTCTCAGAGATTCCAGAATAGTTGAAGCACTTGACAGCAACTTCACTTATTCTTTCTACCTTTGTACAGAGATGATCTCCTTTCCATCAATGCTTCTGTTTATCTTCTTCTCTGCCCCATATTGATTTTAGCTACTCTTCTTAGCTTTCCTACTGTTTCTTGGACTCATGTCTTCTTTAATTTTCCCTCTTACAAAAAAGGATATTTCAATCAGTGTCAATCTCTTTCTCTCAGTCACTCACCCATCTGTTCACATATATTTATCAGCTCCAGCAATGACCTTCAATTCCTTCTCCACCTCACCTCTGTTTCTGCTACAGCATTATTTATAAGTTTGTTGGCTGGCCAGAAAATACAGAGCCTCTTGCTGCTTCTGTAAAAGTTATCTATCTACCCTACAGGGGTATCCAACCTTGGTAACTTTAAGACTTGTGGTCTGTAAAGATTGTCAGTCATCCAGGTCATGGTTGTCCCAAAGGTGCTTTTTCAGGAGGCAAGTGGACTTTTTTGTTTTTTCTTTTGAAGACATTTCGCGTCTCATCCAAGAAGCTTCTTCAGCTTTGACAGGATAGTGGGGAATGGAAGGATTTATATTTCTTGTAGACAACTGGTAATTTGCATCCTTTTAGTGGGTCATTGAAACACTTGGTGGTTTATCTGTGTCTTCAGGGTCACCCAATTAGTGCTCCTGGTTCCTGTAGTCTGCAATTTCTTTTCCTCTGGAAATCCAATCCTAATCCCAAATTGTATGGCTAAAAGTCTGTAGAGATTCTCAGTCATCCAGGTCACAGTTGTCCCAAAGGTTCTTTTTCAGGAGGCAACTGGACTTGTTTTTTTCTTTTGAAGATGTTTTGCTTCTTATCCAAGAAGCTTCTTCAACTCTTTAAGACCTGTGGACTTCAACTCCACCATGGATGGATGGGGAATTCTGGGAACTGAAATCCACAAGTCTTAAAGTTGCCAAGGTTGGACACCCCCTGAGGTGGAAGAAACTATTTGATGGATTACAGTTATGCTTATTCATAGACATACATGGGAACAAAATTGATGTTGTTTTCTACACTTTTCTAAGTGGACTTCTTTCTGGAAGAACCTGTCAGCAACTTCTGAAAGACATGTGTTTTCCTGAGTTTGCACTTGCATCCTTCTAAAACAACCCACCTTTGGTTTAAGGAGGTTTCAACAAGAGACCCAGCACTCTCCAAATTACTTTTTCTCCCTTGAATTGAGATAGTGACACAGCCATATCATGTCTACTAAATAAATTGTCATTGTGGGGAAACTGATCAGAAGGAAAACATTGATGTGGGTTGAAGAGGCTTGCATCTCTTGTCCTGATGGAAGAACCTGGCTTTCTAGAAATCTGAACAGGAGCACTCAACATTACTTTATTGCGAGCCTGCTCATCTTTAAACTGGTCCAGGATGTTTCCCTGAGCTCAGAAAAGGTCTATAATGCTTTTCTAGTACTTGATTTGGTTTATATCCTGCCTTTAGTCGGGAGATCAGCATTCCCTCCCCTAACGTTTCCTTGCAATAACCACATTTGCATTTGGTGGGAGAAGTAATTCTAATGTTGGTAAATGGAACAACCATTACCAAATAATGTAGAAATGGATACAAGTAGTGCTTGACTTATGACCACAATTGGGTCCAAAATTTCTGAAGCTAAATGAGACAGTTTTTAAGTGAATTTTGCTCCGTTTTCCAGCCTATCTTGCCCCATGTTAAGAGAATCATTGCATTGCAATCATGCTGTAAAATGTTTGTTAAGGGAATCTGGCTTCTCCATCGACTTGGCTTGTTAGAAGGTTGCAAAAGGTGATTACATGACTCTGAGCGCTGCAACTATCACAAATAGATGCTAATTGCCAAGATCCAAATTTGGATCATGTGACCGTGGGGATGCTGCAACACTTGTAAGTATGAAAAACGTTCAGGGGTCACTTTTTTCAGTGCATTATAACTTTGAACAGACACCCCAAAGGTGCTTTATTTTCAAAAGAATGAAAAAGCTTCTTGGATGAGAAGTGAAACATTTTCAGAGAGAAAACCAAAACCCAAGAAAGTCCAATTGCCTTTTGGACAAAGCACTTTTGGGACAACCATGATTGGATGATTAAAAATCTTCATAGACATTCAAACAATCAGTAAATAAATGGTTGTAAGTTAGGATCACTTGTGCTGTTTTGCCTTCAAAGTAGGGACCAGCATCCTCCCTCCTTCAGTGAACACACAACAGCTTTGGCACAGTGGTGAAATTCAATTTTTTTTCCTACCAGTTCTGTGGGTGTGGCTTGGTGGACATGGTATGGCTTGGTGGGCGTGCCTTGGTGGGCGTGGCAGGGAAAGGATACTGCAAAATCTCAATTCCCACCCCACTCTGGGCCCAGCTATTTGCTGGTTCTCCAAACCACTCAAAATTTCTGCTACTGGTTCTCCGAACTACTCAAAATTTCTGCTACCGGTTCTCCAGAACCTGTCAGAACCTGCTGGATTTCACCCATCCTTTGGCACCTTAGCTATGTTGCAATCTTAACCTTCCTTGAACACTGTTAATAAGAGCTCTTAGACTCTTTTTCCTGGCATTGATTCAAGTCTGAATAGGGAATCCAGACTGGTAGACTGAGCTAGAGAACATGATGGGCTCAAGGGTTGGCTAGTGAGCTTCTGTGGCTGATGGTGGATTTCACTCTGGGTTTTCACACCATTACAGCTTTATCATACCCAAACAACAGCTCTTTCTCATAATGGAGAAGATATGACAGGAAACTCTGGGTTGAAGTATAAGTAGTCCTTATACTTCAACTGTTACTTACTGTTACTTAATGTAACTGTTACTTACAACAGTTCATTTAGTCACCGTTTGAGGTTACTGTTCTGACCTCTGCTTTCCAAAAGCACGAAGCCGATAAAACCCCTTTTATTTAGTTTAAAGTGAATTCCTCTCCAGCAAAGTCCCGACCAACAGTTTCTCAAGAGATTTCACTATTGCAGACCTTTATCAGGCTTGGAGAGCTGCCAGGCCGATATCTTCCACATGCCACTCTATAGCAGGCAATACTTGGCAAGAAGTCAGGAACAGATCTTCTCTCTAATGAATTGAACTAATTGCCTCTTGCAAACTCCCCTCCCTTTTCGCTCCTCTTTATTCCCTTTGGGAGGAGCCATTCACCATCCATCTGTGGCTTTACTCCTGAGTCGACCCTTGTTCCTTAGCTGTTCCCTTTGTCTGGCAAATCTGTGCATGCACACACTGGGAACAGGCTCCAGCTGTACTTCTGCCCCACTGCTGTCTGATTCCAAAGGCAGTTGATAACTGTCAGAGATCCCTGGTCCCCTCTCAGCCCCCAATGCAGAGCCCTCATCAGAGCCTTCCCCAGACTCCAGGACTGGCCCATGTTCCTCCCCAAACTCCTCACTGCCCGAATCTGCTGCCAGATCAACTGGTGGACCACAACAGTTACAATAGCACTGAAAAAAGTGACTTATGACCATTTTTACACTTATGACCATTGTAGCATTTCCATGGCCATGTGGGAATATTTATATTCAGATGCTGGACAACTGGTTCATGTTTATGATGGTTGCAGTGTCCAGCTGTCATATGACCATTTTTGCAACCTTCTGACAAGCAAAGTCAATGGGGAAGCCAGATTCACTTAACAACCTAATTCAACAACTGCAGTGTTTCACTTAGCAAATGTGGCAAGAAAAATTGTAAAATGGGATAAAATTTACTGAACAAATTGATCTCTTAGTAACATAAATTCTGGGCTCAATTGTGGCCGTAAGTCAAGGGCTACCTATATTCATTTCTTTTACCCCACCATCCCCTACAGACTGAAGTTCTTATAGAGGAGTTTGGCCATGGATAACTGTGGGATGAGTGACTACACCACACCACACCACACAACAATACTGTCTTCATTATCCTAAAAAGATTTTTTTTATCCTCCTTCAGCCTTAGTTCTCCCACCCTTCCTTCCGTCCACCATCTGTGCCATGCGTTACTGATCAGCGGGATGGAGTCTCCACAGTAGCAAAACTATGCTGATAGCTATCTTCCTGCAAAAGCCAATACAGGCAGGTCCTCAATCAAGCTGTTATTATTGCTGTTACATATTAGAAACAACAGGAGCTTGATAGAGCTTCCTACTAGGCAAAAATCCAGTAATTTTATATTCTATAGCACCAACTTTCCTTTCCTGCCTTTTCCCAAATTACACATAAGTGCAATTGCTTAGAACCATACTCAGAACTTCTTCTTTTTCATTGATAAGAAGCGAGTTCTAATAAGAACAAGAATAAAGGAACTGACAGCACTTAACCATTTCCTCTAACTATTCTTCCCCCTCTCCTCAGATTATTTCTGAACTAATCCTCCTGTTTGGTTTCAAAATCGTCACAATTAAAAATGGCTTTTTTGGTTCAAGGATTGGTTATTAGTCCAGGCCTGGTTTCAGGGGTAGCTGGCAGGTTTAAATATTGACTTGGGGTCTGGGCTTTGAAACAATTTGCTGCCCTATAACATTGTATTGTAAAGCACCATTCACAAAAAAATTAGTGGAGAAAAAATACACATAAGTCAGTCAGGGGAAAGGGACCTATTCAATGTTCCTTAACAAGACCATCCATCTTTGCAAAGGATATTGAATTACACTATTGCAATACATTTTAATTTAGAATTCACTCGTCTACTTATTTGTTCATTAAAAAAAACTGGTTTTCATCCTCACTGGAAATGCAGAAGAGAGTTAACAAGTAATTAAAAATATTGCAAAACCATCAATAAAATTTTGCTGGTGAAACTAGAGGTTAAGGAAATTCTTGAGCATCCCAGAATTCAGATGACTATGAAAAAACTCCACACTGGCAGCCTTTTGTCCCTTAGTAGGAAGTTCCTTCTCTAAGGAAGTCATCCCCAGCCAAAGGAGTGAAAGAAAGCTGGGATTTCAGGAAATATTGTGTTCTCTGCAAGATAAACTTGTCTAGGTGAGAGAAGGAAAAAACATTGAACAGAACATTCAGGGAAGAAATTTCAAAGCATTCTTCCCCCTTTGAAGTGGCCTTTCTGTGAGGTAGGTAAGGGTGGGACAGGGCAGGGCTAGGAGAATGGATGGTGAGTGACATGGCAACCTTTGGTTAGTGGATCCAAAACTGTTTCCCACCCCTAAAGCATGTAGCAGAAGGTGGCTTCTCACATAACTTGATCCTAAGAACTGCATTAACCAAGAGTGAAACCTTGAATAGGGACCTGCAATTAACTGACCAGAAGTGTAGAGATTTCAGCACAAGATTCATAGACATCTATTAAAGAATCTTCATGGGCAGTCAAAGTCGAACCTTTGTATTCTGCATTAATTACAACATCTCAAGAGCTTCCTCAAACACAGTGCGCCTTTATAGTTCCTTGAAGTTACCGATATATGGAGAGAAGATTAGCTAGGCTTTCTCTAGGCTGAGGATCTTTCCTGTTTCCTGCCCTTCTACATTTGTCCCTATCCTGAAACAAAACAACAACAACACGGTACTATTTCCAGAATAATTTAATTGTTTCCCCTTTGGATTGCAAGTTGTGTTTTCTTTTTCTTGGGCCAATACTCCAAAGTTTTGTGACTGGCTATCTACAAAGATGCATAGGGCTGAATTCTGAGGCGTGAGTCTATTTTCCAGCTGGAAAAAAAAAAGAATTCTGAGGCTTTGTAATAGTGATTGACAATTTCATTTTTAGGCTGTTTATCAGTTTACACTCTGCCCATCAGGAACCAAAAGAACATGACAACTCTTGTCAGTTAAACAAAAGATCTGTATGGCAGCATTTCAGTTGAATATATTTCCCCCCTACTACGCAGTTCCTGCATCAATACTGATAAAACAATTCCATTTATTATTTCAAATATGAAATAAAATAATAAAAATCTGGATGAGATCCTGACAGGTTAGATGAATATTGAAAAATAACAAAAACTGCACCTGGTCCCAGTTTGTCAGCACTTTCCAAATAACCTGTCGTTGTTCATTAGGAATATTTTTATTTGTTGAAGACAATCACCAAAATATGGTTGTTTGCTCTGTGAAAGTGAGTCACCACCTGCTACCAATCCTTCAAATTGTGAGACAGTTCTGTTTCAAATCATAAACTGGAAGTAATATATATTCAGAAAGTTGAGTTTGATCCAACTTTACCTCACAGAACTGGAAAGGACATACGACAACAAAATCAACTCCATGACCCAAAAACAAATTACAGACGTAAACAAACTCAGAATTGGCCTGCCAATATTTCTAAGGTAGCTTAAGTCCAGTATGTCTAAGGTAATTCAGCATTTCATTCCCTCCAAAAGGACCAGCCCAATGGGTGGAGTGGGGTGAGGTGAATGAGGTGAAACTGGACTTTGCTCCATATACAAAAAGAAAAATGGACTGAAAATGGACTTGTACTTCACTTCTGACAATAGGACAGCATCCTCTGATTTCATCTGAGAGCTGCATCCTCTTTGGAGATGAAAGGCAGGTGACACATAGAACCACAGAGTTCTGTCCACTCTATATCACTCAAATGTGTCCTCTGAGATGATTGCCTCATTCTGCTTAATGGTAATGCTGGCCTTAATCTGGCAGGAAACTGCACAGAATAATTTTCAGAAATATGACTGGCATTACATCTACCAGAATGAAGAGGGGAAAAAAGATGAGTTATGCCTGCATAGCTTACTATGTAATATAGTACTTCTATATAATAAAACAGAACAATTTTTTTATTTCCTGCACCATTTCTTAGATGTTTTGTGTCAGGCATTATTATTTTGTTGAATTTGACTTAATGCATCCATTTATAAAGAAGAACTTCCCATTTTCTCCAGGCACATATAAATGGATGGCTGGAATAAGATTCCAACAAATCATTTACTAAACAAAGTTGAATCTGTTTGCTCTGAATAATGATATTGGTAAATACTTCTTACTTTTCAGGGCTGAATCAAGCTGCACAGATTAGTAGGCAAGCCACAAACCTCATATCAGTTGAAAGGAAGAATCTTATGCTCTCCTATCTGCCTGGTTAATCCATTCTAAGCATGCCTTTCCATCTAATTCGTTTATTTTGCTTGATCTCCTGTTGAAAATGAAAGATTTTATGTGGCCATTTCTCAGAAGATAAACTGGTAATGCTGAATGAAAACTAATATGCCCCAAATCTACATAGAAGACAGAAGTAGGATGATATACCAAGTTACACTTTAAGTGCACCACATCTGTTTCCTTCTCCATTGGCTACTTCAAAAAAATAAAAATCATAAAAAGGACACTTCTGGAAATGTGCTGGAAACTGGTAGTTACGTTTTTTTAAAAAATAGTTTTTATTCCCCTCCCCACAAATATGATAAGAAATACATTCAAAGAAAAAAGGTTAAATGAAATGTGAAAAAGAAGAAAAGAAAGAAGACAAGGAAAAAAGGAAAGAGAAAAAGAAAACACGCCAGTCTCTCTCTGTGTATTCATTCTGTAGCGAGGTTTTTCAGAAGTGGTTTACCATTATCTGCTTCCTAGGGCTGAGAATAACCGGTTAAGCAGTGGTGAAATTCATTTTTTTTTAACTACCGGTTCTATGGGCGTGGCTTGGTAGGCATGATAGGGGAAGGATACTGCAAAATCCTCATTCCCTTCCCACTCCTGGTGGAAGGATATTGCAAAATCTCCATTCCCTCCCCACTCTGGGAACCATTTTTCTGTTCTCCGAACTACTCAAAATTTTCATTACTGGTTCTCCAGAACCTGACAGAACCTGCTGAATTTCACCTCTATGGTCAAGGTTATCCTGCTGGCTTTATGCCTAAAGTGGGACTAGAACTCCTGATCTCCTGGTCTGTAATCTGATGCCTTAATTACTACAGGGATTATATTTTTTTCAGCACCAAGCCAGGGTGGATCCTACTTGTTAAATCTATTTTATCAGTTATTCCTCTTTTTTTGTACACTATTTTTTGTTGTTAGTGTTGAATCCATGCTTTTGTTTCACTTTGTTTGTTTGTATTTCTATTATCTATTTTATTTTTATAATAAAACAATAAATAAGCTAAAAGCAAGAAAAAATCATGTATATTTCTGGTCTACAGTATAATATGATGACTTACAAATATGCGTTTAAGTCCATTGTTTCAATTAGGGTTGCATTGGATATGTATTCTTGCAAAAGGGAGATAGCTGAAGAAATGCATTGACCCTGTTGAGTTGTCAAGTTCAGAGAAAATGGAACCATTCAGAATTTAGATGACCAGGTCTCCATTCCTAAGCCATAGTCTAGAAATCCAAGACAGTGCCATTGCTGTACAAAGATTTGGGCCACTTGGGAGAGATAGTTGTCTTGGCTTTAACCAAATAGCAGTTAGGTTCAGAGAGGCTAGCTACATAAGCCTAGTAAAAGCCAAAGAAACATTTGTAAGTAGGAATATTTATTTCAAGACCCCTCTGCTCTCCATGGCAGCATCATATTAGATAAAGCTGGTTTGGTTGATCTCATGTCAGTCTCATTTGACTGTGCTTTTTTCTTGCTTGTCTGAGATTGCACTTTCTGGTTTTAAAATATGGAGTGTCTGGTGGCTTTCCTCATCACTTTTTGATCACTGGACACAGTGGTTTATTTCTAGTTTCTGGCAAACCATTATAGCCAGAGGGAATATTGCTGCAGGAAGTCAAATGGGATCAAATGTCTCAATGAATAGCAGCTCTACATATACATGTAATGCAGTGACATGCAGTCAGGGGAGGCAGGGGAGGCACAGCCTCACCACTGTCATCATGAAAAGAAAAAAAATGTAAAAGGAAAAAGGTGAGAGCTGAAGTCAGGCTGATCTAGTTGCTGCCTCACCGTGAATGACTCTGCTTAACTGTTTAAAAAAGCCTCTAAAAAGCACCCTCTACTATGAGGCAAGAGAACTGCATGCCTCATCTAGTCTGACTTTAGGCGTTTTATGATCACTCGAGTAGAGTTAAGCAAGGGTTAAAAGCCTAAAAATTCCTGACATAGGTGAGGCACACAGTTCTCCTGCCTCATAGTAGAGGGTCCTCGTTTGGGCGGGGCTTCTTCAGAGGACCCTAGCAAGAGCAGATTTGAAATCCTCTCTGAAACAGCTGGAAAAGGTACGTGTGGGTCGGAGGGTGGGGGAGAATTTAAACTTCATCCTCCTGGTGCGGGGCTTTGGGCAAAGGCTGGAGGGAAGGACCCTGGCTTGTGCTCTCCCTCCCCAAGTGTAGTTTGATTGCAGGCAGAGCCACATTGCCTTTTCAAACCTGTAATCATTGAAGGTGGGCTGGATCCTTCCAGGGCTGGGGGAAAGTGTGTGTAGTCCAATCCAACTTCTCTCTCTGTGTGTGTGTATGTGTTTGAGAGAGGGGGGAGGGACGGAGAGAAGGAGGAAGGAGGGGAAGGGAGAAGAAAAAGAAAAAGAAAGAAGGAAACTTCTTTCGCAAAGGAGAAAAACAAATGCTGTCACTTTAAATCGGAACTGAGCATGCCTGGCTGTGGAATTCTGGGAGTTGAAGTCCACAAGTCTAAAAAAATTTGAAACCCACCACTGGGTCAGTGCCTCACCAGCCATAAACCTCACCGCACGTCACTGATGTAATGTATATACATTGCATACTGTAATGCAAATTCAATTGTATCAGGCTGGGCCACTGCTTTCTCAGTAGAAAACTCCAGTAGCACAATTGGAATAATTTGATGAACCTCATAACATTTCTCAGCATATATCTTTCAATGTACATTATGCATGTAGTTCCATGTGAAGGACTTTCTGGATGTTAGAAATGCATTAGCATCAGTCTGATGACGGGAACAAGAGAATGGCTAAATTAGAACTTTCTTAGAACACAGTCTTCTACTTAATGCTTTCTGGGATCTATTGCTCAAATGAAGCTGGAACTTGGGGTTTCACAAAGAGCAATGTTGTCAAACCAAAAAATCCAGCAGATCCACCAGGGCTAGAATTAGGCAGCAGAATATATTTAATTTGAAATGAGATACAATACAGAGATCAAGAAGGCTTTATGGGGGATATTTGGAATGAAATAGCAAGTGTGGAAGGCTACTATCTTGCCTGAGTAAATCCACTTGAGCCTTAAAGGAGATAGCCAGCTTGAAACTAGGTAAGCTTAGTATCATCAAGGAGCACCTTAAAGCACTTAGAGGGCATTGATACTGCCCTTCCTTCTAAATAATTCTAAACATGCAAACCTTTGCACTGGCAGGAGATACAGTAGTTCCATCAGTCAGCGTGGCCTACATGCTCCATATAAGGGTAGTTCTCTATTTATGACCACAATTGAGCCCAAAATCTTTGTTGCTAAGCAAGGCCTTTGTTAGGTGAGTTATGCCCCATTCCGTGATCTTTCTTGCCCCAGTTGTTAAGCGAATCACTGCAGTTGTTAAATTGGTAGCACGATTGTTAAATGAACCTGGTTTTCCCATTGATTTTGCTTATCAAAAGTAAATAGGCACAAGCAAGTGCTCTGCATATATTATAGGCAGGTGGAACATTTTTCAGAAAATGCCTGGCAAAGAGAGATCCTTTACTCCTTAAAAAATGTAATTCCCTGAAATCCGTATGATCTATTAGGCTGAGTGAAAACCCCCATATTACCTTCAGGGCTTTTCACCACTCCAGGAGATGTTGTTTGCATAGCAGAGGTGATATTCAGCAGGTTTTGTCCAGTTCGGCCCCTCCCCATCTATTATCTGCCTCCCAAGTCCCAGCTGATTGGAAGGGAATGGGGATTTTGCAGTATCCTTCCCCTGGAGTGGGGAGGGATGGAGATTTTACAGTATCCTTCCCCTGCCACGCCCACCAAGCCATACTACGCCCACCAAGCCACACCCAAAGAACCGGTAGCAACAAAGTTTTGGATCCCACCACTGCTGCATAGACTACAGGCAGATGTCTATCTTAGCCATGCTAGAAGCTGGGCCTTCAAATAATATTATGCACATTGATTTTGCCTACTTTCACATTCAACATGTTTTCATGGAAAGTTTCTCTACTCCTATTCAAGTCTAGGCCATTGATGAGTTTTCTCTGCTGACAATCCCCTCAATACCTCTCTTTTGTCTACTCAGATAAAAGATCACAAGGAAGGGAATCTTTGCGTGAAGAAAATCAATGTTTAAGAGTTCATTACCAATATCCACCTGATCCCATTCGTGTAATATTTAATTGAATTGGTTAGATTGATTTAAAACATCTTAATCTATTAAACAGGTGCCTCCAATTAATCAGGCAGCAGATTTTCTTTTCCATGTTTATGTATAAAAACTTGTCTAGAAGATGTCTTTGTTTTCTCACACATGTTTCTACACATGTTTTTTCTCCTCAGGAGAAATTAAACAGATTTGGTCATGTGCTAGGATTGTACTCCCCAGTATAATATATCAGAACTACAACTCCTAGAATTCCTAATGGGAATCAAGCTTGATAAGGCTGTGCCAGGTTTCAAGTGTGCATTATATGATCAGAAAAAACAGCATGGCTATTTCCCCCCCCCTCTTTCATCTATTTTGTTTTATTCATGTGCAAATCAGTTTAGATTTAATTAATAAAAATGAATAAAGCATATGTTGAGTGACAAGAACCCTAAAATAAATGAAATACATTAATAAATGACAATTTGATTATGGCAGCAGCATGAATAGCTCTAAAGTTGCCCGACAGGTGTCAGCATTGTGCCATTAAAGCTTGACTGAGAGAAAGAGAGAGAGAGAGAGAGAGAGAGTGCCTCTACATTTCATTTGGAATGAGCCATAAATATTCAATACAAAGTATATTGAGATGTAAAATAGCAGGTGCAACACATTTGTAGTGACGATACAGTTAATGGGTGAAGAATTCAATATTCCACCTAATGAGCAAACAACTGTATATAAAAAAATCCATCTGTAGCGCTTTAAGCATTGTGGGGTGGGGTTAACAGGGTTTGTTTTTCTAAAAATGCCGGTATCTCTGTTTTGAAATATGATTTTATACAATTAAGCATCAACGGGTTTAGAATGAAAATGCAAAGGGTTTATCAGAGTCATTTTGGAATCTGCCTGCATATTTTGAAAGGTAAAAACTTTTTAAAATATACCCTATTGCTGTCCTCGCTCTCCTTCCTTCTGCTTGCACTCTCTGTTTCTAGCAACGAAATGGAGCTACCCATAGGAGCTGCATCTAGATTGAGATCGCCAGACATCCTCAACTTTGTCTTCCTTTAAAAAGTCTCAAAAGAGATGCAACTTGTTACAAGTTTTTAGCATCTTTAACAGAGCAGGAACTTACTAGCCAATACTACTCAGTTCTTAATTTTTCATTTGTTGTTGTTAGTTGCAAAGTCGTGTCGAACCCATCGTGACTCTATGGACAACGTTCCTCCAGGCCTTCCTGTCCTCTACCATCCTTTGGAGTCCATTTAATCTCACACCAACTGCTCCAGTGACTCCATCCAGCCACCTCATTCTCTGTAATCCCTTTCTTCTTTTGCCCTCAATCTTTCCCAGCATGAGGCTCTTCTCCAGTGAGTCCTTCCTTTTTATTAGGTGGCCAAAGTATTTGAGGTTCATCTTCAGGATCTGGCCTTCTAAAGAGCAGTCAGGGTTGATCTCCTCTAGGACTGACTGGTTTGATCGCCTTGCAGTTTCATTACTGGAATCTTTAACATTGCTTCTAAAAAGAAAGGTCTTTCCCAAAGTCTCCTGAAATAACAGAAAACCAGAGCCTAGAATGCCAAAACCTAACGGGCACTGATTCTGCCTTTCCTTCTGAATAATTTTAAACATGCAGATCTTTGCATTGGCAGGAGATAGCATCATCAGTCAGTGTGGCCTATGTGTGCCATATATTTTTAAGACAGCACTGTGGAGAATTATTAGAAATCTGAGTTCACTTGCCAATCAATAACTTCAGAAAGTAAGGAAAACAACTTTGATGGACATATGTAGAATTAAGAGAGTGAAATATTTTTTAAGTCCAGGACAACAGTATAACATTTGGAAGTGATTCAAGAAAAAGACCTCCTTAATTCCCTGAAGTATAAAGCGGAGGAGGAGATACAACACAGCTGGGTTTTCAAGATTTTGTTATTGTAGCCAATCTTAATAAAAGTCATTCTAATCACTCTCATGTGAGCTAAATTGATTTCTGATCCAGTGTACCTAATAGGGTTGACAATAACCAAGTGTTTCATCCATACCCTCAGCCCACCTTTTCATACAACCTGAAAGAAAGAAAGTAAAAGAAAGTAAATTGCTAGCATTTCCTGTGTACTTGCTACTGCATTTCTTTTCAAATCTATGATGCTGACACATTGACCATTCTGCATTTGGAGTTTTACAGAATCCTGCTAGAATATATCTAGGTCTTGGCAGGGGGGTAAGTAAAGTGTCCCTTCCAATGAGATCACTGAGACGACCAAATACTGCCTGTAGATGCAATACCATGGTTTCAGAGATATATTGGAAGTAATGACAGTGGCAATGGTTTGTCTGTGTGGCCACCTTGTTCATATCACAACTGATCTTTTGTTTTAAAAGCAAAAGGTCTGGGAAGATTCCAATTTAAGGAAGCCATCAACAGTTTCATGCAGTTTGATCCGAAATTACAATCACTGCACCCAGTTGAGATTGCGCTTTATTGTACCTGTCACTTACTGATGTCCATAAGAGTCACTGTTTTATTAATTGCAAGAAGATGTACACTTCATCTTACTTTCTATAGAACGAATGGAGTGTGACTTAATGGTGTTGTCTGAAATGCACAGCTAGTCTGAACCAGCACAAGTCCGCTGAAATCTACTCTAAAACCATTCCACGTAATCTAAACTAAAGATAATGAGATCTGCAGTGAGTTACACATGTTAAGCTGTGTAGACAGTATGCCAGCAGAAACTATTTACATAATGTCTGGAAAGACTTTCGGACTTAAGAATATATCATGCTGTGATTGTCCACTTTGGTTTTACACCAATGATTTCAAAATACATAGCCAGCGTTGTGCCTTCACTGCGTGACATTACTGGAAAAATCAATTGGCTAATGACTTATTTCTGTGACACTTACACAAAGGTGAAGTTGTGAAAACTAATGGCAGTATCATACAAATGATATCTTATGATATCCTTTCTGGAAAATAGCAGACTATGTGTTATTATTAAGCTGTTATTAAGTTTAACCTTAATAATTGTAGCTGCCTGCCACTTTAATAATATAGCTCAGTGATGGCGAACCTTTTCGTAAAGGCGTGCCAAAATTGTGTGCCCACACCCACAATGCAATGCCCCCGGCCCAACTGTGCATGCGCACGTGACCCCCTGCACATGCGCTTATGACCCCCCCCAAGCAGGTGGGGAGTTTTTGCCCTCCCCAGGCTCTGGAGGCTTTCCTGAAGCCTGGGGAGGGCGAAAACAACCTCCCCCAGCCCCATGGAGGCCCTCCGTAAACTGGAAATGGATCATTTCTGAACTTCTAGTTGGCCTGTTGGGCCCGTTTTTCATTCTCCCCAGGCTCCGGTGGCTTTCCTGAAAGGGTAAAAATGCCTCCCCCAGCCCTCTGGAAGGCCGAATATCAGCTGGCCAGCGCATGCATGTGCGCTGGAGCTGACAGCTCATGGACTGGCAAATATGGCTCCAGGTGCAACCTGTGGCACCCTTGCCATAGGTTCGCTATCACGGGTATAGCTCAACCTTGGCAGTTTTAAGTGGATTTCAACTCCCAGAACTCCCCAGCCAGCATACTGCGTAGGGTAGGGGTGTCAAACTCAATTTCATTGTGGGCTGCATAAGGGTTGTGTTGGACCTTGGTGGGTCAGGATGGGCATGGTCAGGATGGGTGTGGCCAGCTCAACGTCACTCATGTTGAGGGTGTCTGTGGTGGCCGACTGCTCTGCCAGTGAAAACGGGACTTGAGAGGGCTGCCCATGAAACCTCCATTTTCAGTTGCAACTGTCTCCTGCAACCCTTTGCCAGCAAAGCACACAGTCCTCCTGACTTCCATTTTCACTGGCAGAGGCACCACTGTCCAGTTCTTTGCTGTTTCTAGGGTGGCCCCGGGAGCCAGATCTTAGCACCCATGGGCTGGATTCGGCCCCCGGGCCTTGAGTTTGACACCCCTGGCCTAGGGAATTCTGGGAGAATTTAAAAGTTCTCCAGATTGAGAAACACTGGTATAACTGTGGTGGCATAGCATATCTCTGTCTAATTATATTCCTTCTTCTCTTCTATGATATTCTATTGTATGAAGTTTCTTCTATGGTATATCCCTTTCCTAATCACTAATACCATTAGAAATGAACTATAGGCCGTTTTTGTTCTGATTCACCTTTTTGGATGCATAGGTAAATATTTGCTTATATGACACATTTTAAAACTACATTAACATTATAGCCATTTGTAGCCTTTACTGATTTTCCCATAAAAAGAAGAGCCAGTCTTTTATCTTTGATTTATCTAGGAGGAATATTTTAAGCATCAGACAATCCTGCTGCAATTCTGATGCTGCTGAGAATGCTGCTCCCGAAATGGGTATGGAGTGTGCTGAAATTAAATATTGTGCATACATAGTTGAACAGCTAAAAGACTCACAAGCATGTATAGTATTATATAGCCTAGTCAATAAGTGTCCAGTTTAACTAAATGTCACTAGAGATTTGCTGAACCTATTCTGGTTTTTGTTGAAGACAGTCAATAGAATTCTTTTTTTAAAAACAATTTTTAATTGTTTTTTTTAACAAGGACAAACAAACATAAAAATAAAAAACTCATCTTCCATTACAAATTGTAGAAAGTGTGTCAGTTGGTTACAGTATTTCCATGCGTCTCTTCCATAAATACCACCTGCTTTTTATATCAAATCACATATTTTAAATTCACCTATATTCATGTATATCACAATTATTATATCTCAACCTTAATTTGACTATAATTGTTTTTACGTCCTTTTATATATAATATTCAAAATCTAGAATAGGATTATATGATAACTTTCCATTAAATCATCCTAAAATCATCG
The DNA here is from genome assembly GCF_964273705.1 of Natrix helvetica. NCBI lineage: Eukaryota > Metazoa > Chordata > Lepidosauria > Squamata > Natricidae > Natrix > Natrix helvetica. Next base: position 100,724,508 of record NC_138549.1, on the reverse strand, counting down.
AATCACAATACATCTTTATAACATATTCTAGATAAAGCTTTGAAACCTCCTCTCATAATCTCCATATATTGTTTATATAAAATTTCATATTATCAAGCTAACATATCTATATGTATTGTTATCATTATTAATCATTATTTAACTGTAGCTATTGTTGCTTCATTTTATACATACTACTAGTAAACTAAATTTAGTTTAATTTTTATTGTACATTTTCATTGCATCAACCTGTATCCCTCCAGCAATAGTACGGTCTTATAGCTCTTGCCATTTGTAGCATTAACGTTCTAGTTACTTTCTTAATAAATCTTGTATAAACCTCCCTTGGCAACATGTTGTTCCTTTCGTATCTCACAAAAGCTTGAAACCCAACATCTGCCCTTTCCATCAGCTTATCTTTGGTTATCACTAGTGCTTCTATCAAGATTTCTCTCCTTATCTCTGTCAATTTTTCTCTCTTTTCTTCTTCTGTGCTTTGAAGTCTGGGGTAGAGTTCCAATCCATCCATCTCCCCTTTCCATATTCCCCTCTTGCCATTACCAACCAAGCTCACTTTGTTGTCAGAATCCACAGTTTTCTTATCTCTTTGCTCATTTTTTTTCTTCCATCTTTTGAACTCTTTCCTCCACTTTCTTCATTTGGTAAACATCCTCAGTTTCTCCATCAGATTTATCTGTTTTGTATTCCATATTCTCCAATCTCTTTTCAATTCTCTCTGTCACAACTAATACATTTTGAATTTCAAACATAATCATTTGCAATGTTACAGTTTCTTTTTCCTACTGGGCCATTCTTTCAATTTTGCAGATACTGCCACTATAGGGTTCAATTTTAATAAACTTCAAACAGGTTTATTATCTTTCAAGTCAAAATGTTGTCTTCTCTCCAATAGCTAGTGATAGAACTTCCAAAAGCACCTGTATAAACAACTTGTGCACTTCCTACTATCACTATCAGTAAACAAGCTGAAAGAACCTTGAATCTCAAGTGATCAAAGAGAAAGAAGAAAAAACAATGTATCCAGCCTCCAGCCTCTAAGTGGCAGTGTAACTGCTTTTCCTCCTCTTGTTACAACCCTCTTTATAATCCTTCTTATTTTCTTCTTTATATTCCTTTAGTTACTTTACTTTACTTTATTTCGTATTTCTAGACCGCCCCCTCTCCCAAAAGGGACTCAGGGCGGTGTACAGTCAGGCTAAAACACAAATAGTATACATATCAGTAAATACATAAATACATAAATAGAGGAGGCTATATAAAACATTCCAAGCTTAAGAAAGAAAAAAAAAACCTTAAATGGAGATCAAAAACAATCCAATCAAGCATTATAAAAAAAGAAGGAGAATTTTAATCCATGGGTATAAGCAAAAGTGAAAAAAGAAGAAGAAAGAATTAATCCATTCAGTTTAAAAAATAGGGAGCCCCTTCAAAAGTTCCATCCGTGAAAAAAAAGAAGTTAGAAACTGGATAACACACTAAGTTCAATGCAGATCAATGTCGCCGCCTACAGTCTTTTGTCTACAACAGTGTTTCTCAAACTTGGCGACTTTAAGTCCTGTGGACTTCAACTCCCAGAATCCCCCTGGCTGGGGGATTCTGGGAGTTGAAGTCCACAGGACTTAAAGTCGCCAAGTTTGAGAAACACTGGTCTACAATCTTAACATATTTTTTTTTTCTTGGCTAGTCTCTTCCTCTAATAACATTTCCTCACCAATCCGACACACTTTTTCACATAGACAATAGAATTCTTGCTTATTTCCCAGACTGCTGTGCTTCTAACATTTTCAAAACCATCAGTTCAAATCTGTAACTGGAAAGAAGTGGATAATACAAAAGGGCAACAGAGGGAATTTGAGGAATTGAGGATATTTTGGGGGAAACACTCAGATTAAAATATGCTTCGAACTGATCTTTATTAAACAGAGATACTGACATTAAAATTAATGCAATACATTTTAAAATATCCTGCCTGTGCTGTTACATCCATAATGACACACCCATATTTCAGGGCCACAGTTTGCAAAATTCCAAAAATGAACCAACCCTATGAAGTATTCATAAGATACTGGCATTATCTTTAACTTTGTGATGCAAGAAAAAGTCTTGTGTTGTTTCATGTTCCCCTGTTGCAGCGAGGATTTTCATGAAATGTTTTATACCTCTCTCACATCACCAGGGACGCAATGGCTCAGTTGCTAAGACCCTGAGCTTGTCAGTCAGAAAGGTCGGCAGTTCGGTGGTTCGAATTTCTAGAGCCACGCAACCGAGTGAGCTCCCGTTACTTGTCCCAGCTTCTGCCAACCTACTGGTTTGAAAGCATGCAAAAATGCAAGAAGAAAAATAGGGACCACCTTTGGTGGGAAGGTAACAGCGTTCTATGTGCCTTTGGCATTGAGTCATGCTGGCCACATGACAGTGCTGGCCCTTCGGCTTTGAAACAGACATGAGCACCACCCCCTACAGTCAGGAATGACTAACACATGTGTGCGAGGGGAACCTTTACCTTTACATATTTATTGCTATGGGTATAGAAAGGGGAAGGGAGAACAGCAGTTTTACTTGCTGTATAAATATGTATGCATCATGTTTGACTCTTCCCTTTTTGATCTAGATCAGCACAGCTTCTGATCATGTGGAAATGATGCATTTAAATACACCCTTTTGGCTATGCATGTTTATTTTTAATCATGTAAAAAATTTGGACAAAATTTTTGGGCAGGAACCATGTTAAAGCCATCGTTTATATTGTCATTTAGGTGAAAACATCTCCTTCCCTCCCTCCCTCCCTCCCTCCCTCCCTCATGTCTAGACTGACAGAGAGAATCTTTATTTCAGTCATTGACCAATGAAAGGGCATTCGATATGAGGAACAAAGCAAAATAATCCCCTAGTTGCAATAACTATCGGCAGCCAATTGTGAACCATCCTGTCCTCAGCAAAACTTTCTTATAAAGCTCACCGTATCTGATATGTAATGAAAAATGTTTATATGGTGTCTATATATTCAGCCATCATATATCATGCTGTTAAAATTGTATCAAGCAGTAAAGTAGTAGCAAAAAATGTAACCATCAGTGTTCAAAAAGGAAAAAGTGTAGTGACAGGGATCAACTGTTTCAAACCACTCTGCTTTTTAAACTTTATAATGGTCCTTTTAAGCTTTGTTTTAATCTAGTTTTTAACTTGTTTTTATTTATAGCTTTTATACCATTTTAATGTTTTATCTGTAAACTGTCCAGAGGCATGTCAGTGTGATGGGCAATATAGAAATCTGGTAAACAAACAAACATTACTTGATAGACAAAACTAGGCATCTTCCATAAGCTAAGGCTTATGTTGCCTTTAAAAAAAAGGCCAAAATTTTTTTTGGATGGCAAATCAACAATGAATATCTAAGGTGGCCATAGTAAAATACTCTGGGGAAGAAGACCTTGGTGGACTAAGGAAGAAGAATAGTTGCAGGAACTGGGTATGGCTACTCTAGGGAAAAGACGGACTAGGGGTGACATGATGGCAATATTCCAGTATTTGAGGGGCTGCCACAAAGAAGAGGGGACGACGACTTATTTTTCAAAGCACCAGAAGTCAGGGCAAAAAACAATGGATGGAAACTAATCAAGGAGAAAAGCAACCTGGAATTAAGGAGAAGCTTCCTAACAGTGAACAATTAATCAGTGGGAAAAGTTTGCCTCCAGAAATTGTAGGTGCTTCATCATTGGCTTTTTTAAAAGAAAAGATTGGATAGCCACCTGTCTGAAATGGGGGTTGGATTAGAAGAACTACAAGGTCTCTTCCTTCTATATTCTGATTGATTGATTTTAAGGGCCCCTTCTGATCAGGCAGGCAGTTCTGGAGTCTTTGTCCTAGGGGTACTAGGAATTATACAGGCTAAAAAGAATTGGGGTAGGTTCCAGTGGTGGGATTTAATTTTTTTTACTACCAGTTCTGTCGGCGTGGCTTGGTGGGCATGGCATGCTTGGTGGGCGAGGGAGGTGAAGGATACCATAAAATCTCCATTCCCACACCACTCCAGAGGAAGGTTACTGCAAAATCCCCATTCCCTCCAGATCAGCTGGGACTCGGGAGGCAGAGAATAGATGGGGGCGGGGCCAGTCAGAGGTGGTATTTGCCAGTTCTCCGAACTACTCAAAATTTCCGCTACCGGTTCTCCAGAACTGATCAGAACCTGCTGAATACCACCTCTGGTAGGTTCATATGCAAGTTCATATTGGCCATCACAAATAGCCCGAATATGAAGTTGCCAGAAACTTTCTTTTGATTCTTCATTTGCAGTGAAATGGATCTTGACTTTTGTTTCTGAAACTTGTCGTAGACAGATAGCTATCTCTAGATTCTGAGAGGCAAAGTCATCTTGAGAAATGGATCATCTACTTGATCTAAATCATTATGCTGCCTTCAAACGAATTTTACATTCTGTGCTATTTAACATGAAGTTTTTTGTTTGTTTCTGTTTAGCTTTATTCATCATTAAAATGAGAGAAATCTGCATACCTTTTAATCCAGGATTAGCCCTTTTTAGTTCATTTTCCCTGAAGACTGATTGTCAGTGCTTCAAAAACATCACTTGCGGATGGATTTTTTAAAAATATAGCTTCTCCCATATTTGTAGCAATAAAATATGAATCTATTTTAACAAAAAGTATAGTTTTCTGTGTGGGATTTTATGCAGCTTCCCCCAACTTTATTTGAAAGCACTGCATAGTTTTCCATGGTAACTCAACTAATAACCACAAAAGCAACAACAAACCAATAATCTGTGGGAAATGCTTTGATTAGCTATGCCTAAAATTGGCTATAGCAGCAGTAATGTCAAGCCGGCCTCCCTCAGCAACCAAGAAAGAAACCACTTAACTCCATTTTGCAGAATTAAGAATACTTTTACTGGTTATGAAAAGATAGCAGCTAAACAAAGCAAGATCTGAGGCAAAAGCGCGCGAAATCATACATATCAATATGTGACCAACCCCCCTCCCCCTGGTAGCCCTCATCCCAGTGTCCAATCTGCAAATCCCTTCAGTGTCATGTGAGTTCCATCTTCAAGGAGCATCATCAGGTTGGTATGCAGGACGGTTGGCCTTGACCGACACCAAGCACTAATCTCCAGCATGCGCAGTAGACGGTGAGACCAAAACTCTCTTTTTACAATCTCTCCTGTACTTAAACTTCCTCTCCCAAATACCAGCCCCCCCTTCCCCGTTTAAATGGCAGCCGAAAGCAAATAGCGAAATAGAGGCTGACAAGTAATGTTTTTGGCTGTAAACAAGACATTTTAAATGAAGTTTTAAAGTAACAATTTAAACATGAAAACAAGCAATTCAATTTTGCAACTCTGGAATCAAAATATTTAATGTGATTTTTCACGACACTTGATGTTAATTCATGACTGCCTAGGCAAACACTGCACAGGGAATGAAAGGAAGACGGTATTACAAGACCAACCCATGGCCTGTGATTCATGTTGCTTCCATACAAGCACCTGATCCAGGGGTGAGTTCCGGCAGTCACTACTGCCAATTAGCTCATGGCCACGCTGCACGCATTTGATGTGCACAGTGTGCGCATGCACAGGGCAATAAAAATTGCTCTGTGCATGCTCAGAAGCAAAAAACAAGACGGAGGGGCCTACGATGCCACCCGGAAAACCATGGCAGGCATGGTAACTGCTGGTTCCAGCGACCGAAGCCGCCAAACCACTACCAGTTCGGCAGAACTGGTCCAAACTGGTAGGAACACACCCCTATCTGATCCCACTCAGTTATGGTTCCTACTGAGTTACCTTTACATTACAGTTGATGTTGAAATGGTCCAGAACCATAGGTATGAATGGGGCCTTGGTCGGTGCTGATTATTAAAAAGAAGGGGCATCAAACAAATCAGTCCCTGATATAGAACTATTCAGAATGTTAAGAAGATTCTAAGTAGAATGATGAGAAAGATCAGAAAGCTTACTCAGATGATAGTCGGATCAATAGAAAAGATTTTAGGCTTTAAAAAAAGAAAACACTTCGTTTTTTTAAAAAAATTGAATTCAAAAGTAACCATTTAAAATAATTATAATAAACTTAGGAGAAACAGCAAGGAATCTGTTTTTTCTCAAAGGCCAAACCATACAGAAAGAAAACAATGATTTTAGAAAATAGCAATATTTTTCTTTTGAAGTTCTGAAAAGTAGCCTCTTCCACATCACCAAAAACACATTGCAAAGACCATGGTAATAGGCAGGGGTATTTATATATGCCTCAGGGATGTGGCAGCCCCCCCCCTCTGTCTGACCTTTCTGAAAAGGAGTCAAAACATGGCTCCGTGGCTTTATGTGAGGAACACAGAGGAGCACACAGCCGTGGGGCCTTCTAATTAATTTTAGTAATGTTTGATCATCCTTGCCTCTTTCTAGAATTTTAAAACTTTTATATCATTGTCAAGGTTCTGACGAATGAACCAGTGGTGGGTTCCTAATGGTTCGGCCCGGTTCGGAGGAAGCGGTATTGGTATGGTGGCCTGGGTCACTGGAACCGGCAATGACCCAGGCCTGCCACGCCCCCGAGCCCTGGTTGCTGCCGTCGCCATCTTGTTTTGGAGTTCTGCGCATGTGCAGAACAATTTTAATTGAACTGTGCATGCATCCAGCATGCACACACACAAGCGAACTGGCAGTAAAGCTGGCTGGAACCCACCCATGGAATCAACCCACCAGAACTCTGAAACTAGGATCCTCCTCAAGGTGCTTCTTTACTGAGTACATCATATCGTCACAGCTTCAAAGGAAAAACAACTTGGCTTATTGTTGTACATCTCATTGTTTGTTTTTGCACTTCTTCATTTTGATTATAGCTTGGAATATTGACCTAGATTACGGGATGATTGATTTCAACCACTGAACCTTTCCTCCATGCTTAGACTCGGAGCCTCTTATAGTTGACCAAGTGTAAATGAAGTCCCTTTCAGTTGACTAAGGATCATTGGATAAGTTTGAAATGTATTATATATCACCAGCACCCTTCCCTGTTGCCCCGAGAAGGAACTAAAACAACCTAAAATCATCTTCTGGAATTTTGTTGACAAACAAGTGAACAAGCATCATTTTGACACCCAGTTGCTTGGCTTCAAATCACTTTTCCAAATTTATTTTTTAACACACATTTTGAAACTCCATGCCGGAGCAGCTGCTTTCAATAATCAAATATATTTATAAACTGTGTAATAACATTGTTTACTATTTGCATTGCCTCACTCAGCCTGATTCATTAGCTATCATTAAAAGCTTTTCACAACATGCTTTCTGCATATATAGAAATGTTCAACGTAGTTCAGATGTCTTCTTAAAGGAGTCTATTTTCTATCTTCAGCAAGACCAGTATAATGGAAGGAGTTCAAAAAACCTTCTTGAGGCTTATGTAAGTGACATGGAAAGTTAGCATGTAGGAATTGCTTGGCTGGATCATACCAAAGGTACAATGGTTGCCTCATTCTGCTTCAAAAGTGAATAACCAAAAGGCTTGAGAAACTCACAGGTAGGGACATGATATCTGTGATTCATTTTCAGAAATCTAGATCAGGAGTGTTAAATTTAATTTCATTGAGGGCCACGTCAGAGTTGTATTTGACTTCGGGGTGGGGACAGGGTGGAAATGGCTGGCTTGGTGTCACTCATTGAGGCTCTGTTTTCAGCTGCAATGGCCTCTTGCAGTCCTCTGCCAGCAAAAATGGAGTAACCCCTGAGCTCCATTTTTATTGGCAGAGGGCTGCAGGAGACCGTTGCAGCTGAAAATGGAGCGGGGGGATGTGTGTGGGCCGCCCAAGCTCCATTTTCACTGGCAAAGGCATTGTGGGCTGGTCGTTTGCTGTTTCTAGAGGGGACCCGTGGGCCAGATCTAAGCACCCCACGGGCTGGATCCGGCCTATGAGCCTTGAGTTTGACAACCCTGATCTAGTTTGAAACATGCACTATTTAGGTATGTTTCAGATTACATGTAGTCCTCAATTTACAGCAGTTCATTTAGTGATTATTCAAAGCACTATAAAACATGACTTATGACCATTTTTCACAGTTACGACCTTTGCCGCATTCCTGTAGTCAAGTGATCGAAATTGGATGCTTTGCAACTGGTTCATCTTTATGACGGTTGCAGTGTCCCAGGGCCATATGGTCCCATTTTGGGACCTTTTGACTAACACAGTCAAAGGGGAAGCCAGATTCACTTAACAATTGAGGCAAGAAAAGTCCTAAAATGGGGCAAAACTCACGTAACCAGGATTGTTGGGCACAATACACTGACTCTGTAAAACCGCTTAGAGAGGGCTGTAAAGCACTATGAAGCAGTATATAAGTCTAAGTGCTATTGCTATTAACAAATGCTTCATTTAGCAAGATAAATTTTGGTCTCAATTGTTGTCGTAGGGCAAGGATTATTGTACATTAGAAATTACCAAAAGAGCAACTTCCGGTTCCTCTTTTTTTTTAAATTTAGAAGTATAAAATGTAGCTCTTTGAAAAAAAAATTCTTGAAAAAGAATTATAAATACCATGAATCTAAAAGGGAGCTTGCTCAGAAGCTGAAATACACCAAGTAAATGAGATGAAGAGTGGGAAGTAGAGGAGAGAGGTAAGGGAAGAAGAGAGGGATAGGAGAGAGGGCAAGGGGGGTGGGGAGGAGGAGAGAAATGAGGAGTGGTAAGGGGAGGGAGGAGAAGGAGAGAGGAAGGGGAAGTAGAGAAGAGAAGGACAGAGGGAAGAAAGGAGATAAGAAGGGGGAGAAAAGAGGGAGAAAAGAGGGAGAAGAAAGTGATGGATAAGGTACAAATATAGTATATGGAGAGCAGAAGAGCTAATAATTGGTTTTTGGGAGTTGTTGGTAAGATGAATTGATGTAAACATTTAATAATATAATATGATGTTGGTTATGTAATAGTATACATGTGATTATATGTTATAAAAATGAAAAAACAATGTAGCTCTTTCTCAGATCTGCTTCTGGAATGAAATATAATATATATAACTTGTGAGGTATATGGTAAGCTCAAATATAAATGTGATAGTTTTTTTTTTTTGCAGAACTTTGGGTTATGAATGTGGCTCTCCAAATATTCTCCAGCCACCATTTCACTGTGCTGGATGGAACAGATAGAAATACAAGTCCAGCAATAGCTGTAGAATCACTGATGCATTCGTTCACAAAATCGCTTCTAAATCCTGCTCTTGTACATAAAATTAGAACCGAAAAATCCTTGCTCGCAGACTTGCAGTTGAAAAACAAAGGATGAAGATGGGCTGTACATGTCCTGAAATCTGAAAAGGCCTGAAAAAAATTCCAATTGCAATTTGATCAATGTGGACGCAATTTTAAAATGGCCATTATCAGTTCTAATAATGTGAATTAGCTTGACTCCTGTGGATAGTATGAATACACTTGCGTGGGTTTTTTTGTGTGTATGTGTTGATAATTATATGGCAGTTGTTTCTGCTGTCTTCTTGGGTGATATTTTGACTTCCCAGGGTAGCCTACAGCCCTGAAATCTTGTTTTGATCTTTCATTCAAGCACTAACTAACCTTGCTTATTTTTTTCCCCCCTCTTGAGGTCAGCCAAGGTTGGCTTGGGTCTAAGAAAAAAAATCCATTCTGTTGCACTCCAAATATATTCAACATTAAGACCTGCATTTTTCTTTTTTTTAGTCCTTCAAAGCTGTCACCCATGCGGCCAGTGAAAACATGACCTGGAAGATTTTAAAAGCAGCCCTACATGTATATCCTGCTCTATTTGGCCTTTCCCTCTCTGTGTTTTATTGGTCTGATCTTGTTTTCTCTTTTTTTAAAAGATGCTGTTGTAGTTTGGATTTTATTATTTGTTGGGCTAGATGTCTTTTATCATTGTTGAAGTGGTTGATTCTATTAATTTTTTTACTGTTTTATCAGTGAAGGTCACTGTCGTTCAAGAATTTGGGTGATTTTTCTTCAATGTAAGCTGCCTTGAGATGCTGCCTGAAAACTCAGAAATGTTTTGGATAAAGAAATCAAATCTGTCATTTGTGTTTTGTGTGGGGATCCAGCACCTTATTTTAAGGTGCTCTAAATGAAGCCTTTTCTCAAGGAAAGGTAACATTTTCAGCCATGTATAAATAAGTCTCATACAGGGTAGTCCTTGACTAATGACCACAATTGAGCCCAAACTTCCTGCTGCTAAGTAAGACAGTTGTTAAGAGAGTTTTGTCCAGTGGTGAAATCTAATTTTTTTGCCCACCAGTTCTGTGGTTGTGGCTTGGTGTGTGTGTGTGTGTGTGTGTGTGTGTGTGTGTGTGTGATATGACTGGGTGGGCATGGCCAACTTTTTTTCACCTTTTAAAGCATTTTTTTCTTGCTGGTTCGGGAAAATGGGAAGGAAAAAATGCTTTAAAAAAGGGGCGGGGGGGAAGCTTCTGACGATCGCACGGCTCATCCACTTACGCCACGCGATTGTCGGAAGCTTTTTAAAAATACTTTTAAAAGCATTGCCTATTCCTGCAAACCGGCAGAGAAAAAATGTTTTGAAACGTGGGGAAAAAAGCTTCCGTCAATTGTGCGGCTGACAGCTGATCCACACAATCACTGGAACCATTTTCCCCCACTTTGTAAAGCATTTTTTCCCTGCCGTTTCAGGTGAAAAGTTGGTAAAAATGCTTTAAAAAGTGAAATAAAGAGGCTCCAACGATTGCGCGGCTCCCAGCTGAGCTGTGCGATCGTCGAAAGCTTTTTTTTACTACTGGTTCACAGAACCAGGGACAATTGTCCCTAGAGGTTCATCCGAACCGGGCTGAACCGGGAGGATTTCACCCCTGGTTTGTCCCATTTTACAACCTTTCCTGCCACAGTTGTTAAGTGAACCACTGCAGTTGTTAAATTAGTAACCTAGTTGTTAAGTGAATCTGATTTCTCCATTGACTTTGCTTGTCAGAAAGTCACAAAAGGTGACCACGTGACTCCAGGACACTGTCATTGTCATAAATACACGCCAGTGGGCAAGCGGCTGAATTCTGATCACCCGAACAGTTGAGGTTGAGGACTGTCTGTAGCAGAGAAATGCCCATAAGCTGCTATGATCTCCTTAGTGACATCCTACAGTCTATTTTTCCCTGCTTGAAAACGTTGCATACAAGTAGCATCATATCTCAACAATTAATCATGATATAGGCAGAGCCCACAATTCAGGGATAATCTAAATATTCAGAATACAGGTAGTCCTCGACTTACAACCGTTCATTTAGTGACTGTTCAACGTTATAACAGCACTGAAAAATGTGACATGACCGTTTTTCACAGTTACGACCTTTGTAGCATCCTCCTGCTCGTGTGATCAAAATTCAGAGGCTTGGCAACTGGATCACATTTATGATGGTCGCAGTATCCCAAAGTCATGTGACCCCGTTTTGCGACCTTCTGACAAGCAAAGTCAATGGGGAAGTCAGATTCACTTAACAACCGTGTTACTAACTTAACAGCTGCAGCAATTCACTTAACAACCGAGGTATGAAAAGTCATAAAATTGGGGCAAAGCTCCCTTAACAAATGTCTCACCTAACAATAGAAATTTTGAGCTCAATTGTGGTCGTAAGTCCAGGATTATCTGTACCAATAACACTCTGGGCTGTCAGCCACATGCTCTGATTCTTTAGAGATCTATAGTCCAGAACTAAAAGAATTGTTGCTACCTCAATCAGGAAGATTTGATTGTCCCAAGATTATGGCTTTACTTCAGTATTTTCCAGCTCCATGTATACTTCTGCACTATATTATTCTCGGAGCTTCTCCTTTTAACACGGCAGGTAGCTTTGAGCCATGAATTGTCAAAGTGATGACACAGAGATCAAAAATGAACTTTGCCCCATCCATGCCATGAATAAGGCAATTAAGGAGAACTGCAATATATTGCAGAAATAATTCATAGTTTTTCATAGACTAGGACTTTTATAACTGGTGATCTCTAAAGAGCATCAGGCTACGGAAGGCTGTACCAAATTACAGATAATGTACACAATAGATCAATGTCCTCTACTCCCTTTTCCTCTGTTTTCCTTTGAGTGGATCATCTGTTGGAAACCACAAAATGTGTAGAGCTAAAGAAAATGGTAGATAAAGTCAGAGCCAAAATGGAAACAATCACTTTTATCTTCCTTCCTTCCTTCCTTCCTTCCTTCCTTCCTTCCTTCCTTCCTCCCTCCCTCCCTCCTTCCCTCTCTCCCTCCCTCCCTCCCTTCCCTATCACTTATCTTATCTTGAGCAGCTGGCAGAATAGAAGGAAAGAAACAGGTAACTCTTACAAGAATTTTAATTGAGCTCTCAGAGAAAGCATTTGAAATTAGGCCAAAGGCTGTACAAAATGAGCTCAAGGCCCACTAATTTCCTCCTGCTGAAATAGATGTTCATAACGATACCCAGTATGGTAGCATTAAGCCACAGACAGCCTCTGGAAGTATTTGGAGAAGTAGGTAGGAGAAATAGCCCTAGCAGGACAGCTAGAGAACCCTTTGAGATAAGTACTTAAGCAAAGAAGTCAATCTTCCAGTCCCTAAGAGTACAGCTGTTGTTTCTTGAAGGACCATCTATAACATATGCAGGCCAGGGAAGAAATATCCCTCTGGGTTCAGTTTCAAGTGGGGAAAAAGACACTGGATTCATGGAAGTTGCTTGGAAAGAAGGTTTACTGATAATGGACAGGACCACATGGTTTGAGGTCCTTGGGGAAAAAAGGGAAGAGATGCTGAGTGTGCCCTGGTTTTATGCCCTCTCTGGGCTTTTGAATTTGAGCTTGTATTCTGATTGGTTGTCAGAGTCCCATGGGGCCATTCAGGGGCAACTCTGTAGGCTGTCCTGAATCCCAAGCTTGGTTGACTTTTGCTGGGCAATGATGTAATGGAAGGGGTTTGGGCAATTCCTACTATGGCTCTGCCTGAAGGAGTAGATCTTTGTTATATAGAATAGACTGGCTCAGGCCATAATAGCCCATTGGCGAAGGTGGGAGGCTGAGTTTCTGCCTCCCTTTTAGGGGAAATATTCTATCCTTTTAATATTTCCTAAAATATCTCATTTTCCTAGGAGAGGGGTGGGTGCTTCCTACAAAGTGAAGTGAAGTGAAGGCTTTACCTAATTTCATACCAACATGTGATTGGTGCCGCAGTGGTTAGAATGCAGTGCTGCAGGCTACTTCTGCTGACTGTCGGTTGCCAGCAGTTTGGCAGTTCGATCCCGACTGCCTCAAGGTTGACTCAGCCTTCCATTCTTCCGAGGTCGGTAAAATGGGGGCAAAATGCTGACACTGTAAACCGCTTACAGAGGGCTGTAAAACACCGTGAAATATATAAGCCTAAGTGCTATTGCTATTGGTCTATGGGAGAGGTTTTTTTAAAAAAGGGAAGCTACAGAATAGTTTAGCCAGTTGATCAAATGCTCAGGCGGGAAAGTCACATCTAAGTGACCAGCATGGGTCCTTTTGGTTTTCCTAGAAACTGAAACAGGGTGATCTCAAAGACAAATACTGGTAGTCCTCGGCTTACAACCATTCATTTAGTGGCCATTCAAAATTACAACAGCACTGAAAAAAGTAACGTACGTTTTTCATACTTATGACTCTTGCAGAATCTCCATTTGTCACATGATCAAAATCTGGCAATTTGGCAACCGGCACATATTTATGACAGTTACAATATCCTAGGGTCAAGTGATCACCTTTTGTGACCTGACAAGCAAAGTCAATGTGGAAGCCTGATTCACTTAACAACCCTGTTACTAATTCAATAACCGCTAGTGATTCACTTAATGACTGTGGCGTGAAAGGCCATAAAATGGAGCAAAATTCACTTCACAATTGCCTTGCGGAATTTTTGGAGCTCAATTGAGGTCGTAAGTTGAGGACCACCTATAAAGCTTCCACGTTGCTATCAGGATTTTGCTTTGAATAGGTGGCATTTTTCTCCCTCAGGCAGAAGCAAATCTTGCAATATATTCCCAAGTCTGAAACCCCAAGGGAGTGATTGTCAGTTCATTGCTGGCTTCCAGTCCTCTTATCTTTCTTTTATGTGCTTTTCAAATACCTGAAGTGCTATCATCTTCCTGGAGATGGTCCGAAAAGAACCCCGTTCCTTTCTTGGCCTGTCCAGCTCAGACTTTCCCCCCAAAAGGACAGAGCAATATTTTTGCTTGACATCCATAAGCGTCCAAAATGGCTGCCTGTACCATTAAAGCTCTGATGGCTTCTGATGTATTGCAAAAGATACCAGGACTGCTAGCTGAAAACCTATTCATGGCAGGCAATCCATAAATTCACATCCTATTAGTCATGTTTGGCTGTACACATTCACCATATAGCACTTTCCCACCTCTTTCAATCTTTGGGGGCCGGTCGTGCGGGTATGACGGAGTGGAGGAGAGACTGCCACAACACTTGCTTACGGTGAACTAAGAATTACTATTGTGGGACACATCTAATTCATTGTCTTACAGATGCCACAGCGGCAGGGAGATAAGGGTTGGCTTGTGGAAATGGAAAAACTTCGCTTTGTCTTTAGAAATTCGAGACTTCAATTGCAACCTTGAACCCCCGCTATTTCATATGTGGCCCATGGATTTATAAAGCGAAATAGTGGGTATTCCGTTCTCCCCTCGAATATTCAGCCCTCTCCTTTTAAAGCTTTTTGCAATGATTTCAGTCATTTCTACATTTGAACATCTGGCCTTTTACAGTGCTCCAAAGCCCACTTTTCAGCAGGTATCAGTAAATCACTCCCCCCAAATGCTGCTGCGTTTTTCTTGTACATTCTTCCATACACAGCATCGATCATCTACTATTTATTAGAAATAAAGAAAGAATGCTTTCTTAACCAGGTCTTGCTTTATTGGCTGCATCCCATCAACGGGATGATTTATGAAGCAGGAAAAAGGAAAAAGAAAGAAAGAAAGAAAGAAAAAAGAGAGGCAGTGGTTGGGGCTTGTGCTTTCTTCGCCTATCTCTGATTGCTGTTGCATCTTTCAGCTTTGTGAAACTGTGCCTGCACAAAGATGAAAGAAAAGGAGGGTTTGCTCATTTCGGTTGCTGCATCTCACCGGCTTCTCTTAAAGCTCATCAAATGGCTAAGTGGGCTTTTTTTCCCTCCGAGCCAATGTGGAAAAGGTGTAGCGTGGTTTGGCAATATTTGCTTATGTTAAGCCTCAAGAGTTTTATTAACACAACCCGACTTGAATGGGAAGCGTTTGCTTTCCTAGGTAAGGAATTTAGTGTCGGCCATGCAAAGCAAGCTATCAGCTATCATCAAGTCTATCCTCCTTTCGCCTCCCCCCCCTTCCCCCTTCCTGGTTGCTATGGTGGCACAAGATGAATGAGCTTTCCTGCAGTTTCATTGATGGCATAAAGTCAGGTAATGAACTGTCAATTCCTTTGTAAGGTTGACTTTTGGAGATTCGTAGCTTCTACTGATCCAAGGCCAGTCAGAGTTTTTTTTTAAGAAAAAAGAAAAGAAAAGAAAGAGAAAAAGAAAAAAGAACCCAAACACTATAGCTTGTGGAGGGGAAAAATATATCCACAGTTCATGGACAGAGACAAGCATCCAGCTAAAAGAGATTATTTCTAAGCCAGCTACAGATAAGTACATTAGGCAGAAAGTGAGAACAAAGATAGCAAACGGCAGCTAGAATTTGGCTGCTTGTACACAGGTTTGGATTTTTCTTCTTTTGGGGAGGCCTTTTGTAGGCACAGAGAAGGATCACCCACATGCCCCTTTCTTTGGGATGTGATCTCTGTAGCTCAGTGGTACTACAACAGTGGTTGGATTCAAATTGTTTTACTACCGGTTCCGTGGGCATGGCTTGGTGGGCATGGCATGGCTTGGTGGGCGTGGCAGGGGAAGGATACTGTAAAATCTCCATTCCGTCCCCACTCCAGGGGAAGGTTACTGCAAAATCCCCATCCCCTCCTGATCAGCTGGGACTCGGGAGGCAGAGAATAGATGGGGGGGACGGGGCCAGTCAGTGGTGGTATTTACCAGTTCTATGAATTACTCAAAATTTCTGCTACCGGTTCTCCAGAATTGGTCAGAACCTACTCAATACCACCTCTGTACTACAAGGCTTTGCATGCACGAGGTGTTGGGTTCAGGTCACAACATCGCTCAGTATGGCAGGACAAAGTCATGCTTTGAAGTCATAGCCAAGGTACATAGTCCTGAAAAAAAGAGTGCAAAGAAGCGCAACAAAGATGATGAAGGGAATGGAGGCTAAAACATATGAAGAACTGTTGCAGAAATTGGATTTGTCTAGTTTAATGAAAAGAGGGATTAGGGCAGAGGTGGCATGCAGCCAATTCTGACAGGTTCTGGAGAACCGATAGCAAAAATTTTGAGAGTGGGGAGGGAATGGGGATTTTGCAGTATCTTTCCCCTGCTACGTCCACAAAGCCACGCCCACAGAACTGGTAGTAAAAAAAATTGAATCCCACTACTGGACATGGGAGCAGTGTTCCAATATTTGAGGAGCTGACACAAAGAAGAGGGGGTCAACCTATTCTCCAAAGCACCTTAAGACAGGACAGAGATGAGCAATCTAGAAATTTTGTGACAGCGAGAACAATTAACCAGTGGAACAACTTGCCTCCAGATATAGAGGGCGTTCTAACACTGACGGTTTTAAAAAATAAATTGGACTGCCATTTCTTTGAAATGATATAGGGTCTTGTACTTGAGCAGGGGATTGGACTAGAAGACCTTGAATATCGCTTCCAACTCTGTAATTCTGTTATGTGCAGAGTCTGCTCATGTACTGCTGTTGAATAGCCAGCTGACAGGCAATGCTCCTCCTCTGTTTGTAACAAGGAAGCATTTACTACAACCACTGCCTGACCATTAGGTTTTCTTCTGCTCACTTCATGCCCCACATCTGCTCTTATTGCTGAGGAAAAGCATAGAGGAAGAAGATGAGGAGGAAAACTGGGTTGCAAGAACAACATGGATCTATACAAGCAGAGAAAAAGAAGGCTGGCTTGTAGTCCAGATCTGGGTACTGGAAGTCTCTGGCAACAAAAAGAACACACAGACATGTGTAGTCATGGGGGGAAATACAGAGGAGACCCAAGATGATGGAGAGTGCGGGTAGGGCTGAAGACACACCCTTGTAGACTCTTCTATACTAATCACCATATTGACTATTCTGACACTGACAGTCAGAAATTAAAAAAAAAAGGAAGCACCTGAAATATTAAAGAAAATAGCAAAAGCACTTAGACTTGTATATACCACTTAAAAGTGCTTTTATAGCCCTCTCTAAGCGATTTACAGAAGTCAGCCTATTGCCCCCCAACAATCTGGGTCCTCATTTTACCCACCTCAGAAGGATGGAAGGCTGAGTCAACCTTGAGCTGGTGAGATCTGAACTGCTGAACTGCAGCTAGCAATCAGCTGAAGTAGCCTGCAGTACTGCACTCTAACCACTGAGCCACCTCGGCTCAATTTTCAAATACTTGAAAACAGGGGTGGGTTCTGGCAGGCACTACTGCCAGTTCACTCATGTGTGTGCCATGTGTGTGCTTGATGAGTGCTGCGCATGCATACGCAATGCAATAAAAATTGTTCTGCGCAGAAGCGAAGTACAAGATGGTGGCACCTACGGCACTTCCCAAAGAACCAGTTTGGGGGTGTGGCAGGCCTGGGTCACTGCCAGTTCCAGTGACTCAGGCTGCCAAACCACTACCGGTTCGGCCGAACCGGGAGGAACCCATCACTGCTTGAAAATAAAGTAACACTCCTCATCTAGGTTTGAATGGCTTCTTTCTTTTCCCCCCTTTGATTGGATTTCCCTACCCTTTTTTCCTGCATGGAGGAGAAGAGAGAAAGAAAAAGGGAGGGAGGGAGGGAGGGGGTGAAGGAAGGAAAGAAGGAAGGAAGGAAGGAAGGAAGGAAGGAAGGAGTGGTGGTGGTCCAGACTTCTCTTTCTTTGCTTCTGTGTGGTGGCATCTGTGCTGGTGTTGGATTAAAGAATCAAGATGGTGGCTGAAACTCTATGATTGAGGACCTACTTCCTTTGTATATGCAGTGTGCAAACAGCCACATGGCTAGTATCACATGGTTGTGACCTGTACCTTTGGGCAAGTTTAATTTTAATGTACCACGAATCCTTGCAAAAGGAAAGTACTAATTAATGAAATTAACATATTATTTTAATATGAAATTCAAAGATTAAAACAATATATTATGGCCCATCCACTTTTTGCAGTGTGTCTCTTTAAATGTGGCACACACATTCAAATACGTTCCTTACCATGACCATATTTATACAACCTAATCCCAGAGATGAATCTATAATTGTGGTTTATCATTCATTATCTCTTATCTGACAATCCACAGTTAAAAAAATCAGATCTTAGCATCATGTGTGACACTGATCTAGATAAACAACTTTCTGTATTCTCAATGTTTTTTTTTATGCCTCTGCCTGCTGTTCGCTTTCATTGGGTAGATGGCCACTGTCATCATTGGCACAGTAGCCTACACACGTAGAGGTGAACCCACCCAAAATATATTTCACAGACTAATGCAGCACTGACAAAACAGAAACAGGCTGGATCATAACTCTCTGAGACATTGCTCAGCAAGCCATGAATCAATCCCTAATCTTCAATCTAAATGGCAGAGGCTAAGAAGTAGCAATGTTTTGATTCAAATCTAAAGTCAGATTCCCAATAAGCAACCTATATAAGTGACCGGGTCGAGAGGTCATGAATTGAAGTAGAAGGCGCTTCCCAAGATATCAAAGTAAAGACTGCAGAGAAGTTGTTCCATTGCTGAATCCCCTTGAAGAGGAATCATGAATAGTGCAGGATTTCCCAGGTACAACTAAACCTGGACATTTCTAAATTACTTAGGATCACATACCTTAAAAACCTCCTTTTTAATCAGCTCTTTTCCTTGCAAATAGAGGATCCGCCTTGCAATCATTTTTATGTGTTGTCCATGCCTTCTGACAGCTGGTGGCCTTGATCAGTTCAAGGTCCAAATTCTCTAATGCCAGCTTTGTGATGGCAAGGCCTAAACCTATTTCCTCATTTTGATCTGAATCCCCGAATTCCATTCATTTGTTCACATATTTAGGTGAAGTCAGTGTGTCTAGCTGGGTCCTGACATAGTGATTCAATATGTAAAATGATCAGATGGGTTACTACTTTTAACTTAAAGCCATACGTCTAATTCATTAAAATAATATACATAAATACTCTTCATATACTGTACATTATACATACAGTGTTGTAATCCAGAAATGACTTGTTATTAGCATTGTCTTGATTATTATTATTAGTTTCACCTAGACTATAACCCTGGGATTTCCCTGGTGATCTCCCTCCCAAATCCCAACCATATCTAATCTTGCTTAATCTAATCAAATTCAGCAAAAGTCAGCCAGATGCTGCCACAACTTTCAGGTAAAACAGCAATCATAGCTAAAATGTCAACGTGAGTTTCTCCTGTTGTTTGATCAGATCAATGGAGTAGAAAAACAGATATGATATTAGAGCTGTGGTGGCGTACAGAGCTGGGTTTCTGCTGGTTCGCACCAGATTGGACAAACTGGTAGTGGTGGTGGCGGGAAGCTCTGCCCACCTGCCTGGACACGAGCGAACCATTAGTAAAATACATTGAAACCCACCGCTGGTGGTGCAGTGGGGGCAATATTCTGACTCTGTAAACCATTTGGAGAGGGCTGTAAAAGCACTGTGAAGCAGTATATAAGTTCAAGTGCTATTGCTACTGCTGTTAACATTTCCCTTGCTTACAATGGACCTGCTCCAGTTTAACTCATGTGCAAATTAAGAAGTAATATACATAGTCCTTGACTTGCAGTCATTTGAGTCACTTAGTCATTCACTGAGCAGCCATTCAAAGTTACAATGTCACTGAAAAAAGGGATTTATGACTGGTCTTCACAACTGCAGAAGTCACATGATAAATGTGAGTGCTTGGCAACTGTATTTACAACAATTGCCGCATTCTGGGATTATGTGATTGCCATTTGCAAACTTATCAGCCACTTTCCGATGAGCGAAGTCAATGGGGTAAATTGATTTGCTTAATGACTCTAGGATTCACTGAACAATTGTAGTGATTTGCTTAACAACCATGCCTAAAAAAAATTGTAAAATCAGTTGCAACTCCTTGGCTTATTTAGGAAGAGAAATTCTGGCCCTGGTTGTGATCATAAGTCGAAGGCTACCTGTAAAGGGCACTACACCATGGTGGCCCAGTGGTTAGACTGTAATACAGAAGGCTAACTCACTGCTTACTCCAGGGGTTTGATTCTGAGCGGCTCAGGGTTGACTCAACCTTCAATCTTCCGAGATCAGTAAAATGAGGACCCAGATTGTTGGGGGCAATATGCTGAGACTGTAAAACACTTAGAGAGGGCTGTATAGCACTATGAAGTCGTATATAAGTCTAAGTGCTAAATGCTATTGCTATTGCTACACTGCTGGTTGGGATTGTTTACTCACTCCAATTGCATTCCGTGAATCAATGGAGCCTTCTGTTCATGGAACAGCCCATCTAGATTCAATCCATTGAATGTTATTAGTTTCAAGAAATGAGCAGAGTCGTGTCCCTTACAGCTCTAGTAGAGCTGAAAATGTTTTGGAATAATAGAGTAAGACTCCAATAATAAAGTGTTTTGAGGAGTAGGCGAAAATGCTTAACAATACGAGGTTACAAAAAGTGGTGAGAATGGAACCTGGCTCACTTTTGGGTACATTTTTTTCCCTTTTCATTAAAATTCTTTGTTGGTAACTTCTGCATCATCATCATCATCATCATCATCATCATCATCATCATCATCATCATCATCATGAATTGGGAGGTTGGAATCACATCAAGGACACTGCATCTTTGCAATAAAAACAATATACTGAGAAGCATTGGAAAAACCTGACAGCCTCTTCAGCAGAAACTTGTTTAGAAAATGAGTTTGGCTAAACAAAACCTTTGGAAGTAACATAATCAGCCTTGCCCCTGCTTGGACAAATGGGCTGAGGGAGGAACAATTTGTCAAAGATACACACTTGTAATGTTCAAAGAAACAATTTTCTAGCACAGCGTTATCTTTTGAAACTTACTTTCTATAAGTATTGTTTGCTATATGTTTTTGTTCAAGAGAAAAATTAGGTATGCTGCAGTGTGTGTGCTTGCTTTGGTTTTTTGGGGGGGAGGGGGTTATGTTTTTGCCTGAGCAAAATTCTTTAATTTATGATGTCTATCCATTAAAAAAAGCATCTTGTAGCTGGGCCGTAACTGAATATCCGATTTATTTACTCTGCAAGGAAAACCTTAGGTATGTCCATGACTCATAGCTGAATGTATTAATTGGCTCATTTTTGGAACTGTTCAACTCATTAAACCTTGATTGAATATGTGGCTTTTAAAGTTGGGCTGCTCAGTTGGGGTTTCTCTGAAATGCCATTAGATGACAGGTTGGGTGTTGATATGTCTTAATGTGACAGATGAAAGTGCTCCCTTGGGAATAGTTATAAAAAAAGTTTCAATAGGGCCAGGAAGGTTGTTTTCATGATCCCCCCTCTCTTAATAATGGAAGCCCAATGGAATCTCCAGCTAGACTGGTGAAGGGGTTAAGAGGGGCCTGAATCTGAAGTTACTGCACAGCAAGGGGAAGCACCTGATCTCCCCTGTCCTAAATCTTTAAATCCTTATCTTGTTGTTCCCAGGGGAATGCAGTAAACCTAGTGAGATTCTTGTAACATAATATTCTCTCTCTCTATAAAAATGGTTGTGTGTGTGTATGTTCTATCATAACTCAAGCAATTTCAACCAAACTTGGTACACAGATGAATTACTCTCTGGAAACAAATACTGTGGAGGTAAGACACCCCCTAACACCACTCGAGATGTGTGTTCTGTTAAGATACAGCCTGTTGTGCCTTAAAATGACTTCTACTGTACAGCGCAGGGGAGTTGCCATAGTGACAGCTTCACAGTACTCCACAAGGGGGCTCTCTCTGATAAGGGGGAAAATCCAACATTAGAAATTACATTTGGTCTGGACATTTTCCCCCTATATATAAATACCTGGACAATGCCAGGTTATCAACTAATTGACTATAAATAAAGTGCTGTTGAGACTCTTCACAAGTAATTCTGATTGCTTTCACCTGACATCATATTGCATCACAAATGTTTTCAAATTCTCTTCCACTTCACCTTTGAGACCACATCCATATCAGACTTCCTGCTTCTAGCCACTGTCCAGAGAGATCCTTCACTGAGAAGGACTCATTGTCTCTAACTGGGGCAGAGATGCAATAACTACAAACAAGAGGAAAAAATCCTTATTAGCTCCATCTAATTGTGGAACTCTGCCTATGGAGACCAGGTTGACACCTCCTGGGTGATTTTTCATCAGCTAAGGAATACTTTTCTATTGGAAGGGTGTGAATGTCATTGGATGAATTATACTAGATTATCTGGCCTGCTTTCGCTATATAAACGTTATTGTGTGTGCTTTGGTTGATTGGCATTGTTTTCCTACATCCATAAATATTGATCAGGCTAATTTCTTTTGGAGGTAAGCCCTGTTCTGCAAAGGGCAGAAAAGAAATGGTAAACTAAACACATTAAGCATGAGATAAGTAAATGGAAAGGAAGTATAGCCAATAAAGTAATTATACCAATGAATTCTCTGTTCCTCTCTCTTCCATGCTGTTGCTTGCAAGCCATGATTGACTTCACCATACATTGATGTTTGTTCTTTAAGTTCCTCACCTCTCTTTGTGGGTATTTCATCAACTCCATCCAACCATGACTTTCTCAGTCTTCCTTTTCCTCTTGACTCACCAACTCTTTCTTCCTATATTTGTTCTCCAATTTCATCCTACTTTATTCTTGGAATGTTACCAAATTACCTCAGTGTAATATCTTTTATGTTGGTCACTTCGTTTTCTAGTCCATCTGCATTCATTCAGCAATGAGTCAGTCTTCACCCAAGGTCTTCTTTTATTCCCCTGTTTCTTCAGTAACCCATTCTTCTATAGAAGAGGTTCCACAAATCTACAGTGCTGTTTAGAACCGGTTCCAGCTCCCTCCCCCCACCCATCTGCACATCATCAAAATGAAGAACGAGAGGAGGGATTCTGGAAGTTGAAGTCCACAAGTCTTAAATCTGTCAAGTTTGAACACCCCTGGGTTTTTTTCCTAAAGGGTTAGGGGTGGATGGGTCTTGTAACTTGACAGCTCTAAGACTTGCGTGCTTCAAATGCCAGAGTTTCTGAGCCAACATTTTGGTTGCTAAGCAAGAGCATTGTTAAGTGAGTTTCACCACATTTTACAAGTTGGCCACACCCATCCAGTCACATGGCTTTGCAAGCCACTCCCACCCAGTCACATGGCTGGCAAGCCACTACTACAAAGCAGGCCACACCAAGAGGTTCTAAAACTTTTTGAAACCCACCACTGTTTCGGGGCCTATCAGAATGGTATACTGTATATAATCTACCTTCCATTAAGCTCTCAGAACAGAGAGATACAGATGTTATATTATGGCATATCCCTGTATTCAATATCTCTAGTAGGATGAAACTGGACATGGAAACTCCACACAGGATACATGTAAAAATGGAGACATTGCCACCCGCCATGTGTGTGTGTAGAAGCCATGTAGCCCTGTATGGAAGATATGACCTAACATAACATCTATATGGGTTCTGAATGTTTAAGGGAAAATACATTGTATGTACCTCTTGATAGCTCCTATATATTCCTCATAGATGGAATCCTGTAGAATAACACCTGGCTAACCATGTCTGATGGGCTCCAAGAGAATGAAATTGGTTATGTGGTGCCTCCTATTTTTGGGCTCATCTTCCAATTTTGTTAAGCATTAAAAAAAAAACACCCTCATTTCTTTAATTCTTTGGGTTTTTGAGATTTATGCTTACGATTTTCAGCCATGGAGCTTCCACCACTTTTTTCTGAGACATTTTCACCCTATTTAATTTTAATTATATTAGCACCCATTGTTGTCATGTGGCAACTATTCTGTGAAATTATATTTAATCCTTGAGTGATCCCGCTGGGCAGAGTACACCATTACTGGTCATAACTTTGATAAGCTCACTCACTCAGTATTTTCCTGTCGTATTTTTGTCTGGTTTAATATTATCAGCTCCTTGAGGTCCATAGCTGTGATAATAATTTCTATTATGTCACTTGCCATGTCTGATTACTGTGCTGTTTACTACCTCTTGAATGATTTTGTGGGTGTCATCAAATGAAAACAACATAGAAAGAAAAAAGTTCTAAAACAACAAGGAGTGATTATCAGATTGTATATTTGCGAATTTTGGAAGCGTTTTCATTGTTGGTGTTCCTAACATTTGTAAGCCTTCGGCAGCCACCTTGATGGTCCTTGCCTATTAGGGGCCCTGCAAAGAGCTACCTACAAACTTCTTTCTCCCAGTCCTCAATACATTTCTCCAAGTTATACCCACATTTACTATGTGGTTATGGCCACATTTTTATGACTTATGGCAGGGGTATCCAAACTTGGGAACTTTAAGACTTGTGGACTTCAACTCCCAGAATTCCCCAGCCAGCCATGCTGGCTGGAGAATTCTGGGAGTTGAAGTCCACAAGTCTTAAAGTTCTCAAGTTTGTACACCCCTGCTTATGGGTTCTTTTTAAGGCAGGAAAGGAGTGCAGTCTCTGAAGCACCTGGAGAATTTCACCGTCCCATATCTGCCATTGTAGAAGTACTCAACTTATAACCATTTGTTTCATGACCATTCAAAGTTACAATGGCACTGAAAAGTGACCTATGACCATTTTCATACTTACAACTGTTGCAGCATCCCCATGGTCATGTGATCAAAATTTGGATGCTTGGCAACTGGCTCATATTTATGACAGTTGTACTGTTCTGGGGCTATGTGACTTTCTGACAAGCAAGTCAATGGGGAAGCCAGATTCATTTAGCAATATACATATATTTTGTTTTTCACCCCATTAATGTTCAGATACAATTCTCATTGCATCATACAATGAAGTCCATAAAACACCTGTAAAGAAAGAGGAAGATGTAACCTGGTTGATTTTTGACCATTCCTCACTTCCACCTCACTGAGGCACTATAACATTTTTTGTTCATCTGCCCAGAAAGGTTCTCAACCAGCAATTTCCTAAGAAATGTTCCCAGTCTCATGATTTCATGGAGAGATGCCCTCGTCTCAGCCCAATCCAATAACAAAGGATTCAGCCATCTTTAGATGCACTCATGTCATTTTCCTGAAAGTAATTTTTGTCTAAAAATAAGAAGAACATCTGCATGTATTGGTTGGGTTGGTGTGGGAGAAAAAGCGAGGTCACAAGTTATTTTTCTTGGCAGCAAGATGAGCCATAGGTCTGTCGGAAGAAACAAGTGAATGAAAAGTGATGCCTTCCTTATTCAAAATCGGGGAAGAATGAGTCAGATAATAACAGGGACATCTGTAGACTTTGGTTGATGGGAGAGTTACTTTGACCTTTCTTCCCTGAGAGGGGAAAAGAAGAGAGGGAGGGAGGGGAGGAGAGGGAGAGGGGGAGAGGGAGAGAGGGAGGGAAGGAGGGAGAGAGAGGGGGGGAGAGAGAGGGAGAGAGAGGGAGAGAGAGAGACTCTCTAACGCAAGTTGGTGGATAAGTATAAGAAATAGACAGCTCCTTCAGTCTTCCCATCCCTAATGAAGATGTAATTCATACTATAATCATTCAGTTGGTAATCCTGAGTCAGACAGCACCATTTCCCAAAGCAGTAGCCTCTATCTGAGCATCATTTCACAGAGTGCTTTTCAAATTCCTTTTAGTTATTTTAAACTTCTTGCAACTCAGGACAAGTAGAGAAAAGAGTGCTTAGTTCAGAGGAAAAAAAAAATCAAAACAAAACACTGCCCCTCCCCCCTCCCCCTTTTACCTTTTCCATCTTTGGATTGGAGCCATAATAATTAAAAAACAACAGCAGCATATTATTCAAGGGATAGGTTTGTTTATTTTTAATTGAAAACTCGTCCTATAACGCAGGTTTATCCATTGATTAACAGTGCAAACCCAGTGGCAAACTCTCCAGTAGATTCCTTTGACCAAACAATGCTTAAAACCCGAAGAAAAGCATTATATGCTTTATAGGTCAGGGGGGAAAAACCGCCTTGTCTTGTTCCTTGAAGACAATTGTGCAGGCATTTTAGTAGGTAATGAGCCTCCAGAGACCAGAATCCATCTGGAGACAGACTGTGCAATCCTGCACCAATTGCCCTTGTTCACTTTTTGTGTGTGTGATGTCCTCACTCTGTAGCACCGATCATTAAAGAAAAATATGGCTAATGTTACACGAAGCCTTCAAAGTGCCACGGAATCTCCTCCTTAGGTTGGTACACATGTGTGAAAGGCAGAAGGGTGGCTTCAAATCCAGCAGGCGATTATAGAGAATGAGAGATTTCTCAGGCTATTTTACCCTCCCTGAGAATAAATGCATTCTATATTAGGCATGTTTTTAGTTTTCTGTCTACCAACATTTGCTGATAAACAGGGAATAGCTTCTTTCTAGCCATCCATTGTATAGTCATTTGATTTCTGTTTTCTCCAGGGAAGGTTTTCTTGGGTTATTGCTAGCACTCGCGGTAGAAAAAGAGCTGTGTTAGTCCATGGTGGCAAAATATTCTGATAGCATCTTTTCCAAATATTTATTTATTTAGAAAATTTATATTGCCGCCTGTTCGCACATGGTGACTCAAGGCAGCTTACAGGACATAAAAGCACAATATTAAAGAAATAAAAATAATAAAATAATAACTGCATCCCACACTCCAATGACAACAGACATTTGTACCAGCCATCAAATAATACATTTTATTAAAGGCATAAGCTTTTGTGATCTGCATCAGGTTTTTCGGATTTATAAAGTGGCTTAGGCTAATGTCGACTGTTTAATTTGAGTTGGAGTGGAAGAGTTAGTGTCAGTTATGCAGATCCAGGTTACATGTGAGGCAAATTACAAGTACTTTATCAATTAACAATTATGTTAAAAAAAGCCATTGGCTTTCTTGATACCTTCTGAGATTCCCTGAAACTTTTCATGTATATGAGGTCCATAATTTCTCACTCAATTATTTTTTGATCATTTAATCACCCTGTAATCCCTTGCATCAGGGTGGAGTCATGGCAACTGAATGGAGCTGAGTGTTTACTGACCGGATGCCCTTCCTGTTGCCAATGCAGAGTTCGCAGCCAATATTTACTCATTGTATCCAAAGAGAGAAATATCTGTCACTATCTAGGATCAAACTCACAGCCTCCTGATTGGTGAGAGGTCCACCTCTATGCCACTGCACCACTCATAATTTCTCATACAATAATGACATTAAATTACTGTTTTACTAAAAGTACCTATTTTTCGGAGTATAAGACACATTTTTTTCCCCTCAAAAAAGAGGCTGAAAATCTGGGTGCATCTTATACACTGAATACAGCATTTTTTGCCTCCCGAAGCCCCTCCCCCTTCACTAAAATGGCCGTGCAGAGCCTGTAGAAGGCTTTCAGAGAGCTCCTGGGGGCTGGGGAGGGCAGAAATGAGTGAAAAACGGGCTGGATTTTGCTCAATTTTACACCCCCCCAGCCCCCAGGAATACTCTATAAGCCCCCTGATGGCTATGCATGTAATTTTTTTTGATAAAAAACGGGCCCATTTTTGCGAACAATGGGCCATTTTTTGCTCATTTTTTTTTTTGGGGGGGTACTCCCCAGGAGCACTCTGAAAGCCCCCCTAAAGGCTATATATTGGAAAAAAACAGGCCCGTTTTCACAAAAAAATGGGCCGTTTTGGGGAGGTTTGCATAGTGCAAAAACATTTTTTTTAAAAATTTGCCTCTTCAAAACCTTGGTGCATCTTATACTCCGGTGTGTCTTATACTCTGAAAAATACGGTATGTGTTTTACTCCTAGGAAGTTGAAATGCTCTGGTATTAGGGCAGTGTTGGACTTCAGAGTTTAGTGACTGTAGTCTAGACAATAGATTTTCTCATGTTTCAATGGCACTGTGGTAGCAACTTCAGAAGCAACATTCTCCACTATGCCAATCAGTCTTTGCTCTGTAGTCAGCAGAATAGACTATCTGGCTTCTGCAGATGCCAACCATGGTTGCCATTGAAATATGAGGAAATCCGTTGTCATGGTACAGTCTGAAGCCTTTAGTGTCCAACAGATCCCAGCTGTGAAAACCTACCGTCCAGGCTGAGGTTGAAGGTAGGATAGAAGTTGTTGAAGTTCTGATGGAATTTGATAGGGGAATATCATTTCCATGGCTCCAGATCATGAAAATATCATCAGTCAACCCCAAGTACAGGCAGATTAAAGGGAGTGAGAATTAAGAAAAAGTATTTCCAAGTAGAGTCATAAAGACGTTGAGGAGTCATGAGTATGCCCATGGCTATGCCAGTTATTTGCAGATTCTTGTTATTGCTAAAGATTGAATAATTACGAACGAGTACAGAACCACAGCCTCATAGGAAAATGTGCTGCTTTGCAGTGATGATCTTTTTGATGGCATTTGCTCAATATTTGTTGGTATAAATGTAGATTTATATATAAATGCAGAAATGTTGGTATAAAGCGTCTCAACATCCATGGTGGTTAAAATGATGATGTTTATGGTGTTTGCCTTCTGAGGTTGTGGATGCCCCCAATACTGGAGGCTTTTAAGAAGAGACTGGACAGCCACTCATCTAGAATGGCAGGGGGCAGGGGTGTCAAACTTGATTTCATTGAGGGCCACATCAGGGTTTGTGTTTGACCTAGGGGGGAGCAGGGGGAGCGTGGCCAGCTCGATGTCACTTGTGTCGGGGGTGCCTATAGTGGCCCGAGCACTCTGCCAGCTTCAATGGACTCCTGCAACCCTCTTGCCAGTGAAAATGGAGCTCGGGAGCTCCATTTCTAGCTGCGATGGCCTCCTGCAACCTTCTGCCAGTGAAAATGGAGCTTAGGTGGGCCGCGACCATGGGTCAGTCTTTCGTTATTTCCAGGGTGGCTCCGCGGGCCAGATCTAAGCACTCTATGGGCTGCCGGCCTTGAGTTTGACATCCCTGGCATGGGGTCTCCTGCTTGAGAAAGGGGTTGGATTAGAAGACTTCCAAGGTCTCTTCCAACTCTGGTCATACCTGATTTTTGCTCCTTGTCCCACCATAATCAACATTTGCAGCATGGCCATATCCTTTACTGTTCCTGAAAAAAACTGAAAGTATCAAACCATAGGACCTTTCCCCATTGCTCAGCTGTTGGATTCTACCTGTCCTTGAGGTTGCGGGAAGCCATATCAGTATAAAATTTGCTATCCTAATTGTCAATTTTCATCTAGCTTCTATTGATCTATTGCATCTACCTTGGTTCATGCCAAATAGGGCTTTCTTCATTATTATTGCTACCACAATTTGGGTATTGCTTATCCACTAGATTTTAGGTGGCTCATATGTTCATAAACATGAAAATAAAAATCCATGTAAAAGGATCAATAATATCCATACTGCTTTAACACAAGGACAGCTAGATATAATTTAAACCTGGAAAAAAAGATAGACTGAAGACATGCCATAAGCAATGTTTATGCATATACCTGTTTTTCGTGAAAGTGGAAAAAAAACACAGGGTCTGGCATGTGTGGGGCCACAAAAAGGGTTGTGGGGGACCACATGCACCTCGTGGACAATGGGTTGTTCACTTCTGAGCCATACAAAACTTCTCAACTTTAAAGGAACTACAGATGTTTTGATGGACAATTGAAGAAGGTTATTATTCTCAAGATTTAAGAAATCAATTAACATATGCTATTTTTACCCTAACCCCAGAAATATTAATTCCCAATGTAAAAAATGTAGTCAAGTGAATATCTGCAGGTATTCGTGATAGAAAAATAAGCATAAGTATTTTAAATGACATTGATATTTCTGGCTCTTAAGCCGTGGTCAGTAAAAATGCTCGAAAACATCCCTCCTCCCCCAAAGAAAAGAAAAGAAAAAAAACTAAATTGAAAATACACTACAGAAGGAAAGAAAAAAAGAAAGAAAAAAAGAAAGCCATTCGGTCTTTTTGAAGCACCCAATAAATATCTGAGTCTTTTCTGATGAAAGTTTGGATCTGTTTTCAATTTCATATAAATCAGATGACCTGGTCTCAGAAACTCTGCCTTTCAAATGGTTACATTCATTTCATTCTGAGGTTATTTCTTCTACAATTGGTCTCCGAGGCTTTATTTGCTGCTTCATTTCTTTCAGCCTGCAGCAAGCTCTGCTCTCTTCATCCACCCTCAGCGTTATGCCATTATTCTGGGTCTTCAAGTCTATAAAAGGTCAGGCTGCAGTGGTTTGTTTTTTGATTTGGGCATTGCACCGTGTTCCTCTTGTATGACGCAGCACAAAATCACAGAGTTTAGGATGAACATTTAGAGGAAGGAAAACATACATTATTAAATGATCGGAAGCCCTTGAACCATGCTCTGTAACAGTTCTGGCCCCCAGGCTTCAAATCTACCTATTTGTAGTTTGGAAATGTTTATCAACCAACATAACACTAACAGATGCTGGCCAATGCTAGGTCTACCGAATTCGGGTTGCAAACATCCAGAATAGCAATAGCACTTAGACTTATTATACCGTTTCATAGTACTTTTACAGTCCTCTCTAAGTGGTTTACAGAGTCAGCATATTGCCCCCAACAATCTGGGTCCTCATTTTACCCACCTTGGAAGGATGGAATGCTAAGTCAACCTTGAGCCAATGAGATTTGAACTGCCAAACTGCAGCTAGCAACAAGCTGAAGTAGCCTGCAGTACTGCACTCTAACCACTGTGCTGCCTCGCCTTGGATGATAGATAGATAGATAGATAGATAGATAGATAGATAGATAGATAGATAGATAGATAGATAGATGATAGGTAGGTAGGTAGGTAGGTAGGTAGGTAGGTAGATAGATAAAGAAATAGATACATAGACAGAGATCGATAGATCGATGTATTGATATAGATAGGTGATAGATGTATTGATATAGATAGGTGATAGATAGACAGACAGACAGACAGACAGACAGACAGACAGACAGATAGATATGTTGCAGAAAATGACAGGCTTTAGACTTCTCAGGATACAGGAGGAGTTTATTTGGCAGCCAGGTTCAGAAAGTTATCCCAAGGCTAATGTTGCGAATTTCTGAACAACCTTCATTATCGAAGCACTCATTCTTATACATTCTCAAAGACAGCGTAACACGGAAACACTTAACTCATTTCTTATTGGTTACCTTGAGGAAAAAGCCTTATAAGGAGATGGGGGTCTTACTTCTCCTTTTGTTACAGGTATGGACTACGTGCCATTAACGAACTTTAATTGAACCTTGTGGTTTTGGACTTTTGACATAGGGACATTTGCTGGAACATGTTGTGGTTGAAGGCTGATGACATTTCCCTGTCCTTTTAAGCAAGTTTCTAACTGTCCCTTTTATGCCACGTGTTTATTCTTATATTTTAATCCATATTTTATTCTACTTTAGATAGATAGACAGACACAGAGAGAAGAGAAAACTTTTTTGCTACAGTTTTTTTCTATTTATCCAACAATTTCTCCTCTTCCACCTCCTCCAATGTCATGGGTTTTCATTATACATATGAGGGGAAAAGGAGTAACGCTGAGCTAAAAATGTAAGCATTGCTCAGTGATATCAATTAAACGGTGTAATTAACCAGATAATTTGTTTCTCAGCCATTTTTTAAAAACACACTTAGAGGCTATTCCTGGGCTTGTGACAGCAATGGCCACTCATTCAAAATAACTGTAAATTAAGAATATATTGACTAATAAAACAACTTATTTATTTAGCTTGTAATAAGGGGAAGTGACCTTGCTTACAAAATCATAGTTTCTAGAGTGTGGAGGCTACTTTAACAACTCAGCACTTGTGAAAGATGGTGTAGGCAAGGGTTGTAAGCTGTCCCTCCTCCTCCTTTAGTTTCTTCATATAAAGCTTGCTTTTGGCAAGTTTGCTTCTTTTGTTGTTGCATTTGCTGAGATAAAGGTGTGATTATAGTGTCATTGAAGCAGGAATAGTGATATCTAGCTTCCCTTTTTTTCTAATTTCTCATAGAACTTGAGGGATGATGCTAGGAAAATCAGCACTGGCTTCCATTGCTAAAGGATAATAAATGCAGTAAAGTGATTCTTATACCCAAGGATAAAGATGCATACTACAGGCTGACATGCACATGGGAAAAGAAATATCACTTAAATGGCATTTCTCACAAAGCTTAGGAGACACTCCACAAGGCAATGCCATAGACAAAAGGACAATTACCAGCAATTAAAATCCGTAACACTTCATCTTTTGTGTGTAGGTAAACAGTGTGCGTTGTGCACAAGCCCCTTGGATACTAACCACAAAGAAGCTCTTATTGGTAGTCCTCAATTAACAACGGACTTATTTAACAAACACTCTCAGTTATAATGGTGATGAAAAAGTAACTTTGTGACCAAGCCTCACATTTGCGGCCTTTACAGGCCTGTACAGCAAAGCTGAAGTAAGATCATAGTTTGTGTGGTTTATTTGTCATGATTTCACTTAGCACCTGCTTTACTTAACAACTGAGTTGCTGGTTGCTAAATGAGAATGAACAATACTTTTCATTCTTGCCTAAATTTCAAAGAAGAAGGACTTACTGGACAGCTGTTGGTTCTACCATCTGCTGTTCCACTGCTTTCTTTTCTACTCCAGGTTAACTCTTCTGCTGGGTTACAATTCATATACTTTGCAAACCCATGATATGGAAAGATGATGGGAGATTTTAGTTTGTAATGTCTGGTGGATCCAAGTAGGTGTTCTGAACCAGCTCCCGAAACACGACAAACCCTCTGAAGCTAACTTAATGACTCCTTTATTAGGAGCGCCAGCAGTCCCGGCAAAAAGTTTCTCTCTCACCGCAGGATAACAAGCCTGTCCGGCAGGGAGATGAATAGTTGTTTTGTGGTCTCAGTTAACGCGTCAATAACTGAGGAGACAGCTGTGTTCAGTAACTATTTATTAACGGTAACCATTAGAACAGAACAGAGAACAAGCCCGTCTGACGGCTCATTTATACCAGGGCTGTCAGACGGGGAACCAATGAGAGGGCTGCATTTGTCCTGCCAGCCGGCAGGAGTGTCTGGACCAATCAGGGCTACTTCTGTGTCTCGTGTCTCCGAAGGACACAACAAGTTGTCTGTCACATCTATTCATCTCCATCCCTAACCTTTATCCCCAGAAGTAGGGTGGGACTTCGCTATCAGCAGTGGCTCTTCCTTCCCAAGGATCAGCTCACAGATTTCCACTGCTGTCCTCTCAACTGCTTTCTGCGCATCCATGCATCAGGCACTGGACCCTCCTCTTCCTCACAGCCACCTCCAGATCTGGGGGCTGTTGACTCTCCATCTGAGGGCTGACAGACAGCCCTCTGCCTCTCTGTCTCTCTCTCTCTCTGTCTCTCTGTCTCTCTCTGTCTCTCTCTCTCTCTCTGCCAGCTCCATTCCTTCTTCCCCCTCGGAGCTCTCAGGTTGCTTTGATGCTGACCCTGACTGATGTTTCCTCCTCATCTGATTTGACTGCTGGAGGGGCTGGCAGCCGACAGGCCACAACAGTAGGGTGGGGTAGATTGCTACACTGCTGGTAATTCTCTAGTATTGTAAACAGCAGTGTCATCAGAAATTTACATATGATGATGGGGCTTGGGTGACATTGCTTTGTGGAGGGCAATACTGAAGTAAATGTTGTGCTTGGCTCCATTGTTCAGTGTGCTGTTTCATATGCAGAAATAAAATCCAATCAATAATTCTTATTCAAGTTTGAAGTAGACCTGGGAACAGATAACTTTTAGAGGATAATTTAAAAAAGTATAAAAAAGAAGCTTAAGCAAGCAATCTGATCTATTGATCTTATCTACCATTATGTAAAAAGTAAAAGCTAATACCGGCAAGAAAATTATCTACAATTAGATTTGTTTGAAAACTTGGTGAGAACCAAAACTTTGGGAATCCAACTAAAGTTTATGAGAGGTTTTTGTTTGTTTGTTCAAGCTAGATTTATAGATAATGGACTTCCACGGGTGGACTATATGCGGTCTTGACATGTTCCAAATATTTCTTACTGTTTCTCAGAGCTCAAGGCTATGCTCATCCATTAGAAGAGCTTTAAAAATGGTCCATTGAAAGCAGAGAGTGTATGTCAGCACTTTAGAATAAGGTTGTAACACATATGGCTTTTCAGATAAAAGTATTGGATGTATTTTGATGATGTATGAAATCACAAGATAAAGATCCGTGCTTTCACTGTTAATATTGGCTGGAATTTTATTCATTTAGATCTGTGTATATTGTCTATCCTTGCAAGTATCATCCCTGCTCAACTTATGGAATGATGTTTCATGGAACTTGGCTTTGTAGATATGGCTAGATTGTCAGTTAGTGTTCTGACGTAGGCTTTCTAAAAGCACGAAGCAAACTCCTTATCCCGACAAAAAACCCTTTAATTAATTTACTGTGAATTCTGCTCATTTACATCCAGCCTTTCAAGGGAGAATTTACAGTCACAGTCCTTATCTGGCTTGGAAAGCTGACAGGCCGATATCTGCAAAACTTGACTAGGAGTCTCAGAAAGTCATGAACCAGTTAAGTGAATGAATTGTCTTCTGCAAACTCCCCTCCCCTTTCGCTCCTCTTTTATTTCCTCTGGGAGGCGCCATTCATCCTCCATCTGTGGCCTTACTCTCAAGTTGACCCCTGTTCTTTAGCTGTTCTATTCATCTGGCAACTCTGCGCATGTGCACGCTTGGAACAGGCTCCAGCTGTTCATCTGCTTCACTGATGTCTGACTCTGAAGGCAGCTGATAACTGGCATACGGCTCTGGCCCCCTATCTGCCTCCAACACAGAGCCCTCATCAGAGCCTTTTCCAGACTCCAGGACTAGCCCATGTTCCTCCCCAACCTCTCACTGTCCGAATCTATTCTCAGATCTGCTGGCCGCTGACGGGCCACAATAGTTAGTTTAGGGTTACTACATCTTTACTGCAAAAATATGGATCACCACTAGATGATGGGAAAGATATTTTAAAAAGCCAATAGTCCAGGTGTGGCAGCTATAGTTTTGTATGGCTTCTGCATATGGTAGCAAGATCCAGTCTCCAAAAGAAAAAGGTTTATTATTAGATTAATATTGATGTAACTGAAATGCAATTAATAATTTTATCAAATTACATAAAGGATTACAATTTTGCATAACCTTTGGTGGAGATCTGAAGGATGAGCTTAAGGTTTAAGAAACTGTGCATATCTGTCCTAGGATTGAATCCCCATATTTCTTATTTCTCAATCCTAAAATGTTACAAATTTTCATACTATTTAATGAATAATTTTGTCACAGACTAGTATTAGAGAGGCAGGGGGCATAAATGCTAGGTAGACATCAAACAGGAATTATTAATTGTTGAGTATTAAAATGATATACACAAGAGCATATTAGTTAGAGACTGGTCCTTGAGATAAATTTAATGTGCTGAACATTTGCATAATTTTGCAACATTTGCATAGATTTCTCACAGATTGCTTTGACATTTCACATTTTATGTGAAATGTAAGAGCAAGCTATCCTCAGGCATTTAGAAATCAGAGAAAAGTTTATTTCTTGGCTTTGGTGGGAATTTTGAAAATTTTATCTGTTACAAGTTTTAGTGATTTATATTCCAAATCTGTCAAAAGGGTCTAAATAAACTAAGTTCTTGGACACATGTATAATGTGCACGGCATTATCTGGGTTTCAAATTTCAATTTCAACCCTACAGATTGGTTTTAATTGACAATCCACAGAGTTAGATGAAATTATTTTGAGTTCTCCCAAAAGGGAAACATGACATTTCTTAGATCAATGGTCCCCAACCCTTTGGACACCAGAGATGTAAGAAAATGAAAAGAAATTAAAAACCCTGAAAGAAGCCAATGGCAAATTGTTGCCCCATTCTTGCCAAGAAAATGTGTCCATGATCTGGGAAGCAAAAATCTAGATGGCTACTAGATGGCAGCAGAGAACTATAAACAGCTCTGGTAGCCCTAGTCCCATGATGGTGAACCTATGGCATGCGTGCCAGAGGTGGCATGTAACACCCTCTCTGTGGGCAGGTGAGCCGTCGTCCCAGCTCAGCTCCCTGCCGGGCAGCTGGTCTTTGGCTCTCTGCCATGCATGCAGGGGGAATGTGCATATGCACAGGGGATGGGGTGCATGTGGGGGGCTGCACATGCATGCGCGGGGTGGGGTGCATGTGGGGGACCATGTGTACATTTGTGGGGAGGGGGTGGGGCAAATTATCAGGGGCTGTGCGCACATTGCATTTTGGGGGTTCAGGGGCATGCACACATATCTGTGGGCATGCATGTGTGCTTTGGGCACTCGGTCTGGAAAAGGTTAGCCATCACTGCCCTAGTCTTCATGAAATCATCAAGAGGGAAGTTCAATTTAAACTTGAGTTTGACATGAACAAAATTCAAACTCCGTCTTTAGAATGATATATGCAGCCTGCCTTACTTCTCATAAGCTCTCAGACAGAAAAGTATTAGATGTTATGGTATGTCATGCCCTCATTTTGTGAGACTCTGACATGACTTCCACAGGTTAGGGCATGGCATACTGCAGCATCTGTGTGTCTCCATCTGAAGACTACCAAAAACAAAGTAATACTATAAAAAGAAAGAAGCACTATGCTACTCTATCTCTATTCCTTCCTGCAACATTATGCAGTCCCAAGACCTGGAGACTTCCTAAAACAAAAGCACTATATACAGTCACCTATAGTCCCAGGATTCATGAATTCAGTGCCTGCCAGAGTGTTTGAAGTGAGGTGTGTGAAAGAGGAGGAGAAATGTGTGTTGTGACCAAAGTTCCAGTATATGCCACAAAGTAAAAAAGATGTTGAGACTCTAGAAAGAGTGCAAAGAAGAACAACAAGGATGATTAGGGAGACTTCAGGGTAAAGCATATAAAGAACGGTTGCTTTGAGTATGTCTAGTTTAATGAAAAGAAGGACTAGGGGAGACATGATAGCAGTGTCCAATATTTAATGAGTTGCCACAAAGAAGAGGGAGTCAAGCTATTTTCCAAAACACCTGAAGGCAGGAAGAAGCAATGGATGGGAAATAATCCAGGAGAGAACCAACCTAGAACTAAGGAGACATTTCCTGATAGTTAGAATAATTAACTAGTGGAACAACTTGCTTCCAGAAGTTGTGAATGATCCAATGCCAGAAGTTTTTAAGAAGAGATTGGACAACCTTTTGTCTGAAATGATATAAGATTTCCTGCCTGAGCAGCGGGTTGGACTAGAAGACCTTCAAGGTCCCTTCCAACTCTGTTATTCTGTTATATAATAAAACTAAAGAGTATATACTAGACGTATTATTCATCTATGGCACCCCTTCTTGTTTTTTTGTTTTTATTTAAAATAAGTCTTTGCTTTGCAGTTGTATAAATTGGAAGAGGTGATTCTTCTTTTAATGATTGCTCTGGTCCCATTAATTATAGTTTGACTCTTCCCAGTGGAAAAATGGAATTTTAAGACAAACTAAAACCTAACTATAAAAGCAAAAACACATTTATCATGATAGGCATCACATTTTAGCTATGTAATGCATACCACCACTGCTCATTAAGAGATTTCCCCCCCTCCACCTATAATAAAAGCATAAAGTATGGGTTAAGGATCAATTCCATAGATACTTGGATGTTTGTGAGAGTTGGCAGCATGACGGGCTAATTGAGCACGTTTGGACTTTCAGGGATTTATAAGTGGAACAGGTGAAAATGCAACTGGTGATAATTGAATACTAATTACCTCCATCCTAGCAACTGTCTGCTCAAAAGAACATAAAAGAGGTGAATCCAGAGAAATGGGATCACAGTTCCCTGACAGACAACTGTGCAAAGGATCATATAATTACAGGAAGGCATGTATAGATTACTGGTTTTAGTTTTGTTCCCTTTATCATTTTAGCTGATTGCTTGCTTACTTGAATGGGCTTCTTTATGCAGATGAAGTCGGTATGTGCTTCGCTGACATACAAAGGTCTTTGATTGTGTTGATCATGCCAAGCTGTGGAACGTGCTTAGAAAAATGGAAATCCTAGAACATCTCATTGTCCTCATAAGAAACCAATGCACAGAACAGGAAGCTTGGATGGGACACGGTGAAACTGACTAGGTCAAAACCAGCAAAAATGAGACAAGGCTATATTCTCTGTCCTTGTGATGCTGAAGATATATATTAATGGAAACTGGATTGGAAGAAAATGAATGTGCTGGAGAAAGAAACATTAACTTGGTGTCATATAATAAATTATGAAGATGAATTAATAAGAGCAAGAAAGAATAAGAAAATAATAGTTGCAACAGGTCACAGAAATGTGATAATTATGACAAAATCTCTTGGCATATCACTTCCCTACTGAAGATTTTTCTTAAAAACAACAACAACAAAAAACCCCCACCAGTTTTCTGAAGCAAAAAAGAGCCAGATTTCCTGAGAAAAGATCACCATTCCATTATGAGACGCCATCACAGAGTGTCTTAATTTGAAAGTGGGAAATAAGACTTATCAAACCTAATTTTGCAATGTGTAGAACTTTTAATATTGCTATTGTTCCACTAAATCTTGATGATGCATTTTGCAGTAGTATGATTTTTTTTGGTATTCTATCTTTGAGAGGAATGAATTAAGTCCAAGTGTAGGCTGATAAACATCTGGCGTGCCCTTTTGTTGGAGTAAAATCTTTTTGCTTGATTGACAGCCCACTCAAAAACACAATTCTCTTCCTCAAGGCAAACACATTAGCTTCCTCCACAGGGGTGTCCACAGAATGGGGCTAAAAAAGTGAAGATGTTGGCTGTGGCAATGCCTAAAAAAAGATGAACACATCAGAAGGTACTGTATTTAAATTTCAATGCCCAAATACCTTAGTTGCACATGGCAAATCTCAGATCCTGTCTTTAACATCCCTAATTAAAAAGAAAAGCACATATAGCAGATGAAGTAGTCAAAACCTGGAAGCCTGGACAAATAATCTGGTGTGGATTAAGGGAATTTATTCCCAAAGTAATCTTTATAGATACACAGACTCGGAGAGTGAGGGTTAGGTTTAGGGTTAAGGTCATTGAAAAAGTCAATGAGGTCTTGCAGCTGAAGCTAGTGGGGCCAGAGCCAAAATGTTGGAGAAATAATAAATTATGCCATTTCAAGTGGATGAAAGGAATTAAATCTGATGTATTCTACTGCACATTCATTAGAATTATAATCTTTTCTTCCAGAACTTCAAGTTGCTCCCTTAAGATAATTCATCGTCCTCCTTTTTTCTTAGAGCATAAATTCTATGAAGAATGTTGAGTGATGGAGAATAATTGCTCCCAAGTTACCCAAGGAACCACCTTCTGGTTCTTGGTCTAATACCTTAGTGACTATGTACTTTAGTTGTATTCCTGAGGAAGACTGACACAGAAGCAAATGTTGACTTGGAATCACAAAATCCATTCTAAGGTGTGTGATGTTTAATTTTTATTAAAATTGAATTAAGTATTGGAAAGTTTGCAAAAGACCCTCCAGCTTCTTGCCATCTGCTCATTCTCTTTTCATCTACCTCCATCTCCCCAAAGCCACTTTTAGAAATAGAAATCGGTGGCAGGAAACCAACTTATTTGTGCTAGAGACTTCCTGGTGGCCCAAAAGACAATAGAAGAGCTTTATCATCTTGCTACTGATTGATAAGAAGAGGGAGCTGGTGATTGAATTGGGAAAATCAGTAAAGAACTGGGGTAGCTGGATAGAATTGAGAGAACCTGATGAAGGTAGGAATGGTACGACTAAGAATGGGATAAAGAATGCAATAGGCAAGGAGATCTAGAACAGGAAAAGCAGGTGTCTATAAAGGAGAATAGTTGTTGCTCAGAGTTGAAATTCTAGCACTGATGGTGTTACCTAGTTTGGGTAATGAAACATCTGAAAGAAAACAACCAAGCTCAGAGAGCACCAAAAATCCTTCAAGAAAAACAGGATAAAATATGGGTATTGTGCCCACCAGATATACTATACATTTATGGGTATACTGTGAAGTTGGGGGATTACCCTGGAAAGAGAAAGAGATGGCTAAGGACAAATGCCCATTTGGATAGGCGCATGTGTGCGTATGTGGCAGAAAATGAATTAGGGAGTTTCTGAATGGGAGAACTATGAATTCCCAGGAATAGGTCTGCTTTCAGAACCTTTTTCTGTCTATGGATCAAATTTTCTGCTTGCTTTGCTGCGAAATGGCTACCCTTCCAATCATGATAAACATTTTTTATAAACCTGTGGCCAATTATTAAAAATTGCTAATCTGTTATGTTATTCCTTTTAAGGCATCATTAAAAAAAGACTTCGTTGACACATTAAATGAATGTTCTACCTTGCTCCTTATAGACATGAAACTGGAACATAGAACAAAACTTGTTACTTTCCAGTTGTAGTCCTGCTGAAAATAGCCTTAGTAGGCTTCAGACTGAAAGAAGCTATGGCTGTTTGCCAAAGCTAAGCTGAAATAAATTGAAATGGGTTAACAGACTGAATTTGTAGCTCTTGGATAACTAAAATCTTATTGACCTCACGAGGAATGATGAAAAGAGCAGGAATCCTACTACTTTGAACTAGCAAAACTGAGAAATCCAGCCATTCAACCATCAATTGGAATAGAGATGCTCCAACCCTTCTCTCTCTCTCTCTCTCTCTCTCTCTCTCTCTCTCTCTCTCTCTCTCTCTCTCTCTCTCTCTCTCTCTCTCTCTCTCTCTCTCTCTCTCTCTCTCTCTCTCTCTCTCTCTCTCTCTCTCACACACACACACACACACACACACACACACACAGACACACACTATAAAATATCAGATGAGTCAAAATTGCCTAGCGCTTTAAGAAAGAAATAGAAGAAAAAGCAAAATTGCCTTCTCCCCAATAGAGTACAATTGCTTGAAAGCTGTTCTGCTGAAATTGCTGTGCTAGAAGAATAGGTGAATTGTTCCAATTCCTTCTACTTCTCCTGTGGATTGACTGATTTTACATTATTTCCCAGTGATATACACCGTATTATTTATTGCCATAATCAGTGAGGTCCCAATGCCCATAAATAACTTGGCTCGCTCTATATGACTTTGCCTTATGGACCTACATTAATAGTTTAAATTAGATTTCAAAGGAAGCAGTTTTATATACATATATATATACATACACATATCCTTTGGATTTTCCCTGAACATGTTTTTCAAATGACAGGTATTTAGATTTCCTTGTTTCTCAGCTCTGGGCCTCCATCGGTAAGGAGACACATGTATACACAGACACATGTACACACAGTTGTGAATGCAATCATACTACAAAAATAATACGAGCCTTGGGAAATGAGGCAGGTATTTTGTTCTGGGGTGACATTTTCAGGAATACAAATGGGCACTTTTATTCATAGCATTGCACATTCAAGGATGTTTGTGGAAGCCATGTAGAACTGGAACAGGCCAATTTAATGATTTAACTTTACATATTTAATTTTCCTATTTATTATATTGTGATGTATTCTTTGCATGGACTGTACACCGCCCCGAGTCCCTTTTGGGAGAGGGGGCGGTCTAGAAGCACAGTAAATAAATGATGGTTATGTCAGTTGCAGCAACATGAGAATCGACTCTTATAATAGGTGTTCCATTCACATTTTCTACAATGTTAAGAGTTGCAGAATCACATAAACATGGTCTGCATTGCATTTAAATAGTATTTGCTATAGACTCCAAAGAACCACAGCTGGTATTATGGTGGCAAACAGCATCAGTCAATTCCAGGTTTGCAGCCTGAAGTGTTAGTGTCTTTATTTTTTGAAAGTAAGAGGGAGAGAATGAGCGTAATTGCTTATGTAGCAAAGTAAGTTCAGCCAGAAGCAAAATAACAGTATTAAAAAACATAAAGCAATCCCCAAATACAAAAAGACAGTATTAAAAAGTTCACAAGCATGCAGAAATACAAGAATTTTCTTCCCATGATGCCTCAGAACATCATAGTAAAATTGGAGAGGGGCTTGTAGTAGAATGACTAAAAAAAAAAAAGAAGAGAGAGACAGAGTCCAAAACTATAAGAAGTGGTCTGATCGCACTTTCCCCAACTGAGGAATCAACTTGCTTCCGCCTTCTAGTTGCTTAGAGACTACACTTCCCACAAGCCCTTCCTATGGTCCGTCTCTGAAGAAGGGAAGTTGCTCCTTGT
Source organism: Natrix helvetica (assembly GCF_964273705.1). NCBI lineage: Eukaryota > Metazoa > Chordata > Lepidosauria > Squamata > Natricidae > Natrix > Natrix helvetica. Next base: position 100,682,141 of record NC_138549.1, on the reverse strand, counting down.
AAGAGAGAGGGAGAAATAGATAGAGAGAACACCATTTTATCCTCAAATTCTGAGCTTTTTCTTGGTCTCTTCTCCCAATATCTGGCTTCTTCCTGGTTGAGATCATTGACCACTATTCACAGTCTGATTGCAATTTGGATTTAATCCATAAATAAAGATATGTCTGTAGGCTTTTTGGTTTACCTATTGCAGGGCTGTCCAACCTGCACCCGTGGGCCAGATACGTCACATACTGGCCACGCCCACGACCAATTTAGCGAAGGGGGAAAAGTTGCGATATGTCACCTGATGATGCTGCGACAATGCAAGTTTGACATCCCTGATCTATTGCATTAAAGTGCAAACCCTGCACATGTCTAGTAAAAGGTTAGCCATTAATGAGACTTACATGCAGGTAAGAATAATAGCATTTGCAGTGGTGTCTGTTGAATTGAAAGGTTTTCCCCCCAGAATGATGAAACAGGTGATGCACTAATGCAATTTCTGCCCTTTCACCTGCGAAGAGTGGTTGTTTTCATTTTCTATTTCCATTAAACATCTGTGTTGCTCAAACTATTTCTTTTAATAATTTCTTCTTTACATAGCATATCAGCCAGTGGGATAAAAAAACAATGGGATAACTTATCAGTATCTGATTATATCTTAAATCTCCTGCAATTAATCATTATTAACAAGAAAACAGGTTGCAACCCTATTCATATAATCTCTACTTATAAAACCAATTTTAAGTTCAGTGTTACTTACATATATATGTAGCAAAGTGTTCTGCCTGCTATTATTAGGGGTTTTTATTTATTAACAAAATAATGGAGACAAATCTGCCAAATTAGATCTGAGTACTGCTTTAAAAGCAGACAAAAACATAAAACATAGACTACAAATCATGTTAAATGCACATATGAAACTTTTTACCACTGGCCCAAAGATGAAAATACTTGTAAGAAATGAATTCTTCAATTTTTTTGGAAGGAAAAGACTAAATGGACCTCAGCAAACAGTTGTTTTGCACAATTCAACAGAAATCTAATTGTCTGTGAATGACATGGAAAATAAAGTAGATCAGTCAACTTACCATGTTTTAAAGAAAACAATGTTAAAGGAAAAGGTGGGGCAGGAAATTTGGCAGGCACCAAAGGAGATATCCATGAAAATGTTGGGGGTCAATGGCCACCACCCTAACCCTGCATTATAGCTAGAAAATCCTTCTTTTCCACCCAATCTAGGACATGAAGCTCTGCATTATGTCAGAGACAGCCCCATGAGCCCCATAAATCCTTTCCAGAATTTAATCTGGTACATAAGTGAATGGAAAACATTCACATTCCTTAGACCAGTCTGCAGATCACACAATTATGCTTTTCTTAGCCTGGATATCAACCTTTTGTAAAATAGTTACTTAACAAAAATTATATGCAGAGGTAAATGTAGTAAGCAAGTTATTTCTTAAATGCAACTTATTCAAGGGAATTTAAAAATAATAAACATTTTTGTGGGTGTCTGTTTTAAACTGGTGGAATAGATTAAATATCCTAAAAGAAAATGGGAAATATAGATTCCTCCAACTTTCAACTAGACTGAGGGGAGAGATCCAGAAACAGTCACAACACTGTCCCCATTGGCCTCCTTACAGTGAAGGATAAGTTGTTGAAATTTCAGGAGGTATTTTCTTGCCCATAAACAATTCTAGGATTGTAAGGAGACAGTTCCGAATGCTTTTGTGCAATTATGAAATATGGATATGATCCATTATGCGATACCGTAGTATGGTCAATATGTGTCAGTCTATGAAAACATAGAAAATATCAGTGAGAAAGCAATATGCCTGGAAAAGGTGCAGAAGTCATCCCGAGTGACTTCAGTTTTGCAGCAATTTTAAAAATGTAATGATATATAAATGCTATAAACCATCACTTAATGTCTATTGTCATGATAGAAGTTTCACAGTTCTATCAGTATTACAAACTATTTCTGTCATTTCTCTGTTTTAGGGAATTCAATTGTCTAACCAAGAAACAAACACATATTAATCTCCCTTTAAAATTTAGAGAGTTTTGGGTGTATAAGTAGAAGTAAGTAAATAAGGAAGGAAGGAAGGAAGGAAGGAAGGAAGGAAGGAAGGAAGGAAGGAAGGAAGGAAGGAAGGCTATTGCTAGCAACATCAACAGGTAAAATATAAAATAAAAACCTACGTATCTTTGGGATGAAAGTAGCTACAGGAAGCTTGCTTATTAAAAAATAATTTAACAGATAATAAGGATCCGAACACTGAAATTTCAAAAGTATTGCTCATGGCTAAGATCTTACAAATGCAGTTTATAAGGAATCATGGCATTCATAAATCCCTCTAATGTGTTTTGCTGATTTGATATTCTGGAATAAAGGGCAATTATTTAAAAAACTAAAAAAAAAAGTTTAAAGAGGTATGAGGAACTGTACTCATTCCAAATATTTGAGAGGACCAAATATGAATAGGAAAGAATTAGTTGAGTGATAAAGCCTACATTTGTCTGGACAAAGCAAATATTCTGAGAAAATTGTGTGCTTATCAGCTGCAGGCAATGAGGAGAAATAATAGTATATGGCTTTCTATTAATCACAGAATTCTCTGCATGGCCTCTTGGCCTCACTTAGGGTAGCTTTCAACAAAGCAAAAGTCATTTTTAATAGAAAGTACTAATCATTTGCCTCAGCAGGGGGCAGCACCAAGCCAACTTTGGTTGATTTTCCAAGCTAAGCAGGGTTTGTTGTGGCTAATATTTGTGAGGGGAGATGAGTACAACCTAGAGGGTATCTTTATTTCCTAGAGAAAGCAAAGAAATGGTTGCATCTTTCGATTGCAGATTTTTCAGACTGCATGGAACTAATATGCTGACTACCTCACACTGATTTGTTACAATTAAATGGAAATATAAGCTGTGCTCACCTAAGGCAGAAAGCGTTTCATTTCATTTCTTTCTTTTTAAAAGGGTGGCTGTGTGCATTTATGGCATTTCATCCTTAGTTGAATTTGTGTGTGTGAGATGAGCCAAACTTTATCTTGCTTTTATATTCTCTAATTCCCACCACCGTTTCCAGATATCCTTTGAAAAGCTTGTTGAAATTATATCTGATTAGACAAACAGCCAAACCATGATTAAAATCTATGGAGATTCTCAGTCATTCAGGTCATGGTTGTCCCAAAGGTGCTTTTTCAAGAGGCATCTGGACTTTCTACTGTTTCTTTGAAGATGTTTTGCCTCTCATCCAAGAAACAGAAATTCAGAAGCTTCTTGGGTGAGAAGCGAAACATCTTCAAAGAAAAACCAGAAAGTCCAGTTGACCCTTGAAAAAGCACCTTTGAGATGACTTGATTAAAATATAATTAAAGTAAAACAGTACAGTATATGCAATTTATTTTGAATGTACTCAAGTGCAGTATATGCACTCAAACAAATAAGTTAGTTATTTGGATCTTGAAGTATCAATGTCTCCCGAGACGCTGCCACTTGATGAAATAATAAAGGATTATAGTTTCATTTCAATTTGAAATGTGGTGAGTGCTTTAATAAATTACAATTATTTATGGCAGGGATGAGTCACTATGGTTTTTCAGTTGTTGAACGATTGGTTTCAATATTGTTTTGGGGTGAAGGCATCCAGAAGCAGATATCGGATTGTAACCAGATCAGATGAAAATCTTTCAAAATTGTTGAAGCCCAAATCCAGATATACTTACTTGCTCTCAATAAACTAATGACAATTTATAATAATGAAATATCGGATATGATCTAATCATTTACATTTCTGGTGACTAGAAAGGAATAAGAGACTGACAATGATCAAAGAAAGATCTTGATTAAGATAATCTTGTTTTCTTATCTCAGTTGAAAAGACCTTTCCATGGATAAAAGAGAACTTACTTGGAAGAGAATTTAGACTAATTTGGAGAGATAAAAAGATTAATATTCAATGAAGATACCTGTAAAGCCATCCTTGAGTGAGATTCATCTTCTGATGATACATCCTTGAACCAGTATTGGCATTGTTAAGGAATGGTTGGCCATGGTCTCTTCTGAGTTTTTGTCCCCCAACTTCCCAGGTTAACCAATATGCATTTGCCACCTAAAGATTAAGAAGGGCCAACTCTGCTTTGCTTCTAATACCAGTCAAGGTGAAATATCACATTTCACTGAAAATAAGACTAGGTCTTATATTAATTTTTGCTGCAAAAGATGCAATATGGTTTCTTTTCTGGTTAGGTCTTATTTTGGGGGAAATAAGGTACTAAATGCATTCATCTGGCTGACCATCTTAACTGGAGCTTATTTTTTTTGGGGGGGGGGTTATGTTACAAGCATCCTGAAAAATCATGCTAGGACTTATTTTCCAGTTAGGTCTTATTTTCGGGGAAACAGGGTAGGTGTTGACACCTGTTGTCTTACGTGTCCCAATTTAGCCAAATGAAACAATGATTTAACAACCTTAAACCATTGATATCCATAAGAAATATTTACCTATGTTTGTGTAAAGAAATGTTTTATTTGAAATCTTGGATACTAGTTTCTTCACCAGGCACTTCTCCATAGCCCAGCTAACATTCTGAATTTTTACAGGTGGCTACCATTCGTTGTGAGAATGAATGTATTTATGTAAGGCTCCAGTAGTTAAAAGCATTAGATGGACAATCAAGATTCAAATGCCAGTTGACCATGAAGTTTATTGAGCAACTTAATTCCTATTGACCATGAAGCTTATTGAGTAACTTAATTCCTATTTCTCAGCCCTTGAGACTCAAATAAGTGAATGCTTCACTCCTCTGGCCTTGCTATGGAAAAATGGGATATGAATCTAATTGTGTAACACACAATCAGAACATTAAAGCAGAAGTGACTGGATTAAATTTAAAGCTGATGACCAGTTATTCATTCTAACTTTTAAAATCAGAAGATAAACCACTCATGAACAGGAAACCTTAAACTCCCCTAATTTTCTTGGCATGTATTTTTTTCCTCTCAAACTTTTTGTCTGAATTGCTCTGTATTTGTCTAGCTAGACTTATTAAGCATTTCTCCGGTTCTCCTGGGACTACTATGCCTTCTCATAAAATCTCATTCTCGGTAATCTTTGGAGAAAGCAGCACGCAATCGTTAGGTTGTTCATCATTTTTGTGCTTCACACTGTTCACTTTGCTTTAGAGGTGCTGTCAGTGAGTTTCCACATTCTGAAGTCCAGCTTTCTAAGATCATAATCTGTGAGTTATGATCCCACCATCTTTAGCTTTGCACTGTAGTCACCCCTTAGAAGATGATCCAGACAGCAAGTCTGTCATTTATGACAGAAAAGATTTGGAAATGTGAGTTGATGCCTTCTTCACCTTTCAATTACATGGTTAGACAATTGTCATTCATTATTTGCGAAGTTAGGAGAGAGTGGTTTCTTCAGCTGAATTGCATTTCAAATACAGCTGCTCCTAATCTTATGATGCTCTTTGTCATTATGCTCTGTTCATTTCTGCAACTCCCTTCTGGCTCTTGAACGATCTTGAAGCTACAGTTCTGTTAATAAGCACCTTAGATTTAATTCTTTTTCTCCCTAAAAACTTAACTTTTACTAGTTTCTCAGTTTGAACTGATGGTCGGCACAGGCATTATTGTCCCTTCAGAGCATTGTGATTTTATTTTAGGCTCAGAGTTTACGAATGGCGAGAATCAATCGTGTGGATGTTTCTATCGACTGGTCAATATATAGGTCAAATACTGCAACATTCACCTGCATTTTGTATTGAGGTACCTAAAATATTTATGAGTTTGAGTAGCCATCCTCAATTTGACTGATGAGAAAATTTCACTCTAGAAATATTTCAGCTGCATCTTTTTCCTTTAGCAGTCATGTCTGCAGGTGGGATTAGAGTGGGTGAAGATGACTTGAGAAAACAGTACAAATTGTGGGGAATTTGGTTTTATATGGGCAATGGACAAATGAGAGAAAATACTCCATCTGGGTTAGAGCATCTACCTCTTCTGCTATGTCCTAACCAAGTGTTGCCCCACCTTGCTCACTTTAAGATGTGTGGACTTCAATTCCCAGCATTCCCTAGCCTGGAAAATGCTGGGAGTTGAAGTCCACACATTTTAAAGTGGCTACATTTGAGAAACAGTCCTAACTTGATTGCCTGATGCTAGGTTACAACTCCATGCACTCTTCCAACTAAACTGATTCTCCATTGCAAGCAGGAATTTAGCACTATATTTTTACTACTTTTCTTTTTTCAGGACTCTCTTTCTGAATTAGTTATATGTCTGATTCAACCAAATGGGAATAAGGAATGAGATGATGTCATCTTGCCATGATAGTACCCCTGAGCTTCAATAAATAAATAAAAGCAGAAGAATCCTCATATGCTTCGTGATAAAGTCACTGATGTTAGCTGGCAACAACTAAGGGCAAGGGATGACAATTAGAGATATACTTTCCTGGGCTTATTTTAAAAATGACATCAGAAATGACATGTTTCTGTTGATTCATAGGGCAAAATATGTTTCTATCTCATTTGCAACAAATAAATGCACTTATTTTAAGAAGGGGATGGGATAATGATAATGAATAGAAAAATGTTATTTGGACTTTACTGGAAATAAACTTGTAACACAGTTTTTCACTTCAATGTTCAGTTGCAAAGAATGAGTTTTTCCTGTTAGGTGCTACTCAGGAGAGGAAAAATGTTTCAAACTATTATTTTGAGGATCATGAGTACAGCATTCTTTTCTAGGAGACCTGCAATGGATAAAATCTTGGGGTGGTTTTTGTTGTTGTTGTTGCTATAAGATCTCAGTTTGTTTTTTAGCATAAGAGAGAAAAAACAATTGAAAAATATTGTGTAGTATTGACTAGTGTGCAAAGGGAAAAAAAAAAGAATTGGGAACAATACAGCCAAAATGTTTTATTTGGGCAATACAAATACAATCAAATCAAAAATATCACAGATTTTCATACATTAGTAAGAAGTTACTGTACACTTCAACAGTTGCCATTTTATACAGCTAACAAAGCTTTACCTTTAATAAAATGTATTTTCCTCTCACATAAAATATACACTTTTCACTGACGTATTTTACATCATACACCTCTCTGGGATAAGAAACATTTCACAAACAATGCACAACAGAGTCCATCTTCTCTAAACCCAGACAAAATATTACACTGAAGCCAGAAACACTGTAATATCCTACTCTAGGCTGCCGCCCTCAAAGTCATATTCTGTTGCTACTTAAAATACTACATGCATCATAAAATGCTGTACATTGATTCCAAGTTGGATACATCAGATTCGCGCAGCCCTCTGCACAGGACTTAAGAGTGTTAAGCTTCTGATCAAATCAATGGCACACTTGCATCCTTGCTTCTAAATATGTGCAGGTCTTATCGCAGTCCAGGGTTTTGTCAAAAAGGCCCCGAGAACCTTTGTCTGATACTTCTAAACCTTGAAGGCATGCAGTTCATAATGCTCAAATATATTTCGAGACTGATTTTGTTGTAGTAGTTCACAGATATTTATTCCAATCCAGAGGCTGTTCAAAGTGAGGGCCTTGCAAGTAGAGGGCCTTGCATCTGGACACAGTTTTGTGCAATAGTCCAAACCAAAACCAGAACCAACCCACTTTGGATTTCAATTACAAAAAGGACCAAGCTGTATTTCTGCCTTCTGTGTGCATAACATCACCGCCACAGAGCATCCCATTTGAACAAATGAAACATTCACGATGAAGCAGCAGTTCCAGTAGGCTCATGCTAATCCGGGGCGATGCATCTCCACATCCCTTTTGTGATGTGGAAAAGAACACATGCGCTAGACATGTGCCATGCAAATGGTACCAAAGAATCACTGGATCAGGCCTGGGGCCTATATTTAAAAAACACACCTAGTGCTAATAATGGACTATATACCCTTTTAAGGATATATTGCAAAGTATATAAATCTCTTGAATGCTCAGGTGGGGAGACAATTTGTGCAGTAGCAAGTCTCACTTCTGCATTTTCCTATTTGACCAACAAAAAAGATGACAATATGTTCTACCAAAGGTGCAGTCCCAAGAATAATAGCAGCAAATCTCTTTACACTGTCACATTTTGGTATATTTTCAGAATATACAGAATATTTCTACGTAATTTTAAGAGCAAAATTTTCCTGTGTGCAAAAACATGTAGGGCAGTGGGTCTCAACCTTCCTAATGCTGCGACCCTTTAATACAGTTCCTCATGAAGACCTCCAACCATAAAATTATTTTCTGTTTTCTGTATTTTTTCTAAAATATGTGTTTTCCAATGGTCTTAGGCGACCCCTGTGAAAGGATCGTTCGACCCCCATAGGAGTCCCGACCCACATGTTGAGAACCACTGTTGTAGAGAAATGTGTTGAAATAGTGGATTAAATATCGTCCTAGGTATATTCTTTGTATTCCACACTCCCTTCTGCACAGTAAATTGAAGTAGACCCATTTTACAAGAACTCTGCCAGCAATACATGAAACCTGTAACCTTATAATTGCCTAACCCAAGATATTTTTCCGTCTTAACTCCAAAGTATTTGTGTTGTGCCCTTCTAGTTATGAAGGAAGTTTTTTTCCCCCCAATTTGGTAGTATTGGCCAAATAAGAAATATTCCAAGGAAATTAATCAGATGTTTATAAAATATTCACAATTGAAATAAGGTTGTTTATGTCTGGTATTTGAAAACCAAAGAGTAATAATAATCAGGTAAATTTGAAATTGCTGCTTTGTTCCGGTAAGATCCATTTTGCAAATGAATTTTAAAACAAAAATCAGCTTTTTTAGATTTAAGTTGTTGGACAATAACAATGTAACTTATTTACTTTGCAAGGCCTCTGTTTTTTACTGAAAATATCCAGTACATCTTTTGAGTCCCTCTGTCTGGAGAATTATTAGAGTCATTTCTACAGACAGTGCTTTGCAATGAACTGGAAAACTACAACATCTTCTAGGCTGAGGTTAATATCAGTGTTGGGAATAGTTGTTGCTAGACTTGAGATAAGTCTTTGCAAGTGTTAACCGTGATTCAATATCGAGACTTATTTCTGACTTCTATTTCTAATTGTGCAGAGTTTCTTACTTATCCTGCTGTCAAACTAACTGAATGTAATAACATCTGCTACATCCTATTTAACTCTACTCTCAAGAAGAAATAGCTCCAGCTAAGATTTCTTCCACTGTTCTTTCTGAAGTTATATGTGGAACCCCAAATCATTTGCATTCATGAAAAACTTGCATCCTCTTCTAAATAAGGCATCTATTATTTCAGTATGCAAGAAATAAAATTGTTTCATTAAGTCAGGAGGAGAAGCGCTATAAAAAAGAGAAACATCCAAGTCTTGCTTAAAATCGGACACTGCGATCTAACTGGAGAGTAGAATCATTAAAAAAAATGGTGACCTGAATAGATAGGACCAAACAAAAATAATGTGACCATTTCCCACTGTAAAAATGAGTCCTCTTATTGCTTAATGGGGGTCATAATGATGTGTCTGAATAACGGATGTGCTAATATAAATGAGGGAAATTGCTGTGATTACCTCTGACCTGCAGCAGCATCTAGCAATGCCATAGAACTTCATTCCAGAGTCAAATGGTTAATTTGGTTTAGATTTGCCACAAATGGCATTGCCAAGTTATGAAGAACCTAACATTTGTAATTTGGTTGAAAACTAATAAATGTAGTAATGAAGTTTGAAAGGGTACTGACCCGAGTGGCTTTTTTTGGTCATGTTCCTAGTTAGAAGTTATCCATTCTTGTTTTAGCAGGATATTGAAGGAAGCATTTCCTTCAATTTGATGTGTTAAGTGGGATTTGGGACAGTTGCTATGCTGTGTGAATTCTAAATGTGCTGCTTTAATCTTGCTGCAATTTAGATTTCTTTCTCTTTTTGACCAGATAAAACATCCTTACATATATTTCTTAGCATTCTTGGTGTCTTTGATTCCTCAACTTTAATTCTATCCGACAACAAATTTCTCACAAGCTACCCAATAAACATTTAGTGGTATATTTCAGGAATATAACTACTGAAAACTCAGACTTTTTTCATCACTACAGGACACAGAAGGTGTCATATTGACTTTATGTCCTGCTTCTTATTGTGAAAATTAACAAAGAAAGAGAATGTTCCCTCTGGATCACTGGGGCACTTAGATGGAAATGGATAAATTCTCATTTGAGCCTTGCCAAATCATTCCCATGAGCCAATAGATTCGAACATTACGAGGTACAGAATAGTAGCCAATAGTTAAGATCATCTTCCACTCTGATATATCAGAGTCCCAGCGGGATGTCTGGAATGCTCTGCCAATGGAATATTTGCTGCAGAAATATGTACGCTGCCTCATGGGAGGAAAACAAGTGAAGATACATAATCCTAAAGCCGAATCCATGTTAACAACGGTTTTTTAAAAATTTGAACCTGTTCTTCCCAGTGCAAGGACAACTTGTATACACACTATATACAAGAATGTGGCATTGACTGAGCATTCAACCAGGGCTCGATTGTATGCACCATAATTTCATAAAGTAAAATTTATCACTACTTTGATCCTTCTATCCCTTTAAAACTCCAAAGGAACGATGTTCAGCTTCTACTCAGTCCATTTTAATTTTGTTTTATGACTTGATGTAATAAAATAAAACCTTATTTCCATTCTGGGTCATTTTTTCATAACTGAGGCTCATCAACTCTGACAGCTGCAAAAAGAAATATTTCTTGAAATTCCCAAGTCAGGAGTACAAGACCTCCTGCAATTTTCTCTCTCTCATAAAATGGTGGATATTTGGGAGAGCAAATGATGTTGTAGACAAAGACATAAGATCATCCTCCTCTGTTTTATAAAAATGGAAAGCCAAAGGTTTGAGAACAATATCCTGCCATTCAACAGGAAAGCTATTTCTTTTGACTTTATTTCCTAATATGCTGATCTTACATTAAGCCATTAAACAAACCCTAAAGCTTGCTACTTGGTCTCTTGAAGAAATGATATACCAACTGAAGCAAAGTTATGTTTATTTTGTGACATTTACCACTGTCATTGCTTATTACAGTTTTTACCCAAAGACTGTGATAAGTAATCACAGATTCCTAAATACCTCATATTATTCAATTTGCATTGTACATATAAGTGTACTGTCCATATGGAAATGAAGGCTACATCTGAAATAAGGATGAACGATATTAGTTTCTTGTTGCTTTCAATGTTTTGGGCCTTATTTTGTTGCAAAGTACTTATCACATCAAGGGCTACTTCTGCAGAACAATTTCCTAAATATGACAGAATCCTCTCTGCATCTTACTTGCCAAAGCCTACATATGTGCACAATTTCATTATTAAATAGCCAAATACCTGAAGTGTAAAGGCCAATGCATAAGTATGTGAGTGGAAATGTTGTATGTTTACCACTCAACTTACTTTAAAGACAAATCAGCACAAATATCAAGCACATCTATTTAGTCAACAATGTTGACTTGATCTAATGATTTACAAGTTAAGCATTGAAATGCCCCGAGGTAAGGAAATTACCAAACAGAGCTTGCAAACATACGGAACCATCGTTATGGTCTGACATTTATATCAGCTTTACCGCTCAGATAATTCAGTCCTTTATGAGTGCAATTGTATAGTCTTTTTTGTACAAAAAGTCTGATTAAAAACAAAATGGAGCTTACTCCTGACTAGACAGAAGGAGAACAGATGCATTTCTAATGTTTGTGTCAGGACAGAATATTCTTTGATTAATGATTCTTGGCTGGTAAAAGTTAACAAAAATTATAACTTTGTAAAAAAAAAATATTTCTTTATATTAAGGACATGCTCTGCTTACAGTTTTAGATTAATGTTACCCACTAAACAATCCACATTAAAAGTTGGATCATTATATTTTTTTGGCTTTCTTTGTTCTTCACAGATAGCCTGTAAAGATATTCTTATAAAGCAAGCTGCCTTATCTCAAACCAGACAATTTTTCTGGCTAATTCAGTATTGCCACTTTGTTACAGAAGTTCTTTTGTGACTTGATAACTGTTTTCGCTTGTCAACTGTTACTAAAATCTTCTAACTACAGATGCCAAAAGGATGTCCTGTATCACTGAAACATGATCATTCTATTTCTAGAATCCTAATCTCATGATTAGGACTCTAGAATCTCATGATTAGCCAAGAAATTAAAAGACGCTTGCTTCTGGGAAGGAAAGCTATGGCAAATCTTGACAGCATACTACAAAGCAGAGACATCACCCTGCCAACAAAAGTGTATATAGTCAAGGCTATGGTTTTCCCAGTTGGAATGTATGGCTGTGAAATTTGGACCATAAGAAAGGCTGAGTGCCAAAGAATTGAGGCCTTTGAACTATGGTGCCGGAGAAGACTCCTGCGAGTCCCTTGGACGGCAAGGTGATCAAACTGGTCAGTCCTAGAGGAGATCAACCCTGATTCCTCTTTAGAAGGCCATATCCTGAAGATGAAACTCAAATACTTTGGCTACCTAATGAGAAGGAAGGACTAACTAGGCATGAGCTTAAATGGAATCCAGAGGATGGTAGATGACAGGAAGGCCTGGTCGCGATGGGTCGGACACGACTTCGCAACTAATAACAATAAAATCTCATGATAAGGACCATGTAGGCAACTACATCTACCAGGTGCTGCTCACAATAAGATGGGGCAATAAAAGGCAGAAGTTATAATTTTTTGATAATGAAGTTAACATAATTAGATGGGCCATCAGAGACTATCTGATCCAAGCCATCTGGTCTAAGGATGAACGATTTGTAACATCCTTCTTTATATATCCAATTTATTTAGGAACTGATCGAAATCTTATTTTCTTTCAAATGTAGTATTTGCTAGATCCAACTAAAGAACTGCTGCACTCCATGAGATAAGCGTACACAAAGTTATTGAGATGCTGAAGAGATCCAGTAAATAGAATAAAGCCACTTTTGCAACCTCTGAATTCAAGTGTCATAATCCTTGATTACAAAGTCATGTTCTAGTGTTATATATCCAAATACGGTGTCATTAGTATAATAATGATGATTATAATAATTTTAAATAATGGTAATTTAAAATAAAAGTAACAGCAAAAATCATATGGTATTATTTAGATGATCATAAAAAAAATAAAAGAGATTAAAATAATAGAATTTTAATTTATTTCCAGAGATAAAGATAAAAGCAATGTCTATCTATTTTAGGGCAGTGTTGCTTTTTTTAACCCAAGCCTGCTTGTTTTTCAGATTGTGAAAGATATTGATGGACAGTTACAAAAAATTAAAGACTTTAATAAATTCAATATTAAAAAGCCCATTCTTTAGTTCCTTACATTAGAATCCATTTTGAATGCTGCCTGATTTATTCCTAGCCAAATCCAATTGAACTCGTGAATCTTTATTTCCAACCACAGGATTGCTTTGAATATGGATTCAAAACAGCACCCCTCCCTTAAATATACCGAATATTTGGGGTAAATTAATTTTTTATAGGATGCTGTTCCTCCTTACATGGAGATGCCTACATTTATGTTTCCTTCCTCCAATTTTGCCTTTCACAATGTTTCCTGCTAAGCACAAAAGATATTAAAGCATGGGTTTGCGAGCTATTAATTATATTTGCATATGGTTGGTAAATTAAAGGTCACAAGCTTTATCCAATAAACACAGAAATAATAACAAAAATGAGAACTGGAGAAAAAAACCCCTCAGGGCAATCTTTAGATTAAAAATTCAGATTTTAAAATTAAAAATGCCCTGGGATTGTCTCAGACAACCCACCCCAGCTATCAGACAAAATGGCATGTTGAAAAACATTCCAGAAGAAGGCAATGGCAAACCATTTCTTTTGCCCAAACTACACAGCAGATGCCTGTGAAGTTATCAGGAACCAAGTGTGACCCAAGGGACATTTCATATTCCCCCACTGGTTCTTGAACTCACTTCATTGACTGAGGAGACAGAGTTCAGAGACCTCGGTAAATTAAATCCATTGCACAGCTCATTTACCACATTTTCTATCAAAGAGCATCAGTGCCAGTAACAAAGGCAACAGAAACTGAACAATGGCGCATTTGAAAAATGAAGATATGCAAATGTTATAGCTGTTGGATTCAATAAAGATCAGTGGATGATAAAGTTTGGTTTATAGCAATGGACTGATGTTTCTGTTAATAATAAATGAAAGCCACAGGAAAGCTTGACTCCTGGAAGTCATGCTGACCAATGTGGCTAATGGAGATTTTATGTGGCCATCAATGTAAATGTTTTAACATTCCAAGTTCTTACTTTGATGCCCATCATTGTACATTAAAAAAGTACATTATAGGAAGCAAAAACAAAGAATTTCTCCACAGCAGAGATAACGCCGGTTAAGAGCTGAATATTTTATAATCTTAAAATCAAGCCTCAGTTTAGTTTAGACTAGCAGGGTAGCCCGAAATATTTCATTTAATCCAAGTCTATTTTACAGATTTATAAAGCAGAATAAATATTTGCTATTAATGAGAAAATTAGGGTAAGCTGCTTCAGTGCCGTTTTTCATATCCAAGGGTCTTAGATTACATTATATTTTGCTCATTTGCATATGAAATGAGGCACACAAGGTCATATGAAAAGAACTTGGTACTAAACATATCATGGATGTTTTTAAGGGAGTTATCAATTATCCATGCCCCAAATATCTTGAAGACCTTTCCAGATATTGAACTTAAAGAGGAAATGGGGATAGTGACCCAAGTCATTTTTTCCTTCTGGGAACAAAAGACAAAGTGGCACCCTTTGGACTTTCAAAAGCTAATTGGACGGATAGTTGCACCTTCAGCATTGCCGAATGGATAAAGTTGTGCACCATTTCATACATAGTAGGATAGCTTGGGAGACCCAAGATTTTTGAGTCTGAGGCAAATAGCACCTCCTCCATTTATTTTTGGCCACCTGAAGCCAAGACCTTACTCAGCTTTATGGTAGGTTCAACCATGGTAAATGAGGTGAAGAAAAGCATGCAGGTATAACATAGTATGCAACCCCTTGGTAAGAAAAACTCTTGTTTCATATCAGTGTACTCTGCAAATTGCCAGATCTTTTCAATTTATTCAGAGAAAAATTAATTTCTCTGTCAGTCTCATCTCCATTTGGCTCAATTTACTGACAAAGATGTATCAGAGGTACAAGTAATTAAGCTTGACATACTCAAGAAATGTAGCAAAAGTTCATAATTAAGGGTAAGCATCCTTGAAATAATCAGAAAGTGTCATTATTTGGGCATGAGCTTGAAATGGAGTAATGTGAAGGGTACTATTCATGGCAAAGCATCGATACTACATTCTCCCTGGCTTAACTACTGATCTTTTCTCTTGAAATTTATTGAGCCAGCTCATTAAAACATGTAAATTTGCTGGGCTTCGTTCCCTTACATTAAGCTACCATATATACACACAGTAGAGCCTGGGTTATAGAACAGGCAGTAAATGTGATAATTTCTGGAAAAAAAAATTCAATACATGCAGAGTTCCAATATCCATTTTAACTTTTCTGCTTCATTATAAAATAAGATTTTAAAATGAGAATTGTTCTGCTAGCCATTGATTGCTTAAATTGTTCTCAGCATCATTCAGTAAGAGTGAACTATATTAATGGAGAATTGGGGGGGGGGGAAATCTGGTTACATTTGTTGAAAAACCTGCACTGTTAAACAATTTTCTGAAACACAAAGGATGAGTGTAAAAATGCTTCCGACTCTAAAACGAACATGTGTTTTAAAATTTTAAACAGCATTACTTGAAGCAGCATAAATCAGAACAACTTTTATTTTAAGCTGATGTGTCCAGGCTGTTTTTAGAAAACACCTTCCCAAATTCGCAAGTTAACTGAGCTTCAGGTTATGGATACTTTCTCTAAAATGTTTCTGTATTACATGGTTTCCCTATTATTTTTATCAGGAGACGAGTCATTAAGAGCAATTTCCTTGCACTTTAGAAATTCTAAATGGGATATATATATATGTGAATTATCTAGGTCAGAAACCTGGAATGGTAAACATTTTTCTTTGGCTGGTTTGAGGCCTTAATATTAATTGTGTAGGTTGAGGAATAATATTAGTTGCACAGGAATGATTTTTTCCCTAACAGGACTGTGGTTGCATGGATTGTGTTAGTTCAGGGGTATCCAACCTTGATAACTTTAAGATCTCTGGACCTCCACTCCCAAAATCCAATTTCAACACAAGGGGATTCTGGGAATTGAAGTCCACAAGTCTTAAAGGTTGGACACCTCCTGTATCAGATCATCCTTAGATGCCATTAATGCTGTTGTTTCTTGCTAATTGCTTTGGCTATCTTTGTTGTTTTCATCTTGCTCTTTGTTCCTGCTATGTAAAGAGTACACATATATATTTATTCAGACTTTGCAATTTCTGCCTTGTCTTTCCTGTTTGTGCCAAGGATCATCACAGTTTTGTTGAGGCTCCAATTACATGCAGAGTTATTTTTCGCCCCCTCACCATTTTGCCTTTCACTGATTTTTCAGGGAATGGCTCATGGACATACAGCACCTCTTTTTGAAAAAAAAAAAGCGCCAGAAGGACAGGCAACTCAAAAGCATTTTGAGGGAGATGCAATCCATCACAAGTTAACCTTTACGGATTCCATTGCCCACATAGTGGGAAATTTGTACTTAGCAATTGCTGCTTGATAACACCCTTCCAATCACAAAGAAATATCTTCTTCTCCATTAGTATTCCCATCTAATTTATTCCTAAAGCTATGTAAACTTGCAGTTTATCTGGCCACTTTATATACCGACATGACAAGAAATCATTAAACACACAGACCACACAAGATATACTGGTGATGTTACAGTGTTACAACTGAAGCCCCTTTTCCTGTTCCTCTTCCCCATCACCTGTAAGATGTCACTAATTTGTACTGTGCCCACTGCCAGGACAGTCGTTTACATAACACTTTCCAGGCTGAAATATTTTTAAAAAAATGAAATAAAATCTCTTGCTTTCTTGGCTCGGGGATGATAAACTTATTAATTGTCCAAAATGGCTGGTTGATGACCTATACAGGCCCGAAAGATCTCTTTGCAGGGGTGGGCTGCTGGACATTCACGGGGTTTGGGAGAACCTCTAGATAAGATTCTGTGCAGTTCGGAGAACCCCCAAATCCCACTCCTGGCTGGACCCTCCCCCCTCCCCCCCAGGAGTCCCACGGAGCCCATTTTGGATGCAAGTAAGTGCAGGGCGTGCACAGAGGCTCAGGGAGGATGAAAAACAGGCCTACTGGAAGTTCGGGCCCATTTCCGGCCTACAGAGGACCTCCGGGGCCTGGGGAGGCCATTTTCACCCTCCCTGAGGCTCAAGGAAAGCTTCTGGAGCCCAGGGAGGGCAACCCTGTCACTGCGTTAAATGTTTGCTAGCTGAACTGAAAGAGTTACTGCGCAGGTCATAAGGTCTTATCAGCAATGATGTACTGCGCCTGCTCATCACACATTCCAGAGACTTCTTTTTTTTTATCTTTGTCCGTCTGCCAGGAAGCTGGTAGACAAACTGCTCTTGCCAAAATGTAACAATTAGATAGATTTGTTTATTTCTTTATTTTATTATTTTTGTATTAAAAGTTTTGTTTCTCATTAGAATATGTTTCCGGGATTTTATTTTTATTTTTCGCACCTTAAAGAAAAGGCTGTTTGGAAAAGCCGCGATCTAAGACCTCATCTAGTTCAGGGTGAAATATTTTCCCCTGACAAACCCCTCGTGGTGCAGGAGGCTGACTAGGCCACGCCCACCATGGTCACAGCCACCCAGCAAACTGGGCACTAAGAACCCCTCGCTAAGATTTTTGAAGCCCACCCCTGTCTCTTTGCATTTGAATACTAATTGAAAGAAGGAAAGAAAGAAAGAAAGAAAAAGAAAGAAAGAAAAAGAAAGAAAGGAAGAGAAAGAAAAGAAAGAAAGAGAAAGAAAAGAAAGAAAGAGAAAGAAAGGAAGGAAGGAAGGAAGGAAGGAAGGAAGGAGTTTTCTTCACTGCTTGAAACAGCTGAAATAAAACAGCTGATTTTGAAATGGGTTAAGCTGCCAAGAAATAGCCCTTGCCTTCCAGGCCTATTAGGACTAGGGAAAGTTGCCAGGAAGATGTCTAAAATTTGTGATATAGCCAGAAATGATTCAGACACATCCTAATGGCCATTTAGATATTAGGGGGGGAAAACCAAAACAAACAAACAAACAAACAAATAAACAAACAAAAAACCTCCCCTAAGGAAATGGATTTTCATAACAGAAAAAAGCTATGTGCACAAATTAAACCATACGGTAATATAATCTCTCTCTCTTACACACATGCACATATTTACAGAGAGTTAAAATTAATTACTATAATTTAAAAAGAATTCAGTGTTATAGCAGGGAAGACTGTGGCCAGTGCACATAGGTCTGTGGTTCAGTTTGCTGCTTAGTTGCCATTGGAAACAACTTCAAAGCTTCTGTTCTTCCTTCTTATGGTTCTTTATTATTTTTTTAAACTGGACTCAGACCACCCCAATAAATAAATGAATGACAACTTCAAAGAGATGATTGTATTCTGACAATCCTTGAGGTATTCTAGTAATAACAGCATGAAAGATTTGATAGATAAAAGGGTGTCAACAGTAAAGTCCAGGGGAAAAAAATATAAACCAAAAGGAGGTTGTACTGTCTAAAAGATCTAACCTTCTCATCTACAAAGAACCTCATCAAAAAAGAAAGAATCTATGTAACACTTTTGGAAGAGCTAATTGACAAATAGCAATGTTACCAGATATCCTTTTCTAAAGGATATGGATGTATTGAAGAATACAAAAGGTTAAGGAGAAACAATTAATATTTTTTTAAAAAATCTTCAATAAAAAAAGTTCTTTCTTTCTTCTAGTGCCCTTAGTTTTGAAGGTTTGCTGATGTCAGATTTGGAACGATTTTTCCTAATATTCTGGAGCCTGTTTTCATAGCTATAGTTCTCACAAGGTATCTATGGAATCTATCGCATAGAATAACACTGCAACCTGAAAAAATGTGTGTGGTAGCCCGTAAACCGAGTACCAAAATGTATGGAATTTGCAAGATGACCTTTGTCAGATAATTCTAGTCTTTTAAAATGACCAATTACAGAGAAATTTGGACATGACGGAAATAAGATTTGATTTTCTCATCAATGAGATAGCTTTATCACGGTGTTGAAGAAACATAGTACCAACTTCTTAAGAATTTAACAGTTTGTGGAATCAAGTATTATATGCACTGTTTTATTGTAGGCATATATTCCATAGATTTGTAATGCAAGAAAGCCACAGAATTTGCAGTTCTGACTCTTCCTGAATTTATGATTATAGACAAAATTTAGTACTGGATATTGCTAGGGAGAGACAGCTCATAAGACAGTTTTATCTATTTTTCCAGATTCATTGTTCAAAATGAACAAAAAAACAAAAACACCACCTACCCCCAAGCAAAAAAAAAAAAAAAACCTCCTGTACCACAAGTAGAACATTGATTCTCTGCTCCTGATATATTAGATAAGGGAATACCATTCTTTACTTGCCTGAAAATTGCTTTTTTTTTTTTTGTTAAGCTATATTTAGTTCATCGAGTCACTATTATCCATCAGTCTGCATTGTCATAAGGATGCTTTCATTTAAAGCAGCATAGTACAGGAATTATTTATTGTTTTAATGTGTCTCATATGATAATGCATTAACCTTCTGTATAGGATCACATATGAAAATCTATTTGTGGAATGAAGAACTGATGGCTCACCTATGATCTTCCTTCCTTCCTTCCTTCCTTCCTTCCTTCCTTCCTTCCTTCCTTCCTTCCTTCCTTCCATCCATCCATCCATCCATCCATCCATCCATTGCAAATCAATAAAACATAATCTTGAAATATTAAAGCAAACAGCATTTCAACCTCTACTGCAATCTCCGCATATATTCAGTAACCTTTGCAAAACAGGTGACTCATCTATCTTAAATATATATTACATTTACTGGCAAATAAAATTAATTTAAAAACACCAGTGCCTTAGTAAATCATCTCAATACTGGGGGGGGGGGCAATGGAATAAAATATATATATCTCAACTCAGCATCCCACTGGCTAGTATGAAATCATTAGCATCAAAATCATTTCAAAGGATTTTGTGATGTGTATTTTTAAAAATCTTACATAAACTTTCCAATATTGAAATGAAGGGTTCAATCAAAACTTGAGCAGGAGGTGGCCATAGAGGGGAGGCACACATCTAGTTTTCTGTGTTTAATTAAACATCCTGAATTTGTAACAAGAAGCAAATCCATCTTGTAACTGTTTATCTAACTGTGGTGCATAAATATTGAAAGTCAATCAGTCTACTGGGTATATAATATGAATGTCAATCAAGAAAGCTATATTTTCTTGGTTCCCAGCAGGATGACAATAGGTTAGAAAAATTAACATCATTTTACAGATGTTTTTCTCTCCATAAAACAATAAGGCTTAAAGCACATGCTGTGATTCTTAAAAAAAGGTAGATATTATAGCTAAAATATAGCCATGTAGCATTCATTTTTTTCTTTTTCTTTTAAAATGGAGATAAATAGACAGCTGGGGAGGACTACTTTCACTTTTCATGCAGTAACTCTGGATTGGGCTGTGCAACAATCTTTTACAGTGAAAGATTAAAAACAAAAAAGTAAGGTAAAATGAAATGAATTTTAGTATTCTTTATATGCTCATTATAGTCCTAAGAAAAAATTGGAGACAGTATTTATTATTAAATGTATGTAGAAATCACTGTTCTTTCAAATTGTAGTCATGCAATCATAGTTCCCCATGCAAGCTATATTGTTTTGGGCTTAATTTACTATATAGTCTTTAAATATATTAGTACCAGTGGCATCATTCTAAAATCTGGATTAATTTAAAGCCCGTGTAAAGCTTTGCTTCTTATATATGTTTACATATCTGTGTGTATTTTTTAAAAAAATCATCTTCCCTATTGAAAAAAGTTCACAGCAATGCAAAATACAGTTATGTATCAAGTATACCCAATCAGTATGCAACCAACAATGCAAAAGCTAAAATCAAACCAAATATGTATATTTAAAAGAGTCCCCTTTAATAATTTAAACAATGCAGTTAAAAAACAAAAGCGGTAGATGCAAGCATTTCGTACAAAATTTACAACAATATGATTAAAATGTTCTATGTCACCGTTTATTTTCTATGTTCCATGTTCCATGTCTATGTTTAACCGTGTTATTGTAAGTTTGGTACAGATGAGACAAAATGAAATGCTTACATCTACCTCTGTTCGTTCTTTAACTGCATTGTTAAAATATGGATATATTAACTTCAGTCAACAACCATCAATTCAAGAAGCATTCTACACCTAGGACAACATTACCTCATAAATACTTGAGAACATTTGTTATTGAACACCTGACAGAATTGCTGCCAAATGTAGTTCCCATAACAAGTAGTTTTATCATCAGAGCTTTGGTACTGAGAATGTTCTCTCATGAATTGGACCACCCAATGGTGCTCCATATGTTAGTATGAGTGGTGGTTTCTCAGACACCTCAGTTCAGATTTCAGAGTAGGACTGAGGTCCATGGTTCTTAGGACTGCCCCCACTCTCATATTTTCAATGGTGATTAGATGAGAATAGCGACTACCTTAAACCAACATTTTTCAGCAGCTTTACAATCATGATTCCATGAGAAATGATCCATAAAATCAGCCTTCCCTACAAGATTATTAAAACACAATTAATTAGATCTAGGCTTACTAACACTCTAGTAAGATTGGGAAAAAAAGGAAGGTAAGTTAATAATGATTAATTAGATTATGGGACATTTTCATAGAAAATCAGTTTCTACGGCATTAGGCACCTGGTGCATTTACACCATAACAATTTTACAAGCATACTGATGGAATGGATTGCATTTTCGCCAATGGGAATTTACTGCTGCTCTTCTAGAATTAATTTTCACAGCAGTTTCAAATATCTCAAGGGAAAATAGAAGCTGAGAAGAAAAAAAATGTGCCAGGTTTTGCTTATTATGTAGCACAATTACTTTTATTTTCTTGAGGTCAATGTTTTTTCTGTTTTGCTGTTTAGTTCAGAGAAGATGGGAATAACCATTCTCATTTGCACGTTAGGAAAAGAAGTATTTTAATTTTCACTCAATATCATTGCACGCGTCTCTGCATTGTGATATATAGTGCCCACTGCACTGAAGCCCTGGGCCATTACGACCTAATATTTATCTCTGAAGATTAGGGTGAAATGTTTTAAAAGTACCCCTTCATAATAAGGCAATATGCAAACACTTCAGCAGCTTATTTGTGTAGCGCTTTGTTCCTCCCTTGCTCGATGGCTGAAATGTGGAAGCTAGTAACTGATTTTCAGGTGGAATTATCTGTCACTTAAGTACAGTCCTCAAGACGTGTAAAATTTCTGGTACTCTTCATTCATCTAGAATACAGATAAAGAATGGTTTAAAATATTGTCCTAACCTCCCACTCAGGGTAACAGCACATTTTATCTCTATGCCACTTTTAATATTTCAAAGCCAAAGAACCATAAAAACAAAATATAAACAGAGCCCAGGTTTTCAAAAGCATGACTTCTGGCCACAATGAAAACAGATGAATAAGGAATCTCGCTATGCAATAAGAACACTTAGCATTTTCAAGTTTATAACCATGCCTGCCATATTCGGAACTGCGAGACTGGATGAAATATTTATGCTGGAGTAAAGACTGGCACATCAGCCCAAGAGGCTAACATTTTATCTAGGAAATACCTAGGGGGTCATAAAGATCTCCCAATCAAATGTGAAGTGATACAAAATGGGTAGGGCATTCAAAGATTGCCCTGCAGTGTTAGCAAATCATGCAAGCTGAATTAAACTTCGCACAGCTCTGCATATGAAAAAATGAGCTTTCTTCTTTTGGACTCTCAGATTTATTGCAAAAATCTAAGGAAAACCATTGCCTGATTTATGCAGGGATGGGGATAAATTCTCCTTGATACTGAAACAGGATTTAATTGTAATGTAAACAGCACTTTCAGAGAAGTCGGGACATCCAAACTTATTATTAATTTAGTTTTACCTTGATTATCACTAATAATCGAGGAGGAGGAAAAAAAATCTCAGTTGGAATTTTTGGGAAATATTACCAGCTATCAAACTGATATCAAACTGACAAATGTGCAGTGTATTTCCAACCCCAATGAAACAGAAAAGTCCAGTGGATTTATTGTACAAGTAAATTTCATCTCTGTTAAATCCTTCCACAATAATACAATATTTTATTCTAACAATAAAGGAACATACTCTTTAAATTAATGGTTGGTGGAAAGCATTTGATAGCGGTCTGATTATTACATACCAGCTATAGCTGTGTCCATTAAAAAGCCATTTGCTTAATAATAAGAATACAAATGCTGCTTTTATTACAGTGCCCAGAAAATGACATTTTTTTCTCTTATAACCTTATTATTGCAAATGTATGATCATTTAGTATGTTGATTTTTTTTTAAAAAAACTGTCAAATAATCTAATATTAAATACTAGATTTAACAACAACTATAACAAAAATGTAGATTATCTTTATCACTCAATACTGGATTCTTTCATAAAGTTCAGAATTTTAATAGTAGCTTACCCAAGTAAACCCTTTGCTCTGGTCTTATATGCGCTGGCTGTTACAATATTAGCGTAGTAGCTGTACTCCCAGTAATTGTCTGTAGCAGAGTACAAATATTTGGAGAGTTGCAGTGTGTCCTTCAATGAAGTGCAATATTGTTATCCACAATGCCGTTGAGCATTGAAAGCAATGCGAGTAAAAATATCTTCTATGTGCACACATACATGCATGAGAAGGCTAGCTCTCAAAATGCTTGTGCTAACTCAGTATTTCAAACTTGGCAAATTTAAGATGTGTTGACTTCAACTCCCAGAATTCCTCAGCCATCGTGGGGTATTAAAGTTGCCAAGTTAGAAAAAGCATCATGCTTACGCTTTCAAGAAGTTACAAATCACTTCGTATCTTCAGCAGCAAGTTTGGAAGAGGTACAATCCCATGATTTACACTCCTGCAGCAGAGTTGAGGAACAAAGAAGATACTTTGTTCCTTGGGCTAATGCCCAAGAGTGAAGGTTTCTAAGAAAAATGAGTGTGATAGTGGTAACAGCGTTAGTGCTAAAATGGTTCAACCTCAACATTAAGGGATATTAGCAATTTTCTGCGCAAGGGTCATCTCACTACAAGGAGCTCCCCAAACAGAAACTTTTTTGTACTTATTAAGTCTATTTTTCTTCACAAGGCATACTGTATAGTTGCCATGAAACTGAAGATGCCATGTATACATTTACTAGTTGTTTTAGGTACAGATTTTGGCCTTTTGCACTGTCCCTAATCGAATTATAGCCAAACTTAACATTTTTATTCAAGAGAGAATTATGGTCCCTTAGCCTATTACAGTTATGCAGCTAGTCTAAAAATGAAAATATTTGAAGCACGCAAAACTTTCTTCTTATGACAGCATTGGTCCCATTGGTTCCTGCAAATATATTAGTTTACCAGAGGATGCTTGTTTTACTAAGGATTATGAGTAAATTCAGCAGGTTTAAAAATCAGTGCCCAATAACAATTGGCACTCTATCACCAAAGGTACTTACAAGTATAAAAATATTGTTACGGAAAACTGCTGTTGATGCTCCACAATGGGAGAACAGGAACTTGATACACTCCTGAACATATTTCATATGTGTACATAGCCATGGAGACTATGATGGTTACTATTAAATGAGAAACATTTTCCTTTTTAGATACTGTTTTTGCTTACCAAAAAGATTGAAGTTTTGAATGCTAAGTATTGTTCTAAAATACTGAGACTCCTGTAACTTATAAACCATATTTATTGCTGAAATAATATCCGAATTGGCTCAATATTTCAATGCCTCATAAAGAAAGAAAGGGAAGAAAAAAGGGAATTTGGGGTTTAAATAAAATATAGGTAATATATTCTCAACATTTGCATATGTGCAATTCTAGTCAGAATTTTATCACCTAATGCATTGCTTTTTATAGAACTTAATAGGGGGCCATAACACGTGTTAACTTTTGACCAGAAAGATGTTTTTAATTCAGCATGTCTGTCTTGACAGTGAATCGTGTATTATTCCTCCTCCACAGCATTTATTCCCATTATAATTGCCCACATATATTAAACTATTTTGCTGACAACCATGAATAAATGTGTGGCAGTTTTGTACAAACTAATGCTTTGATGCCAGCACTGTTCTTAAAAGAGAGAGCGAGAGGGAGGGAGAGAGAGAAAGAGAGAGAGAGAGAGAGAGGGAGGGAGGGAGGGAGGGAGGGGGAAAATGCAAGTCAAACAAATGGGTAGATTTGCAATGATAACATCTGGCTTTGTTTTAGGCGAACTGCAAGGAGACATTACATGTTCAACCTTTATCATTTTTCTGTATTTTAATTTCTCCTATCTGATTCCTTTCTTATGCAAATGATACACTCACAAGGCAAGATGGGTACATGATCATGCATGGTTTTATAAATGTTCCTGTCAATCTTTTCTCTTCCTCTTGAGCTATAGCAAGCTGTAACCAGTGAAGTAGGGGACAGTGTAATTTTCTCTTACCAGTCCCCTGCATCAATGGGAAGATTTATTACAGTTTGTGCTATTTGCAAATCCCATGTTACTATTATAATGCTGCATATGTATTTGCACTTTCAAAGTTCTGAGAAAGTTTAGAGATTTATTTATCAGAGGCAGCACTGTACCTGAGTGTATTGGTAAAGGTTATTCTAATATTTGTAATAGTGAAATATGAGAGCTTGTAAGATTTGGATTACTTTTAATATTATTTATGTTTGTCTCAATAGTAATCATCTTGGGCCCCA
Organism: Natrix helvetica; assembly: GCF_964273705.1. Classification (NCBI taxonomy): domain Eukaryota; kingdom Metazoa; phylum Chordata; class Lepidosauria; order Squamata; family Natricidae; genus Natrix; species Natrix helvetica. Next base: position 100,656,165 of record NC_138549.1, on the reverse strand, counting down.
AAATTTGAGTTGTAAGGCTCAATGTGAAATGAAGAGAAATGTCCATTATTCACTGTGTTTCTCACTGGTATTACTGGAAGCCCATAAAGGTCTCCTTTTGGTATAATTTTATCTACAGAAGAGGAAGTATAAGAATTCAGCCAAATGTGAATTTACCATGAAGGCTCAGTCTTTCTTGGCAGCTGTCATTCTAATGTCCAGATAGAGTGAGATAAAAATTTTGGTTTTAACCAAGGAGCGAATTTTTAGAAACTGCAAGAAACATATAATTTTTTTCCAAGTCTGTATGGAATTCCAAAACATGAGCTAATACAGCAAACAGAACACAATTTTTAACACAACGAGATCCTCAATTCTATATTGCTCAACATAGCAAACATTGCCTACAGGATCACAGGATATGAGGGTCTCTACAGAGACTGCCTCTTCTCTGCAATACTTCCTGGAATTTGTGTCGTTGTGAATGACAAGCAGTCATTCCAAATACAGCATACTGCAAAGGAAAAATTAGCCTTGGTGGACAGTGCCACATTCCTGTGAGTGTAAGGTTAATTTTTGCTCCAAATCTAAAAAAAGCAAAGAGTCTTCTCTATGTGAAACGTGATTCTGATTTTTTTAAAAACCATTTGATTTAATTCCTGCTACTATTTATTCCTCCATAATCTATTGGAATAAATAAAAAGTACATAACAAAAAACAACAACAACAAAACTAGAAACAGGAATTCCGGAGACATTTATGTTGCTACAATAAATAAGAATCATGCATTAGTCTTGGCCCAAAGAATCCTATGCAAGTGAGATGAAGTTTGTGCTTTCATATACACAAGCAGTCATATTCTGAATGCTTTCTGCAGTGGACCAGGTTTCTACCTATGCTGAGCAAACTCAGAGCATGCAGGAAGAATTAGCCTCAATTGGTATCAAAAAGTACATCTGCTTGGCAACTGAATTACTATACATTCATTGGCAGCTAGAAATCTGGAGATTTCACAGAAGAACATTCCACTGTAGTAGACAGAGGCTATCTGCCAGGACCTTTGCAATGGTGGCATTTTCTCAATTGAACAGGCCATTCTTAATGCATCAGCTTAAAATAAAGCCTGTTTCTTCAGTGAACTAGAGTAGCAGTTAGTAGTTAATATAATAACCAATTTTGTGGCGTACATGATGTACAATGACAATAAAGGCTATTATATTAATATTATATATTATATTAACATTATTATATTCTAGCTTAACTGGTCTTGTACGCAAAAAACAAAACAAAACCCCAAACCCTGAGGATATTATAAAGGCTTTTATTATGTTCTGCCTCATCCTCACAAATTTTACAGGCAGATTCAAATGCTTCCTTTTCTATTTGTAATATATGTTTTCCCAACTTTTTCCCCTGTCCAAAACTAACCAAGGAGGGGAGGAAAGTGGTAGAACGTTTTCAAGTGCCTTTTGATTGGAAAATATTTGTAAGAAAAGATAATCACACTCTTTGTCAGGTTTTCTAATACAAGAGGGCTCCTTCCAATGTTGTATATAAAAGAAGAAAAAGATTTAACCAAGATTCCAAGGAAATGAAACTTTACAAACAGAAATAGGTGGAAAAAAATAACCCTGCTACATCTACTACTGTTCCATCTTCTTCCCCATCTCCATCTTTTGGTGTCTAGAGAGCATTTAACTTTTAGGAGAACAATAAAGACCACAAGGGCCTTTGGAGAGGCAGATAGGATTGAAGGGGCAGATAGGCTTCTGTTAAAATGTTGGCACATTTGACATCTCAAAATAATGGAATCCATATATCAGTACTCATCACTGATTGATTCATTCATTCATTGTTTGCCCATTCTCCAATGGTTCTGATGAGCTTATGAAGAAAAAATAAATATATCCATAAAATAACTCACATTTACTATCAAAATTAAATAACATTAAGAAAACCTGTTAAACATTTGAGTCATCTCTTGAGGGAAGAACTTCTTTTTGACTTGAATGGTAGTTTGTTTCATAGGATGGCACCCACTATAGTGAAAGCAAAATTGGCCCTTGGTTTCAAACCTCATTCTGGTAGAATCCACAAGAGATTTGATAGTCTAAGAATACAAAACAGACACTAAAGGAGCAGGTATCTGTGGTGTAACTGGCTTGTCCTAAGCCAATGCTTTTCAACACATTTGGAATTTGAAGATGTGTGGACTTCAACTCCCAGGATTCCCAAGCCAGGATGCTGGCTAGGGAATTGTGGGTTCGAAGTCCACACATCTTCAAGTTCCCAAGGCGGAGAAACACTGACCTAAGCTATATAAAGTTTTATATACCATTGGTGAATACCTTGCATTGGGTTTACTAACCAATCAAGCTGTTTCAACATGAGGCTATGATGGAATTTCTGCCTTTTGAACCAAATGCAATTTATGGGCAAATGTGAATCTACAGGAAAGGAGTGCACCCTTGGATTTATTTATTCATACAATCTATAGTCCAAAAAGGAAGAAGTCCATTACTGAGCTATAGGAAGGAATAAGATCAAGAAAGGTAAAGGTAAAGATTCCGCTTGCACATATGTGCTAGTTGTTTCCAACTCTAGGGGGTGGTGCTAATCTCCATTTCAAAGCCAAAGAGCCAATACCGTCTGAAGACGTCTTTGTGGTAATGTGGTCCACGTGGGCATGGCTAAACACCGAAGGCACATGGAACACTGTTACCTTCTCAGCAAAAGTGGTTCCTATTTTTCTACTTGCATTTTTTATGTGCTTTCGAACTGCTAGGTTGGCAAAAGCTGGGACAAGTAACGGGAGCTCACTCTTATTATGCGATGCTAGGGATTATAAATGCCAACCTTTCTGATCGACAAGCTCATCGTCTTAGCCACTGAACCACCACTTTCCTTAAGATCAAGGAAAGAAGATAACAAATAAAAACAAATAATTTTTAAAACTGCTGTTAAATGTATATTCCCAGAACTGGACTGAAAAACACATCTGTATCGTTGTAATACGTACTCCCCCTTTCAAAGTCAGTTTTTCTTTTTACTGTTCACGGAAAATAATGCACAGGATCATGCTATATAATGAAATACAATTAAACTTTATAGATCTAAATTTGTTTCAATAGGCCCATCAGTTGCATGAGCTCAAACTAATAGTGGATTTTTACAAGTATAGAGTGGCTTGCCTTGTAATTATCGCAAGGGAGCATTTTTCCTAAGCTCCAATTTGAATGACTATTGGTTTAATTCATCAGAAGCCCCTATTATTGCATTTCAGGTAAAGCATTAAGTTATTACTCGTACACAATGCAGAGCCTGAAACAAAGTGAATAGAGAGAAACAAAATTACTCTGATTCTAATGAAAGAAACAGCAGCACTTTTTTTTATCCTGTGGTTACGCTAATGGAATCCTATGGGAAGCAAAAATGAATTCATATACCACCACTCGTGTTTGATATAGTTAATCACACCAGCGGATACATTTATTAACTTTAATTCAATAAAAAACACTAAATGTATTTATTCAACGTATTTAATATGGTTAGTGCAGCAAAATATAAAAAAGCCACTCTTAACCACTTATATAGCTCTTTCAATAACATCAAACAAAAAATAAATGTGGTGAATTTTATCCAGCGGATTATGCCTCCGCACTTTATCCTATAGCCAGTTCATTAATCCATTCTGGCTGTAGCAACTCCTTCCACCGAATAGATTCATAGAGTCGATGCAGTTAAGAAGTTTCCTTCTTAATGCTAAATCTCCATTAACATTTCTTAATGATGCTCATTAAACAATCAGAATAAATATATAGCTTCTCTTATACGAATGCCAGAGCATTTTAATGGAAAACATTGTTGATTTCAATAGGAAAGAAAAGTTCAAAGCACCAGACCAAATCTGCTTATCCTTATAGGAAATAAAAGTACCCGATAAGATGTTCAAACTTTGCTACTATGTAAACTAATTCCTAGAGCTTCCCTTGGGGGAAATAGGTCTTAGAAAGTCAGACATTTGGAAATCATGCAGGTTTGGGAGCATATGACTACTTTAGGAATTGGCCAAATTTGCTGCATATCTTGAAAAACTGCTCAACATTTTAAATCTCACCCAGAGATGTCACAAGATCTCAAAGTGACTGAGCCACAGACATTTTTTTTTGCAGCCAACAAATGCTTTATTGGCCACAGCTTTTGAAGTTTCCCCTTCTGGAAATGTCTGAATCAGATCACTCCATTCCTCCATGTACACAGAACAATGATAGTTTACCTCAGGCACGGTCATGCAATAATAGTTAGGTTTTCCTAGCAACTGTTAGATTTTACCTGGCTTAAATGAAGACATTAAAAACAAGCCTAAGATATTTTAAAAGCTTTTAAACATCATAGTTGATTAAATATGAAGTAACTGGCATAGGTCCGCTTTGTTTTTCCCAATCTCTTTCCTTCTCACTCTCTCATATATACACACATGTAAGAAATACATAAATATGAATAAAAGCCCTTAATAATATATCTTTAAGCTAAAATGCATTAATTTAAAAGCTGTGGATTAAAAGTTTACAGCAGGGTTGTCCAAACTTGGCAACTTTAAGACTTGTGGACTTCAATTCCCAGAATTCCCCAGCCTGCTGGCTGGGGAATTCTGGGAATTGAAGTCCACAAGTCTTAAAGTTGCCAAGTTTGGACAACCCTGGTTTACAGTATATTGACTGTAAACTGTCTAAAAATGAAACAATTGTTAGTACTAGCAGACATAGTTTCTCTGATTAACAGTCTGAATTGAGAGAGTTAAAAACTTGGCAAACTTTGTGGGCTGAGAAATAAGGCAAGCTTTATAGGTTAAAAAGAATGGCAACAGTTTAAAGAGGGTTATCTCATGATACTGTAACAAGGGTAAAAAAAGCAGTGGGAGATCACAAAGTATGTATAAATACTACTATTGCCAAGAAGTGTTGGCTCCTTCCGATTGCAAGGCAATAACAGTGCAGAGCTCCTAAATTAGGTTTTGCTATGACAAGCATGTATGTCCAATGCCAGAAATCTCAGTTAGTACCTTTTAAAGTTACTCTACCAAAGATCAGAGTTAGCTACCCTACTCCAGTATGCTGACCATTTAACAGAGCTCAGTGACACAGCATACGAGATACACAAAATACTAAACAATCCACTGCTACAATGTACCAAGTTGTTTCAGTAAAGTTGTGCGAGAGATAGAATGGTGCAATCCTAAAACGTGAATTTATTTATTTGCATCAGTTAAAACCTTATTAAAAGTGATACATGATGAATATAAAAAACAAAAACAAAAAAAGAAATATTTTAACAATAGCAAACACCAATGGGCAGATTGGCAAATGACTCCCAAAGAGGTCATTGCAGTTCAGCGTAGTACTGCTGAAATCACATGATTCAAGTCAGCTGTAGCAATATTAATGCCATTTCCCAGGTGGTAACTTATAATTAATTACTGCTGTTTGAAAACAATCTTAAACTGTTCACCTATTGTTGGGCTGCCAGAGCTGGACTGCAAAATCTGGATAACCATCAGATGCCAGCAGAGCATTAAACATATCTTTTTGTTGTCACCCAGATTTTTGCAGCTGCTAGCACTGATTATAGTATCTAGTTTGGGTAATGAAACATCTGCAAGAAAACAAGCAAGCTCAGAGACCACCAGGACCCCTCAGATCAAGCCTGAGCTACAAATATTATCCTTTATTAGTACTGTATTTTAATCTTTCCTATAAATTTCATCATTAATTGACCTTTTAACTTAAACTAGCAGATGTCTGAAACATTTCAAGGGAGAGGAGAAATGAAATAAATCTTTTGTCCCTTCTTATAGTTCAGTGGCTATTCTCAACTATCAAGAAAAAACCAAAAACCATAAAAGTGACACAAAAATGAGGAAGGAAGATATAGATGAGGGAAGGAAGCTTTCTACAACATATCTAAAGCTAGGGTAACATATCTGCTAGTCTTAAAAATCTGTATTGCTCATTTTGTAAGGAAATATTTACTCCATTTAATTTTTGATTGCGAGCACAACAAAAGAGAGGAAAAAAGTATGATGAAGGCATATTCTCTGGGGTGTATCTGAAACAAATTGCCATGCAAGCCAAAGGATCTCATTACAAAGAAGTTGAGAGAAGGAAAGCCAGCAACTGATCCATTCTCAACCCAAAACTTGACACATGTCTGTCAAATACTGCAACTAAAAACATACTGAGCTTTGCAAGAAAGTAAGGGATTCTAGCAGAGCAATTTGTTTTGATTCTGTAGAAAGATGCTCTCCAGAAATCTCTTTTCTCACATAAATCTCAGGTTTTACTTACATATTTGAATACAGTGTACCTCCAACCTTATTCTAATATAAAACCTATTTCCCCCCTTCTGTTTTGGTAGCTTTCTCAGAGCATGGCTTAACATAGTCAAATCTATTTTACCTCATTTTCCTGCCTCTTGATTCTTCTTGCCACTCTATGATTTTGTGCTGACAGTAAATGCTATTAATTCTCTTGAATGTCATTGGGTAGAGTTCTGAAAGCCTCTCCAGAAAATTAACAAAGCCAGTCAAATTATATTAACCCTCACAAATCACACAGAACGGAGCACAAGAAATGTTTGGGCTTCTGGCTTCATTACTCCTAGTCCTGCTTTGCTTCTAACTTGAGTGTGGTGCACAAAAACCACCAATGGCTTTTAAAGAAGAAAATTTACGGGCAAGAAAGAGAAGAGCTCATGTAAAGAAACAATGAAAGAAGCTATTGTTTTTGCTTTTCCTGAGTCCTCAACATCGAACTGGGCCAGGGATAATAGGAATACAAATTTATTATTCTGTATTCAGGTACTGCCACATGATTCTCAACAGGCAACAATAGTGCATCTCATTACTTATTTTGGAAATGATGGAAATTCACAAAGTGCACAGTTTTCATGCTATGTGGTTTTGTGAAGGAGAGCAATTTCACATTTATGGCACTATTAACTGTGGGTTGATGAGTTCCTCCCCTAATATACTGTGTATTATTTTGTCATAGGTACATAAACATGTTTATGAAGGATTATGTAGATGAGGAGAAAGAGAGAAAAAGACAGTGTGTACTATCTGGAGTTAAAAACTGTGTGGTTTGGTTATAAAAAGGGCCTACCTTGGATATTTGTGTTCATAAAAAGTAAAGATGGAATAATGATGCATGTTTCCTAAAAGCAGACAAAAAATACTTACTAGGATCAAGCGTCTTGTATCAGATCAGATATAGGTTAGGTACAATAATATATTCTAATTTGGGGGTTGTAATAATTAAAGATGACTAGAATACTTTGGGAAATACACAAATCCTGACAGATGTCCAGTAATATAAATCTCCAAAGTCAAAATTAAATTTTCATGGGATCTACAGTTATGTTGTAACATTCAAATTTAAATGCATGACATTCATGTAATGTCACATTTTAAAATCATCTATTAATAAGGTGTATAATTTTGTTGCACATGGTCTCTGGCTCATCTTTACCATTGCCAATTAAAAGTAGTTTGAGCAGGGAAACATCACAGGAAGCATGTATGAAGTTAGTTCTACTCTTCCCATTGTTTCTCAGTTGGCACAAGATAGGCCAATAGTTGCTATCGCTCAACAAACGATTCACTTTGCTGCCCATGTAATAGATTTCCTCAAGAAAAATTCACAAATTCTTCAAACTCTATTCACTATGAATGGTTCAATCTTTTTGTCTTGGTAAGAGTACTATTGGATGAGTCCAAAGATATGACAGCAGTATACCCTGTTCTTTCCCACAGTGGCCAACTTGGAGCAGTCAATTTCTCATCCCTCTTTACACTATTCTTAACTTTCTTGTCACTGTCTGATATAAATCACATTTCAGTGCCACTATGTCCAATTTGAGTGACAGTGTATAAATCACACACTGACCCCATTGACTTCTAAGGATTCAAAACAAGGAATAATCACAGCTTCCACAGTTGCAAGTCTATTGCCCTTAATCAGTATTTTTAATAGTAGCATTGATATGCCATAAGGTTCATAAGATGTACTTAATCACTCAGTAACAGCAGTGGGTATTGGACACTGGATATTTTTATTACAAGTTTGCATACTGAAATTGGTATGTGGGTCTACTCTTAGAAGAAAATATTCTTTTATTTGATTTTTTTTTGGTATAAAGATCAGATCTATTGTAAAGAAAAAGAGAGTTATCTGAGATTTACTGCACCAAAAACAAAAGCTATACCTGAGCCCTTATGTCTTTTGAATTTTTCTTGGAGCTCATTAAGAACTACTTACAATTTTAACTAATAAATATTTAAGAACACTTTCTTTTTTAAAAAATTCAGATTGTGTGAAATTTTAATTCCTGCTTAATTTTTAATCTGAGATTTGACATTCATAAGGATTTTTTTTAAAAAAATAACCCTGCTCTTCAACGAAGATGCAAAGATGTCAATTTCATACAATGGAGCTGGTGAGTCCTCCTGCCAACCCATAATTACTAGCAAAAGCATGTCAGCTTTTGATATTTTTCTCAAGATTTTTAAAGCTGAAGGTTACATTGCAATATTTTCAAATTGCCCCCATCCCTTCTTTCTCTTCTGTGATACAGTGGGTGTTGTTACAAGAAAATGCTACCACCTTCCTTTCAAAGATGTTTTTTTTTTGTTCTGATTCTTTTTTTTAACTAATTAACAAGGTATTGAATATGTGTTATATTTGTAGGGGGTTTCTTTAAATATCCACAAGACACTTTTCTGTTCATTTTAAATTGCCTTCTGACTTCTACGAATTTTAATTTGAGACCTAACTAAAGATATGACCTCTTTGGTCATAAGTGACTAACCCATGACTCTTCAAAAATGGTTAAACTCCAGTTCTTACCATCACTGACACTGCTGAATGGGACAAACAGTAGATAAAATTAGTATCTAATTTTTGGAAGGATTACAGGTTGTTCAATAGGTTATTCTATAAATTGCTTCATTGTTGCCTTTCTCAACCACATTTCAAACTGTCACATTGGGAAATTCTTTTTATTCAATCCAAAATCAGAGAAGTCCACAGAAATCAGAGAAGTCCACAGAAAGTCCACCTGATGTTAAATATTACAGAGTTGGAAGGAGTTAGATTGACCATCCATTCAATCCTTTTGTTCAATAAAGAAATCAGTATTGAAATCATGGGAAGTTTATCTAGATTCTGCTTGAACACTTTCATTGGAAGGAATTCTAATGTGCATTTTTTTTGGTCTCATATATCTCAAATCAAGCACTATGCAGGTCCTAATACCTTTTATATCAGCCTCTGATCACTAACAGTATAATCAATATTTTAGACAATCAGCTACATGTGAAATACTAGGGCTTATATTTCACTGGTGATTCACGCACAATTGAGAAACTCATTGCATCATGGTTGAAAGACAGCGCTTGCCTTGTATGGGGTATATGCCGATTCAACAGTCTAGCAAGTGTGAAATTTCATGGATTTTGTATTAAAGTAACAATAAATAAAAATCTACCAAAAGATTTCATTGTGCATTGGGGAAATCAAAGTCTTTACTCTAGATGATCCTTGTATGGTACCCAGGAGTTTCTGTCATATTTTTTAAAAATAATTATTTTGATTTTAGTAAGAATTTGGGATTTTCATATACAATAAAGTTTTGCTGCTTCTGTCTCTGCTTTATGTCTGCTGTAGTTTCAAATACATTACATTGCCCCCCCCCCATTATTTTTCTCCTTCCAATTCACTGTTGTTTGTCTGATTAAGGAAAGATAATAATTGCAAGCTTCATTCATAGGATAATGAGTAATGTGCTCTTTGTGCAATTTCCAAAGGCTTCACATTAGACTGAAGATGCATTTTCAAGCACTTATTAGGAAATGCTCACAAAAGATAAAAAGCAGGCTGGTAGTTAAGTGTGGAAGAGAAAAGGCCTTTTTGAGCTTTTGAGAAGCTCACGGTAAATACCAGTTACATACAAGCTTTTGGTCAAAAAGTACAAATAAAAGAAAACAAAGCACCCCATAGAACAGGGATGTGCAACTCCCATTAGTTCAGTGACCATGGGTTGTATTTTGGGTGGGAGATTACGAGTTCTAAAATTAGAAATGCATGTTTTAAGATTGTAAACAGCTGATGCTATTGGTTGTGTTATGAAAACTCTCCCCAAACTCTAAAAACATGAAAAAAAGAGTCGGAATTTTTTTGAGGGGGGGGGTGCGAGCCCATAAGGGATATGTGTTCTGGGAGCATGCAATACAGTGGCTTATATATGTCCCTTTCTTGAACACTGAAATAAATGGAGCACAGTCTTGTGTCCCATTATGAAAAGAAATAAAACAGTCAAAATGGAACATCAACGAAATATGACACATGGGCCATTTTTGAGAACAAAAATGGTGCTATTGTCATTACATATATTACAAACAAATCGGGGAGGGGAAATAGTAATATTAAATTACAGCCATCTCAATGTAAAAATACCTAAAAGAAGACGGCAGAGTATTTTTCATAAGACTTTCAGTTAATAAACCTCCAAAATAGCTTTTCTCTGGTAAGGAGGAAGACAATGGATCTATTGGATCTAACATACTTGTCTGGAATTACATATTGTAGCTGAAGTTGTATTATTTAGACATGTACATATAACCTATTTAATGTTTGCTCCTGCCTGTAGAGGAAAAAAATCAATTTTAAGATCCTGGGTTTTTTTTAAAGATAAGTTTCCTTTTTATGAGTTCAATGTGGGTTTGAAGGGGATATTGGTTCTTTAATCTTGTTACATATCCAACTAATATAAATGAAACTATATTGGTTATTTGTTCTCCAAAGGCTATGGATTCAGAGTTTTTGTTTTGGTTACCTCCTGACCCCCCCGCCCCCATAAAATCAACTTTGTGCTGAGTCCTAAGGCAACAAAGCAAAGAATACAACATTTCAGGGGGGTCTACATATTACATAAACTAGGTACTTTGTATTTAAAATTCACATTTAAAAAGTTGTAAAGAGCAGGCACTTTTTGCCAGGTTTAAAAATAATAATTTCAGAAAAGTACTAGCTAGAAAAATATGTTTTCCTGTTGTGATCCTAAAGAAAATCGCTTTGCTCAAATTGTTATCAGTTTGGGAAGGACTCATCCTTCCCACCCCCCACCCCCAAAGAAATCGTAGAGGTATGACAGTAATGGGAAATCCGTGTTAATAAATGCAATATTCTACCTTGGTAAAGAGTCACAGTGAAGTTAATGTGCCTTGATAGACTTTCCAGCTTGTGAATAGTGGCTTCTCTGTATGTGCCATATGTGCACAGCAGCCATGGATATTGAACATAGCAATATGGCTCTGGTTAGAAGGCAGGCTGCACATCACAGAGACCATTCAAAGTGATGTATCACACAAATCTCCATCAGAGCAAATCTCTCCTTTAATGATCTGCACACTCTTACATACAGTAGGTTTGAAAGGCAGCCTAGTTGATGTTATTGACATTTTAATGTATGTATGTATGTATGTATGTATGTATGTATGTATGTATGTATGTATACACACATAAATGCATGCATGCAAGCATACATACATACATACACACACGCACACGCACACACACACACACACACACACACACACACACATACATATATGAAATGGAAAAGATGTATTTAACACCAGGTCTAATTTACCACCAATAATGCTTGTTTTTTCATGAGGTTCCTTAGGCAAGTTTCATGTAGAATGGCCTTCCTATCTGAATAGCACATGGGATGAAGACTACTAATTTTAATGACCCACAAGATGCAACGGTAGGTGAATAGATTAGTTTCAGATTTGAAACTAATCAAATCTCAGGGCAGGTAAATAGATTAGTTTCAGATTTGATGTCATACTTGACATCCTCAAGGAAAACTGGAAAAGCTCATTCTTATTCCAACTCTATGTTTCTCTTTTTATCTGGCCCAGCACTGAGTGCCTGATGTGACCATCAATTTAATTTCATATTGTGTCTCTTCGTGCACTGAGCAATGTCTGAACAATTATTCTACTATAGTCTGAAAGGCTAGGAGCCAGCAATCCAGAAAGCCCCCTCAACTTCCATGTGCCTAAGATTCTTTGCCTTCCAGACTTCCCTCTTCAGTGCCCTTCCTTACCAAATAGAAAAGTCAACTTAAAGAAGAATTTCATCATGTGATAGAGATAGACAGGGCTGCTCTCAAATGGTTCTGAAGACAACGAGGAAATCAAGATGTTATGGCATGATTGCTGCACTGCTTTACAGCATGCTGGAAGGATTTTTTGCCCCCTTAAGTGGCATGCCAAATGCTTTCCTAAAGAAAGGAAGGATGGGTACACGGAAAATCTTGAGGGAAACCTGGACAAAAGATGTGGGAAAAACCTGGAGTCATCTTGTCAATCCAAGCAGTGCTACTGATTCTGGGTCATTGGAGAATTTAAATTGATTTTCTAGCTGCTGTAGACAGTTATTTCAATGGAAAAGAAGTGGATATTTTGCAAGTATGTCTTGATGCCTGACTTGTTTTAAAGGAGAGATAGAATGAGAACATTTATGAGGGGCATAAGTATGCTGAATAATAATAATAATGATAATATCCCTTAAAAAATATGTGACTGCTTTTGTGTCCATTTGATTCTTCACATGTTTCTGGGGAGATTATGAAACTTCAATAGGTACTCTTCCAGAAATGACCTTGGCCATTTATATTTTTAATAGGAGATCGTTCCTTCCTTCTGCATACTTAAACAACCTCAAAGTGCCTAGCCACCAGAGGACGTTTATTCTGGGACAATGTCAAGTTCTCTCCTCAGCTGTCCTTGAAGATCCATGCAGGAAGATTCCTTACCTGGAGAAACAATGCCTCTGTGATCTTCAACCCACATGCATGTGCTTCTCCAGTACCTATACAATAGAGTCCTATCTTACTGTTACTGCACAGTTACTGCACAATACCCAAGATACTAACCTTGCTACAATACATAATGTTGCGAGCTTCCATGCAGCAGCACTTAAGTCTGTCAAATGATGACCTGGGCTATAAACTAGTTTTAATGAGCATCTAGTTTATCATTCTAGAGTGTTCTGTATTGTGACTTAGTCTGCCATATGTTTTATGCCCCCTTACACCAGTTTAATGCTTTCACCCCTTCTTTTAGATTCCTTTTAGACTTTTATATACATCTCATTTTATATATTCTAGATTTTTATTATATTTTAGCCTTTGATGTACTTGCTATGCTTTTTAATTACTGTGCCGTTTCCTCCTTATGCTGGTCTTTGACCATAAAGATTTGATTTGATTCTCTCTTCCTCAGGCTAAAAAACCTAAAAAGTCATTTTTGACTCTAACATCACACAAAGAAGTATTTTCCAGTTTATAGACATTTGTTTTTCTTCTAAGTAACTAAAGAAAAGAAAAATCTATAATCAAGATATACCTTGTACACTGTTGTTATATTAGGTGGAATAATAATCAGAATAATGAAATGAATGATCATACAAAATTTTAGGCAAAGTTTGGAAATTTATGCAAAGACTGGAAATATTATTGACTGTATTATAAATTTTATTTTAGATGCAATCTGAAAGCTCACGCTGAATATCAGATTTCACACACTGAATTTAAAAAATACAGACATCAGTGTGAGTTTAGGTAGTGTATAGTATAGATTTTAGTGAGAAGAGAAAGTAAGTGCACAATTTTAGTACTTCTTGGGGAACAAAAAAGTCTAAAAGTAAAGATCAAGAAAAAATGACAGATGTCATTATAGCATCTGATTGATGTAAAATTGTATTTTAAAAATAACAGTACTTTGTGGATGGTTATTTTTCAGTGTTGTAATCAGTAACTGTGCTCTAAATTCCCATTACTACTAAATATGTGTTGGTGGTATGTTTTATGGTACAAATATATATATTTCTACCCAAGGAATACCTCACTTTTCATGAGAAACATTACAGATTAATAGTTTATAGGATTATTGTGACATCTCATGCTTAGTATTGCCTGATTTATGACAAATTGCCAGAAACATGTTTAAATTTGCCGGTGGAGATTCAATTTCAAAAATCAGCTTTAGGTATGATATGAATGTACTGCTGACAATGAATTTTTAAACATTTCTTAAGAATTTCTAACATAGTCTTACTGACCCATCTTCCTGGCATCACCCATCCATTCTTTAAACAATGCAATGCCTGTCTAAATTACTATTATTTCAGCACAATTGCCAAACTCTGCAGAAGATTCTATAATTTCTAGCAGGAAAATCACAACATGCAGAGGTATTTCCTAATCTTACCCCCTTCATCACTATAAATCTTGGGATGCTCCTTGAATTTTAGACACTTGGACATCAGCATCACATTTTTACAAGTAATTCAATGTGATTATGGAAGATAATGTTGAATGTTATTTCATTGTTATTTGTGTCTGTTCTAGGGTACGTTGCATGCTAAGGGATCACTATTAAATTCAGAGAATAATTTCAAAGCATAGGCATAACTCATCTTATCCAAAATAGTGCATGTGTTATACCGCATTCTACATACAGTTAGTGTTACATTATCTACTTGCAGTAGTAGATATAAAATTCGGTGCAGATAGTCAAGAACTTAATATAAATATAGTTACTGTAGTGCAACAGAATTTCTTTTGTAGTGTGTATACAACTCTCAGGGCTGTGTCCACCCCAAAAAAGAGATGAATCACCTGAAATAAAAGTAGCATTCTTTTCAAATACATGTAGACAAGCCTGTAAATATATGCTTAGATAAAACATTTTGGTGCTGTAACTGGTCCTTGGAGCAAAGTCAACACTCAAGCATTCAGCCTGAAGAGAGTCACAAACAAGAAAATCCTTCCAGTTCTTCTGAGAGAAGTTCATATCTATGATCTTTTATGGGAATTACTATATCCTAGGTTTTTTCCCTGTATAGTATATAAGTAGTCTACAAAGGAAAACTATACTTTTATCCTGCTTAATTTTTTTAACTCTTAAAAAAATTAAAACACAAGGAAATTAAGGCAGTAGAAATGCTAATTGCAGCATCGCCTTTAAAACTATAGCTGAAACTAAGGAGTAACGTTAGATGCCTATCATACAACCATGTATTTTTAAAATGTATGCTTATATAAATTTTAATTATTCTGCTTTTGTATAATATGAAGCCCGTATTTATGGCTTCATTTGAAGCAAATTGGGGAGACAGCTTTGATCCTTTCCTTTGTCAGGCAAAGTAGGAGAATTCTAATTACTTAGACCATCTCCTCCAGTTTAAGAGGCCAAGGCCAACGTTTCATCCAGAATGCAATTTAGGAAAAAATTATGTTTCCTTTTCCTGTCCATTAAAGTTTCCATTGAGCTGAAACCTAGATGTGGAACAAAACACATCATCTTGTTTCTTAGTTAACAATAACTTTCGAAAAACGTCGATTTGTAGGCTGAGTGAGTTTTCTGTTGGTGGCACAACATTAAAACCAATGAAAAAAGGGGGAAAGTGGTAAAATCTGAGAATGTACACATGCCAAAAATACATTCTCCTGGTCATTAAACCATGATTATGGCTAGCAGCATTTGTTCTCAGGAAAGAAAGATGTTGTGGTCAACAAATCCATCAACCTACTCAACAAATAGTGATGTGATTCTCATTCATCAGGCATATGCAGAAAAATCCATTGGGAAACAGAACTACCTGTTGTCCCTTTAATTCTCACCCAGATAATCTTTTTCAGCTGGATACACATGAAATAATCTTTTCATTTATGTGACAAAGAGCCATGGTTTTTATGGTCAAATGTGCTCTGAAATCAAAATATGTCCGATTCTGTTCTGAACCTCCTTAAAGTTTGAGAAGATCTTCTACAAAAGCAAAACAATGTGGCATTCTCCAGGTAACAACAATAACAAAATAATAGAGTTGGAAGAGACCTACGAGGTCTTCTAGTCCAATCCCCTGTGGAGGCGGGGAAAGCCTATACCAGGGGTGTCCAAACTTGGGAACTTTAAGACTTGTGGACTTCAACTCCCAGAATTCTGGGAGTTGAAGTCCACAAGTCTTAAAGTTCCCAAGTTTGGACACCCCTGGCCTATACCATATCAGACAAATGGTTGTCCAATCTTTCTTTAAAAACTTTTGAGTGTTGGAGCACCCACAACTTCTGAAAGCAAACCATTCCACTAATTAATTGTGCTGTCAGAAAATGTCTCCTTAGCTCTAGGTTGCTTCTCTCCTTGAGCAGTTTCCATCCATTGCTTCTTCCTGCCTTCAGGTGCTTTGGAAAATAGGTTGATACCCCGCCTGCCTGGCAAACCCTTAGATATTGAAACACTGCTATCATGTCACTCCTAATTCTTCTTTTCATTAAACTAGACATACCCAAGTCCAGCAATCATTCTAAATCTATGTTTTAGCCTCCTCTTTAAATCTTAAAGTTGCCAAGCTTCTTACCATGGGTTATATTACTGGGCTAGAGAGAAATTTCCAGAGAAGTAGGTGGCCTCTCTATCCTTGTTCAATAAATGTCTTGATGTATTTTCTACTGCAACTATGTTGTCTGACTTATTTTATAATTTCTGAAGTTTTCAATATCTGTCTACTTGATTAAATGTGTTGAAATATTCTCTTATGCAAATATCTCTGCCAATCTTCAGTGAATGTGTCAGCTATGTAAATTCTAAAATCCACATACCTGGCATGCAAGCTTATTTTCCAGATCATTGAAAGCAACAGGATATTTATATATATGACAGACATTGATTAAAGCAGCTTTAGAATAAGAGACATTTTGGTTTCTAAGAAAATGTGTCTGAAGGAGCCATTGGCCACATTTTCCACAGGTCATCCCTCAAGTAGTTGTTAAGTAGTTTATCAGGACCCAAAATCTGCATAATGCATTTTGCTTTTGCTATGGAGAGTACAGGAGAGAAAAGTCAATTGAATAGATTTAATTTAGATATAAAATATAATTTAAAAGTCCCATTTTAAAATAGGATAGAATCATTTTTAAGGCACACTCCTAGAAAGTACATATATCTTATGGCAATTATTTGGGTATGATCATGTTACACATATTAGCAAGTGTTCCTACAACACTTGCTAAGATGTTTGAACACTGTTGTTGCTAAATCATATGGCAAATGCAGGTAAATGTCACAGATCATTTCAGTTGGACGTGTTTATTCCAGTGGTCAGTTCCTACTGGTTCAGCTGAACCGGTAGTGGTTTGGCGGCTTGGGTCGTTGGAACTGGCAGCGATCCAGGCCTGCTACGCCCCCAAACCAGTTCCCAGTTGGCACTGCTGGTGCCACCATCTTGTTTTTCAGTTGCACATGCAGCAAAGCACACACACACAAGCTAACCGGCAGTAGTGCCAGCCAGGACCCACCACTGTTTTGTTCCCTCCTTTTACATGTTGTCTTTGTTCATTTAGCCCAGGGGTAGTCAACCTTTTTATACCTACTGCCCACATTTGTATCTCTGTTAGTAGTAAAATTTTCTAACCGCCCACCGGTTCCACAGTAATGGTGATTTGTAAAGTAGGGAAGTAACTTTGCTTTATAAAATTTATAAAGCAGAGTTACAGCAAACCCCTACCGCCCACCATGAAAGCTGAAACGCCCACTAGTGGGCGATAGGGACCAGGTTGACTACTCACTGATTTAGCCTGATGGTTTGCATTTATAGTCAAAAGATCCAAGATTTCAGGAAGAGAATTCAAGATCTTTTCATAAGGAGATAATAGGAACTTAATATGGGACTGTCTATGTTTAAAACATGGGGCAGCCTACTGACCTTATGGTCCTATCGCTATCTCAGCTAAGCATACAGCTCCAAAAAATAATAATAAAACCATGTAAATGATAACATGGACATATATTTATTTATATTTCAGCTGCATGTGATACTTTCATATATTTCCATAAAGTGTATTTATAAGCAATGTTAATGTACTTGTATTAAATAAAGCAGAGCTTTGCAATACTCCCCCCCCAAAAAAAAACCAGGATCAGAGATTATGAATTCAAAATCAACTTAGTGATAGAAAGGTTTCCATAGCATGGTATCCTCCTGAAATGACGAAAGTTCAACTCTAAATGACTACACTGGGAATTATAGCAGCTGCTGAAGTCCAATCTAGCAGGCAGCAGATTAAGAGAGGCTGATCCCACAAACATGACTGGAATGTTCTGGTTGCAAAATCCAGTCAGTGGGATGTGCCACAGTCTTTAAAAAGTGTATACCATGCCCTCCCCGTTCTGGTTTTCAGGTGCTATGAAGTACAAAATAATCTCTATTTCATTATTTTAAGAGAGGGTTTTTTTTTGGTTAATATTAAAGATTGTCATCAGCCTTGCAAGACAGTTCAGACAGGAAGCATGGCCAGATGAATAATTCTATTTTATTGTAAGGTTACATTATCTGAATCTTGCAAGTCTGAAAGTAAATTTCGCTCCTTTCATCTCACAGCCCAAGGTAATTGTCACTCCCTCATTCTTTTTGCAGGCTAAACTACCTCTTATCTCACTTCTCCCCTGGCTGGAGCTCTTCTCCCTGTCTCCCAAGCTCATTCCAACCCATAACCCATTCATAATAGTAGAAGGTGAAAATAATTGAATCAATTTGTTTATCATCCATGCTTCTAATATGTGCAATATTAATTTTACTCTTTAGTTTAAGTTGCCATGCCAAGCACACAGGAGAGCAAGCCCATTGAACTGACTGGGAATTGCTTCTGAATAGAGGACATTGGGCTGTGTTCTTCACACTTAAAATTATATTCCCACTTAGTTGGTGAAGAATTCCCCTTGATAGACAAGTACAGAATTGCATTGTTAGCATCAGAACACATTGGTCACCTTCATTGTCTAAGTGACGAATACAACACGGAAGGCAACATCTTACTTATGACATACATTATGATTGGGTGGAAATTAATTGCCTGCTTTGCATATCCAATTCTAATGAGGAGAGGTACCCCAGCTATTTGAAAGAGTTGTTATGGAAAGTGCAAGAGCAAGTATTTTCAAATGGTCAAAGAAGCTACTTCGTTTGTGTCATGTGGAGATAGCCAAAAACAGTTTTTGAAGCAACAGTGAGATCATGGGGAAAAAAAGAAGAAGCGCTTTTAACTATTAAAAATAGTGTTTGTAAGTGGCCCTTCATATCTCTTTCAAAAGATTAGCATAGCCCTGGTGATGCAAAATTCTATCTTCAAAATCCAACACTCTGCAGATGTTTTGGAAAAGGTACACACACAGAGTTCATAAAATTGCTTTTGTCCAACAACTATAATTTGTACGTCTTCCCTCATCGCTCTATCATCCGTTTCTAATAAGGCTAATAATGCTACTGTCCTATTTCTTCTTTTCCAGCTTTTTGCCCTATGCTGCAAAGAAGGATTCATTTGTTTTTGCAGCCGAGGCATTCCATATTGGACAGGCAAGAAGCGTTTAGAAAAGATAAAAGAAGGATGTCTTGTTTAAGGAAGATGAAGAGAAGTAGTTGTGCTCGAGATGTATACAAAGTGATCGCCGATGGATTTTTACAAATGTAACTGAAATTAATTTACCTTACTTCCATACTCACAGTATTTCTTTTAATAGCTACAGGATAAATCCTGCTATGGTGTACACCAGGCTGAACAACAAATCAAGCCCATCTGTATGTCGTAGTCCAATAGGTACTTGACAGCCTTCTTGCTTCTGTAGTCCTGGACTGGCATTACAACCATAATATTTGTTGGCATCCAGTGGTGAGCTGTCAGATATGGGTTAGTGGAGTACATTCACTTTGATGGGTCATGTTTTGACTGACAGAGTTTATACCATCATCCCATTATCTAATAGCAAGTGTGATCAAAGTGAGAGTTTTACCACTTCTTCCAGATGTTATCCATCACTCTACTTAATTAAATCAAAGGCAAAATGTCACCAGATGCAAAAAGATTTGGACTGCAACATTATTCGTGTTTTTACAAAACATTTGTCTGCCCACCTGGAAATATCAGGTTTGAATTCTGCCATGGCTTTGAAATTTCTGACACAGTCTACTTGGTGAAATAATACTTGAAATTACCAAATGCTCCTTTGGGGTAAAAACATTTTTTCCCAAACAAACAAACAAACAAACAATCCTTCCACTGCAAGTTATGAAATATGGACTATTTTCCTCAGACTGGAAAAAAAATGGTCCAGTCCCTGAAAGTAAGTGCATACTAAACTTTAAGGCATTTTATCCATGTATATTCATATTTTGGTATACACAATCTTAAGTGCACACAGTTTTGTGGGGTATATGGGTATTTTGGTCAGAGTAATGTTAAATACTGATTTTGAAAATGTTCAGGGGAAAAAAAAGCACAATACTTTAGACTGCAATGCTATACTCACTTACCTCGCTATAAGTCTTACTGAATTCAGGAGGGCTTATTCCAGGGTAAATATGAATAGCATTGCACACTTAGTGGTGCTTTCAGGACATCTGTATCTGAAACAAACTGTAATTTTAAACAATATGAAGAACAAAAAAGAATGACTTCAACTGAATTTTCATAGCAATTTCCCAGTTAAGATATTTTTTTCAAAAAAAAAAAAAGAATCAAAATTCATATTACATATATTAAGACACCCTTAATGCCAATCAGCACTACTACTTACACCATAGGCATTAACTCATTTTCTCTGAATGTTAATCTGGTAACAATACAGTTGTAATTAATTGTCTTATTTTAGCTGAAAGATTGTCACAATTCAAAACTTGGGACACACTTTGTGTCTATATTCATATTCATATTCATTCCATGACTGGGAGAAATATAATAGGGGTTGATTAAAATTCTAAACAGCAATGATGTTGACTAGATGACCACAGATTATTATGTAAGAAACAGAAACAAACATACCCCACACTTTAAGGACTAATAAACTCTGTAAAATGTTATTGTAATTTGAACATCCAACACAATCCACAACAAGTCCCATTAAATCCCAAATTGTACAGTGATCATATAGAAAAGGCTTACTAGAGAAATCTGGAACTTGTGTGAGGGGGGGGCGCAATCCTGTCAATAGGCAGACACCTGCTATTAAAAAATGATTACTGGGACAATTCAGTGCAAAATTAGGTGTGTGTCTGTCTTGATAGGATTAGGTTGAACATATTTTTGCAAAGGTGCCTCTTCCAAGGCAAATCCTGAAAGTATTTATTGAGCTAGTCTCAGTTTGACAATAAATACTTACAGAATCAAACCCAGTTTCATACATACAATTGTTTCCCTTACACAATCAGAAAGTGGTTTTTCTACTATGTTTCCCCTCCCCCTACACCTAGGGGTTTAATGTTTTTTTTTAAAGAAAACACTCAACAATTGCAAGTGAACATTCAGAGGCTGGGCTAAACATTGAGCTAATATATTCCAACTGCTATTGTGGTGAGAATTTCCATACAAACAAAAACATTACTAATCCTTTTATCACAGGTATTTTCATGTTCAGTAATAAGAAAAATAAGATCACCCTGTTTGCTGCAGGAATCAGCAGCCTCCGTGTGCTGGGGGAGGAATAAGAAAGCAGTTAACTTGACTATAGAATTTGGATAAACAAATCTATTAAAGCAGCTCTCTACGGATGTGAAAAGGAATGCTGGGTTCTCTATTTGTGACATAGCTTTGAACTGTTTCTTTTTCCTTAAGAGAGTACTGACAGAAGATTCTGTAGTATTGCTCCGTTCTTCTGTGAAATGCATTCTAGAACTTTAAAGCTGCAATACAAGGGAAATTAAAGAGAATGACTGTAGGCATTCAAAGGTACAGGGAGCACACAGCACATTTGTGAAACTCATATCCTGTTCTTGGTTTGTATGGTTTATATGTAACATTCCATGGGGGATACATGAATGGGCTTTTAGATCTATTACGCAGCAACATTGACTGCACTCCTTACTCTAATAAGTTTGAATGTCTGGGCAGAATATTCCATTAAACCAATTCAATCAAGCTTTTCTATTTAAGAAAAAAAATCTATGTAACAACAGTTGATTAATGGCAGAACAGAACAGAAAATACAGACTGCTTCACTGAATGGTGATAGCCCTAATATGAAAAGGCCCCCATTTCTGAGTGGCAGAAATCCAGGTGAGGACTAGATGACAGCAAAGAATTAGCATGTCTGTGCCTATTTGCTGCCATCTAATGGGCACCTGGACTTTTATAGCCCAGCTCTGGAGACTGAAATTGTTTAATAATCATAATATGGATATCCTTCCTATTTTTAAGAATCATTCGTTGGTTGTAATGGAGTCCCTTCTTAATCTAATACTATTTTATTTATGGAGTAAAAGAGCAGAGTACTGAATGGTATAATATGGTTTAAATCTGCTGACATGTGAACAGATTGTTCTGGTTCCTCCAATAGTGATATTTGGGTGGAAGATATTTTTAAAAAGGCTGAATTTGTACTCAATCAGTAAATTTCCTTTTTGTCTGGCTTTGATAGACTTAAGAATGGATACCCTAGTCATTTATTTTAAAGTCACAGTTACAATTTATAAAGATCAAGACCTGGTAGCTTTTTCTGCAGACCTCTGAGATATTGATAAATTGGGTTTTGCTTTTGAGATCTTTTTGCCTAAGAAACAACACTTTATCTAACATTCTGAGTCACTTTATTGCACTTTGTTATAAACGTCTCAGCAACTTCAATTAAAGAAACAAGCTGTTATCATTCATCCTGAACCAGGCAAAAGACAGGGAAAAGGAAACTGCCCTCATTCAAGTAGCAAAGAGTAATTTTCTCACTGTACAGCATGTCAAGAGTCCAAATAGAAGTCTATGCATTTGCTGAAGTATCCATTTACTTTACATCAGAATATTGTTTCTACAGATACATGTTTGAATGTTTAAAATCTTTTGTTAATTTGCAACACTGCATGTCAAACACATATAATACTATAAATTTGCAGTTTCTCCCATTTTCTTCCATTTAAAGATTATCTGTTTAGAATGACAGATCTACAAGTTCCTTACTAGATTGTGCAGACTGACATTTAACAAGAGTTATTTTTAGGGTTAATCTGAATTGTTCTCCTTTAAAGAGAAGGAGAATTGTTCTCCTTCTGGGGAGAAAATACAACATCATGCTAAGACAAAGGTAGAGAATCAACACTATGGCAACCAGATGTGTAGCACATAACATTTGGGGGGAAAACCCCAACCTCTTATAAGTTGTATTTAAGAAAAATTATAAGTGAGAGAAAAACTCTTTTATTTCGTGTTCTGAAAGTTCTAAATACATGTTTGAGAATAACATATCCATCTGCATTTTTCTATCATCTTCCCTACATTGTATGGCATTTAATCTAGCATTTACATGACCCCTCTCTCCTACGTAAAACAGTGAAGATTATGGCACAGTTACAGCAAACATTTGAGGAAATTCTTCAGCCACATGTTTATGTAGGAGAGGAAACAGTCATTTCTTATTTAAGCAAACTAACTTTAGGAAAAAATGTTTGAGTACCAATGATACATTAGCACATTCCTATGTAGCATCTGTGCCCTGTGATCGGAACAGATGTTATTCCTGATGTCTGGGCACATGAATGTATATATCTTAAAAACATGTAGGGTTTTAAAAATATTTTTAAATCTTCTGGCCATTCAAATGATTTAGGTTTTCTCATTACTAGATGTTAACAGGAAGAATAATTCTGAAATGCCAATGTTGATATTGAACACTAAGTAAAATAAAGGAATGTTCACTTTCTCTGCAGTGTTTTGAAAATCATGCCACAGTATGAACAAAGAAAAGGGGCAACATTCATAAAGAAGCCTCTGCGATATCTGCCGTTTTTAACAGATTTGGGGAAAAAAAACAACCCACTTCCAGTACCATCTATTTACTCTGTCTGCTTCTGTGCTCAGTGTTTGAATAGTTCCTTTCCCTACTGGTACAGCCAATAGCACCTTTGTTCTTAATAAGAGATTCAGTACCCTTGAACTTAGCATCTACCAAAATATATATATGTATATATATATATATTTATATAATCTTCCACCCGAGAGGAAGAAAAAAGCAGTATCTTATGAAGGCACACCCATGCTGAACAGACAAGAAAATCAAAATTAAAGCATAACTGCACAGGGCAGTTATATTACAAAGCTCATTCTTGAAATCTGAGTGTCATGCTAGAAGAAAATCTAGATATGTATTCTAGTTTGAAGAGATGAAAGCCAATGTTATTTAGCTTTTTTCTGTTAAAAAAAAAGATTCTGTGTCAATATAGATAGAATCTTATTTAAAGAGGGAAATGAATGCTTGTATTGCAGCCTTAAAGATCACATTTTTTTTAAACTGCAATTATTTGGGTTCTTTTTTTTAATGTAAACTATTGTCCGCAACTTGGCAGACCATGACTGAATGCTTTTGAAACGTTGTAGATTACAAACATGAACTCACAATTAATATCCTCTAAAAATAATTTCACATCTTTCAAAAAGAAAAAAGAGAGAGAAAGGTAAAGAAAAAGGACAATGTGTACTTCTTCACAAGGTAATGCAGCTAATAAAAAAGAGAGTAGAATTAAAGTATTTACATAATGAGCAATTCTACAGAAGGCGATCATTCCCAAATAAGCACTGCTGATTATATCCCACGACGTGTTTTTTTTTTTAACCAACTCTACCAGATTGGATCCAGTCATCAGCACTTTCAAATAATCCTTAAAAGCTTTCCATGGTTCTTTACATTTATTGTAGAACGATGTTCTTCAGGTACATTATGCTGGTGTAAGAGGACAGTGTCAAGACAAGGTACCAGCAGGACAAGAGAACTTCTGCACCCCCAGTGATTCCAAGCTGGGTTGTACTTGGAGCTGGAAAAAGAAAAAAATACAGAGTAGTTACATATTGATGTTGTTTCGCTATCCCTTACTCATTATTGTGTTTATTTACTATGCTATTTTTTTTTAATCTGCAAGTTAGGATGAGTTCATAAACAGGTTTCAAAAAGAGCAACCCTGTGCTACCCAAGATGAAGAGAGGAAATGAATGGGAAAAATATACACTTCTGGAAAGCTAAAATTATCCATGGAAGAGCTATTCTCAGCAAGGTTTATTATAACTCTATGTGCATTTAATTAAGCTTCCTCTTTTTTTTGGCTTTGAATTCTTAAAAGGAAATATAAATAAGCCTGATAATAATTACTGAGACAAGTCTGGATCATCTTTTGTGGGTAATACATATTACTGCTCTAATGCAGGAAATCTGGGACCCTAATTCATTATTTGAATAAAAATGTCTCCATGTAAAAAATTCATTCACTGCATCACTTTTCCTTCAACATATATCATTGTTTGATATTGTCCTAAAATAATATCATTGTTTATTTTCTACTTATGAAGTAACTCAGTGCAAGTAAACCATTAAACATGGTTAAAGCAAAATACGGAGATGTTAGGTTTCTCAGTTCAGCAAGAGGCACATCCTCCCAATTTGGAGAAAGCTCGGCCCCAAATTAATGGACATTAATTATTTTGTCCTTCAGTAGAGAGACAGGTTGCTGCTGGTTCAGCCCAGTTCAGCTGAACCAGTAGTGGCGGCAGCGGTAGGTTCTGCCCACCTGCCTGGATGCTTCTGTGCATGTGCAGAAGTGTTGCACACGTGCGTGCACGCGCACACGAGCAAACAGGTAGTAAACCAGTTAGCAACCCACCACTGCTTCAGTAACTTTAAATGAACCTCCTCTGATTATCTCAATAAATGAGGGATATTCTTTCAACTAGCATGAACTCACACCATAAAGATCTTTAAAGCTCAAACCAGCACTTTGTATTTTTTCAGAAAAAAACCTGCACCTACTGTAATGCTCTTAACTCAAAGGAAGGAAAAGCTGTTCTCGGCATTTTGACTATTAGGAAATATTCAGACATGTTCACCAGGTTTTTCCCCCCTGTGGTATGTTCTAGCAGAATGAAGTTGACAAAGATTTTGGAATCATCTTATTTATAGAACTTTGACTTCTCCATCTGAATTATAACCAATTGACTTGTGAAACGAGAACACAAACTTTATTCCTTATTACAATGCAATATTAGGTTTTCTGCTTGTACTGGAGGTATGCAGTTCTCTTTATTGTAGTATACAGATGGTTCAAATACAAATTTTTAACATAGTAATGCCATAGTATTCCAACTTATTTAGGAAAATGCAGAGTTCAAGGTACCTGAAGAAGTAATCTGTCAAATATTTGTAGAAATAAGAACATCATCCCAGATGAAAAGTATTTGAAACTTCTTTGGTGACAATCTGGGATTACTTTGTTTCCTTTGCTTAGTCATTCTTCTCCATTAGAGTTAAACTCAGATTTCAAGAATTATTTAGTAATGCCTTTTCACGATATGTATTAAATATAGCTTTGATTGCATGGATAATCTGTCCTCCGGGAACAACATTCCTATCTTCTTGCAAGGATTGCCACTTGAGTTCCTGGCAATAATTTGCAATGAGCATTTCTTTGCCAAAATTTATACAAGCTTGGCCTTGTGACACGTTGTTATTATAAAAAAGGAGAACAATTGTTCAGACTTAAGATGGTACTGAGGCTGTAACTGATCAGAATAACAGGAAGGCCTCTTACTGAAAACTGTTGCTCATTAAAAAAGTTATGAAAAATCAACCCTTATTTAACTATCTGAAAGTAATCTGAAAAGGAACAAAACATTTTGAGAACATGATCCTTCATTAGGCTCCAGGCAACTTGTATTAAAATGGGTTTATTGTTAAAAGATGTGAACAGTGGTTCATAACAGTGTTAGGGGAGAGGTTCTTAATGAATGTAAGGTAGAATCTCTATTAAATTTTCTGTGACAGGTTATAATAGGACACAATAAAGAAATATATTTATTTTAATATGCCATGTACCATGATTTCTGGTTACATTATGTCTGAGAAATAGAGTCTTTGTGTGTGAGACAGAACTACCTCAATTTTGTAATCTTCTTGTCAGTCCTCTTGTGTAGAGAATATGATAGGGGCATTTTATTCCTTGGACAATGGCAATAGTACTTAGACTTATATACCGCTTCACAGGGCGATACAGCCCTCTCTAAGCAGTTTACAGAAGTCAGCATATTGTCCTCAACAATTTGGGTCCTTATTTTACCCACCTCTGAAGGATGGAAGGCTGAGTCAATCTTGAAAATAACTTATACTGAACCAATGGTGGAACCTTTGCCACATTTCTCAGAATCAGATCATGGTCTTCAAGAAACGATGAAGCATGAAAGCCAGCTGGGTAACTTTGGGTCAGGCATTTCCTTACCCGGTTGTTGTAGGAAAATAAGAGATGGGAGTAGAAAATAAAGGCATAGACTTCCCCATCTAGTTCGGTTTGCCAAATTGATCTTTTGCATGTGGAAGAATAACAAAAAAATGCTTTCTTGCCAACAGCATTGAACAATCACTGACACCTGAATAAAACATGTTATTGAAATATATCTTTGCTAAGCAACCTGGAATCCAAGCAAATCGGCAGCTTGTGTCCCTCAGTTAATTAAAGATATTAGCCTATCACATAGACACATTCAATTTAGCCAGACTCTCTTCGTTCTCTGAAGTCTGAATGAATTTTATATCTTTCCACCCATGCAGGTGATACGTTTTGGATTTATCTGTAAGAAATGTAACTGCTAGCTCCACATATCTATAAATGTTACCTACATTTCTTCAAATTTACTGAAAATCCCATGATTTAGGGTTAGTGCATTGAGCATAGTAGATTATGGTAGGTTCCCTGTTCCAACAGAGACTGTGTTTCAGCAATATTGTTTCTTGTACTCAAATTGTTCTTGCATCTCAGTTTATTCTCTGATCCCAACTTTTTAGTCACTTCTTTGTCTTCTGAATTGTTATTTGATCTCAACTATTGCCTTTTCTCATAACTCAACCTTCTCTGGTTTGTTTTTGATCTGTAATTGTTAAAGTTTAATACATCAGGATGGGGGAGACTGTCACGATTTCTGATTTCTTGCTTAGATCTAAAGCTGACAGTAAAGCTTATTCAAGAGATTTCTAAGTTCACTCCAGCAATCTGTGGGGGTGATAAGACACGGCGGGTTTCAAACTAAGGTCTTGTCTAAAATATGTAAACCAAAATAACCCAAATCACATTGAGAATCCTGTAATTTAAGATCTAATATATGGAGAAATAATAACAGCTTAAAATATACTACTTTGATGGGAATGAAGATGACCTTGTAAAATATATTTCTTTGCTTACCCTGTTTCCCTGAAAATAAGACCTCCACAGATAAGAAACCCAATCAGGCTTTTGAGCACGTGCGCTAAAATAAGCCCTCCCCCCAAAATATTGCAACACAGCAGTAGCCATGAGGTGACCACGCTCACTGCCTCCTGTACCTCAAAAATAATAAGACCTCCCCCAAAATAAGGCCAAGTGCTTATTTCAGGGGTGAAAAGAAAATAAGACCTTGTCTTATTTTTGGGGAAACATGATACTAGTTTTGTCTTTGCAATAGTTGCATGACATCAGGAAACTTTTAAAAAAAAGTATTATACATTTCATTTTTGGGGGGTTAAATGCAGAAGTATAAAAATGATGCAGGATGGAGGAAGAAACAAGCATAATATTGGTATTATTCCGTAGGGATTCTTTAAAACTTACAGTTTGGGCCCAAAATTAGTTGTGGAAGTTATTCAACTGAAATAAGAACAAAGGCAACAGATACTTAGGTCTCCTGAGAGAAAGAGAAGTGTGCAGGAACTTTTAAATGGCAATTGTTCCATTCACAGGGAGGCAAGGCAAACAAGCTATAGACAATTAGGGGAGATATACCAACAGGAACACCTCATAAGGTACCATAAAGAACAATACATTAAGCATTGTTCCTCTTCTTGTATGGGATCAATCACGGGGCAAGAAACTGCCCACTATGACCATAGACAGAGCTGCAAAATGTCTGTGTGTATGTCTTGTTTCATACAAAGCAACTGGTTACTTTAAAACTTGAGATTTATACATTTCTGTGTATTTTCTTTTATGCTTCAAAGTCAGAGACACACATTAATTAATTCCAGTACTCTAGAAGCAAAAATGCAGGATCAAAACGTTGTCTTTATCCACATTGTGTAAGGAAGGATTTGGTGGGTTATTGTAAGTCCTATGGATTTATAAAATAAGGCTACAATTAAAGTAGCCTCCTGGCTCAATAAGATTATATTTAAGTTTCATACAGTCATTGGTAATCAACTTCCAGACTGAATAACAAATGTTTGATACCAAATATCCACAACACCCTTCAAGAGTAAAGTAAAATAAAGATGAAAATCAAAGTCTGACCTCAATTTTGCAAGAAGCCCCAGATATAAAATACTGGCAAAGAAGGTGAAGTAAGCAAGGTTGAAGTTGTTAGGCAAATTAAATAAAATCAAAGTTGTCAAAATAAATTAAGCAGTGTAAATTCATTGAAGCAAATAAAAGAGAACATTTTAAAATTGGCCCAAGTCAATTTCATCTCATTTTCTGCCAATGATTACAACCTTTAGATTTTTATCCATAGATCTGAATAGCTTCCCACATTTCAGATAAAATCTGTGACCTTCCTAAAAGAGGAAACCTGCGATTTCGGGCGAACCGATTAGAACAGGCAGAATACCACCTCTGAATAATATGCTAAGGTATTTTGAAGACTTCACTGCAGTAGTTAGTGGTCGGCAGTTAGTTAGCAATACCAATAGCATTTAGACTTATATACCACTTCATAATGCTTTACAGACCTCTCTAAATGGTTTACAGAGTCAGCCTATTGCTCCCAACAATCTGAGTCCTCATTTTACCCATCTCAGAAGGATGGAAGACTGAGTCAACCTTGAGCCTTGTGAGATTTGAACTGCCAAACTGCAGTCAGCCGCCAGTCAGCAGAAGTAGCCTAGTGTACTGCACTGTAACCATTGCACCACCAGGGCTAGTTAGAGCATCCCTTTGAAGCTGCTTCACAAACTAATGCAGTCTCCTCATTTGAAGAGTGAAGGGTGGCATCTGCATTGCTTTCACTATTTGGTTTGATTGGACAAGGGACTAGAAAAAGCAGCTAACAGAGAACACGCTGATGTTTACTGTAAACAATGTTCGAATTCTCCTGGAAAACTAAATTGATTTTGGCTAATACATAAGCACTAGCTTGCTGGTATTGCATATGGCTAACAAGCAAGCAAGAAGTGGCTTAGCAGAGCAGGAACAGAGGTTCAGTTCAGTTATTGACTTTGATCTTGGACTGGTGGATGCATATGAAATTTTAAAAATGTAAGAAAGCACTGATGGAATACACTGCTAGAAAAAGCATGTAGACATATACACTGCTTCATAGTGCTTTACAGCACTCTCTGATCAGTCTACAATGTCAGAATATTGCCCCCAACAATCTGAATCCTCATTTTACTGACCTCACATGGAAGGCAGAGTCAACTTTGAGCTCCATCAGAATCAAACTCTTGCATCCTAACCATTGTGCTACACCTTTACCTACAGTTCCACTAATGCTAAAATTCTTCTGACTTCTACTGTTTTGCTTTTGTTCTTTTTCTGGCTTTCAAAAACTTCCAAACAAATGGAGGGTTTTAAAAATTGCTTAGAAAACTTATAGGGAAGCATACATTTTTTCAACATATTACATTCCAATTGTTCAAAATTTGTATTTTTTTTAGATAGCATCAGATATTTGTGGATGAAATCAAAGCCTCGGGACTCCAACCCTATTTGTTGGACATTTGGCTATTTTGTGGTATTAATTATCATTTGTAACTGAGTAGGTGGGATGCTATGAAATTTTGGTTTTCTGAACAAGGATGATCAAGCCAAATGTGGTTTTAATGATGCCAGAATGTTGATATTAAGCCTGTCCGTATCTATAACATCTGAGCATTTTAAGTAAGATGCCATTATCAACAGTAGTTAGGGAGACAATCACTGTACTTATTCATTCATTTATATTTATTTATTTATCAAATTTATATGTCATCTTGCGGTGTGAGGTGACATTTTAACTAGATCAATAGTTACAGACAAAGTTAACCGTACAAATAGAATGACTTTTTCACCATTCTCCACCACAATGGAGATTGCTCCACTATATTATCCTTGCCAATATATTTGAAGAAGAAATCAAAGGAAGTGGCTTTGCAAACTTGATAATCCATTCCAAAGCCCAACAATTCACTGATATACAATGTACTAATTATTATGGACAGTTTAAAACTATAATGTTTTAGTCCATGAATGAGTCAGCAACTGTTCACTATCTACTATCAATAGTTGATTCCCTTATTCTCTTGACTGTGTGGAGAACCATTGGGGTTGACTACCCATTTCTACTGACCAACTTTCTTGTATAGATCTCCATATTTCTAATACTAACTTCACCTGGGCCTAAATATTTTATTTCTCTAACATTTGCCATCATAGATTATATGAAGAAGAGAGTATTTTCATTCCTGAGTGCTTCAAAAAAAGATTTCCCCTCCTATTCTTCTTGCATACCAAAGGGGAACACAACCAGGCAGTTCAAAATGACAATTGCCACTGATGCACACACTTTGAGTAGGAAATAGTAATTGAATTTTTCATAGCTGAGGAGATTTCGCCGGCTGACATTCACCCCTGAATGAGGAAAGTATACAAACCTCCATGTTGTGAATGTTGGATGCATTCTTTGAGCACTGAGTTTAAAGCTAGACCTTATGGCAGCCAGCAGGAATAACTATTAACAAAGAGAATGCACAGATCACAATTGAACTGGTCTGCAAAGGCTGATGACCCGCATGATACAATTTGAAAAGAAATCTCTGTATTAGAAGTTTAGTGACTAACTAGCCACTAAAACCATACGGACAGAAAGCTGTGATGCTAACAAAAAAGCATGGCGTTCTCTCAGATCCTAAGAATAACGACATCATTCTGGAAAGTCTCTATCCATAGTGAGGAAGACTTAAAAGGAAGCAACATTTTTTTGTAAAAATAAAAGATTAAAAAGCAGCTGTCTTACGTGTGACTATATTATGATGATGTTTTGGAACACTCAGGAAGTATCACTAAAGAATCAATCTCATCAAACTCTATGGGCTTTTTTTCCTTATTAAGATTTGTTGAGGCTTTCACATACTTTTATGTGGTAAGGAATTGCTTGTTAATTTACCAATTAATACTAAACTAAAGCAAAAAAATAGCACAGTCAAAAGATATAATAAAATCATTCAGAACTCCAATTCTCTCTCTTTTTCATTAAAATTAATCTTAATGTTGAAGTTTCTCCTGTCATCTATCTATCTATCTATCTATCTATCTATCTATCTATCTATCTATCTATCTATCTATCTATCTATCTATCATCTATCTATCAATCAATCTATCTATCTATCATCTTTCTATCATCTATCATCTATCTATCTATCTATCTATCTATCTATCTATCTATCTATCTATCTATCATCTACCTACCTACCTACCTACCTACCTACCTATTTATCTATCTATCCATCCATCCATCCATCCATCCATCCATCCATCCATCCATCCATCCACTAAATCTATGCTATTTAACTCATCTATCTTTAGCCTATTTTTCATTCAAATTAATCATAATGTTGAACTTTAGCATAGTAAGTTCTTTTAGTCCTGGTTCTCTTAAAGTTACCAGAGCATAGAACTACATCCCAACAGACTATTTTCCTTGGAACAATCCTCATAAAAATCAATAGAGCTTATATTGAGTTTATTACAAAGTGCAGCTAGGCTCCATGTTTATTTTGTAATACTGCATTAATCGCCATTGCAAACAAAAATACTTTAATGTTTATTAATTAAAGTCCCTTTTAAAGCTTAGACGAGTACAAAACACATGAGATATAGTAATATTAATAGGAGAAAAGCAGAAAGGTGCATCATATTCTGTTTTCTTTGTGGTTGTACAGTCCCCTGAGTTGGCAATTTAATTGTGTTTTGAATAGCAGACTTAAATTCAATTCCTCATTCTCCTTGTACGAGGAAATCAGTGGCACAGCTGTCACCCACTTGACAGTACTTGCTTCTTATTATGCGCAGAGTATGAGATGAACAAAACACAATTTTTACTCCACATGGAGAACTTTTACCAACTACCTTCTATTTCCAAGAACATAAAATTAGCCCCCAATTCAAAAAAAACTTTTGTTTGTACAAGCAGTACTTTCAGTTATAAATCTCAGCAATCAAAAGCATTCTTAAAGATGCGGAAGGAAGAGAACAGTGGGGTAGTTTTAAATATTATGTCTTTTGATTACAAAGGAAAATTAAATTAGAAATTGGCATGACAAACCAACTTTTGATTTATATCAAAAATCAAGCCAAAAAGATCAAACACAATGAAAGATTGTTTTTTTTTTAAAAAAAAATCATATTTAAATAGTTAATCTGTGTAGGAGGCAATTGAGATTGTTGTGATTTCTTCCACAAAGATAAAGAGAAAATTACACAAATCCACTTTTCTCTGTATGGTGGAAGTTTAAAATCACATCCATTTGTAAAAACACAAATGCACCAATTTCTACGATTTATCCTTCGTTTGTTTTTAAATTGTGCTATTTAGGAAGGGTAGTTTCAAGTAAAGAAATGAAATATTTAGATGCCTTCTATTGCTGCAACATCAGACAACTCTTATGCACCAAGAAGAAAAATAAGACTGCAGTTGTTTGAAATGTACAACTTTTTGTTAGGTTACCTGTTACACTAGCAGCATTACTTTATCTTAGAATTTGTGATGGGCGGCAAGTTGACTTTATTGCCTGAACTGGAAGACATAAATCTTCAAAACCAAAAGAAATCAGCAATTCATTTTATCTCCAAATGTACCAAAGTTCTCAGTATATGCTAACATATGTTCAAGTCAAGTATATGACACTATATTAGTAATATAATATGCATGCATTATGGACTGTGATAGCAGATGGATATATGCTGTATTGCTATTCCTTTGTTAATAAGACCTATTACAGCTGGATGGTGCAATTTCACTGGTAGAAAATAAAAGCTTAAGAAGTTTCATTTTTTGGAATTACACTATGAGCTGCCTTACTTTGTTCCATGACAGTTAATCTTGATATTAATTCCTTTCATACATGAACATATGGAAGTGATTTATATTTCCAAAAAAGCCCAATCAAAATACATTTTCAAGTTATTTATTTATTTACTTACTTAATTACTTATTAAATTTCTATAGTGGCAAGTGAGCCGTGTGGTGAACAATCAAAACAATTAAAAAGAATTATAACATAACATACATTAAATATATATGCCAGCTAAGAAAAAAAGTATCATCATAGATGTCAACCTAGCTAGGAAACAGGGCCCCTTCATATCCTCGGGGCCTCCAGCCTAGGCACAAAGCCAGGTCTTCAAGAGAAATTGTCTTTTAGACTATTATGTGAATACTCGAAATAAAAATACGAATATTTAAAAAATCCAAAAATATGATTATTACCTGCCACTGAAAAGTTGAGCTTTATTGGTAAGACTGCTTGTATGAAACTGGGCCCACCAATGCTCTTAAGCCTAAATATTTCCCACTAATTAAGTAGGGTCTATTTTCTTGGACTGGATTGCTTCCAAGTAATATAAAACGATGCTCATAAATGTGCTGTATGTAGATAAATTGTAATTTTTTTTATCAGATTCTACAGACTTTATCATATTCTATAGGAATAGTATCTCATTTGTCTTGCATACAGTATTACAAATACCCATAGTGTTCTTCTTTTAGTAGGAATAAATATAACAGGAAAAAAATGTTTGATGAATCCATATTTACTGGTTGTGATTTGCAACGACATTTTAAATAGAAAAGTTCCACAAAAGAGTAACAGCACAAATATTGTGGTTTGCCAGGATCAGAATACTAAATTTGCTTGCTCTGTTTGGGGTATTTCTACTAGATAATTGTTCTATCAGCCATTTACCATGCTATATCGCTATTCCCAAAGATGGTACTGGGACAGGGTAAGTATGGACCACCTCAAAATCCAATTGTCAAGCCTGAAGCTGACCTGGCTGAAGCAATTTCCTTTTCTTTGGGGGGGGGGGGCTTTCCTATCAGAATTTCTTTCCACATGGCTTCAGATTGAAATATTCAATCACTTTAAAGCTTTTGGAGATGGAAGGGGGAGAGATAGATGTGGGTTGTAGCCTACCGATGAGTCAGGAACATTTCAACGTCTGGCTGGCCAGAGGAGGAGGAGGAGAGACATAACCAGGCAACTAGCTAGTATTGGACAATGTGATTTATTGTTTTGAAAAAACAGGAAACTTTTCTTTTAATGTGGTGGAAAGCGCGGTAATATTTAGAATTGGCTTTCCACCACTAGTGCCAAAATGATGTCTCCTAATAAAGCTGTTTTTTGGGAAATCAACTTGCCTCGAGATCTACCTACAATGGGTTATTACTTGAAATGCTGACACCAATGCCTTGTCTCAGGCAGCAGAAAATCAGTATTGGTGTAGGACCAAAATGAAATAAATATATTGGCTGGTCTTAAGCCATAGACAAGGTTGCAGCAACTCTACTGGCTGTAGCATTGTGAAGAATAAAGCTACGGTACTCTTTGAGGAGTTGGCTACAACTCAATGAAACATAATAACAAACATGGAAGTTTACAATTCAAGTGATTCCTGAAGAAAATGTTTTATTTATGAGCTCCACATTCAATCACTTTAAAACTTTTAGAGATTCTCTTCAAAGTCCCTCAAGACAAATGATATCAGTTCATTCTTTCCCAACTTATCCTCTCTATGTCCGGTAGGGTTAGTCCAAGAATTTCCGGTAAGCATGCCCAATAGCTATACTTGTTGAGAATTATGCTGAAGCATCCTTATATTGTATCTGGCTAGGTTGAGGAAGGACAAATAACATTCTTGCTGTATGCTTCTTCCTTAATGCACCAATATGAATAAAAGTTGACTAGATAAGTGGATTATTCTTGTACAACCAGAATGAATAAATCTGAAAACACTAATAAGCGGAGCTCTTGGGGAGATAAATTAGGATCCACTGAATATAAGGAATACAATATAATGAACAGGAACACTCAGTTGGCACTATGTATACTGAACTTAGCAAAGTTACAAAATTGTTACACTAAAAACAGAACACACAAAATTGTGACTAAGAAAAGAATAGCGAAAATCTATCTGAAAACAGAAACTTTCCATGGAAGGACACCTTGTTGCCATCCACTGGATAAGGACACTAAGCTCAAATTGTGTACTTCAAACAGACTTATTGTATACCTTAAAATTTCATATTTTCTACATCCACCTCTCCAGACTAAACAAGTAGGAAGGGCAGCTCTTTTTCACTATTTTGTTTTCTAAAGAAGCTTGTGATATTGCATTATTCTAGTATCAACTGTGTAAAGCACACTAGGCACAGAACGTATATCTGAGATATTTTTCATCAAGTTTACATTATAAAAATTATTTACGATTCCCATAACTTTCATATAGTCCTTTATATGGGACACTTCTTGTATATGTACTTGTACATGGATTATCATTGGCCTATAATGACAGTTTATAAACTACTAGCCTTAATCTATCCCATTATAAAAATGAAATACCATTGTTGCCTATGGCTTAACATACTTTGTATAATTTTTAAACATTTATACGACACTCAAAAATTCATCCTGCTATTACGGACAGATGATTTATGCATAGACTAGTCAGCCAGACTAGTCAGTCAGACACTCAATGCCTGGAATTCATTTTCCAGCTGCTCTATAACTGAACCAGAATCCTATTTTATAGAACGAAAGGAATAATTGTGTTGGCATTAAACAAAGCTATTATATTCTAATTCTTAACTGCTAAAGCATGAGAGTGTAAACTGCAGCAAGTGTCATGTGCAAACAATTGTTTAATGGAATATCTTTAGCAAATGGGGCTTGCTATACAAATAATAAGCTTCAGCCAAGTGGGAGTTTGCCATAGCTGATATTTTCCAGAAATTAATGTAAGGACAAAATATCTAATAATGAGATATGTCTATTTTATTAACAAAAGCGGTATTCAACGATTGGTGAGGAAACCATGTGGCTTTTGAATTGCAATTTTATTTTATGCTATTTATTTATTTACAACATTTTATAGCTGCCCATCTTCCAACCAACTCTGGTAATTCAATTGGAAGTGATGAAATACAGTAATTATGTGTTTTGCTCACAAATACTATTTTACATTATTTATCAAATACATGTAAAGATAAGGAACATTCTGTCTGGATGGAAACTGTTAACTTTCCTAACAATGTTCTGACATAAGAACGAAAAGAAAGTAGAAAATGTGGGTGTTCATATTGCTTAACAGAATACAGAACAAGTCCTGAGTCTTGTAAATGTATAATTACTATGTTTTAAAATAAGGTAGTCTTTTCAGAGAGAGAACAAAAACTGAAAGGATTTGGTAACATATTATTTGTTACATTAATAACGTAGAATTCCTTTATCCTCAATCATTGGAGCATCCTATTAATAAATGAAGATCCCCTATAGGAAAGGCATCTGTTTTATTCTTTAGAGGACAATACTTATTATATTGGAAGTAGCAACAATATTATTCTTCATGACTTCCTGGCCAGTAGGTTATCACTGTGTATAATGTAATTTTTTCAGCATGGTTCTGTCCATCTGTCATGAATGCCTTGCCTTGCATATCTTTTTAGAAGAACAATTATACATATTATTTGTTTTAGCACTATACATTTATAGGAATGGGATGGATGAAAATAGCTAAAAATATATTTCCTCTTAAACTAAATCTATACATACAGATGTCTGAGGGGATTGAACATACCTTTCTTTAAAAAATCAACATGTGCTTAATGGAACAGCATTTCCATTTAGTGTTGTCCAAATGTGACGGGACTTCACTCCTTAAATAAGGGAGCTGAACATGGAGCACACCAACTTGGAAAAGACTTGTTATAATGAAAGTTATCCCTGCCAACATGATTGTAATTGTGGGGAGCCTTTCCCCAATCACTGTATTATCTGTCAAGAAGAAGTAACCTTTCATTCTTCTGTAGTTTATTCACAAAACAAAACTTAGAAACCTTACCACAAAAGTCCAAGCAGCTTTCAGATGTATTTGTTATAAACTCAATGTCAGGATTAAAACAATGTTAATTTCTTACAGATTAAAAAAAATGACTTGCTTTCATAATGAGCATTTGTCAATAGGGATATGGACAAATAGGGAGCGTTTCGAGATTTTATAAGATATGTAGTAAGCAACAAGTTGCGAAGAGAAATCCAAACAAATTTGATTAAGGAAATAACCAGAAGTTCAATTCCACAAATGGCAAAAGAAATAGGACTACACTACTATTGGAAAGACACAGGTTGAGATATGAACACTAATAATAAAATACTAGTCAAACTTAATTAAAATTAGAGCATTATGTTAAAAATGTAGTGATAATGATAAAGTTAGATAAATAATGGATAATGATAATAATGTATACATATGTGTTTGATAAGAGGAAATTTGGTATAAATTTTTAAATGGTGAAAAAAGGGGAAAAAGTAAGTTAAACATAGTTAAACTAAATGACTGATAATGATAATAATGTAATAATTTGTATTGACATGATAAAAGGGAAAATTGGATATAAATTGTAAACAATGATTAAGAAAAGAAGTTTAAAAATTTTGTTAAAATTAGAGCATTATGTTAAAAATGTAGTGTTAATGGATAAAGTTAGATAAATAATTGATAAGGATAACAATATATATATATATATATATATATATATATATATATATATATATATATATATATATATATATATATATATATATATATATATATATATATATATAATGTATTGGTTTGATAAGAGAAAATTTGGTAAAAAAATTTAAATGGTGAAAAAAGGGGAAAAAGCAAGTTAAACTTAGTCAAACTATCATTAAATAAATGACTGATAATGATGATAATGTAATAATTTGTATTGACAGGATTAAAGGGAAATTGGATATAAATTGTACACAATGATTAAGAAAAAAGGTTTAAAAACTTTGTAAATTTGGTATAAATTTTTAAATGGTGAAAAAAGGGGAAAAAGTAAGTTAAACACAGTGTCAGGCCTGTAATTATATTCTTTTTAGGATCTTTGGCCTGCCACACTTTTTAATAATTTTCTATGCTGTTTCAATAGTGTAGTAGTTGGGAGGGGGGAATAGAAAGGAGTAGAATTGTAGAATGGATTGTTGACATTCTTTTGTAGAAGCCAAGGTCATCTTTTGTCTCCGCACATCGACACCTGGCCGGAAGAAGATGGGTGTACATGCCAACGTGGAAGATGATGATTGGAACATGTGATGGATTTGTGGGTGTGGGGAGAGATCATGAACTTTAAACTGGGTGAACTTACAGGATGTAATTCAGAGTTGAAATTTCCATAGCTGTACTAACATGCCTGTGGAATAAATTGCACCATTAAGGATGTTTTGCCTTGGACAATGATTTATTTCTGCATGGTATTTAGAACCCTAACATTATTTCAACTCTCTACTTTAAAAATATTTCACTAGCTCCCTCCCCCTACCAAGGGGGAAGGGCTGGTGATGGAAGATCTGGTGATGTGGGTCTCGGCATTCCCAATGCTGACCGGGACAGCGTAAATATCAGTGAAGAATAAATGAGAAGCTTTTGGTGATAAGAAGAGGAGTACGGAACTTCAAAGCCAATGGAATGCTGTTTCCAGTTTAATTGCATCTGGAGGAATGCAGGAGGAGACGCGACAAGACGAAGGAAATCTCAGAAAACTTCTTCAGCAAACTGTGAGTGCATGCTCCCCCTCCTTCCCCCCCAGCTTAGAAGCAAGATTGGGAAAAAAAACACCCTTAGAACGGAGGTTTGGGCTCCTTCCAGACAGCAATAAATAAAATGGCTTATCACCATGCAACTAGCTGGAAGAAAGATTCCCTTTCAAAATGGGAATTTCAAAGGAGGCAGGAAGAAGGAATTTTTCCAGCATCTGTCACTTGTAAGCCACCACAAATGGGGCTGCAACCAGTAAATGAAGCAAATTGGGCAGTAAATTGGGCTTTCCTCCCAGGACTTGGATGGAAGAGATGCTACTTACAAACTCCTTTGCCATCAGCATGGGGAAATGCTCCAAGCCAGCAGAGGGCACCTACTTGGCCCATAACTCCTCCAAGCCAGCAGGAGGGTACTTGTCACGTAAAACCCCTTAGCCAGCCATCATTGGTTGAGCTGCAACCTGTGAAGCAGGCAACCCAGGGATGGGTCTTAACCCCAGGTCATGGATGGGAGGGATGCCAGTGGGCACCTGCCCTCCCTCAGCAGATGGCACCATGGCAGAAAGCTGGGCAGTGGCCAACCGAGGGATTGACCTCCCCACCGGTTCCAGTCTCCCCTGCAAAGCCCCAAAAGGTTCTTACCAGACCTTCCTACAGAGAAGAAATCTCCATGGAAGATGGGATTACCAAACAGAGGCCTGCATTGTGGATGGCGGGAAAATGTGCACCTGCAAGGCCCCAAGTGGTTCTTACCCCACCTTCCTACAGAGTAGCAATCACCAACATGGAAGAAGGGATTACCAAAACCAGGCCTGCAAGATGGGAAGCGGGACAAGGTGCATCTGCAATGCCCCAAAGGGTTCTTACTCCACCTTCCTACAGAGAAGCAATCTCCACCATGGAAGAAGGGTTTACCAAGGGGGCAGCTGCAAGTTGGAGAGCAAGGCAGTGTGATGAAACGGTTCCTGAGTTTAGAGATGTAACTAGGTTCCATTCCTCGTGGGGCCCAATTAAATGCCACCATTGTTGTCAACTTGGCCACAGAGCGTCAGAGTGTTTGGCTCCAGCCCCAATGCCACAAACGTGCGCACCAACCACCACGGTGGTAAAGAGAGGGCCCCAGATGCCAGCACAGAAAAGTCATATGGGCAAACGACCTCTGGAAGAGGATCCCCAGCTTAAGGTGACAAAGAGTCCTACCAAGGGGGAGGCCTCCGAGGAGGGAATTGCCGAAGAACAAACGTGTGTACCAATTGCCACGGTGGTTAAGAGAGGGCCCCAGATGCCTGCACAGAAAAGTCATCTGGGCCAACAGCCTCTGGAAGAGGATCCCCAACTTAAAGTGACGAAGTGTCCTACCAAGGGGGAGGTCTCAGAAGAGGAAAAGGGCAAACAATCTCCGGAGGAGGATCCCCAACTTAAGGTGACAAAGAGTCCAACTAAGGGGGAGGCCTCGGAGGGGGAAATGCCCAATCGACCTTGGGAAGAGGATCCTCAACTTCAGGTGATGAAGAGTCCTACCAAGGGGGAGGCCTCGGAGGAGGAACAAGGCCAACCGTGGATGATTGGATCCAAGAGCCCAGAACCTACAGCACCTGCAGCAGAGAGCCCGAAACGGCCATGGGAAGAGGTCGCAATGGACTTCATCATGGAACTCCCAGACAGCAGTGGGCATAAAGTAATTTGGACTGTTATTGATTTGTTTTCTAAGCAGGCACACTTCATTGCTTGCTCAGGATTGCCATCCGCAAACGAAATAGCGAAAATGTTTGTGAAACACATTTATCGCCTGCATGGAGTACCCAAGAAGATCATTTCAGACCGTGGAGTCCAGTTCACAGCCAAGTTCTGGAGAGAGGTCCTGAGATCCATTGGGTCCACACAAGAACTGAGCTCAGAGGTTCAGCCCAGCATGAACGGCGCAGCAGAGGGAGCCAATGCGGTGGTGGAACAATACATCCGGTGTTTTGTGGACTATCAGCAAGACAACTGGTCGGACTTGCTACCCTTCACCGAAGTGGCGGACAACGATGCGGTCCACAGCAGCAGAGGATTAGCGGGTTTCCAGATTACCAGTGGCATGGAAGTTGTTGCCATGCCTGAGTTGCCTAGAGAACCTCCTTCTTTCATGTCTTTGAGTGAATGGATGGACATGCTAAAGAAAGGATGGGAGAATACGAAGAAGGCTCTAGCAGTTGCGGCAGAAGCCTACCAGAAGCAAGATGATCAACGTCGCTCACTCCTAAACCCCTACTGTGTGGGGGACAATGTTTTTGTATCTACCAAATACATAAGATTAGAAATGCTTAGCAAGGAATTGGGTCCAAAATTTCTAGGTCCATTCCCAATAGTGAAGATAGTTAACTCAGTTACAGTTCAACTCAGTCTACCCAGAAGTCTAGGGGAAATTGACCCAGAATTTCATTGTAGCTTGTTGAAACCAGTAATTGGGTCTAACAGAAGAGCATTCACCCAAGCTCAATCTCCTCCTTTAGTGATGGAAGGGGAAACACAATCTGAGGTGGAAAAAATTGTAGATTTCAGGCTGAATAGGGGTTGCTTACAGTACTTAGTGCATTGGAAGGGTTACCCTTGGTCTGAAGCTAATTGGGTGAACAGTGGGAACCTAAAAGTGGAGAAGTTAGTAAAGCAATTCAATGGAAAGTTTTCCGAGAAGTCAAGGGGTTCCCCTGGGTGGAGAAGAGGTGGTTAATTTTGTTATGTTAACTTTTATGTTATTCTCTTTGCAGGAAACGTTTTTCTTTTGAGGAGAGGCCGCCTGTCAGGCCTGTAATTATATTCTTTTTAGGATCTTTGGCCTGCCACACTTTTTAATAATTTTCTATGCTGTTTCAATAGTGTAGTAGTTGGGAGGGGGGAATAGAAAGGAGTAGAATTGTAGAATGGATTGTT
The DNA here is from genome assembly GCF_964273705.1 of Natrix helvetica. NCBI lineage: Eukaryota > Metazoa > Chordata > Lepidosauria > Squamata > Natricidae > Natrix > Natrix helvetica. The sequence goes on along the minus strand of NC_138549.1, from coordinate 100,613,369 downwards.
GACATTCTTTTGTAGAAGCCAAGGTCATCTTTTGTCTCCGCACATCGACACCTGGCCGGAAGAAGATGGGTGTACATGCCAGCGTGGAAGATGATGATTGGAACATGTGATGGATTTGTGGGTGTGGGGAGAGATCATGAACTTTAAACTGGGTGAACTTACAGGATGTAATTCAGAGTTGAAATTTCCATAGCTGTACTAACATGCCTGTGGAATAAATTGCACCATTAAGGATGTTTTGCCTTGGACAATGATTTATTTCTGCATGGTATTTAGAACCCTAACACACAGTCAAACTAAATGACTGATAATGATAATAATGTAATAATTTGTATTGACATGATAAAAGGGAGAATTGGATAAAAGTTGTAAACAATGATTAAGAAAAGAGGTTTAAAAAGTTTGTTATTAAACATAATTAATTTTTTATTTTGAATGTGCTATAAAGGAATAATGTGATTGGATAATATTGAAAATAGATAAGGGAATGCCACTATGTGGCTTTGTTTTAAATTTTGGAATGTTTGTTATAAAGGGATGTTAAAACAACTATAGTCATATGAAGGATGAGGTATGATGATAGCAATTATATATAAATATACATGATGTAAAGTAGATAATTTGATATGAATTAGAGGTGATGATGGTGGAAGGGATGCACGAAAACTCTGTGTAACCAATTTACACACTTTCTACAACTTTGTAATGGAGGATGATTTTATTTGTTTTTATTTAAAAAATAAAAAACATTGGAGGAAAAAAAGGAAAGGGGGTGAGCTTAGGGAGAACCAGTGAAGTACAATTTAAGAGACTTAGAACTACTTTGGATGTAAGAAAAATACATCTACCTGTCTTTAAAGTAATTTTACTGCTATTTTAAAATAATTTCTATTAGAAATTAGACATGAACTACTAAGGTAACACTGTTTTCCTTTGGCAGACATTGAAAATAAACAGATGCAAAACTGTGCAAAGCATCTGTCAGAAATATACGTAGATAATATTGTTGACTGAGTTTTAAGATGCTATCTATCTCCACAAAATTAAAAGTAAACTGCGAACTTGCTTTTGTGGCACTGAATTTTGGCAGGTTAATATCCTGAAATACAAAAATATCTGCACTGCTGCAGAGTTTTCCATTAGCCAAATTGTGCTCAGGTTGGTTTTGAAGAACTTGTAGGCCATGGTTCATAATACAAAATTCACGTGAATTAACTCATAACCGAAAAGGAATGCATTTGTCCTTTGTTACATGTATTCATTATGGATATACTGAAGGGAATCCAATTAACTATTGCTATGGCTTCTTGCTGGCTTGAGGCTGGATTTGTGTGCTTGCTTCTTGCTAGGCTCCGTGTGATCAATGTGGCTGTAATTCACTTCTTTCATTTCCTAGGGGGATGTAAAAATGTTTTCCTTTTTTTTAATTAGCAGGCAATGTTTCAGCAGGTTGGTTGGCAGAAGTGGCCTGTTTTTTTATTCCTATTTGGTGGCCATGGAACAAAATGAGGCAGGAACTAATACCGTATCCTTATAGGTCTTCGCAGCAAAACCTTTGCTTGTCCCTATGGAGGCCCTTAAACATGTCTAAATATACATGGTACTTCAGAGTACTCTGCATGGTGTTCCTTCAGAATGAGCAGAATATTTGAGATCATTCTTCAAAATTGGGTTAATCTTTAACTGAGTGTGAAATAAAAATGAACTGAGTGTGCAATATCCATTTCGTGCCCAACCTTGTTATGCTTGTTTCATTCTTCTCTTACAGTTGTAACCAGAATAAATTTAAAATGTATAAGTCACTTAAAATGACATAAATGGCGTATAAATTTGATAGACAAAGGAGCAGTAGTTGAAAATGTCTGTACTATCAGTTTTTGGGGAGTGATGGTTTCGATTCAGTATTGATTTCTGGTCACTGCCTGGATAAGTTTCTACATTTTTTTGGCAAGATTTTACGAAAGTGGTTTGCCATTGTCTGATACCTAGCATTGAGAGGAAGTGGTCACTCAATAGGCTTTGTGCCCAAGGTAGAATTAGAATGTGCCTTAACCATTACCACTTCTTACAACTATTTGATAGTATCTGTTCTTGATAGTGAAAAATAAGGAACAATTCTAAAACATTAAAGGAATTGTAAAACATTATCACTGTACTGCATTTTTGTATACATTGAATTGGAAGTAAATATTACTGAGCTCAAAAGAGTAGAGTGTACAGTTGACAAACCCACATTATGCAACTTAAAAGTTATAATGCAATTTACAAAGTTCACAAGACAGAGGGCCCTTAAACATGTCTAAATATACATGGATAATTCAGTAAAGGAACTGTATTAAAGGCACTATACCATTCTCATTGAATGGTTACGGTAATAATTTATTAAGTAATGATTTGGTAATAAATGTAAGTAATAAATTGGAAGTAAAACAAACTAGGTCTGTTTTGAATTACTGTAATCGAAGTCCAGAACTTTTTTTATAAGAAATATACCTTGTCAAAATTGTACCTTAAGAGTAAAGATGAAATGATAGTACATTTGTGAAGCTCCAACGGAGTCCTACAGATAAAATCACTAAATATTATGGTTCAGGATTTATGACGTTAGAGAAATTGGAAAACAAGCTGTATAAACGTACTGAATTAGAAAGCACTGACTTGAGATAGAAGACCTAATCTAGTCAGAATGTGTCACAACAGAATTATTAGGGTTTTTGATGGGAGGAAAGTTTGTCAAAAAGAAAGCTATAATTTATAGCTTGCGGATCAAACTATGATAATTGAAACAATGACCTTGGGGTGAAATACACAAGAATAAAAGCACAAAGGATCTGAATTGGGAAAACTTAGCAACTGCTATTCTCTCTTACTTTCTTTCTCCATTCATTTATCAAGAGTCACAGTTACTGTAAACAAAAGATTTATAATGAAATATTGCTGAACTTTTTTTAATCTTGAAAGAATGGTTTGAAATTTTCCACAAAATGGTATGGCGTCATTAATAATTCTTATTACTATATACTACATTAAAAATATAGATAAATGTTAGCATTTCAACTTAAAAATCAATGAAAATAGATTGTTAAATCCAAGTCTTTTCTATTAGATGGTGGTTTATGGCGGTAAGAGCTCTGTACTAAGCAGCTATGGAACAGATATAACATCACAAAGGTTTATTAGGAAAATCATAAAGTCATTTGCCCAGATGCCTAGGAAACTAATTGACTAAAAGTAAACAATAAGAAACAAATTGACTCAACTTCAAAACTCTATCTGGCAACCAAAATAGTTTTTTTTTAATTTACAATAATCACAGTCAAGTTATTTAAATTTTACAATTTATCTTGATTGGCTTGGAAATAAAAACACGAATCTACTCTAAATTGGATTATGCAAGCTGGCTGAAGAATTCTGGGAGCTGAAGTCTACACATCTTCATGCTGCCACAGTGGAGAGACTCTGTTCTAGAACCAAACTAAATATGTCTCAAGTTATTATAAAATAGTAAGATTTAAAAATCAAACGAAATATGCAATAAAGAGTGTTTTTCTATAATATGACAGTTAAAAACAAAGTATGTTCCAGTTAATATTTGGATGCTAAGCATATCAGTAGTTGATAATACTATTTTTTGTGAATATGATAAAAGATAATTGTTTCAAACAAGATAAAGGTTGAGGTTTTTTATTTTTCCAAGAATAACTTACTGTATGAGATAGGAACTGATTAATTTTATTTATTAAATAATTAAATGTTCATTGACACATCTCATAATGACATTCTGACAGATAGAAAGCAAGAGGTGAAGCTTAGTGGTTCATAAGTAGGCTATGAACCAAACAATATAAAATAACCACACAGTGCAGAATTTATATACCATATTTTTCGGACTCTAAGACCAATCTTATAGATGCACCTAAATTTACAGGAGGAAAACAAGAAAAAAATAGTTTTTGGCCTCTGTGCATCGGATTTTTGCCCTCCCAAGCCCCCAGAAGCACTCTGCAGTGCTCCACATTGCCTGTTTTCACCCAAAATGGGCTCATTTCCACCAAAAACACATCCATTTTTGGCCTGCAGTGTGCTTCTGGGGACTGGGGACGTCAAAAACGTGATGTGCGGAGGGTTCAGGAGGCCAAAAATGCCCATATTCAATCTATAAGATGCACCTAAATTTTCACCCACTTTTAGGGTCTTATACTCCAAAAAATACAGTAATATATGCAACTTTTTGGCCCTACTAAGCATAGTTCCTTGAAATGCTCTGAAATTGGGAGTTTGCATTGGGACAGAGGTCGACCCCGAGGCCACTCACTTGTGGAGTGCCACAGGGGTCGGTCCTCTCGCCTCTCCTGTTCAACACATATGTGAAGCCGCTGGGTGAGATCATCCGTGGTTTTGGGGTTGAGTATCACCTCTACGCTGATGATACTCAGCTGTATATTTCAACTCCAAACCACCCCAACGAGGCTGTCGAAGTGATGTCCCGGTGTTTGGAGGCCGTCGGGGTCTGGGGGACAACAGACTTAAACTCAACCCCTCCAAGACTGAGTGGCTGTGGCTACCGGCACCTCGGTTCAGCCAGCTGATCCCATCGCTGGCCATAGGGGGCGAACAATTGCACAATTTGGGCATCCTCCTTGATGCCCGGCTGTCAATGGATGACCATGTGGCAGCCGTGGCAAGGGGGGCGTTCCACCAGGTTCGCCTGGTGCGCCAATTGCGCCCCCTACTGGACCGGGATGCCCTACGCACGGTCACTCATGCGCTGGTGACGTCCCGCCTGGATTACTGCAACGCTCTCTACATGGGGCTGCCCTTGGGACGCACCCGGAGACTGCAGTTAGTTCAGAACGCAGCTGCGCGGGCTGTGATGGGGAGTACGAGGTACTCCCACGTAACACCTCCTGCGCGAGCTGCACTGGCTGCCTGTGGTTTTCTGGGTGCGTTTCAAGGTGCTGATTACCATCTTTAAAGCGCTCCATGGCACGGGACCTAGTTACTTGCGGGATCGCATCCTCCCACATACATCCCTGCGGCCAATACGCTCACACAGGGAGGGACTTCTCCTGGTGCCGTCCACTAGGCAATGCCAGCGGGCGACACCGAGGAGTAGGGCCTTCTCTGTGATGGGCCCAACCCTCTGGAATGACCTCCCCCCCGACATTAGAACCACTTCTGACCTCCGCTCCTTCCGGCAAAAACTGAAGACCCACCTGTTCCGACTAGCAGGCCTGGCATAATTCAACTGTCCCTCCTGGCAAATGTATTATATCTGGTTATTTTAGGTTTTTTTTAATTTACTGTATTTGTTTTTAGGGGTTTGAATTTATTTTATATCTGCTTTGTACAGTTCTTTTAACTACATTTTAACCTCCTCCATGTCAATTGTCAACTGTACATATTTAATTTAATTTTATTGTATCCTCTTATATTTTGTATGAACTGTACACCGCCCCGAGTCCCTTGCGGGAGAGGGGGCGGTCTAGAAGCATTAAATATTATTATTATTATTATTATTATTATTATTATTATTATTATTATTATTATTATTATTATTATTATTAATTATTATTATTAATCCAATACCATTTTGAAAATGCATATGATGCCTGTATCTTAAATTGCAATCCTAAGTATCATTAAAGCAGATGTCTGCTTCGATTCCTTCAGTTAGGAAAGAAAGAAAAAAAATAAAGCAATTACTTATTCTTATAAATAGAATCATTAACTCAGCTTGTTGAATTATTCTGAAAAAAAAATACAATATGGAACTGTTATGTAGCAAATGCTAACTTGTCTGTTGGGAAAAGAGGCTGAAGCAAGAGCAGGTGGTGTTACTTCTTCAAAAAATAAATTGTTAAAAGATGTACACATGTCAAGTATCATCTGTTACAGTTGGACAGAAAATTTGGTATATGTTTGGCTATTGGCAAATAAAGAATCCTTAAACTATTAAATTGGGTTGGTCTGGCTTCGCAGGAGAAAAGCTGCACCACAATCAATATATTCGCTAGATATCTTTGGATGCATATTTGATAGAGAATTTGAAATCACCACAAGTGTGTGGTTTTAATTTATTTTGATGTATGAGTCATTCAAAGCTGTTCAGCTGATAATAACTATTGCCTCAAGGATTTCTAGTAATCCAATAGTCACAGCAATTCACATGAAAAAATTACGATACTGTTCTGAGTCAGCTAAACATTGTAGGGTTGGTTTGCAATCTGAATCCAAAATATTCTGTTTCACAGTTCCTGATCTTTCTAAAGACGCTTCAGGGATAATGCTATATTTTCTTTTGAAGTAAATATTGCCAGAGTCTTAATTTTGTGATACAATTTAGTTACACAGGATATAGAAAAATATCACAGAAGATAGTTATGGTGAGTGAAGGACCTTTGGTTTACCGCCAAGCCAACATCTCTTAAAAATACAGTATTTTTTTGAGTATAAGAAAAAGAGGCTGAAAAGCTGGGTGTGTCTTATATATCGAATACAGCATTTTTTGCCTCCTGAAGCCCTGCCCCTTCACCAAAATGTCTGTGCATACCCTTATAGAGGCTTTCAGAGAGGGGGTTGGGGAGGGAAGAAATGAGCAAAAATGGGCTGTTTTTTGCTCCCAGCCCCCACTAGCACTCTATAAGCCTCCATAAGGCTATGCATGCATTTTTTTTGACAAAAAAACAGGCCCGTTTTTGTAAAAAATGGGCTGTTTTTTGCTCTTTTTGCCCACCCCCAGGACCACTATGCAAGCCCCCCCCCCAAGGCTATTCATGCCTTTTATTTGAAAAAAAAAACGGGTCAGTTTTCATGAAAAACGGGCTGTTTTTCAAAGGTTTGCAGAGTGCAAAAACTTTTTTTTTCCTTTTGGAAAGCTTTTTAACTGATGATAATTACATTGATCAAGTGCTGTTCCAGCAGGAACAAAGTCTTAAGGTTTGTCAGCGATTTCCTTCTCCAGAACATGGATAAATACACCTGGAAACATCTATCTACCTACCTACTCTCTCTTTCCCTACCTACCTACCTACCTACTGTATTTCTCTCTCTATCCCTCTACTTACCTACCTACACTCTCTCTCCCTACCTACCTATGGTATTTCTCTCTTTAGCTCTTTCTATTTTTCTCTCCCTATCCCTCTACTTATCTACCTACATACTCTCTCTCCCTACCTACCTACTGTATTTCTCTCTCTCTATTTCTCTCTCTATCCCTTTACCTACCTACCTACCTACCGCATTTCTCTTTCTCTCCCTCTCTATCCCTCTACCTACCTACCTACTTTTTTTTTTTTTTTTAAAAAGCCTTTTCAAAACCTTGGTGCGTTTTATACTCCAGTGCATCTTATACTCAAAAATACAGTATTTATTTCTTACTAGCTACATTACATCGCGACCCCATGGACAATGTTGCTTCAGACTTTCATGTCCTCTATCATTCTCTGGAGTCCATTTAAGCTCAGGACTACTGCTTCGGTGACTCCATCCAGCCATCTCATTCTCTGTCATCCCCTTCTTTTGCCCCCAATCTTTCCCAGCATTAGGCTCTTCTCCAGTGAGTTCTTCTTTTTTCTTAGGTGGCCAACAATTATAGCACACTAACAATTCAGGGAAAGAATAGGTTGAAAGTACCTACTTCTATTTACCCTTAGAGTTGTCTTGCATGAGTATGCTATTATGGACACATTCATAGCTTAATTGTTATAGGCAGTTAGCTCTTTCCATGGCTCCAAAAATGTGGTATAAAACTTTTCTTACCCTTTCATGAAATAAAATATCTTGAATGGATACTAACACTGATATGACAGATTGTAGACATTCTGCAAAATAGAAGCTGTCATTGTAGTCTCCCTTCTACATAACAATATAAATTTAAGAACCCCTAAAATTTATGGAGTCAGGGGGGCATTTGCTTCTAACTTATCCTTGAAGCACACCAGCATTCAAAATCCGATTGTATAAATAGTTCTTTTAAAATTTGACATATATAATGTGTATTTTATACACTGCGGTTCTATATTACTTTTCTCCAAATTGTTCAGGCTGAATTATAACCTACAATGAGGTAAGAAAAACAGCACTGGCACAAGTTCATTTAAAGATGTTCTTACATGTGTATAATCCAAATACAGTTCTCCCTTGCCTAGTTTTAACCACTAATACAGCATATTGGCTTGCAGTTTTATTCAACGTGGTGTTATACGTAGAGCCCCGTTACAGATATCCATAAAAAATGTTTGAAATAGTAGCAATGGATCCAAATGGTGGTAATAGAGGAGCAACATCTTGATAGAGAAATTATGATTTTGGCACTAACGGACACGGGCAGGCTGTTGCTAGGACTAATATGAGTAGTGCTATGTCAAGGACAGACATTCATTGGAAGTAGGACTGTGATTTGTCATGATGAATATTCTTTTGAAAGTAATTTTGTTTCAGTGTGATATCCCAAATTAACATAATAGTCTCACTTAATTAACTATTTGAATTTGGTCAGGAGAAATCAGCATGACTGCCAGATCAAAAGGAATCATTTAAGTGGGTAATAAATGTCTCGAGGCAAACAGTGAATGCTGAACCTAGCCTTGAACTCATTCTTTCAAACATCATCGCAATATGGTCATTGATACTTTTAATGGTGGAAGAGAGATTTTGGGGCATAAAAGAAAAATTGAACACGTTGGTTGTTTTTATGTTTATCCAAATCTGCCTTCCCTTGCTTTTTCCCGAGAAAGAAACATTGGTAGGGTGGCTTGAGAGAAGCCATAGTGGCTCTCTGAACAGTGATGGAATGGAGCTTGATAGTGAGTTCTTGGACTCCATGGTCAAACATGGGTCTTTCCATCACTTACCATATTATGAGAGAACCTGTCTAAACAGTATGCCAGCCATTGAAAATATTTCTCATATTTTGTTCAACTGTTAATTATATGACCCCCATTAAACTTAAGAGCACAGTGGTTAGCATGCAATATTGCAGTCTACTATATTTTTGGACTATAAGCCGCACCAGTGTATAAGACGCACCAAGATTTCGAAGAAGTAAGTAAGGAAAAAAGTTTTTGTCCTTCCCGGTGCCCAGGAGCACTCTGCAGGCTTCAACAGGGCTGGGTAAGACAAAAATTCATCCATTTTTCACCAAAACAGGGACATTTTCCCCTTCTCCCAGCCCTGCTGTACTGCAGAGTGCTTCTGGGGGGTGGGGGAAGGCAAAACACCCCCATTTTGGTGAAAATGGCCCATATTTTACCAAAAGGGGGGCATTTTTGCCTTTCCCAGCCCTGCTGAAGCCTGCAGAGTGTTTCTGGGTGGGGGGGGGGGTAAGGAAGACAAAAACACTCCCGTTTTGATGAAAAATAGCCCATGCTTCACCAAAACTGGGGTGTTTTCTCCTTTCCCCAGCCCTGCTGAAGCCTTCAGAGTGCTTCTGGGGGATGGGGGAAGGCAAAAACACTTAATTTTTTGCAAAAAATGGGCCATTTTTCACAAAACTGGGAAGTGGGGGCGAGGCTTCGGGAGGCCAAAAATGGCTGTATTTAGTGTATAAGACGCACCAACATTTCCATGCTCTTTTAGGGGGGGGAAAAGTTGTGTCTTATACTCCGAAAAATATTATAATTCTGCTGACTGTCAGCAGTTCAATTCTCACTGGCTCAAGGTTGACTCAGCCTCTCATTCTTCTGAGGTTGGTAAAATGATGACCCAAATTGTTAAGGACAATAGGCTGGCTCTTAGAGAGGGATATAAAGCACTGTTAAGTGGTGTATAAATCTAGGTGTTATTGCTATTGCTAAATACTCAACATCCCTACTGGAAAGAATAACACACTGGGATCTAAACCACAGATTCTCATATTTCCTCCTCAGCTCAAATTTACATATTATATACAGAACTGCTAAATTGATAACTAAGGTAGAGGTCTTAAGAGCATGATACATTGAACAAATTGGGGTACCCTGTAAGAGATATTTATTTATCTGCTTACCGACTCTTCGTATTCTACATATGTATTTTATAACTTTATTTTTTCCTATCTATTTCATTCTGGAATTGGACTATGCACTGTATTTTATTTTATTGATAAGTATCAATCAATAAACTGCTACTACTACTAAGCTTGATATATGTAGCATGTATTATTCTTTACTAAGAAACAGTTCACTACCACTTGGATTTGTTTATTTTTTATCCTGCCTTTTGTTGTTGTTTTAACCATTCAGTTGTGTCTGACTCTTGGCAACTTTATAGGCCAATGTCCTGCAACCTTTCTGTCAACCATTATATGAAAGACACCAAATGGAGGCAATTGTTGGACAGTTATAAAAAATAGCTGCAAAAAGAGCTTACAAGCATCAAAGTTTCAGTTTTGGAATTTGTGAAACTGCCATATAGAGGTGGTATTCAGCCAGTTTGGACCGATTCGGGCGAACTGGTAGTGCCGACAATCAGTTGGCCCTGCCCACCTGCCCCTGCCATATCCTGTCCTTCATTTCCTGCTTTCTAACTTATCTCAATCGCGTGGCTCAGCTGATTCCCCGCACTTGCTGTTCTACTTATTTTGCTGACTTGGAAAGTAAGCAGCTGAACTTCTAAATGCTCCATTTTCAGTGCTGTGTGCAAGCACTTTAGCTATGCATGCACGCAAAATGCGCTCAGTGCGTGCTCACAAAAACATTTGTTAAACCGGCAGCATCCCACCACTACTACCGTACAAGAATGCAACAATTAAAATATTATTTTAAAAATATACAAAGTCAGTAGTCGCACAGAAGTGTAGGAATCATAGGTTTTCTTGGGCATGTTGGACATAACATCCAGAAGTACAGCACAAAAAGACAAGAGAAAAATAAGTCCAAATGTATCTGTGGGAAGTTCTAAATAGTACAAGAAAAACAAGCATATCAACAACAAAACTTGTAAGTAGTCAGCAGTGATTCACAGAGTGAACCATTCACAAGTCTTCTTCCTTTTGTTACAGGCATTTTACAAATACTTGAATGGCACTTTCTTAACCAACATTTGCATTGTTGACCTTCACTGAGTTGCTGCTAGGCTGTGTGCAATGTATGTATTTCTTCATAGGACGTAAACAGAGTGAATAGAATTTATGCAGAAGCTGCCTGAGATATCAACAGGAACAGCAAGGGGAATCCATAATCAATATCCAAGTCTCACACATTTTTATAAGCAATAGAACAAATTTGAGACACATGCCTCTTTTCTATTTTGATAAATATGCCTAGCAGAAAAACTGTAACAATAGCTACAAGGTGATAAATTAAACTGGGAACAAACATATTTCAGCCCTAATATGCATAGCACATTCTATAAGATATTTATGCATATAGTTTTGGCACTATACTCCTCCAGTAAAAATACCTTCATTTGTTAATGTCGTGTTGCAGAAAAGAGCATTTTAATGTGAGCAGATATTTGAACTAGGGTACTAATTACTCCAATTTGATAGCATTTTTGGTACATTTGCATCCCTGTCACATATTCATGAGTGGGTAATTAGACCTCAGGAGCTGTAATGTAAACAGCTTTAAAGGCATTAGCTGTACTTCTAATTTCTAAAGGAGATGCATTTATTACTGGTTTATGTGCAAAGTATTCATGAATTTGACCTTTTATTAAATATATATTCCCATATAACTTCTGGAAGACTAATTTTTTCCTTAAAATAAAGTCATGTAGTAAACAATCTTTAAACAGCAAGCTTACATCTATGAATTTAGTAGTAGCTATCCTACCAATCTAGCAGTCTGAAAGCATGCAAATGCAAGTAGATGAGTAGGTATCACTTGAGTGGGAAGGTAACAGCATTCTCTGTGCCGGCCACATGACCATGGAAGTGTCTTCATACAAAGTTGGCTCCCTTGACTAGGAAAAGGAGATAACCACTACCTTCTAGAATTGGACACAACTGGACAGGGGAAACCTATACATTTTATTTTATTTTTTATTCTCTCACAGATGTCTGTAGAATTGGAACTAGGCTTGGGTATGTAACATTAATTGTGATGTTGCAACATAAACACTACCCCTTATGTACTTACCAAGAAAGGCAAGGATAAAATGATGGAGCTTGCATTGTGATAGATAGTGATTAGATAGCAAAGACCTCTTTATTTAGAACTACAGGGCACACATAGTTAATCCAGAACCCCTTCAGTCCAAGATCTAATCAGACATAAAGTGGAATGTAAGTAACTTTTGCAGCGAAAGAAGATGGAATGATGTGAAAGCAGAATGGCTTCATCTTCATCTGCCCTCTAAGAACTCTGTCCATTTCTACTGCTCAGGTTCTGTTTATATGTCAATGAATAAATTCTTCTAACACTATCAGCAAACCAGATAGTAATCTGGCAGCTCTACCTGCATGACCACAGTTGTCACTGCCAAAGTTAAGGACTTAATTACCCAACTGAGATGGGGAAAGGTCCCAGGAAATGATTTCCTTCTCACAGATTTGATAAAGAGGGATGTGAATTGGTGGATCCTTGCGTTAATAACCTTATTTACAGTTATTGATCAGACTCCTATATTCTTAATTGCAGAGATGTTGCAACTAGAAAGCACCATTTTGAGAAGGCGCTTATTTCTGTTCATGTAATATGTGTGTTTTTGTAATTGATCAGCATGTAACAATTCTAAGAATTTTTCTTTTCTATGGGAACTTGTACATCAATGCAAATTGGCACAACTTTGTTTTATAAGGCCATTTTTGATTACTGGAATAATATATATTATCTTTATATGGCAATGTATGATACTTCACCTTAATGCCTCCAATGAAGGTGAGAAGACAAGGAAATTTGCTTTTTTTAGTTGCTTCACTGCTAGAAATGCTGGTGAAAATGTCTTCTGCCTATGTCATTAACATTTTTCTTATAGAAATATAGTTCAATTCTTCACCCCTGCCTGTGGAACAATCCAATTGTTGTGGGATGCACTCTTAGGACTTTGAGTTTATGCTCAAAGTCCTAAACTCTCAATTTATTGACACGATGTGCATTAAATCTTGAGAATATTTTCATAGACTTTTTCAATTCCCCATTTAAACTAAGTAAACACTTGAATCATTTGAATGATTTGAGCACCTGAATAATTATTTCAGTATAAAACTGCTATAAATTTATAAAATCAATAATTATGTAGCAAACTCAGATTACATAGTTGGAAAACTCGATCCAATCTGTTAGGACAATCTCAAATTAATAAACCTTCTGTAGCTCATACAATGTAACTTTAAACAAGCAAACGTCTATAAGATCAGCATAAAGATGAATACTTTTTTCTAGTTTTCTTTCATTTTTTACTCTTCCAAATGTTTTTTAATGAAAAAAAAATGTGTTATTCTATCAGCAAGGTATGTCAAAAATCAGTCAAGTATGATTTTTGATATCAGTTTTTCTCTTAGAAGGCTACTTGAGGTTATGGTAAAGCCCACAAAATCTATGGCCTGTGGACAGTGGTGAAATTCATTTTTTTTTCTACTGGCTATATGGGTTTGGCTTGGTGGGCATGGCAGGGGAAGGATACTGCAAAATCTCCATTTCCTCCCCCCCCACCTCTGGGGCCAGCCAGAGATGGCATTTTCCGGTTCTCTGAACTTAAAATTTCCGCTACCATTTCTCCAAATTACTCAAAATTTCTGCTACTGGTTCTCCAGAACCTGTCAGAAACTGCTGGATTTCACCCCTTCCTGTGGAACAATCCAATTGTTGTGGGATGCACTCTTAGGACTTTGGGTCTATGCTCAAAGTCCTAAACTCTCAATTTATTGACAAGATGTCACCACAAATTTGTTTACCAAACACAGTGTCTTATTTAAATCACAATGTCATAGAGTCAATTATCTGAAGTAGTGATCAAACCATTGATAAGATGTACTATCAACTGTGCCAAATATTATAATCCCTGTTCCTTATGAAAGGAATAAAAAGATGGCAAAAGCTACATAACCCAAACCTGGAACTGATTCAAAGTCCTTTGAAGGTGCTCCACAACTGTCGACTTATCCAGATGAATAATCTGTGATTTGTGGCAACCTCAAGATACAGGTAGTTCTCAACTTATGACTACAATTGAGTCCAAATTTCATTTTGCTAAGTGAGACATTTGTTAAATTAGTTTTGTCCCATTTTACAACCTTTCTTGCCACAATTGTTAAGTGAATCATTGCAGTTGTTAAGTTTGTAACACAGTTGTTGGGTGAGTCTGCCTTTGCCATTGACTTTGCTTGTCAGAAGGTCGCAAAAGGGGATCACATGATCCCAGAATACTGTAACCATCATAAATAGGAACCAGTTGCCAAGTAGCTGAATTTTGAACATGTGACCATGGGACCACATGACCATTTACATTGTAAACTTTTAAAAATAGTTATTGAGAAAGTATTGAAATAATACAAACCATTACAGCTTCATATTGCAACTCTAAAGAAAGATGTAGGTCTGCTGCTTTAAGAACTTGTTTACATATATTATGTCAGTGCTCAAAATTATGATCTTCAAATCCAAAAGATCTCTACAAATGTGTCACATGTGAATATGTCCATTGTAAGAGATCAATTTTATCAAAAATATTATTTCTAAGGTATCATTGTTATTATACAGTCTTTATACTGTGAATTAAACCTTATATCATGAGAATATTTTTCTATCATATATTAATAAAAACTAACTAGTGAAAGCCTGTTAAATAACTAGAATGCTCTTTTGATAGTGGTAATTTCTTATCTATTACTTTGCCTGAAAAATAGAAATTATATTTAGGTTTAAAAAATGGGAATTCTCATTAAACGACTTGGAAATCATATAGAATAAATTTCAGTAGAGTTCAGTGATGTGTGAATTCAAGTTAAAAGCAGTATCATTTTTTCTTTTACATCAAGGAAACAAAGCTCTTTGTATTATAATATAATCAAAAGGCAAGGATATTGGAAAAGTCACACAGATCACACCAACAACTTCCTGGCAGATGAAAATTGATATTTATGTGTATCAACTAAACATTACTTGCTTGATGATATACATAATAAAGTACATCATCATGACCTACTGCATTCACTCTAATAGTTAGCAAAGGTATTGACCATACTCATTCTTCAATGATAAAAGTACTCAGACATTTCATGAAAAATAATGGAACTTTCCCCTGGCCTATATATGCAATAAAAGAGCATAAGTCATCAAATTCTGAATTATTTGCTCTTAAGATACATAAGAGATTTTTTTTCTCCTTCTGAACCCTCTATGGGCTATTAAATATTCATGAGACTAGTGTGCGTTCAGATGCTGCCCAAGTAAGAAAGTGTTACTATTTTTCAACCTGATTGAAAACATTTCTCAATGTCTTGTACACCACAGCCTTCTGAGAGAGCTAGTTTAAAGAAATGGCTGTAGAGATATGCAGAGTACATCCAGGTACTAGAGCTGTTAGTGATCAATTTCTCTGAGCACCCTTTCCCTCCCTCTAAAATTGATTCATGATAACTGCCTCCATTAGGGTCAAACAGTATTTAACCGCTTGTAAATTTTAATTAAATGATTTGTCACTTTGAACATATAGTTTGTTATCTTGCAGCTGAGCAATGTGTCTTTATCAGAAAATGACTCAAGAGGAAGACATTCATCTACTCTGCCATTTCAACATCCATTAAGATAATTTCATTGTCGCATAGAAGCAAAGTTGGAGATTTTTAAATGGACTATTCCACTGGTTATGAGCTACAGAAGAGTGTTAAGTTAAGGCCATCATTTGTTATTTAATTGCACCCTAATAATTAGTTTAGCCTGGTCATTTTTTATTAGTGGATATTTTATTTCTATGTGGAACAAAATGTTCTCAGGCACTTGATGTGGAGAGCAGGTCTTACTAGAAATATTGTAGACTGCTTTTTCTTGCTGCTTTGTTTCTAGCATTTCTGTGCAAGCAGTGTTTCTTGAATATCAGAGGACTATATTTGTACTGTACATAGAGACCGTTTTAATATAGTTTGGATAAAACTGAGGAATTGCTGCTTTAAAGTTCACCTCAGTCATATAAGGCAAAGATGGGAGACAATGATAATGAACTGCACTTTTTGGAAAGTAAACATTGATATATCAAAAGAAGCCGCACCATCCATGGTGACTTCTGCATTGTATGCCTACCATTTTATACCATAAAATATAAGAAATGCAATTAATTTTCCCCCAGTTGTCTGTTAGAAATGAGACGGGGTGATCCAGCCATATGTGTAGAGGCGTGGAGTGTAGAGTCCAGCACCAGCCCTTAAGCAGATCATAACCACATCATTTATATATACATGTTGCATTACAATGCCACATTTAGAAAATGAGAGATTGCATCATTCTGACCTTATTTGATTTTCATATTGATGAGACTGGTCTCTCCCAATCTGTTCTACCTAAATTTAGCAAACTGTAAGGTTAGGGATGGCTACAGAGATTTGGACTTTTTAAATAGAACATTAGATCCCTTAGAGCAGTGGTCCCCAATCTTTCCGGCTTTGGTGGTGGCGGCGATGGTGGCGGAGGGAGAGAGGGGATGGTTCCTCACAAGCTCCGGCCTGTGCTCATTGCTCACACAAGTGGAGCTGCGTGCACTTGCAGGCTGGCCCACCACTTGTCCATCCCGGTTCCAAAAGGATATTGGGCCACGGACCAGGAGTTGGGCATCTCTATCTTAGAAGATAACCTAATAAAATTCTACTGGAGGTACTGTAAATACAGAAAAGTTGCATCTACACCGATTAATTGATTTGATTTCTGAAGAAGATACTTTTGAAGTAATTTAGCTGCTCAACAGCAGTTTAAAAGTATCTCAATCTCAGTGATACTCTCAGTAATTCTATTTTATTATATTGTAGTATTTGATTTGCTGTTTCATACAGTATATATTTGTACACTATTTTTCAATTAGAGCAAAATCAAAAGATGATTCATAACCCTTTAAAATTTGTTGCCTCTCAATTAGAAAAATGCATTTATGGCTGCCATTTATAAAGGAAAAGGTGGCAAGAGTGAATGTAGAAACTAAAGGAGGATTTGTTGATTAAGTATACTCTGGAGGGTGCTTGGCAGAATTATGACTGAAAAGGTACTAGATCTAGAAATTGCCATATGATTTTATGCAGGGTAGGGTATCTGAAGATCAATTTTTTGTTCTTCAGTAGGTTACTAATTTGGAGAATACACTGACATGGGGAATTTTTGGATGAATATATTAAAGGCTTGTAGATTATTGCATTATGAGTGGTATATGGTAGAAGTAAAGCATGTGTGAGAATAAATGGATGGTTCACTGAATGGGTGAACAAAGACCAGGGAATAAGGTAAATATATGATGTACAAGTGGTTTATGTATTTATGAATAAATTTATAATAAATAATAAACTGAATGATAAGAATGCATTCTAACAAATAAATCTAGAAGTTTATTACTTTCAAGATGAATGTACATGTTCTTTTGTATGCATAAAATGTCTTACTGAGAACCCAAATGATTTACAGTGAATTTTGGATACATTTTGTGATCTAACATACATATGAAAATAAATGTATCAAAGATAATGTACCTGTACTTGACGTACTTATATATAAACAATGAAAAATTAAGTAAATAGAAGAAAGTTTATACTTTTGTAAAATGTTTATTAAAGGTGGAAAAGTGGAGGAAAAATAAGTGGAGTGGAAAAATGTGCAAAATACAAGTAGAAGGATATTAAGTAGCATGTGGCCTGATTTGAGGAATGGATGTTTGTCAAACAAGATGACAATAACTATGTATATGAATGTGCTTTGCTATATCACTTTGTTATCTAAGTAAGATTCCAGCATATCATTAAAAAAACCCCTAAAACTAATAGCAGTGGGGTACTTACCAGCAGAAGAAAATATATGTAGTTTAGAGTTACAGTAAATACAACCTTGGTGCTTTCTTTTTTTTGTTTTTGTAAAAAATTTTATTGGTTTTTAAACATTTATGGAGAAAAGGTAAAAGGGTACATAGAAAATTTTGGTAGCTCCCATGTTAGTAGTAGAAATCCCTCCAAATCTCATACTTTTACAATTTTAAAAATAACATATAAAAGATAAGCATAAACAGATTTCTTATTTTATATCAACCATATGTTCAATCATCTCTTTCTTTGTCACTTTCTAGTATATCAACAATTACAATAATATTTCAGATACATTTATTTTTGTGACCTTTTGTGACCTGAGCCTTTTCGATATTGCTCCCTCCTCCCTGTCCCCAGGTGGAGCCCTAGCCCCCCTTTCCCCATGTCTTGTACATTGCTGCCTTTTTCCCCACCTCCGCTATCTTCGTCCTCTGGGAGAGAAAAATACTTTTTTAATAAAGGCTTCGGCCTCATCCACTGTCTTAATTCTAATTCGGCTTCCCTCCCAGAAAATCAGCATTCCTTCTGGCAATAACCATCTAAACCAAATTCCTCTATTGTATAGTTTCTTTGATAAGGAAGAATACTTCCTCCTTTTTTCTCTTATCTTTTTCGGAATTTGCTTTAGAATGGTAATTTCTTTATCTTGATATTTTAAAGGTCCCTCCCTTTGGGCCCCTAGCACCTCATCTCTCGTGGTCTTCCTGAGAAATTTAACATGTACCTCTCTTGAAGCATTATGGGTTCTGGCATATGCTGAATTAATTGTATAAACCAGGTCCATATCTCATCACAACTGTTCTTTGTTTCTCTTAAGGTATCTTGGTGCTCTCTGACTGCCATTGTCTCAATACTGTACTAGGTAACAGTATCATAATCACTGATGTTACTTAGTTGGATAATGAAATATCTGCAAGCAAACGACCAAGGACTCCAAGGACTCCACCTGGGGTACTTAAGAAGAATATGTGGTTAAAGAAGTCTTCAGTATTGTCAGGGATGCTACACATCCTCTCCAACACTAGTTTTCTTTGTTTTCTTCTGGGCAGATGCTTTGCAGTATCCGAAGCAGAACAACTAGATTTTGTAATAGCTTAACTCTCAAGACTCTTTTTCTGCTAAGTATTCAAAATGAACTGGAGAGAGAGAGAGAGGAAGAGGGGGAAGGAAGGGAGGGTGAGTTAGTTTGGTCATATGGACAGAATGAATGAGGGTCAAATTGCAAAGCAAGTATATGAAAATAGAATGAATGGGTTGAAGTGAGAACTCAGAAAGTCATGCTTGGATGGAGTTGGTAAGATCTTAAAAAGAGAAAAAGGTCAATGTATGAATTGGGATTTGGCCATGGTGGAAGCAGGGATAATAAAGAATAGTGAATGGTGTCGGTATCAATTAGATTTAGTTATATTTCTTTTTCTCATCTCATACGTTATTTTGGTTTAATTTCTCTGCTAATGCTGCTTACACTGACAGTGAACAGCCCAATGGATATCTAGGCATGTAGAAAAGTCACCACGATTGCAAATATAGGAAATTGAAAGACCATCTTGATTACAACAGTCTTGGAAGCAGAAGATGGAGAAGGGCCTCTGGGGGCAGACTTTACTTATGAACAAGTTCATGCAAAAGTAGGCTTCTCAAATATTCTAATAACACAAACCACATAGTGTCGAGTTTTAAAAATAATAAGCAACATTCTTAACTGGGCCCATGAAAAAATGGAAAACAGTATACATTAAATAGGAGCAGGGTAATATTTGCATATGACAATATGGAACTAATATCTAGCTAATTACTCTAGCTGGAACATCATGCATCTCCAGTTACTTCTCAAGGACAAACAGAATTCTTAGTATGAATTATAATATCTGATTCTCCCCCAAAGAAGCATTGTAAAGTAATGTTAATAATGCCATTTAGTGCTCTTAACAAGAGGTGATTTTGCTTAATTTTACTTTGCCTTCTCCCCAGGACATAGAACAGGTAGCATAGAGTGCCAGAAAGGTCTATAGTTTTATTTTTTTCCAGAAACTGAGTTGTGTCTTGGTAGCAGGAAGAAAAAGGGAAGGGCAATTTAATTGTGACATAAATATAATATTTTGAAATAAAAATTCTCCAGATTTAGTTCTTTCTTCATTTATTTCAGCACTTGTTGTCCTTATATTCCTAATGAAAACGGCACTGCTTTTTCCCTACAATAAGACAAACTTTCTGCTCTAGAGTCATTCCCCCCTTTCCTATAAATGGTTGCAGATTTCTTGAGGCCACTGAACTGAATGTCCCAATTTCATTGGTGAGCTTCTAGACATACGCGTATTTATAGCTTCCCTTCTTTTTCAACTCATAACAATAAGCACTCAAAGGACGGGACTTGCTTTCATGACATACTACTAATTGTCTCCCTGATGGCACTTAGGGGCTAGCAAATATACTTCCTGTCTTCCCACATGGAGCTGAGACATTTCACATTCTGTTTTTGCCTCCAGCTGTGCTATACGTATCAACTTTCACTCTGCAGCAATTTAATACTGCCTTACTGTCTTCCGCAACCAATGGTGTTTCTGGTGGGAAATGGCACAGATAACCTTCCAGAAATTAAGAAGTTGCAAGAACAGAAAGATGAAAATGGGGAAAAGAGATATGATTTCTAAGAGATCCAGCTTGGTATAAGAAAATCAGGAGATCCAGAGTACTAATCCTGCCTTATGCAAAAATTCAGCTGGATTAAGCCAGTCCCTTTCTCTCAGCCCCAGGAAGTAGGCAACGGATGGTAAACCACTTTCAAAAACCATTGCCTAAATAACTTGAAGGGTCTTATCCAGGCACTTGCCAGAGGTCAACACTTCCCTGAAGGAACTGCCCCTATCACCAATCATTAAATTATAAATGCTCAATTATAGATATTGCCTGACTCTCTCCCAATTATATTTTGTTTACAGAATATGTTAGCTCTGTTTTGCCAAACTATTGGTGAATACTCCATTTTTAACTTCCTCAAAAATACATTTGTCTTTTTCCAATGAACACCTCATACTAAACCAACATATGATTTAATCTTCATTTATTGTGCTCTTTGGATCCAGCCACTGAAATTTGTAAACCATGATTGATAGCTTTGTGTGGTTTAAACATTGACTAAGTCCCCTAAGTTTGTATCTGGACTATTAATGCAATACTGTAGAACAAGAAGAAACATTTTTTCAATGTATATTTAACATTTCATTTTTTAAAAAAAATCTTTGAACAAATGGTTAAGATTTCAAGATCATGGTACTACTATCAGAATAGTCTTGTCTTAATTTTGATATTATTATCTATCTGCTAACATCCTAGTGCAGAGATTCCAATCTTTTTAATCAATGGACATTATGCAGAAATAAAAATTAAATCTAATGCAAAATGTCCAGTTGAATCTTTCATCCATTCCTGAAGAATTAGTGGTACATGAGGCATTTTCCTACACCTTCCCAGCTTTTTGAAAAGATCAGACTTTAATATTTCTGGGTTGCTGGGATGCAATATTAGTTCTGCGCTTTTCCCAGACTTCCCCCTACTAGTTCAAAAATGACTACAATTGTTCTATATCTTCTACAAAAAAGAGGGATTGATTCTGTATACTATCAAGTGTCTAATCGCACTGGAAGGAATATGGGATGAGAAAATGAATTGGGACATGAGGGGATGCTTATTCTATCAGTTTTGATGATTGGAAAGGAAACTGATTTCACAATAATTACAGTTAAGCTTTGTTACAACTGAAGACAAATATGGAGGGACAAATGTATTAATCATGGTTATGTTGAAAGCTTTACTGGTATAAACACATCTGCTGCATGTTCTGACTCTGGAGATTAGAGATTTGGCTCAGTTGGCCTGTCCATTCATGGGTAATTGTTTTGACCCCCCTCTCCACACCTGTGAACAAGCCAAAACACAGGCTTGGCTGGTTGCCACTGTTTAATTGCAGATAACAAACCTTTTGGCCAAAAGCCCAGATAACTCAGAATACAAGAAAAACAAACCAGATATTCAGACATGGCTCTAAGACATCAACTTTCTTCACTGCTAATTTCGAACGGTTGTTTCCTGCAAATGTCCCCTCCCAACGCCTCACCTATAAGCTCTCTTGGGAGGGGCCAATCTACAACCACCTGTGCTAATTATCATCTGTGAGCTTGCCTACGAAGCTGCTGCTTTCGTTTCTCAGCCCGTCTTACTCTCGCATCAGGGACTGACTGCCTTTGATCTTCCCCACTGTTCCATGCCTCAGGTGCCTCCTGGTGGCCAACCAGCCCCTCTGGTCCCTGCTCTGAATTTGCAACCTGCACAGGGTCTTCCACATCATCCAGGGCAGACTCAAATGATCCCTCACTATCTGAGTCCAGCATCAGCTGAACCGGATCCTGCTGGGCTACAACAGGTAACTATCTAAGAATAGACAATCCAAAACTTTGGATAGAAAAAAACAGCAGGGACAAAACTATCTTTCTCAATTTGCATCTCCATTTGCTTTTAGAGAACTGTGAAAAACTGTCAATTTTAACAGGCAGACAAAATAAGAAGAATGAAACAAAAAGTAGATCTCTTTCTAATCCCTTGTGGCTATAATGTTTTCCCCTGGGTGGTTCTTGGAATAACAGTATTTTAGAATGTAACATTATCATTTCTAAAAACTAGCAAAAGAATACGTTAGCTGAAAGAAACCCCAATCTCCCCAAACTTGATTCAAAGGCTTTTACACAAGATTATTTTGCAGCACAACATGCAATCACAACCTTCCATTGCAGTATTTTTAAAAAGTCAGAATATCCTCAAGATAGTTCATAATGTCAGTAATTACAAGAAACATGTCACTAGAAATAGATCAACTACATAAGATTATCTAAATTGGAACGTGGTACACTTCTAGATTCTTCTTGTCAGCAATGCCATTACGTCAGTATCATATTCTGTGACAATAACAACAAATGAAAGGAAAGTCTAAACTTTGGAATATGTTACAGCTGCCTTTCCATTTTTTAAAATGGAAATTGCTACTAAAGCTCATGAGCCTAAAGTCATAAACTGCTATTTTTTCAATAATGATAATTTAAATTTTGCTACACTTTTGTTGGATTGGATTGGATTTATTAGATTTATATGCCGCCCTTCTCCCAAGGACTCAGGGTGGCGTACAGCATTAAAAAACACATAGTACAAAAGTTAAAAGGAAATTAGAAACAGTCCAAAAAACAAATCCAATTTATATAACACTCACCTTTTAAAAATTAAATAAAATTAACAGGCCAGGCCGGCTTGCTGGAAAAGCCAACTTTTTAGGGCGCGTCGGAAGGACCGGAGGTCAGGGATTATGCGAAGCTCTGGGGGCAGCTCATTCCAGAGGGAAGGCGCTCCCACAGAGAAGGCTCTCCCCCTGGGGGTCACCAGCCAACACTGTCTGGCCGATGGCACCCTGAGGAGACCAACTCTGTGGGATCATACTGGACAGTGGAAGGCTATTGGTGGCAGTAGGTGGTCTCGCAGGTACCCTGGGCCTAAGCCATGGAGCTTTACTTTTACTTTACTTTATTTCGTATTTCTAGACCGCCCCCTCTCCCAAAAGGGACTTGGGGCGGTGTACAGTCAGGCTAAAACACAAATAGGATGCATATAAATAAATACATAAATACATAAATGGAGGAGGCTATATAAAACTGTACCTTCAAGTAAAGCATTAAAAGCAGTATTTAAAAACAACCCCTAAAAATACCCCAAAAAATTGAATTTAAAATAATTACCCATGAAATTCCCCAATTAAAATATCTGCCAGGAGGTAAGATAAAACTATGAGTGGGCCAGGCCGGCTAATCGAAACAGGTGAGTCTAGTTTTTGTCGGAAGGAGCCGAAGTCGGTGGTAGTTCTGATGTCGGGGGGGGGGGAGGTCATTCCAGAGGGTTGGGCCCATCACAGAGAAGGCTCTATTCCTAGGCGCCGCCCGTTGGCATTGCTTGGTGGACGGCACCCGGAGGAGTCCCTCCCTGTGAGAGCGAATTGGTCGCAGGGATGTGTGCGGTAGGATGCGATCCCGCAGGTAGCTAGGTCCTGTGCCATGGAGCGCTTTAAAGATGGTGATCAACACCTTGAAACGCACCCAAAAAACCACAGGCAGCCAGTGCAGCTTGCGCAGGAGGTGTGTAATGTGGGAGTACCTGGTACTCCCCGTGATGGCCCGCACGGCTGAATTCTGAACTAGCTGTAGTCCTCGGGCGCGTCCCAGGGGAAGCCCCATGTAGAGGGCATTGCAGTAGTCCAGACGAGACGTCACCAGCGCATGAGTGACCGTGCGTAGGGCATCCCGGTCCAGTAGGGGGCGCAATTGGCGCACCAGGCGAACCTGGTGGAACACCCCCCTTGCCACGGCTGCCACATGGTCGTCCATCGACAGCCGGGCATCTAGGAGGATGCCCAAATTGCGCGCCCGTTCCACAGGAGGCAATTGCTCGCCCCCCTATGGCCAGTGATGGTGTCAGCTGGCTGAACCGAGGTGCCGGTAACCATAGCCACTCAGTCTTGGAGGGGTTGAGCTTGAGTCTGTTGTCCCCCATCCAGACCCCGATGGCTTCCAAACACCGGGACATCATTTCGACAGCCTCGTTGGGGTGGTTTGGGGTGGAAATGTACAGCTGAGTATCATCAGCGTACAGATGATATTCGACCCCAAAACCACGGATGATCTCCCCCAGTGGCTTCACATATGCGTTGAACAGAAGGGGCGAGAGGACCGACCCCTGTGGCACCCCACAAGTGAGTGGCCTCAGGGTCGACCTCTGCCCCCCTGCCAACACACATTGCGTCTGGTCGGAGAGGTAGGAGCCGAACCACCGCAAAACGGTGCCTCCAACTCCCATCCCCTCCAGCCGGCGCAATAGGATACCATGGTCGATGGTATCAAAAGCCGCTGACAGATCTAATAGGACCAGGATAGAGGAACAACCCCTATCTCTGGCCCTCCAGAGATCATCAACCAACGCGACCAAGGCCATCTCCGTGCTGTGCCCGGGTCGGAAGCCGGACTGGCGTGGGTCTAGATATTCGGATTCGTCAAGGTGTCGCGGGAACTGCTGTGCCACCACATTCTCTACAACCTTCGCTAGGAAGGGAAGGTTGGAGACTGGACGATAATTAGCTAGCTCCATCGGGTCAAGGGAAGGCCTCTTGAGTAGGGGCCTCACCACTGCCTCTTTCAAGGCGGTTGGTAAGGACCCCTCACCCAACGAGGCGTTCACTAGGCCTAGGAGCCAGCCTTGTGTCACTTCCCAGGATGCCAGTACCAGCCAGGAGGGACATGGGTCCATTAAACATGTGGTGGGTCGCAGCCGTCCACGTAGCCTGTCCAAATCCTCGGGGGCAACAGAATCAAACTCCTCCCAGAATGGTCTCACAAGACTCACTGTTGACGGCTCCTCTGGTCCACTGAAGGGGGCCCATCCGCTCCGGATCAGAGCGCTTTAAAGGTCATAATTAGTACCTTGAATCGCACCAGTAACCAGTGCAGGCCGCCTAAAAGGGGTGTAACATGGGAGTACCTAGGTACCCCCATGATAACCCGCGCGGCTGCATTCTGGACCAGCTGAAGCCTCCGGGTGCTCTTCAAGGGCAGCCCCATGTAGAGAGCGTTGCAGTAGTCCAGGTGAGAAAGGACGAGGGCATGAGTGACTGTGCACAGAGCATCCCAATTCAGGAAGGGGCGCAACTGACGTACCAAGCGAACCTGGTAAAAGGCCCCCCTGGTCACGGCCATCAGATGTTCTTCTAAACTAAGCCGCGTATCCAGGAGGACTCCCAGATTGCGAGCCTTCTCTGAGGGGGCTAAAATTTCTCCTCCTATCCTCAAAGATGGAACAAGATGCACAAATTGGGATGATGGAAACCACAGCCACTCAGTCTTGGAGGGATTGAGCTTGAGCCTGTTCCTCCCCATCCAGATCCGCACAGCCTCCAGGCATCGGGACATCACGTCGAGGTGATGTTGCTTCTAAATTATCAGTTGATGACAAATATAGAATTTTGTGACACTGTCCACAATGAGGCTTGCTCCCTATCAAATCTGCTCAAGATTGCCCCTTAAACTATTTTGATTTTAAAACCAATTTCAGTTTTGCAAATTTAAAACATTAGAGTACAATGAAATAGCAGGAAAGACAAAATCAACTTTGTTCAACCAGTAACTAGGGAAATCACTTTGTTCACCCTACTGGGACCCAAAAATGCCCCTTTTGGAGGGACAGAGATTCATATTCAAAAGAAAATGGTGAGAGCAGCACCATTGCTTTTCTGAGCATTTATTGCTTATCTTTTTCAAGTTCATGGTTCCATCCATTATTGCATCGATCCCACTAATTATTTCATCGTTTCTCAGCTAATGAAAGCAGAATACTTAAACTCATGAATCTTCAATGCAAAAATACACTTAATGTCATGTTTAGTTCAACCTTCCTGTTAAGTGAAGAAAAGCAGTGTCCTCTTTTATTTGGAAATGGCATTTGACAGTGGTTTTTACCATTTTCAATTAACACCAGCCTTTCTGCTGTTCTATTATATTTACAGATTCTAGTTAGACAAATTCAGATCATTCATATCCTTCATGACAAAAAAAGCCAACTTCAGCGTTCAGAGAATTTCCTTTGTTTGTCAATATGCAATTAGTTTTTGTAATTGATTTTGCCATCTGCTGGGCACTGGCATACTTTTCTCTGAGTCCTTGCCTCTTCAGTTCATTTCCTTTCATGGAAACGAAGAGTGATTGCCCTGCTGCACTAAGGTAGCAGGAAAGTATATAAAGCTCCTTTAAGTAGTAGATAGGTGTCTTGTCCAATATACATATTTTCAATCAGCCTTACATCCTGAAGGAGTTACAGTGGAGCAGCCAATTTAAAACAAGCAAGCCAGTGTAGAGGAAAATGATGCTGCTTCTTATAAACACACAGCAGTGTCTTCAGGGTGTGGTAAAAGAGTCAAAATGAAAGCTACAAGAGTGTGTCAGAAACTCTGTCTGTTTTTTATGTGAGTCTTGTGTATGACATTTATAGGAACAGGAGAATTTTCAGTGGCAGCATCAATTGAAAACACATCTCAGATTACAATTTCGAGCAATTGCAGAAACTAGCTTCCCTTGCATTAAGTATGCACATTTTTCAAATAGCAAGTTTTTACTTTTACTATACAGCATTTAAGTTTGTAATTAATTTAGAATAGGCCAATTTATAACAATGACAATACTGCAAGATGAATGTGGGTTCTATCCAAGTTGTCCCAATGTAAATATATTTATTTATGTATTATTACAAGCCTGGACAAATAGATGCATATAATTGATTAAATCAAGGTATTTTTTAAACAGATTTTCCACTAATTTTATGTTGTTCAAAGCAACACACAGTTTATTAAAATAAAAATCTCAAGAGACTTTCTGCTGTACTTATCAATTAAACGAGGTTGTAATGGGACAGACTCTTCCTTAGATATTCTTAGCTACCATAATTTCTTTTTGATTAGAAATAGTAAGGTCACCAGAATGCATGTCCAGGGGGCAGAAATTAAGCATAAGAACAAGTTACTGATTTCTACCAATCCTGTTGTTGCTTTCTTGGTAACACAATCTTCAAATAACCAAAACCAGTATCATATACAGTACATGCATATCACTATGCAGCCCATAAAAATGCAGCCCTGTATTTTATTGGTACAAGGATATGAAAAATCTCTCTTAATAACAAGAAAGACCTGGCTAAGGGCTGACTGTGAGTGACCATGACAATTGCTCATAGTCAAGCTAAACTGAAAGAACACAGTCAACCAGTTTCAACAGTGTGGTCTTTAGCATTTATCATCCATTTTCAAGAAGAACATCAGGAATCATTATAAAGACATTGACAAAGAACCAGAGGAGCAATGGAATAAAATCATAGAGTTGGCACAGACTTGATGGGACTTAATCAATCAAATCTCTTTAGGAGTGTAATGGTCAATTACATTTTTAACTCAAGGATTCTGATCATCCCATTATACCTCACAGCAGGAGTGAATACATCATTTTCAAACTCTGGGATGGTGATCAGAAGCTTTTTAGATGTCATAGCCAAATTGTTACTTTTATCTGAGAAGCTGGGAAAATAATTGAATGCATTAAATTGAAATTAATCACATTTACTTTTTGTCCTGGTTCCACTTACTTGACCTGCTACTGAAAAGCCAAGTCCAAAGTCAAGATCCGGGTACTGACAATATTAGTTTACTATTATACACAGCCATACAGCACCTTGCATTCAAAGGCAAAAAAATGATTCAGGGTGGATCTTGAGATAAGGTTCCGCTGCTTCAAGGAGTTGCAGAAAGGCATCCCAAAATAATGCTAAATGTATTTTTTCGCCTTTGAATCTGAAGTAGCGCCTTATTATTAGGTCTGTTATAAAAATAATGACCGTACAAAACAGCCTCTTTTCAGTAGTATGGAAATGGTTTTGTACCTTTCTGTAGTGTTAATTCTATTAAAAAAAGGCAACCAATTTCGTTTTGATGAGGTTAACTTTTTATGTTTTATAGTAGATTTTAACTTTTGCAAGACTGTTTTTAAATAAAAAGACTGTCTTAATGATTCCATTGATTTTTATGGGATAAAATAAATAGTCATCTTGGACTATTGGGGGAGGGCATATGTTCACCATATGGTCCTTCAAGATACATTGTGCTTAGAGAAGAAGCGGGTTATTAATACGTGTGTGTGTGTGTGTGTGTGTGTGTGTGTGTGTGTGTGTATGTGTG
Source organism: Natrix helvetica (assembly GCF_964273705.1). Classification (NCBI taxonomy): domain Eukaryota; kingdom Metazoa; phylum Chordata; class Lepidosauria; order Squamata; family Natricidae; genus Natrix; species Natrix helvetica. The sequence continues at coordinate 100,584,651 of NC_138549.1, read as the reverse complement.
GCTATATATCAGAGTTGGGTTGCTCCTGGTTCGGCCCGGATTGGACAAACCAGTAGTAGCAGTGGAGGGAGGCTCCACCCATCTGACTGGACGCTTCTGCGCATGCGCAGAAGTATCACGCGCACACACACATGTGTATGTAGGTATGTATGTATACATGATAAATATGCAGTGGCAAGCCACTTATGGAAAATTTTGATAAAAAAAACTGCAGATTCTTGTGCGGGCAGCCTCTAAGAATCAGACATGATTGAACTGAAGGGAGGGAGGGAGGGAGGGAAGCAGGGAGAAAGAGAGAGAGAGAGAGAGAGAGAGAGAGAGAGAGAGAGAGAGAGAGGGAGGGAGGGAGAGAGATTAGTTGTCATCCCTTGCCTGATACATGTGGACAAATGTATAATTTCAGTGATTTGGATCTTGTCTTTCCTGGCTGCGAGGAACCACATTCAAAGAATGACAATAGATCAAAATCAAATATTTATGGTACAGGACTCTAGAATGTTCAACATTATAAATGTACACTTATGAATAACTAAGTTCACGACAGCCTTATGGTAGAAAATCGGACACCTGTAAAATCATTTTAGTGGACTTTTATAGATGCCATAATATTTCATTTAGATCTATCCAGGAAGAGAGAACAATTGCTTGATAAAGCTTTGAAGAATGATGTCATTCTCAGTTCACTTTAAAGTCTTGTTTTGTTTTTTAAAAAAGTACTATCTAAAATGGATCTTTTACTATATCTAATATTGTAATTCTTTAAGGTAGTTTATACTGGACTCGTGACTTTAGTGAACAATGTAAAATAAATTCAAACTGCTCTTGCTATAGTGCAGTAAATGAGCACACTGTCCTTTATACATATCAATATGGTAAATTCTAAAAACTAGTTATCTGATCATCAAAGTCCATTCAGACCATTTTCTCTTCCTATTATACTCTGTTCCCTTGTATTTGCCAAAATGGTTGTGACATTATCAAAATGCGATATTCTTAGAAAAGTATATGCTGAAAGATTTATATGGCATAATGCTGTAAGAAAAAAATTGACACGAGGGAAATAATGGGGAAATACTCCTCTTAGCTTTAGTAGTGAATCGCAATTCTGACCTGAGCCTTTCAAACTAATTTTAATTAATACACCTAGTTATACAGTACATACTTTAACAAAAGGAAGGGAATAAAAAAGACTAGCTCTGATAAGAATAAATGAGTTCCTCAGTGCAAGGAACTTTTAAAGCTTTTTAGCCAAACACAGTTAGAAAGCCCTTTCAGATTTTTTCCTGTAAGACCAACCATGTGCCCGGGAAGGCATGATTGCGCATCTAAAGTTGACTTCCAATGATGCACAATGATCTTCAGAGACTGTTTATAGAGAGTTCTAGCAACAATGAGAAAGAGTCACTGTTTTATTGAAGGTAGAAGCAGACAAGCCTGGAGAAATTGGGCACGTACTTATTCTATGGAAAATCTGGGCATTGAAAGCTGGAGCTTGGCTGCATTTTTCCCCCCTACCACACAGAATCTTCTTCTTCCTTTTAAGTTTTCATGGGTAGAAATGGGACGTGGCGGTAACAAAGATCCCAGCATAAAGAAGGTAAAGCACTCAAATAGTTCCTTTCAATTGAACATAACCCGTTTCGTCCTGTTGTACTTTTCACAATGGGTCCAGTTGTTTGGATGAGGGAGCTTCATGAATTTGGATGGAAACAAAGGATTCAAATTATTTATTGTGACAAGTACCCTAGGTGTCTACAGTAAATGAAGTTTTCATAAAAATGATGAGGCTTGTCACTCCCATACCTGTGTGGGAATGTGCCACAAAAGAGACACAATTAGTTGCATCACATCATGGTGGACTTTTAAAATCAATTTACAGTCCTCTACAGATATCTGTAAAATGCAATAGCTCCATTCCACAGTGTTCTCCTTTAAAAAAAACATCTGCAAGTTTTATTATTTATTCTAATAGGCTTTTATAATGAAGATATGTAGTAGGTAAGTAGGAAAATGTGATAATGGATTTACTGGGAGTTTCAGTTTTCAGAATAAAAGGAGGAAAGAAAAAGAAAAAATCCATTCAAAACAAAAAATGCATGAGAGAATTGATACTGCCACCATTGAGGGTTACTTAGAGAACAATAATTGTAAAACCTGAGTGACAATATTGTTTCCTGATTGTTTGTTTGTACCCCTTGACTATAGTTAAGTGTTATATCTTATAATTCTTAATGACTGTATCTTTTCATGTCTTTTTATGTACGCTGAGAACATATACTCCAAAGACAAATTCCTTGTGTGTCCAATCACACTTGGCCAATAAAGAATTCTATTCTATTCTATTCTATTCTATTCTATTCTATTCTATTCTATTCTACTCTATTCTACTCTATTCTACTCTATTCTACAATAGAAGAGAAGCAATATTCCTTTAGATAGCAGAGCTCCAAGTTGACTAAAAGAAAGCCACACATTACATGTGTTACTATTTTGTTGACAAGAATTCTCTACCACAGTGTCATACAGAACAAGCACTTTTCAAATTGAGCATGGGAATTCCGTGAGGAGAGGTCAGCAGACCTTATCAACCATTCCATTAATTCTTAAATCCCAGATGCTGTGTTCCTTAAGTAATGATTACATTTTCTCTCAGAAGTGCACAGTCTCCTTCCAGTAAACAGATGGTTCTTCAAGACCACCCCAGGTGCTTAACTACTCAGTGTTCATATTTACAATTGTTCTGTTTATGTTTTTTCTCTTTTTCATCCTATCAAATTCGACAAAGTTCAGAGTTCTGTACAATACCCTTTCTCACCCAAACAATTTCATGTATTAAACATTCTTGACAGTGGTGGGATTCAAAACATTTTTACTACAAAACATTTTACTGTGGGCATGGCTTGGTGGGCATGGCACGGTTTGGTGGGCGTGGCAAGAAAAGGATACTGCAAAATCCCCATTGCCTCCCCATCCCACCAATCTGCTTTCCAGCTCCGTTCTTCTGTGCTGGGCAACAAAAGAAGACCCAGCTGATCAGCTGGGACTCAGGAGGCAGTGAATAGATTGGAGGCAGGGCCAGCCGGAGGTGGTATTTGCTGGTTCTCCAAACTACTCAAAATTTCTGCTACTGGTTCTCCAGAACCTGTCAGAACTGGCTGAACTCCACCTCTTATTCTCAAAGATCTTGCTCACTCAAACAATGTACATCAGCATATCAAAATCCTTCCTATTTATTCTTTGGATGGTACAGAAACAATACATTATTATTTGAGAATTAAAGTAATGAATGCAAGACCGTGGCATTCTTAGGTTATTCATCTTCTCATAAAACTAAACTGCGGCAAGCAAAAAATATTGGGGGGAACAAGAGAGAGCAAAAGATGTAAATATAACCCATGCAAAGTAATTTCCAGTTACCATATCTCTTTCCCAATTCCAGACACCTTTTATATGTATTAGATTTGCAATTGCTGATGGCCCTCTCTTATTTTCTTGGTTAAAAGTTAAGATAAGGTCTCAACATGGTCAACCATTAACAAAAACCAATGTGTATTATATGCCAGACAATATGCCAATGTATTAACCCTATAGCAGGGGTGTCCAAACTTGGGAACTTTAAGACTTGTGGACTTCAACTCCCAGAATTCCCCAGCCAGCATAGTTGAAGTCCACAAGTCTTAAAGTTCCCAAGTTTGGACACCCCTGCCCTATAGTATCAATGCTTACATTTTCTCTTTCACTAAAAGAAGAAGCCCGGGCCCGGGGAAGGGGCGGTGGGGTAGCAGTGATTATCCGGGAGGACTTAGAGCCGAGGGAGTCCACTGTGCCACAGACGTCCGGATGTGAATCCCTTGTTGTGAAATGGGGCCCTGGGAGGCAGTTGGGCCTGCTGATAGTATACCTGGCTCCCCGCCATACATCAGCGACCCTGCCTGAGCTCCTCGAGCTGATCGCATCGGTGGCGGTTGAGACCTCCAAACTTCTAGTGATGGGGGATTTTAACCTGCCATCGGTGGGAGAAGCATCGGAGGGGGTTCGGGAGTTCATGGCTTCCATGATAGCCATGGACCTGACTCAAATGATTCAGGGCCCGACACACGAGGGAGGTCACACTTTGGACCTTGTTTTTGTCTCTGGCCAGTGGTTGAGTGATCTGGGAGGAGTGAATTTAACCATCACTCCTCTGTCATGGTCAGATCACTCACTCCTCCGACTTGACTTCCCTGGTGCTACCCCTCGCTGCGGGGAGGCGGAACCGGAAAACACTAGATGGTTCCGCCCCAGGCGCCTGATGGAACCAGAGAGGTTCCAGACGGAGCTTGGGCCACCTTCTGCAGCCCTGACCCGCCCTCGGGTAGAGGACCTGGTGGCCGCGTGGAATAATGCGACTACCGGGGCCTTGAACCAGGTGGCGCCTTTGCGGCCTCTCCAGCGGCAACGATCCACCCTGGCTCCTTGGTTTACCGAGGAGCTAAGGGTGATGAAGTGCCGCAAGAGATGCCTAGAGAGTCGTTGGAGATCCTCCCGATCCGAGTTTGACCGAGCACAGGTACGAGCCCATTTAAGGACGTACCTAGTGGCATTGAGAACGGCCAAACATCAATATTGTGCCGCTCTCATTGCATCCGCAGAGAACCGCCCTGCCGCCCTGTTTCGGGTGTCCCGCTCCCTTCTGTTTCAGAGGCCGTGGGAGGCCCCTTTACAGGGTAGGGCAGAGGAATTTGGGAAATATCTGCAGGATAAAGTCGCTCAAATCCGGAAGGATTGGGTCCCCTTCAGTGGCACAGTCGGGACGCCAGTGGCGAGTCTTGAGAAACCTTTTTGGGAGGAGTTTGACTTGGTTGTCATCGAGGATTTGGACAGATTGCGTGGACGACTGCGACCTACCACATGTTTACTGGACCCGTGTCCCTCCTGGCTTGTACTGGCATCCTGGGAGGTTACACGCAGCTGGCTCCTGGGCCTAGTGAACGCTTCGTTGGGTGAGGGGTCTCTTCTGGCCGCCTTGAAGGAGGCGGTGGTGAGACCCTTGCTCAAGAAGCCTTCCCTGGACCCTACGGAGCTGGCCAATTATCGTCCTGTCTCCAACCTTCCCTTTTTGGCGAAGGTTGTAGAGAGTGTGGTGGCTTCTCAGTTCCCATGACATCTGGAGGAGAATGATTATCTAGACCCGCGCCAGTCCGGCTTTCGCCCCGGGCACAGCACAGAGACGGCCTTGGTCGCGTTGGTAAATGATCTCTGGAGGGCCAGAGATAGGGGTTGTTCCTCTATCCTGGTCCTATTAGACCTCTCGGCGGCTTTTGATACCATCGACCATGGTATCCTGTTGCACCGACTGGAGGGGTTGGGGGTCCGGGGCACCGTTTTGCGGTGGTTCGGCTCCTACCTCTCTGGCCGGACGCAACGTCTGTTGGCAGGGGAGCAGAGGTCGACCCTAAGCCCCCTTACTTGTGGGGTGCCACAGGGGTCGGTCCTCTCGCCACTCCTGTTCAACACATATATGAAGCCGCTGGGTGAGATCATCCGTGGTTTCGGGGTGGGATATCATCTGTACGCTGATGATACTCAGCTGTACATTTCCACCCCGAACCACCCCAAAGAGGCCGTCGAAGTGATGTCCCGGTGTGTGGAAGCCGTACGGGTCTGGATGGATGACAACCGACTCAGGCTCAACCCTTCCAAGACGGAGTGGCTGTGTGTTCCGGCCCCCCCGGTTCAACCAGTTAATCCCATCTCTGGCCATTGGGGGCATTCAACTCGCCCCCGTGGAGCGGGCGCGCAATTTGGGCGTCCTCCTGGATGCCAGGCTGTCCATGGATGACCATGTGACAGCCGTGGCCAGGGGGGCGTTCCACCAGGTTCGCCTGGTGCGCCAATTGCGCCCCCTATTGGACTGGGACGCCCTACGCACAGTCACTCATGCGCTGGTGACGTCTCGCCTGGACAACTGTAATGCTCTCTACATGGGGCTTCCCTTGAAATGCACTCGGAGACTGCAGTTGGTCCAGAATGCGGCCGCGCGGGTGATTATGGGGAGTACTAAGTACTCCCATGTGACACCTCTCCTGCGCGAGCTGCACTGGCTTCATGTGGTCTATCGGGTGCGTTTCAAGGTATTGATTACGATCTTTAAAGCGCTCCATGGCTCAGGACCTAGTTACCTGCGGGATCGTATTCTGCCCCATACATCCCTACGACCTATCCGCTCGCACAGAGAGGGACTTCTCCAGGTGCCGTCCACCAGACAGTGCCATGGGGCGGCGCCTAGGAGCAGAGCCTTCTCTGTGGCGGGCCCAGCCCTGTGGAATGACCTCCCCCCGGATATTAGGACCACTACTGACCTCTGCTCCTTCCGTGTAAAGCTCAAGACCCACCTATTCCAAATAGCTGGCCTGGCTCAACCATAACTTCATAACGCTCCTGATGGGTTTTTTTAATTCAGTAATTTTATTTAAATGGGATTTTAAATTGTGTTTTTTAATTGTCTTTCACTTATGAGTCTACCTCCTCCATGCACATGTATATGTCTTTGTTCTTTATGTATGTATGTTTGTCTTTATTTGTATTTTATCTGTTTTGATTGTACGCCGCCCCGAGTCCTTCGGGAGAGGGTTGTGGCTAATCAAATAAAATTATTATTATTATTATTATTATTATTATTATTATTATTATTATTATTATTATTATTATTATTATTATTATTATTATTAAGTAAATGGTCTGCCCCAATTCTTCAGATATATCTGTGCTGAAATGTGACTAACTAAAGTTTCTACCTCATCTTATTTTAACATCTGTTAAAAATCCATGTTAAAAAATTTACCAGAAGTCTACATTATATTTCTATATTGTGTTGTTTGTTGCAAAGTCGTTTCCAACCCATCACAACCCCGTGAACAATGTTCCTCCAGGCCTTCCTGTCCTCTACCATCCTCTGGAATCCATTTAAGCTCACACCTACTGTTTCGGTGGCTCCATCTAGCCACCTCATTCTCTGTCGACCCTTTCTTCTTTTGCACAATCTTTCTCAGCATTAGGCTCTTCTCCAGTCATCTTCAGGATCTGGCCTTATAAAGAGCAGTCAGGATTGATCTCCTCTAGGACTGACTAGTTTATCGCCTTGCAGTCCAAGAGACTCGCAGGATCTTCTCTGGCATCATAGTACAAAGGCCTCAATTCTTTGGCACTCAGCCTTTCATATGGTTCAACTTTCACAGCCATACATTGCAACTGGAAAAACCGTAGCCTTGACTATACCCACTTTTGTTGGCAGGGTGATGTCTCTGCTTTTTAGTATGCCATAGCTTTCCTCCCCAGGAGCAAGCGTCTTTTAATTTTTTTTTCTATATTACTAATGCTTATATATATATGGACAGGTAGTCCTCATTTAGCATCCACAATTTGGAATGGCAAATCAGTCATTAAGCAAAGTGATTGTAAGTGAAACCATGACTGCATTTATGATTCTTCTTTGGCTTTCCTTTGCCTTATAAAATTGCAAAGGTCAAAAATGAAAGGCTTGGTCGTCACAAAGTTACTTTCCATCACTGTCATAATGGTGAATGGTCGCTGTATGAGGCAGTCACTAACTAAAGTAATTAAAAATATTGTGACCTTTAAATCTCAATCATTTAAATTTCAGATTCAGAAAGTTCAAGTTGCCAAAGCCACTGTTTCACAACAGATCTATCAATTAGAAATATTTCTTAATATAGTTTCCCGATACTAACTTTTGTGGCAAAATAAAAAAAGATGTTTATTTTTACATTGAAACCATCAGGAATCCTTATAGGTTCTCCCCCTTCCATTCCCCATAATACTACCACAAAATTTGCTTTATTATAATGCCAAAGGTATCACAGAAAATTCTGCAAAATCTGATGGAAAGAAACAAACTGTTATATGTCGCTGAAGTAATAAAACATATGAAACATGAGTATAAAACTAGAATTAGATCATTTGGCCAGCAGTTTATAGTTAAGGGATTCACAATAACACAATATTACATTGTAGCTGAAAAACTATATGCCCACTTCTAATTAGAGGAACAGAAGAGATGGCTGTAGAAATATATATATAATGTTTACCTATTGTCTTTCAAATTGCTTATTTACAACATGTGACAACTGTTTCTGTTGAGCAGTTTTCTCATTTTCTTTTAACCAGCATTTATGAATACCAACAAGCATGCACATTGGAAAATAATGTTTGCTGAATTATTTTTAAAAAGATGTAAGTTATACACGTTAATCAAACTATTTTAATGGAACTGTTTTAGTAGCATGAAATAATGTGAAAGCACCAAGAAAAATGGAAAATTGCATAGTTCTAGCTTTTTGGAGTTTTTAAAAGACAATTACTAAAGATTAAAAAGTAGAGAAAAAATTGCAGGATCAATATGAATAACGGTTAAAGGAAACCCATAGAGGAAAGTAATGTGCTGAGTAGTTTTCCAAATAGTTGTAAAGCATGGTGAGTACATATAAACTAAAATAATAATAAAGCAGCCTTTTTTGGATATTAAAAACAGTATTTTCAGGGCACGTAGTAGTCCTTATCTGACAATCATTCATTTAGTGACTGTTCAAAGTTACACTAATGGCACTGACAAAAGTGACATCATTGTTTTTTGCACTTATGATGGTTGCAACATCTTCATGGTCATGTGATCAAAATTCAGATGTTTTGCAACTGACATGTATTTGTGACTGTTGAAGTGTCTTGGGGTTATGGGATCACCTTTTGTGACTTTCTGACAAGTCAATGGGGAAATTAGATTCACTTAACAAGCATATTATTAACTTAACTGCAATGGTTCACTTAACAACTATGGCAAGAAAGGTCATAAAATGGGGCAAAGCTGTCTCAGCAATGGAAAATTGGGTTACAATTGTCATTGTAAGTCGAGGACAACCTGTATAGTATATCTTTCTGATAGCCTGCTATCCTTTTTTTTCCTGATTCTATTGCTTGCTATTTTATATTATTTTTCTGTTTTGTCCCCCCCCCCCGTTGTTTTTATTTTATAAATTGAAAGTATCATAGTTAATCCCAGCTAATTGGTTCATGTGAACAATTACTGGTCAATTAGATTGTTTTTGATCTAATCATCTATGGTCACGTTACCATGAGATAACATTTTAAATAAACAAATTGTTTGTATGACAAATGATGAATAAACATTTTGTAACCTTTCCTATAAAAAATTAAAATTTATTACTTAATGCAGCAGGTATTTTTTTTAATAAAAGTAGTTGTAAATAAGGCATAGCAGTTCTTCAGCTTAATAATAATAACAATTATGCCAGGAGAATTTCCTTAGGATGGGAATTACACAAGCTAAGACAATGTCACTAAGGTGGCTTGGACCATCCAATGTATGCAATTTGCAAAATATAGACTATGTGGTCCTCAATGGAAATTCTTATTTTGAAAGGCATCATCGTATGGGGAAAATGAGATCTTCCAGTAATGTTTAACTCTTTCTAAAAACTGTTTGCTCATACTGAGAAACTGAATTAATACCACTGAATATTTGAAGCCACCTCCATAACTCATGTATTCAATTTTTCATACACGCACAAACACACATAAGGCACATACCATTTTCCCTTTGCACAAACAAAAATGACAGCTGAGGACAAGTCTGACACATTAGAAAAACATGTGTTTCTGTTTACAAACCCTAACCCAAAACTAAACTCTAAATATACTTCTAATATGATTTACAGGTTTTCAGATGTTGTAAATACAATAGAACCATATATAAAATAGATGTCCTTTCCAAATGCCTTAAGCTGGAAATCAGAGAACCTGAATGGCTAGTCAGCAAGTAAAACCACGTCCCTACAGAGGACCTTCTCTTAACTTTTTCTTCTCAGTGTTTCTGCTTCCTTATTGGTACTTTCATTTCTTTCCCTTTCAGTTCTGACTTGAGAATATTGATCCCATATTAGACTGACTACCGATTTACCAGGATATTGATTCTGCCATTGATGTAGTGTAAGGCTACTAAAGTCTTTCATGGATTCCCACCTCAACAAACTAAGTGAATACAAACAATTTGGTTTACTGGACCACAGGTTCTTGATTCTTCTCCCTGTCACCATTGAGTCACTTCAGCTTGCTTTGAATGGTTTATTACAAAGGCACATTAAGCAATTCATGTGAATTGGCGATGATGGTGGTGGAACTTCATAGGTTTGGTAGTGAATGCAGCTCACGTGTTTATCTTTTTCTATCACATTGAACAGGAAAGTATACTCAACAACAATGCTCACGAATTTCTCAAACTTCATTCCTCAACCAGCACGTTCATGACAAAAAGTTAAGTAAGTACATATTAAGAGACTTAAAAATTAGTAGATCACTTTTCCCCTGTCTTATGCAATCGGGCTAGGCTCCTATTCCACTTTTGGGCACAACTGCTGTTCAAATTTAATGTCCCATTTTTTTTGCCCATGGTAGACATAATCAATTGGCACAATATCTTTGCTACAAAGTGGTTGATAACTCTAATCATAATCAATTTGGTGCAGAAAAATGTGCTACGTAGCCAATATAAGTGGATGTAATTAATTGATGCACAAAACTCATTGGCAAAGAAAAACCTTTTTGCAGGCAAAAAATAAACACAAGCCTAGGGCTGTGTACACTTTGAAAATATTTTGGAAGAAGTATGACAAATCATACCCCAGCACAGTGCTTCCCTTAAAGTAAGTAACTTTTTTTGTATGAAATGATAAATAAATTGTTCCTGCTTTAAGAATCTCTTATGTGACTGCTTCTTTGCACATTAATGAGTAAACTTGAAAAAAGATGGAATGGATAATCAAGAAGTATGGGAGCCAAAGTACATCTCCATCATTTTAAGAACATACATAGACTTATTATTTAGCCCAAAACATCTTTAGAAAAATACCAAAGTAAAAGTATTATAAAACTAATCAGTTAAAATTATACCTGACTTCCTTAAGTCTATATTTTAATTTCTTTTTGGAAAATGGCTTACAAGAATCTAACTAAAGATAATATAGAAGGGCCTTCAAATAACTTTTTTAATTTCATAGAATCATGAAGCTCATCAAAATTATAAGGGTTTATAAGGACAATTATTTTACATTTATACATACAGAAAACAGGAATCAGTGAATTCATCTCATCTGCTTCAAGTTCTTATTCTGTATTTGATAGAAATTTTTCTGCTCCCAGCGGATACATTTATTCAAGGAAAATGAATTATATGATTATGATTTTTCATGGTCTAAACACACCTTTTGAAAGTGTTAGACATTATACTGACTCAGCCAAAACATCTATTTTATTTGATCGCATATTTTTTTTATTTATCGTGCTTATTTTGAAACCTGTATTTCCCCATGAACATTACCATCTATATTACATGACAAATAAATTGCTTCAAAACAAACTAATTCCCCACAGTATAACTGCAAAACAAATTGGTTTTTTGAAGCAAGCTTCCTACTTGTTATTATTTAGAAGGCGACTAAAAGGAGACTCCCAGATTTAATGTTACAGTTTTGGTGTATTTTTAACTTGTCATGCCCTTAATGTTAAATGCTTTTCTATCAAGGGCACTGAGGATATATGAATAAAATAAAACACACATGTGAATCAGTTCTTTACATGACTACTGAACATCTACAACAGAAATAGTTATACATCAGAAAATAAATGTACACATTGTTCTGTTTTTCACACTATTCTGTTATTATGACATGATGAAAATCTCATTGCCCTGCACTGAAAAACACTCATTTTTTTTCAGAGTAGAAGTCACACATGGAATATCTCTAATCACAATGAAGGAATTGTGACTCTTGTGCAGTTTTGAATTGGCCTCAACACAACTGCATCAAGTTGAATGAATAATTACAGTGTCTAAGAATCTTGGAGCCCAAGTTCATAAATCCATTCTGTAAGAACCACAGACCATTCCAGATATAGAAAAGTACAATTCCACATACTACAAGTTCCCATAATTCAATGACTCTTTTAGACTTGTATTTCCCATTTTTAATCTTATAAATACACTTATTTATGTGTATAAACAATATTTATAAATATAAATAATTTAGAACCGAATTTCCCATTCCAACAACATACTAAATTTAAAAGAAATACTTGCCATCTTTAATTTTTTTGTCTTCGTACATAAGAGAAGAAAGCTTTTAAATTTTAAATAATTTCATCTTACAAAAAATTTTTAAAAATGTAAATTAGCTTAAATTAGCAACCATATTAATGAAAAGACTACCATTTAAAGCCTTTTCATTGTAAGGGCCTTTAAGAAGAAGAAGAATTGGAAAATAATTTCAGTTTTCAAGTATAAACGTTTGTCAAAAATTCCAACCTAATGCTCATAAAGTATATCTATGGGCCATACAATGTACCATTAACTCATAGTAAATATGATGAACTTTTTGTACAAAGGCTGGACATGGAATGAAGTCCATGTGACAATAATTCCTTATTTACCAGGAGGATATTCCTATATTTTTCCTAAATATTTAAGGTATGCTATGTGATTTACAATAAAATCTCACCTTGGTATATTTCCAAATTTAGACCTAAATCAGAAAGCCTAGATTGTACTAATGGCCATGAATATATGTGGTCAGAGTAGTATGTGCTCAGAGTAGTACATTAAATGTAACCATTCCAAAGATATCTTTGAAAAAGATGCAATTGTCATTTAAAGATGGGACTTTGGATTTTTCAAATCTTTAATTATACCATTACGCATACCTGTTAACAAATATTACATTTAGGGACCTCTGGAAGAAATGTCAAATTGAAGATAGCTAGCTCTATGAAAAGCAGAGCCAGTGACGGTGAGAGAATGAAGAACCGATGAATCAATCAGCTCATCGTAATTTCTCTATGGATAGGGAGCAAACTTAAGATTCATGAATGATATATCCATCCCAGAATAATGTTGCCAGTGATGGTGAGAGAATGAAGAACCGATGAATCAATCAGCTCATCATAATTTCTCTATGGATAGGGAGCAAACTTAAGATTCATGAATGATATATCCATCCCAGGATAATGTTGCAGGATTCAATCTGGGTTGGTCACTGGGATGTTCCCTGAGGATAGGGTCCAGCATGAGTCTGAAAGCTCAGAAGACTAAACTTCTTGCCTCAGTGATGAACCCAGATCCTGGAATTTATGATTGCCTACAAGTGCTACACACAGTTACTCCTCATGAGAAAACTGCAGATAGCAGTTTTTGGCAGATCTGGATAAATGCCATTTTGCAGTTGCCACATATTGGCAATATCTACAGTGTTTAATGATATACTGATTTGGATCAGCCACATATTCAGTTTCAGAGATATCCAAATCATTAGAAGGAATCATTAAATCCCATGAGACCAAAAAGCTCACAATCAGTTTTTATAAGAATCAGTGATCAATAAATCAATTTGTTATGCAAATCAGACTGAATGCAATAAGAAATTTAAATTTTTGCCTGAAAAATGGCAAGTTTTGCCTAAATATTGGCAAAACATTTTGATTATAGCTATGCAACAACAGAAAGAGCTTAATACAACAACAACAATTATTTAAAACTATGTATTTTAATAGAAAAATAATAATCAATACTTTATTATAATAGTTAAATATCCTCAAGTTATTATGTTTGGGAAGAAGTATTTACATATATGAATCTGACTTTAAGCAAATATTAATATTTTGGATACACAGATTCATCTGAATTACATATCTATTACATGGAAATTAACAATAGGATTATAGAAATAGGTTTTCTGTTCCATGATTATTGCCAAGAGATTAGCTTTTCAGCATTTGAAAGACACGTTTATGGCCCCAGTAATCTACTTGACTGAAACCCATTGTCATTCATTTTCAGTCAATGCATTCTGCATATTTGGAGAAGATAGAAGATATCAGTTTGGAACATCTCTGTACTTGTGGAAGTTTAGAGATCTAATGCATTATTCACTCAGTTATAAAGTGTGTAAATCTCCCGGAATCAACTTTAGTTATCCTCTGCTATCCAAAATTCCTAAGAACCCTGTAGTGAAATAATATTCTTTTTGTTGTCTAGCCTAGATCACAAGATAATGCAGTAAGTGGGAAGGATATGTAGTGGTAGCAAGGTGTATCAGAGCTCTTCTAATGGCAGCTATAACTACAGCTATAAAGAATTTAAATTGATTTAACATCTACATTTCTTGCAGTTATATGTATTTATGCATGAAGGTCATTGCAGTTTAGTTATTATTACAACTACTAGCCTTATAATTACTTCTCTTGTGTAAGCACCTGCCCTTTGGAACAATCCCCCAACTGAAATTAAGATGGTCTCAACCCTGTTAGGCTTCCATAAAGGTTTAAGCCTTTATAAAGGTTTAGGTCAGCAAGATATCAACTCTCAATGGTATTCACACTAAATGTACTTCATAGCAGACACTCCATTGAATTGTATCTCATAGATTTTTTTCAGTATTGATTCAGAAGAAAAATCAGACAAAAATGCTCCAAATATACAGATAACTTATTTAAATTCTTTTTCATAAACCATAAAGTGGTCTGCAACAAGCTTTTTAAAGAAAACAATGCTATGATTTACACACTATATATTGGAGATAATATAGAGTTGGTGAAGGGTTCTCCTATTATAAATCCACAAATTTGTAACTTAAATGGCTATTTAAAAACTGGAAATTTTTAGGGCATTGAGAGAAACTATCATTTGCAGGGAATGATCCATGCATATCCGAAGTGGTATTCAGCAGGTTCTGACCAGTTCTGGAGAACCGGTAGTGGAAATTTTGAGTAGTTTGGAGAACCGGTAAATACCACCTCTGACTGGCCCCACCCCCATCTATTCACTGCTTCCTGAGTCCCAGCTGATTAGGAGGAAATTGGGATTTTGCAGTAACCTTTCTCTGGAGTGGGGAGGGAATGGAGATTTTACAGTATCCTTCCCCTGGAAAGGGGTGGGAATGGAGATTTTATAGTATCCTTCCCCTGCCATGCCCACCAAGCCATGCCCACCAAACTATACCATGCCACCAAGCCATGCCCACAGAACCGATAGTAAAAAAAAAAAAAATCCCACCACTGATGCATATCCTTAGTAAAACTCCACTCTTCATTTCAAAGGCCACTTTGAAGAGAACAATATATTTAGATCAGATTGGGTAACTGACTTACTATAAATAAGTCCTCTTGTTTTCTTAGCATCTATTTGTATTTTGTATCAGTGTTATATATTTGACATGGTCAAAAGATAAGTTTCTTCCTATCACAAATTTGTTTTTAAAAACTTGAATCAGTTTTGATTTATGGATAAAAACAAATTTCTTGGACTTATCCATAGTTTTTAATCAAGATCAAATAGATAAATTGACAGTATTCTTTCACTCTACTTGTCATTTTAACCAATTTAGTTTGGGGCTTTCAAACCTTGTTAATTGATTTGTCATATGCCTGATTTAAAAACAAACTAATATTTGGAACTCTACATATCAATCAATTTGGGATTAACCAAAGATTTTGACATCCGCTGACATATTCTCCAAATTTAAATAATACACTTCATATAGTTTGCTAAAAGAAAAGGATGATCTTTTTTGAATTGTAGCTACTAATATATTTTTCCGTACTGATACTCTTACACCTAGAGCGTAAAGGCAAGTCTTGTTCAAGATTAGCTTAATGGCTGGTGAGTTCTGCCTTGAAGGAATTTGCCATTTTCTTCTAAATTGTTATCAAAACATGCACTTTAGCTTGTATGCTTGGTATTCTCTGGTTTGTCCCCAGTGGTGGGTTCCTACTGGCATTACCACTGGTTCGCTGAGCATGCGTTTTGCATGCATGTGTGCAATGGAATGAAAATTACTCAGAAAAAAAAGGAAACAGCTGAAGAGCAGCAATTCAACCTGCCGCCCTGGATCAGCTGGGCTTCAGAAGCTGGAATAAAGGTAAGGGGAATAAAGGTAAAGTGGGTGGGCCCACTTTAAAAGAAAATGGAGAACTAGTTCGCTCTCTGTTTGAAGGCAGCATTACTGGTTCAGGAGAACCAATCCAAACCAGTAGGAACCCACCCCTGTTTGTCCCCATCCAATTACTAAACAGTTTAGCTTAGTTTCTGAGCTCTTACAGAAGTAGGTCAGTAGTTTCAACCCACAGAAACATTTGTAAAATATAAAGAGTAGGAACTTGCATATCCAAACATTTTGAGTTTCAATAGTAAATTCCTTTGGGGTAACAAGTCCTTACTTTCAGAAAAATCAAAAAGGGACTGAATGACAGAACACATAGTAGTTGTTGTGTTCATTCATAAACATCTTCAAGAAGGAAAATAGAAATAGACCAGTTCAAAAAATTGAATAAAATTGTTTTTTTTTTCATAATCCTTGGTGGAAAGTGGATTCCTATATTTTATCTGTTAAAATAAGAAGTATAAACTTTCTGAATATACAAACTTTCTGTATAAAGAAAGTATAAACTTTCTGAACATACAAACTTTCTGAAATAGCTACAATTCTTTATCTGAAACATAGGTTTTCTTTTTTTTTCCATAAATCGTTTCACATTGGGCTGAAATGCCATAAATATAAATGTAGTTGTGCTAAATGCTAATGATTTGAATACAGCTAGACAGAAATAATTATTTTGCCAACGTAATGAAGCTTGGCCAATTTATTATTTTTTGAGATTTGGCAGTTGTGTTTATAAGGCAGCCACAGCTGTATATCACAGATAAAGTCAAAGACAATGTATGACGTATATAATTTAACAAGGTGAATGTTCTCCTACATTAGTGGAGCCTCCAGGGATCATTTTTAAATTTCTACGACATATTTTTTACAACATGTGCCATGCGCTCATGAATGACCAGTTGGTGGCAGCAAAGAAATACTGAAAATCATTGCTGCTTCCAATTAATGTCCCGTCCATCTGGATGTTCCCTGCCCACATTTGATAGCTACAACAAAGCACCATTGTCTTGAAAAGCATATTCAGGGATTGGTCATCAATAGTTACTAATCAAACTCAGCAGAGGTATTAAATGGAGTAGAATAGGCTGCAGTTCTTTAACATGTTCATTAATTGCTTGAAAGAAGCTTGTTATGTATATAATATGCATATTACAATCTCACTTTGAACAGTTGCTCAGAATTTCACAAGTTGTCTTGCTTGACAAGTCTGAATAAAATAAATTTAGTATTTTTCAATAACATTATTACGCATTGGTGCTATTTGAGGGTCTTGTGAGATGACTATATTTCTCATTGGAATTTTAATATGTCACTATTATCAATTAAACCACAAATAGGCTTTAAGTTATATGTTCAGCAGATGTTCCTTTAATAAACAGACAGAATTTTAATAAATGGTAGTAGGATATATTATAATTTCATGTACACGCAGGCAGTAATATATAGCTATTCTTGCTTGCAAGTTTTGTATTATGGTAAGTAGTTCAGCCTTAAATGAAACATGAAATGAAAGTATCCCATTAAGCCTCCAACTCTTGCAAAGTTACTAATATATTGACAGAAGGCTGAGCTACTGGTGCTAGAAATACCTTTAAGCAGTTAACATTTTGAAAGTTAATTCCCAATACCTCTATTTATCGTGGATTAGAGAAGAAGCTAAGTTGATTGGTGCTCTTTGAGGATCCTGTGAGATGTCCACATGTTATTGCAAAAAGTTCGAGGCAGCGGAGTTTAAAAGGTTTAACACAGCATGAAAAATAGCTGATGGCAGAAAAACCCGAGAAGAATAATGCTGATTCTTCAGCAAGCTGGCAATTGAAGCAATAATCTTAAGTGTGGTGGTCTTGATCTAGTTCATAAATTCTCCTTTAGAAAAATGCCTTCATTTTACTTGAACATTCATTGGGCCTGTCACGATGTTAAAAAGTTTGCTAGGCCTGAACTGACTGAATTGACACTCAAGAGTTAAACTAAGAAAGCTTTATTGCGCAGGTCATAAAAGTTCTTATCTGAAAGTGATTTATTGTGCATGCGTCACACATTCCAGAATCTATTCCTTTCTTCTTTGTTCGGCTGCCAACTTGGCAACCGGAGCTTTTATTATCAAAATGTAACCATTAGTTATTTCTGTTTCATTTACTTTTATTATTTTCGTATTAAAGTTTGTTTATTAATTAGAATACTTCTTAAAGACTTTTATTTCTTTTCTTAATATCTCAAAAGATATGCTGAAGGGAATCAGCCTGGTCCATTGATCTCAGACTTCTCCAGGGTGTTTTTTCCCCTGACAGGGCCAAGGAAGGATAGAGGGAGGGCCAGGTTTGAGCAAAGTCTAGATTTTTTTTCACGCAAAGCAAAAGTTCCACCACTAAACCAGCTTCTCCAATATTTGTATCAGTTACAATCTATTCTCCAAATATCTCGTGATCAATTTCTGATAGAATAACCTGACATTTCTTCCATCTCTTTCTTCATTCCTATCCTATCAGTTTCCCTATAATTTTATTTGTCAAAACCCATCTTAACTGGGTTTCAACTGGGTCCCTTAAAGGGATATGGTGGCTCAGTGGCTAAGATGCTGAGCTTGTCGATCAGAAGGTCGGCAGTTCAGCAGTTCGAATCCCTAGTGCTACGTAGGGTGAGCTCCTGTTACTTGTCCCAGCTTCTGCCAACCTATCAGTTTGAAAGCATGTAAAAATGCTAGTAGAAAAATAGGGAGCACCTTTGTTGGGAAGGTAACAGCGTTCTGTGCGCCTTCAGCGTTTAGTCATGCCGGCCACATGACCATGATGGTGTCTTTGCACAGTGCTGGCTCTTTGGCTTTGAAACAGAGGTGAGCACCCCCCCCCCCTAGAGTCAGGAATGAGTAGTACATATGTGTGAGGGGAACCTTTACCTTATCTTAATCCAGTGCTTCTCAAATAGTGGGGCGCGCCCCCCAGGGGGGGCGCGAGGCTCCCTAAAGGGGGGCTCGAAGCCGGGTCAGGATCGGAGCGGGCGCTCCGGTGCGTCTCCTCTGCCCACTTTTGTTCCGCCCTGGCGGCAGGGATTGCCCGTCAGGATCGCTGAGCCCGCCCGCGTCTCTCTTCCCTCAGCCGCCCCTTCTCTTTCTCCTTCTTCCGACCGGATGCGTCTCTGTCTGGAGAGTTTCCAAGGTTCCGTGGTAAGGAAAGGCGAGAGTTTCCAAAGCTTAGAGCGCTCCGGTGTTTTATCCCGCTCTCCTTCCCTTTGAGCCCCGCCTCTGCGGCTCCCTCCCTCCCTAAGTCGGCGGTCATCTTACTCACTTCTGTGATACTCTATATATAAATATATGTATGTATATGTTCGCGGGGGGCGCGAAATGTTTTCTTCTTCCTAGGGGGGGGCATGACAGAAAATAATTGAGAAGCACTGTCTTAATCGAAGAGGAAGCATTCATATTTTGCCATTCCTCAGGTTCTTGTCCATGAGTCAATTTCACAAGACACTTAAAATGCACGATAAAACCTCATAAGGTGAAGCTGGTTTAGCGTATTTATTATTTATTTATTTATTTCTTAGCGCTTATAGACCGCCCCCTCTCCCAAAAGGGACTCGGGGCGGTGTACAGTCCGTATCAGAAATACATCAAATTAAAATTAGATACATATATACATATATCAGAGGAGGATAAAAGATATACAAAACTGTACAGCTAAGTAAATAATTTAGAATATACAAAATTTAAAACCCCACTATCCTGTAAAATTAAGTTTAAAAGAAACAATCCCTCTAAAAACCAGTAAAAATATGTATGCCAGGAGGTAGACGTTGTAATTATGCCAGGCCAGCCAGTCGAAACAGGTGTGTCTTCAATTTCTGTCGGAAGGAGCAGAGGTCAGTGGTGGTTCTAATGTCGGGGGGGAGGTCATTCCAGAGGGTTGGGCCCATCACAGAGAAGGCCCTACTCCTCGGTGTCGCCCGTTGGCATTGCCTAGTGGACGGCACCAGGAGAAGCCCCTACCTGTGAGAGCGAATTGGCCGCAGGGATGTATGTGGGAGGATGCGATCCCGCAAGTAGCTAGGCCGTATGTACAAATGTGCGAGTATTTCTGAATTGTCATCAGCTGCAGCAGTGTTCATCAGAAATACCTGCCTGTCAAATTGTCAAGAATTTATGTTTTTTTTTTCAGGATATGTTAAAAAAAATTGCCTCGATGTATTTCTGATGTTGACTGAGATTTACTAGTTTGCTTCAAACAAGAGATGTTTACTGCCAAGAGGCTGTTTGAGAAAGTGTGATAAACTAGTATCAAGAAGAAATAATCGCCATCAATGTTAGCAACAGAAAATGAAAATCAGGATCAGAATTGTTCTAAGGAAAAGAACAAATAAATCAAAATAAAAACCTCCCCATATTATACAATTTTCTAATTTGTTCTTCTTCATCATTCATTACTTATTCCCCATGACAGGATAGTTAAACATCCAAACTGCATTGTTCTTTGCCAAATCTTGATTAATTGCACTCCTATTTTTTGTGTGTGAATGAACTATACAATTGAAAGTCACTACAAACTGTAGTTGTACGTCCTAGCAAGTGCTACATAAACTATTTCTATGCAAACAAGACTCAAATATTATTTTCTAGGCTCCGGGCAAGTTCATAACTTAGGCCATCTCTTACATTGGAGACGCCCATGGCGAGTCTTGAGGCTTCTATCTGGGAGGAGTTTGACTTGGTTGCCATCGAGGATTTGGACAGATTGCGTGGACGACTGCGACCCACCACATGTTTATTGGACCCGTGTCCCTCCTGGCTTGTACTGGCATCCTGGGAGGTTACACGAGACTGGCTCCTGGGCCTAGTGAATGCTTCATTGGGAGAGGGGTCTCTCCCGGCCGCCTTGAAAGAGGCGGTGGTGAGACCCTTGCTCAAGAAGCCTTCCCTGGACCCTTTGGAGCTGGCCAATTATCGTCCTGTCTCCAACCTTCCCTTCTTGGCGAAGGTTGTAGAGAGTGTGGTGGCCTACCAGTTCCCACGACATCTGGAGGAAAATGATTATCTAGACCCGCGCCAGTCCGGCTTCCGCCCCGGTCACAGCACGGAGACGGCCTTGGTCGCGTTGGTGGATGATCTCTGGAGGGCCAGAGATAGAGGTTGTTCCTCTATCCTGGTCCTATTAGACCTCTCGGCGGCTTTTGATACCATCGACCATGGTATCCTGCTGCGCCGGCTGGAGGGGTTGGGGGTCCGGGGCACCGTTTTGCGGTGGTTCGGCTCCTACCTTTCTGACCGGACGCAGCGTGTGTTGACAGGAGAAGAGAGGTCGACCCTACGCCCCCTTACTTGTGGGGTGCCACAGGGGTCGGTCCTCTCGCCACTCCTGTTCAACACATATATGAAGCCGCTGGGTGAGATCATCCGTGGTTTCGGGGTGGGATACCATCTGTACGCTGATGATACTCAGCTGTACTTTTCCACCCCGAACCACCCCAACGAGGCCATCAAAGTGATGTCCCGGTGTGTGGAAGCCGTACGGATCTGGATGGATGACAACCGACTCAAGCTCAACCCTTCCAAGACGGAGTGGCTGTGGGTACCAGCCCCCCGGTTCAGCCAATTAATTCCATCATTGGCCATTGGGGGCATCCACCTTGCCCCCGTGGAGCGGGCGCGCAATTTGGGCGTCCTCCTAGATGCCCGGCTGTCCATGGATGACCATGTGACAGCCGTGGCAAGGGGGGCGTTCCACCAGGTTCGCCTGGTGCGCCAATTGCGCCCCCTACTGGACCGGGATGCCTTGCGCACAGTCACTCATGCGCTGGTGACGTCTCGCTTGGACTACTGTAACGCTCTCTACATGGGGCTTCCCTTGAAATGCACCCGGAGGCTGCAGTTGGTCCAGAACGCAGCCGCACGGGTAATTATGGGGAGTACTAGGTACTCCCACGTGACACCGCTCCTGCGCGAGCTGCACTGGCTTCCTGTGGTCTATCGGGTGCGTTTCAAGGTTTTGATAACTATCTTTAAAGCGCTCCATGGCTTAGGACCTAGTTACTTGCGGGATCGTATTCTGCTCCATACATCCCTGCGACCAATCCGCTCGCACAGAGAGGGCCTCCTCCAGGTGCCGTCCACCAGACAGTGTCGAGGGGCGGCGCCTAGGAGTAGAGCCTTCTCTGTGGCGGGCCCAGCCCTGTGGAATGACCTCCCCCCGGATATTAGGAATACCTCTGACCTCCGCTCCTTCCGTATTAAGCTTAAGACCCACCTATTCCAAGCAGCTGGCCTGGCTCAACTTTGATTTAACCATATAGCTCCTGACGGGTTTTTAACTGGGTATTTTAATTACATTTAATTTCTAGGGGTTTTAAATACAGTATTTTAATTGTTTTTATCAATCGATCTCCTCCTTAAGTATGTATGTATGTTTTAGTGTACCTTTGTTATATGTTTGTTTTGTTTACATATTTATTTCGAATGTTTCGTTGTACGCCGCCCCGAGTCCTTCTGGAGAGGGTGCGGCTAAGAAATAAATATATTATTATTATTATTATTATTATTATTATTCCAATACAACACACTACAACCAGGGGTGGTATTCCCTTCCCTTTCGGTTCACAAATGTGAGTGTACACGCCCTCGCGCTTGCTTAACTTGCATGCACCTTGTCTGCGCATGCACACAGCCTTCCACACACATGCTTTGGCTAAAAAAAAAGTGCCTAAATGGGATGCCATAGAGCCGGTGTGGGTGGGTGAAGCCACCTGCGTTTTCCGCTACCAGTTCAAGTGAACTGGTCCAAACCGGCAAAATGCCACCTCTGACTATATCTGCTTCACTGTAGCAGTTCAGATATTACAGCAAAAAGATGGGAAGTACTAGTCCTCCTTTAGGTATGGAGATCATCCAGGTGAATTTAGGCCATTTACCAACTCACTTCAGGGTTATGTGAAGACAACAGGAGGAATAAGCATTATGCCTGTCACCTTCAGTTGTACAAAAAATGGTGTAATATATAAATCTAATACATAAATAATAATGAAATATTTTAAATCATATTTGTATCTTGTATTTCGCCTTGAGAGATCAGGATGTTATGCTAGAAATAAATATACTGCTGTAAATCCTATTGCTAGCATTGATTTCCCCCCTTAGTGAAATTTCTTCTGATGAGTTATTTCTTTTCTTCTACATTCATGGTACTAGGAACATGGTGCTGGCCTACAAACCAGAAGACTATGAGTTTGAGACC
Source organism: Natrix helvetica (assembly GCF_964273705.1). Taxonomy (NCBI): domain Eukaryota; kingdom Metazoa; phylum Chordata; class Lepidosauria; order Squamata; family Natricidae; genus Natrix; species Natrix helvetica. The sequence continues at coordinate 100,561,433 of NC_138549.1, read as the reverse complement.
CACCTCAGTGTGAGAAACAGAAGGGTGACTTTGGGTTAGTCCAGGGGTGTCCAAACTTGAGAACTTTAAGACTTGTGGACTTCAATTCCCAGAATTCCCCAGCCAACATGGCTGGCTGGGGAATTCTGAGAGTTGAAGTCCACAAGTCTTAAAGTTCCCAAGTTTGGACACCCCTGGGTTAGTCACTTTCTCTGAATCCAACTTACTTCACAGGGTTGTTGTTGTAGGGAGAATAGGAGGAAGGAAGAGTATTATGTATGTTCTCCACCTTGATTTGTATATGAAAAAAAAGGCAGGATAGAAATCTAAAAAAGAAAGAAAGAAAGAAAGAAAAAGAAGACAAATCCTAGCCACTGCTGTACAGATAGTCCTTGACTTACAAAAGTTCATTTAGTGACTGTTCAAAGGTACAACAGCACTTGAAAAAGTGAGTTAAGACCATTTTTCACCCTTATGACCATTGCAGCATTTCCATGGTCATGTAATTTACATTCAGATGCTGGACAACTGAGTCACATTTATGACTATTGCAGTGTCCCAGGGTCATGTGATCCCCTTTGGTGACCTTCTGACATGCAATGCCAATGAGAAAGCCAGATTCACTTAACAACCATGTTACTGACTTAACAACTGCAGTGATTTGCTTAACAACGATGGCAAGAAAGGCTGTAAAGTGAGTCAAATTTTACATAACAAATGTTTCACTTAGTAACAGAAACTTTGGGCTCAATTGTAGTTGTAACTCGAGGACTACCTGAAGTGTGTTTCCTACATGCCAAGATTTGGGTGCTACATAGCTGCATCATTCAATAATAATAATAATAATAATAATAATAATAATAATAATAATAATAATAACAACAACAACAACAACAACAACAACAACAACAACAACAACAACAGCAGAAACCTCTATCTTCACAGCTCAAAATATACATTACTAAAAAGGGACCAATAACAATAGACGAAATATCATATTTCAAATCTTCAAGACAAAATTCTTGCATTAATAACTGTCCTCAGCTCTGAGGATAGTTATAGACACTCAGCCTACAGCAGACCTGTGGCCATTACTACCATGTTTCTTTTGACCCCTGAAATAAGCACTTGGCCTTAGTTTATGGGAAGTCTTATTATTTTTGTGTTGCAGGAGGCGGCGAGCGTGGTCACCTCATGGTTGCTGCTGTGTTGCAATATTTTCGGGGAGGGATTATTTTCGGGGGAGGGATTATTTTAGCACATGCGCTCAAAAGCCCGTTTGGGCTTGTTATCTGGGGAGGTCTTATTTTTGGGAAAACAGCTTAGTATTATGTCTAAAATGAAATATATTACGTGGGACCTGATTTCACAATTATAAATTTGCCCAGATGAGGAAACATGACATTCCTCAATAAAATTAATAAAATGATGCATGTACATTTATTACATTTACTATATATTCTATTCTCTCCCCTGAGGGGGCTTAAAATAAGGAGTGTGTTCAAGTGTCTCACCTAATTTTATTTCCAGAATAAGGAGCACATGATATAGCAATAGCACCGAGACTTATATACTGCTTTATAGTGCTTTTACAGCCCTCTCTAAGCGGTTTACAGAGTCAACTTATTGCCCCCAACAAACTGGGTCCACATTTTACCCACCTTGGAAGGATGGAAGGCTGAGTCAACCTTGAGCCTGGTGAGAATCAAACTGCCAAATGGCAGTCAGTAGCCTGAAGTACTGCATTCTAACCACAGCATTACCATGGCTCTTAGTATATAGCTTATGGTCCTGACACTCAGTGACTTTCACATTAGCTTTCCTCATCCAAGTCCAGTATCTTAATTGCTACACTACGGTGCCTCCCATGTTACCTGCTCTCCCTAATTTTATAATTTATTTTTCCTCAACCTAAACTCTGTTATTCCACTGTTATTGATGGGTGTAATGAAAATTAGTAACAGGATGTATACATCAAGGAATTATTCTAGCTTCCTATCAAGTGAAAACCAAAGTACAGACATTTTGTATTTTATTCAGGTTTGGCTTTGTAAATCATTCCCAATTTCTTAAATTTGTCATGTTTTCCCCACTTCAGGTTTCTACAGTGAAAACTGTTTTCTCTGCCAAACACCCCTCCTGTCGTTTATATAGTATGAAACCGATGGATACATTCAATACTTAGCAATAAATGTTGCACATAAGATTCACAAAAAAGAGATGAAAAGAAAGAAACAAAGCAAAAGCCCATACAAATACCTTGCTTATAGCAGAACAGCCAATAATCAATTTAACACAGATGATATCACAAAGGGAGTAGAAAAGCAAAGATGCTTCACAACGGTGCCAACACTATGCATTTGCTAGGTGATCTTTAGAACACACAGAAAGAGAGAAGCACTTTAATTAAAAAAAAAATCTATGAAGGTGGACTAACATTTGCCCAAAGAGCAACACAAACTGTGACTACACAAGCAGAAAAGGAGCAGCTCAGCAGTATCAGAAATAATACTGTTTAGCATCAAGGGGGTGTAGATTGATATGACAGCATATATGTATATATTGTCATTCCTCAAAAAGGGGGGAAAAGGGTGCCAAAGCATACTTTGGAGGTGGGTGGGCGTACTGGGATACTGACCTGAGCTTGAGACACGACTAGTAGTGGTAGGCTCAATAATTTCTATAAAAGGGGGAAAAAGAAGACAGCTTGTATATGAATTATATATGGAAGACAACTATCAAATGCGCGAGTCAACAGTTTTAGGCATGCAACATATAAGGGCCAACTTAGGGTCTCTAAAAGAATGTGCATGAAAACCTACCTGAAATTTGCAAAGGTGGCTGTGTTGGGTGTTTTCTTTTAAAAAGGAAATAGCCTCTTGAGTCAAACTTGATTCCTAATAACTTTAGGGATATGTCTTTGTAGTCTTCTTAACAACAAATCCTACAGTTTAGGAATTTCTGATGAGCTGCTAGTCAAAGTATTAGCTAAGTCCCTCTGTGCTGAGTTGGTTTGGTGGGACAACCTGGTTAAGTGGACTACTAAGTGCAGCTTATAAAGTGGATCTTACTGTTGTCCTTTACTGCATATAGGTAGTGTGTGTTTAATAAAACACAGGTGTTAACAATGCCTCTGCCTCACAGATAAAACTCATTTTACAGTTTTGATGCAGGAAAACATTCTGAATAATAAAAACAACAACATTTTGCTTGAAGTAACACAAACTGTATGTAAATACCACAGAGGTTTAGCAAATCAAATGATTTGATGCTTCTCAACAAAGGGATATTTTATAGTCTTTTAAAAATACTAAACAAGACAAGAAAAGCAAATACGACAACTGTAAAGGAAGCACCAGCTAGCAGTACTTAAAAAAAAATAAAATAGAAAACTAATTGTCCTTAAATAATTTGTTTGGAAATCCAACTAATTTAGCAGAACTAACTTTCAAATTATGAGTGTTGAACTGTTTTTCATGTCACAACATATTTTTTCCTTTACTTACTTACTTCACTTACTGACTGATGTAGCATACTCAAATTCAAAAGAATTCAATATACAACTTAAAAAAAAAGAAATTCAAATGAGCAGTTCTTTGAAATGTGGCTGTTTTTGAAATGGGGAGATGCATGCCAAAATTGGCCATCATTACACTTAGAGCACTTTTTAAAATACAATCCATTATATAAGATCCCCAGAAAATAAAAATGGCAACCAATTTCTTATTTAAATTAGCACATTTTTTTAAATCTTGGAAACAATTTTGGCACTTCTTGATAATTGTGCTACTTGAAGATCTTGACCTGAAATGCAGTAACTTTGCAATTCCTTTGAGGATCTAAAATACATGCCCTTTGAAAGACTATTATTTCATATCATATACTGTCAATCATATCCAATGACTGAAGCTACGGTATTAATTTCGCCCCCATTTGCTCAGACAACTCACAGTTGCTTTTATGGTGAAATACTGTAGTATTTCTCAGATCGGTATTCAAGCATCACTCTATTATAGGGAGAAAAAGCAGTTAAGAGGAATTTAATTTTCATTCTTACTTAGAATATATTACAATTTCACTGGGAGTAAGCCTACCCTTTAGTCTTTAGGTGTTTATACTTATATATAAAATGCTGATGTGAAAGTAGGAGTAAAATTCTTGTATCTTTCAAAAAAGGAAATAGTCCTGCAAATCAAACCAAAGTTAACAATAGAGGTACCGTAATATACTAAACTCAGATTTGTATAGATGATCTAACAAATGATTAAATAGTATCCACTGAAGAAAAGAATATTGGCTCATGAATGAAGGCAAATATATGTTTGTGATAATGCTGCAGGATCCAATCTGGGTCGGTAACCAGGATCAGAGGTTTAGTCTTCTGAGCATTCTGAGTTGTGCTGGAGCCCATTCTCAGAATGTGGTGATAGAGAAGTTCCTTGAAAATGGGCTCCAGCCGAAGTCAGAAAGTTCGGAAGACCTGCTTACTGACCCAGATTGGATCCTGCAGAATATTTGCTGTGTGATTTTAAAAGTGGAAGAGGGAGGAAGCATTTCCCCTCCTAATTTCTTATCTTCCGATAGCACCAGAGCTTCTGTAAGCTCTGACCATATCTGGAGAACCGGTAGAGGAAATTTTGAGTAGTTTGGAAAACCGGTAAATACCACCTCTGACTGGCCCCGCCCCCATCTATTCTATGCCTCCCGAGTCCCAGCTGATCAGGAGGAAATGGGGATTTTGCAGTAACCTTCCCCTGCCACTCCCACCAAGCCACACCCACTAAACCATGCCATGCTCACCAAGCCATGCCCACAGAACATGTAGTAAAAAAAATTGAATCCCACCACTGTATAATACCCTATCTTCCTAAATATCTATTTTGCTTAATACTAGGTCTTCGATTCAGACAAATTCTATTTGCATATGCTAACATTTGACTCTGAGAATTTGCCTCATGATACCAACTTGAAGCACAATTAAATAATACATTTACTACAGAATAAATAGTAATATTCAGTGTTATTATTAGCTCATACATAGATTGCAAACTTATTCAACATAACTAATTTTAGTATATCTTAGTATATAACAATAATTTAGCCATGTCTCTGGAATTTATTTACATAGCATATAATCTTTTTCCTGGTTTATTTTCTAAAAATAAACAAGTGTTTTGAGGCTCCTATGTAATGGAATATCTGGCTACTTGACACTTTAAGATGTGTTGAGGTAAAGCCCCAGAATTTTCCAGCACACAATGGACTGTTGTTGTTCTTTTATAGATTTTTTGTTTTCTTTAAAATTATTCATTAATTCTTTAGAGTTGATTTTTTCAATTAAGTGACCATAAAAATCATTTATAATAATAACAATGAAGTAATAAATAACATTTAATTTACTGGGTATTTAGCTCTCATAAGCTAGCCATACCCTTACTGGGTATTTAGCTCTCATCAGCTAGCCATACCCTTACTTATCCCAGTAAGGGTATGGCTAGTTGATGAGAGCTAAATAGCTTCAAATAGGTCGATACTAGTCTAGTCTCCCTTTATTTATTTATCAGCACAAATACAACACAAATATAAAAAGGCAACATTAAAAATATGATTTTCTGCCTAGATGGTCTCCTATAGTGAGCCGATAGACAGAAAGGGGGAGTAGTGAGTTCCCTCCCATATTTGGGCATACCAGGGGTTGTAACACAAATACATACCTATTTCCCTGGCTCAGCTGATAAGGAGGAGAGCCTGTGGCTTAGTGGCTAATACATCTGCCTAATATGTAATACAGCCCAGGTTCGAATCCTAGGAAGGGTATGGCTAGCTGATGAGAGCTAAATAGCTTGAAATAGATCTATACTAGTCTCCCTTTTGTTTATTTATCAGCACAAATACAATGTATGTATGTATGTATGTATGTATGTATGTATGTATGTATGTATGCATGTATATAGTTGTCTTTAAATGGCTGCACTTATTCAGTTTTTGGTGAGAAGAAAGAAGTAGCATTCTCCAGACCACTTTTAGAGAAGAATGTGTAAATAGTCACCTTGCATAATTTTCTTAATGGTAGGCTAATAACCATACAAGGTTCCTGTCTTTCAAATAAATGGTCTGTAACTGGTGTGCTGACTTTGTGAGCTGACTTGCTGAACTTAATGCACCTATGAACAGGCGGAGATCATTTGATGAAAATCCTAATTCAAGGTTTATTACTACAGTTTATTATTAACATTGGGATCTGCTAATGTGTTTCTACTAGAAGAAACTGTATATTATAAAATAATTAAGAAGCAAGCATTTATTGACCAGATGTATTTATTATCTATCTGGAAATAGATTCAAAATGAATTTACTGAAAGGCTCACAAGTATACAGTTTATAGTATAATCTCAAACTAATTAAACAGTAGACAGATAAGTAAAGATAAGCAAAATCTAAGGAAAGAAAAATTAATGAAGGTACCTGCCAATCAGCTAAATCATACATCTAAGTCATACATCTTCTCATACATTTCCAGACTAAAATCCATCATCCTAAATTCTTGATTTAGTTTTGTAGTGGAAAAATCTCATAGGATTGAGATGTCAGAAGCAATTGGAGATGTCAGAAATTGGCTTCTTTATTAAGTTAGAAAATAAATACAATGAGCACTGGATTCCAAGCAACAAAACACAGGATCCTAATGGCAGATCAGCACAAATCTTATGCAGGTTACATCAGACTCTAAGGAATTGCAACACATTTTAAGGAGTATGGGCTAATTGAATAATGGTTTGCAGTCATTTTAATAAGGAAATAAAGGCTGTTATTTTGGAAAAGGACTTGTTTGGAGGAAAGAACTTACAACACATATACAATATCTTACCAAAGGCATGGATACCAAATACCCTTTGATGCTATTGTAACAGCAATGCTTTTTATTTCCTAAACATATGACAGCCTGCGTGACTTTCTTATTTTTATCTTTGAATAAATTAGCAGAACCAGAGGACAGCTGACTTACACATCAAAACTTCCTTTAGACACAGGGATGCAACATTAAAGCTATGGATCTAGTGGATCTAATTATTCCTAGTGTCAAGAATAATTGCTATTTGTCTTGCAGTCTGACCTTTCTTGCTTGTATTTAGTTACCTAAAACAAGTATATGGCCACCCATCTTGAACCAAACTATGGTTGGCTCACTACCCAAGGATACAAACAATATGTAGAAACATTAAAACAAAAACAGGAAAACCAGAAAAAGTGGCACCATTGATAAAACTTTCCGAGGCATCCCACAATACACTCCTCCCATGCCAATTTTAATGTCTCCCAAAACAGAAGAGAAGAAAGTCACATTTCAAATCAAGCACTTTCATGAAGCGTTACCAAGTACAATAGCTTTTTAAATTCTATGCAGGTCACAAAGTTAATTGGTTTTACCCTCTAATACTACTATGGTATGAACATAGCTAAAGGTAAAGGCTCCCTTCGCACATATGTGCTAGTCATTCCTGATTCTAGGGGGCAGTGCTCATCTCCGTTTCAAAGCCGAAGAGCCAGTGCTGTCTGAAGACATCTCCGTGGTGATGTGGCCAGCATGACTAAACGGCGAAGGCGCACAGAACACTATTACCTTCCCACCAAAGGTGGTCACTATTTTCTACTTGCATTTTTACATGCTTTTGAACTGCTAGGTTGGCAGAAGCTGGAACAAGAAATGGGAGCTTACTCCGTTACACGGCATTAGGGATTCGAACTGCCGACCTTTCTGCATGTTCTTCACCATTTTTTTTCAACTGGACAGCTTAAACATAAACAAAGATATGATATTTTTTAAAAAAACATATTGGTGTAAAGCAAGCATAAATAATTTTCCAAGCTTTTTGTATTAATATAATACAAAATAGTGTTAATTTAGTATGAATCCACCATTAGTGTGAATGTGTAAATATATCTAAAATGAATAAATAACTAGTGAATAAATACAAGGTTCCTGGGTGATTTTAAGAGCCCTAAAGCTTTATTTTATAGAAAAAAACATTAGTACATAATTTTTTCATAAACTTTAGGGCCTTTCAGCTTTCATTTCTTAAAGGTTTTCCTTAGGTTTACTGGGAAGGAGGCATATTATTAATAAAAGTACAAGTTACAGTGATGGTTAACACAGTATAGGGACATGCCACATATAAAAAGTTCATTACTACCAAAAAAAAAAAAAAGAGGAGAAAAAGATATAAGATTGAAATCTCGGGATTGATCTCTCTCTGTTTTTCTGTATTCTGTAATTGTTAATCATCTCTTTAGATTGGATTTCTAGTTTTCAGTTAAATGATCTGTCAGTCAGTCTGTCTATCACGTCAAGTATTTAGACATTTCCCTGTTAGCTTATTTCTGGGTGTCAGGGATATGGTGGTTAGATATCAAAAGACTCTTGCCTGCAAGAAGTAGTATTGCATGTCATGGACAATGAGTAATGTAATCATCAACAATTAGTCGATGGTTCAATCCAGCAGTGACCAAGCAAACCTCAAAATGTCCCATTCTAAAAACATTCAGGACTTCAGCAAGGGAACATTGTCAAAAGAAGAGAAAGAAATGTCCTCCATGTATAGAATGACCACTTGGTTGATATGAGTCTCTGTCCTATAATCAATCTGACCTCATCTTTTTCAATGTGATCAAACTACACTTCAAAACCACTTTATTTAATTAATGCAGAGGATTTCTTTCACAAAAGTTGAGTCGTTTCCTTAAGTGTTAATAGGTTTAATTTTGGGGAGAAATCAAGATTGATTTATCACCTCACTAAATATAAATTGAAGACAGGATCAAAGAACTCTGAAGCCAAAGAGGTATAAATCATACTGTGTTCTGAAGAATAAAATGTAAAAGCACTAGGTAATATTGGAGGTGGATTGGATGTTTTTTAAAAAAGAAAAGAAATAAATATATTCAGCCCAACTTCTTCCAGTCTTTGTTTTGATAAAACTTACATCCTGTTCCAGGAATTTGTACTGCACAATAACCATTCCTCTGAACAGAGAGGTTCACATTTAAATGATCCCATCCATTCAAATAAATGGAAAGTTCAACAATAGGAAAAACAACATTTATTTTTAAATATGAATTATAGGAGATCATTTTGATTCTATTATTCCAGTACTAGGGTAGTAAGGCCAGGGAGAATAATTCTGAAGGCAGGTATGACAAAGAAAAGAATAATAAATTTATGTTTGCAGAGTTATTGATTATCTAATTTGTTTTACCAGGCTTGTACGCTACTCCAATCAATAATGACTCTAAGCAGTGCGCACATAGTCAAAGTTGCTTCCACTGAATCTTATTGCCACCATTTGGTTTTAAATAGATATTTGTGAGCAACTGTACAAGTGAAAAAATCAATATGGAGACAATTTTGAGGGGCAAAGGTTAAGCAACGTTCAGTTGCTTACTGCTTGCCTCCCTTTATGTTCTTTCTATCCAGACTTTCGTGTTGCCTCTTTATGGTATTTTGCATCCACACAACTGTAGAAGTTAGCTAAAGTGCTATGATCCTAGGTTAATCTGAATGTTTAACACTGCTTTATGTTATCAATCCACACGTGGATTACAGTCTCAGAATCACAAAACCTATTTTGCTTAAATTAGTAAATTGCAAGATCATAGGGACATATGTTGTCTTCTTTCTAACTGGCTGATCATCTTCCTTTTTTTTTACCAACAAAAAAGAAAATTGGAGCAGTAGTTCAGAACTATGCCATTGGTAGAGCCTTTGGAATATGCCACCTGAAGCAACTTCTTAAAGCAACTACTTCAATTTACATCACATGAATAAACAGCAAAGTGGATAAGTAAGACTGCTGTGGTGATCAGAAATTTTAAAAACTTTTCCCCTCAAAATCTATATGGTTTGTACAAAGCTCTCTTGACAAGTAGAAAAATCCCAGTACATATATTGATCTGTTGAACAAAAAAGAGTGATGTGTATAATTGTGGTGACTATTTAGAAAAATCATGTAGAAAAATGATAAAATCATGTGGAAGGATGGAATTATATATATATACATACATACATACATACATACATACATACATACATACATACATACATATGGGAAAAAGTCTAATTCTTATGACCATTCAGCACTAGATGCCAACAAGGTTTATGTAAGTTTTGATAAACATGCAAACATGACCCTTTCTTCACTCACCAGATAAAATAATATTATAAAGTATGAATGCCAACTAGTAGAGCAGAGGTGGGATTAAAAAAAAATTACTACAAGTTTTCTGGGTGTGGCTTGGTGGGTGGGGCATGGCTTGGTGGCCATGGCTTGGTGGGTGTGGCAGGGGAAGAATGTTGTAAAATCTTCATTCCCTCCCCATTCCAGGGGAACATTACTGCAAAATTCCCATTTCCTCCCATCAGCTGGGACTCGGGAGGCAGAGAATAGATCGGGGCAGGGCCAGTCAGAAGTGGTATTTATCGGTTCTCTAAACTACTCAAAATTTCCGCTACTGGTTCTTCAGAACTGGTCAGAACCTGCTGAATACCACCTCTGTAGTAGAACTTTCTGGAACTTGTAACCCAGTTCTACGACAGACCTAAATTAAACAGAACTAAGAATGTTTGTTTATTTGGAGATAGTTGAAGAATTGCTTGTTTGGACATGTGTCTTCACTCTAAGGTTAACTGAAAGAAATACTTTAGAAGAAAACAAAAAGACAGCCAAGTTCTATATTAGATGCAAATTTTATTTGCAATCATGAGAATAATCCAAATATTGAGCAAAAGTTAAAAGTATGAATTTTAGGAATTTGAATTTAAAATTAATGAAAACAATGTTTTTATTAACAAAATGAATTAAGCAAATATGTTCTGTAAAAGTGAAATGAAATTCTTTATTCCTGCAAATAATTGAAAGGATTTCTTAAAAGATACTTCTCCTTTCCGCTGGAAATAGAACAAAAAGTCTACAGGGATCCAATGATACAACACTTCCAGATATAAAATCACTTAATAAATGAGCTAGCAGGCAAAAATTAAAGAGGAAAAATAAATAATCACCAAGAAGAAGAAATTAAAGCTTCCATGAAAAACTCATAGCATTAATTTTAATTGCCCATTTGTGTCATATTTTACAGTGCTATTTACTTACAGTATAAATGACTGAAGTAGCATTTTCATTAAAAACACACATATATTATTTGAAATAGCCTAGTTGGCAGGACAAATTTTGTCATTTGTAAAAATCCACAAGGAAGATAATGAAAGAGAATGCTTTATAGTTATATCATATTTTTTTTAATAAATAAAAAGCTGAGCAAGTAAATGATTTTTTTCTTTAGAAATACCCAGAAAGCATGTTTTTAATGTTAAATATAATGCTTTAATATTCCATTACTGTAACAATGAATACTTTCAAAATCAATAACGGACATTGCTTATGTCAATAAAATCAATAAAGAAAGAAACTGAAAAAATATAGGCTAATTCTTATTAAAACATGAAATTACGCTGGCCTATTTCTGTGATAAAGATTAGTTTGCAGAAATTGGACCATGAAACTTTTTCATTTCTCGGAATGCACATTTTTTTAAACGGCCACTCTGAACCAAAAGTTGGTGATGGTGATATCATCAGAAAAGTTGGAACCGGTTTTTTTTTTATTTTCAGTTTTGAGACTAGGGTTTATTTATTTGAAACATTGATAAGTTATGCCTATCGAAGTCTCAATAAACATATTTTAGGAGTTGAGAGTGAAAAAAAATCACATTGCTACGAACTGCAAGCATAATCAGGTATGTTGAGCTTTCAAAAAACTAGATTGGAAGTTGCAAAGAGACCGTTGGTTGCTACTTCTAAGTGGGGAAAAAGTTGTTTCATATATCCTTCCTAAAATAATAAAGCTTTGATTAATCTGACTGCACTGACTTCAAAGCAGAACCTACTGGAACATGAAACCCTGAGTATGTCACTCTACTATTGCCACAATCTCTACCGTGATATACTTTGAGTTAATCGATTTTACTGTTATGTAAAGCCTGAACGTATCAGAACTCTGAAGCTAAGCCGGATCAGGCCTGGTTAGCAATTAGAGAACTCTAGGAAATTCAAGGCTACAGACTAGACCAGTAATGACGAATCTTTTCGGCACTGAGTGCCAAAAAGGGAGCGCACACATGTGCCCAGGGCACCAGGTGCTGAAAAGGGAGCACTTCGCACATGTGTACACACTTCATGTGCACTCGTCTGGGCTGTAACCTGGAAGAGGAACTTCCCAGGGAGCATGCACATGTTAGAAATTGCACTTCCAAATTCCAGTGCATGGATGCGTGCCAGCCAGAAAATCTTATGGTTACTGCCGTGCATGCACATGTGCCGATCAGCTGGCCAGCACATATGCTCATGCAGGAAAATGGAAGGACAGGTCTTTGCATGTGCAAAGTCCAGCTGATCATCACGTTTGCAGGTGCGCCAGAAACCCAGAAGAGGAACAGGTGACACCACTTGTGCCAGACGATATGGCTCTGTGTGCCACTTCGGGCACGCGTGCCATAGGTTCACCATCATGGGACTAGACTAACAAGTCAAAAACTTCATGGGTGATGTGATATAGTTATGTATACATTATATATAAAGCATAGTTATCAGGAACAGAATTTTGCTTCAAGATTTTTTTACCATTACATTTCAGTTGATTCTATAATCACCTGAAATGTTATAGTTTAAGTTAGGATTATATCTTATTCGCTCTGTGTTACATTTGCTCAGTGACAGTAAAGTTTTGCCTTTATCTTTAATAAAATTATGACACAGTGTTTGTTTTCAAATGCTACCGTTTCCAACAATATTCTTACTTAAAACATATTATGACATTTTGTATTAACAACCCGATTCCCAAGCTGAAACGACATCTGCATTAAAAACTTTACTACAAATTTCAGATTAGTCAGAGGAAACAGCCCTTTAAGGTGCTATTTTTATAGCTGTTTGGCAGAAAAAGAAATTAGAATGAAAAAGTATTCTTGCTCCTGGTAGCTTATTCTTGCATTAATATGTATAAATAGAAAGAACATGAATAATGTAAGACACAGGGAAAAAAATGTTTGTGATTTTGATTTAAAATATCCATCTGATTAGCACTACTCTAATAATTAAGCAATTTTATTCTCAGAGGTCATTCTTCAAATCTGTGTTGATGGTTGTGAAAGAAAATAACTCAGAGAAAGCCACTGGCATCTGTTGGGGGTAAAGTCAAATCAGTCAACATGACAATCCCAGCAGTGTGATTGAAATGCTGTCACTTTGTACCTGTTTGCAATGCCAATGTGCATATAAAAGAGGTGGATTTTACCCTACTGTCATAGCCTCCAACTTGCTTTTTTTTTTACTTCTCCCTGTGGACACAGAGGAAAGCATATGATCAATCAAGCATTGTTTGTAATTGTAGAAGACAGCATGTAAAAGACACATGGATAGTCTCTATGCTGAATAGGTAAATGCAACTCAATCATTCAGGCCAAAAGTATTTTAAAAGGTTAAACTATGGAACTGGGACCAAAGTTTATTAAAGTTTATTACTTTTGAGAATGAAAGTGAATGTACAGGTCACAGGATAATGTTAAAGGAACCAATCTAGGTCGATCACTGGGACCAGAGGGTTTGTCTTCTGAACTTTCAGACTGGAGCCCATCTTCAGGGAACTTCTCTCTAGCAGTGTGTGCTGTTCTCTGTGTGGTATTTATAGTGCCTGTTGTAAGTGGCCTTTTAGATATTGAGTGGGGTAGGTGGGTGTTATTACTTTTGGCCTGGATGTTTGAGTCTTTATTTACATATTACATTTCAATTTGGGGAGAAACCCCTGCATTCAGTATGCATTCAATATAGATAAAGGTACAGGTTCCCCTCCGACATATGTGCTAGTTGTTCCCGGCTCTAGTGGGAGGTGCTCATCTCCGTTTCAAAGTTGAAGAGCCAGCTCCTCTATCCGAAGACGTCTCTGTGGTCATGTGGCCGACATAACTAAACACCAAAGGCGCACGGAATGCTGTTACCTTTCCACCAAAGGTGGTTCCTATTTTTCTACTTGCATTTTTACGTGCTTTTGAGCTTCTAGGTTGGCAGAAGCTGGGACAAGTAATGAGAGCTCACTCTGTTACGCGGTGCTTGGGATTCGAACCGCCAAACTGCCGACCTTCCAACTTTTCTGATCAACAAGCTCAGCATCTTAGCCATATTAATACACACTCTGTCTAACCCAAACATTTTCATTTTGACTGAAGCCTTTACTTGGATGAGTAACAAAACATCTCAGTTTTAATAAACTTTGGCCCAGTTGCCATTATTTAACATATCCCTATGTTGAAAGATGCATTGGTGCATTGGTAATATAACTCATTGAATATTGCTTTTAGGAGGCCTTCACTGAATGATATGACAATAGCATTGCTCTTGTAACAGAAAGGGCAATGATGCTCTCACAGATAGTGTGAAGTACAGCTCCTACTGAATCTACTGGCTGTTTCATTGTCCATAGGAGCCTGCTCTCAGCCTGTCAGTTAAGCCATCCTTGGAGCTATCATTGTTAATTTGGCTGTCTGCTGCCATCAAAAGGTAGGGAGTTCAAAATGTATGGGTCTGACACATAGAACAACAAAGGCACCTGTTTTGTTAGTTAGTGTGCAGGAAGCCAGGAGTTCAAATTGGATAGCAGAAGCCAGCAAGTCTAACAGATGAGATAGCACAGATGTCATACAACGTTCCCTCTAAGCTGCGTGCCTGCGCGGCCACGCACATAACAAGAAAACACTGCGCAGAAGTTTCAAACTGCAGAGAAGTGTTTTTTAATGTCTTAAAATAAGACTGAAAATATCTCCCTCCCTCCCTCCCTCCCCCCCCTCCCCCCCCCCTCTCTCTCTCTCTCTCTCTGCACCGAACTCTCTCTTCCATCTGTGATTGGTGAAATCAGGAAAGACTGCCCGGAGACAGATGATGCTCAGAAGGGAGAATTTCCATTGGTTCCATGGGGCTTCGTTGGTTCCTGGTAAAACATGATTCGCTGGTTGTACCCTGCTTTTCTCTGCAGATCTGGGGTTTCTCAGGCATTGAGTCGTCTGAAGCCCCGTTCTGGACTGGCAGTCTTTCTGTGATTCCTTCGCTTTGGGGAGAGAGGGAGCCAGCATGGAAGTGGACTGTCTGAGCCGAAGGGGTCCACGGGTTCTTGAGACTTGATTTTTGAGCAGTACCAATCCTTTCCACTCTTTCCTTTCCCTTTCTGTCCTTCTTCTATCTTCCTTTCCTTTTCCTTTCCTTTCCTTTCTCTTTTCCTTTCCTTTCTCCTTTCCTTTCTCCTTTCCTTTTTCCTTTCCTTCTTTTCCATCTCCTTCCTTTCTCCTTTCCTTTCCTTTCCTTTCCTTTCCTTTCCATCTTTTCCATTTCCTTTCTCTTTTCCTTTCCTTTTCCTTTAGGTTTAGGTTTAGGTTTATTTGGATTTATATGCCGCTCTTCTCCAAAGGACTCAGGGCGGCGTACAACATTAAAAACACACATCACAAAAGTTAAATAAAAGATTAAACCCAATTCCAAAAAGACCAAACCAATTTTTTTTAAAAAAAGGAACAGTACATTTAAAATAAATTAACATTAACATTAACAGGCCAGGCCGGCTTGCTGGAAAAGCCAACTTTTTAGGGCGCGTCGGAAGGACCCGAGGTCAGGGATTATGCGAAGCTCCAGGGGTAGCTCATTCCAGAGGGAAGGCGCTCCCACAGAGAAGGCTGTCTCCCTGGGGGTCACCAGCCGACACTGCTTGGCCGACGGCACCCTGAGGAGGCCAACTCTTTGGGATCGTACTGGAGGGTGGGAGGCTACTGGTGGCAGTAGGTGGTCTCGCAGGTACCCTGGGCATAAGCCATGGAGCGCTTTAAAGGTCATAATTAATACCTTCTATCGCACCCGGAAAACAACCGGCAACCAGTGCAGGCTGCCTAAAAGGGGTGTGACATGGGAACACCTAGGTACCCCCATGACAACCCGCGCGGCTGCATTCTGGACCAGCTGAAGCCTCCGGGTGCTCTTCAAGGGCAGCCCCATGTAGAGAGCATTGCAGTAGTCCAGGCGAGAAAGGACAAGGGCATGAGTGACTGTGCACAGAGCATCCCGATCCAAGAAGGGGCTTCTTTTCCATTTCCTTTCCTTTTTCCTTTCTCTTTTCCTTTCCTTTCTTTTCTCCTTTCCTTTCTCCTTTCCTTCTTTTCCATTTCCTTTCCTTTTTACTTTCCCTTTTCCTTTCTTCTTTCCTATTTCCTTTCCTTTCTCTTTTCCTTTTCCTTCTTTGCCATTTCTTTTCCTTTCTCTTTTCCTTTCCTTTCCTATTTCCTTTTTCCTTTTTTCTTTTCCTTTCCCTTTCCCTCCCTTCTTCATCCTTTCCGTTCTTCTTTCCCATTTCATTTCCTTTTTCCTTTCCTTCTTTTCCATTTCCTTTCCTTTTTCCTTCCTTTCTCTTTTCCTCTCTTCTTTCCCATTTCCTTTCCTTCTTTTCCTTTCCTTTCCCTTTCCCTTTCCTTTCTCTTTTCCTTTCCTTTCTTCTTTCCCATTTCCTATCCTTTTTCCTTTTCTTCTTTCCCATTTCCTTTCATTTCTCTCCTGCTCCCCTTCCTTCCTTCCTTCCTTCCTTCCTTCCTTCCTTCCTTCCTTCCTTCCTTCCTTCCTTCCTTCCTTCCTAGAGGTGTGAGGGAGAGGGAGGGGACCCTTTTCCTTGTTGCCCCACTTCCCAACATCTGCTCTGATGGCAATTATGGCTAAAAAAAAATCAGGTGCTTGGGCATGAAAATGTGCCACTCAAATACTATACTTTTCCGCACACACTGAAAAAAATTAGAGGGAACATTGATGTCATATCGTTCTTACCCATCCCTAGCAACTGCAAAGTTGCAGGTTGAACCTTACAAAGGAAATTAAAGCATATTTCCTTCCAAACAGATGATATTCAGTTATGGGTTTCTCATTTTCTGTCAATGCCAGGTTGTTATCCCTCCTTTGTCCAATGAAAACATATCAATCTGAATCTACATTATTCAGAATAATGCTACAAGATGTTGCCTTCTATTTACTTCTAGTAATGATTTCAGTTTTATAACTTTATATCAATATCGCTGTTATGCAGTCCTTCAAAGGCTAAAGGAAGATCACATTTGTGAGAGGGGCATCTATATAGATTCATTAAATAAATAAATACGGAGGCATGAAAACAATTTCTACTTGCTGTTTTTAAATCAGCAGCATATTTTCCTGGGATAACGTGGCTCCTTTTTCACAGGTGGAGCAATATCCTACTAAAAGATGCCTTTGGTTTTAAGGTGTTGTAGAAAAGCGCTCCATTTGCATCCCATGTTCTCTGAGTCTTGCATTGTAGGGTGAGATATATTCATACACACACAGCAGTAGTCCAAGCCCACTAGCCACATAAGGTCAAACTTGTTAACTAAGAACACTGGCTCTTTCACTAACATTAAAAGCAGATCATCATGGTCTCTATAAAGATGATACTTCATTATAATTAAGAGAAAAAAAGAAAGATAGGAGATGGATTTTATTTTCAATATAGTGGATGCTATTCAGCCATGGATTTTATGTGGAATAAATCCTCTTTAACAGTAGTTGTTAATCAGTAATAGTATCTAATAGATTAGATAGTTATCCATACCAATATATAATATTGTATGTATACACATATATACACAAACATGAAAACATTCTTGGTCAGGTTGCAATATGTTACACTTAATTTACTGTAAGCAGCGTGATGGACAACCCAAGTTGGCTGAGCAATCCAAACTGAATTGTTCTTTCCCTAAAATTAATTGCCTCCCTCTCATCACATATACTTTTGTTCTGTTCACATATATTTTACATCAGCCAACTCCCATGGCCAACTCTCCATGGGACAACTTCCTGCAGGGCAATTCATCAATTCAATAAACTATTTTTTTTTAAAAAATGTCATTCACATTTCATTTTGTCTGTCCTTTAGCATCCTTTCTTTAATGATTCTATTCCACTAGTTCTTCAATATTAGTGTAACTCTTGTCCCACGGTGAGTTGGCCATGGTTAATTGTCTCATGGTGAGTTGGCTGCAGCAAATTGGCCGTGGTGAGTTACCCCATTGTGGAGCCATGTAACATATTGGATTTGGAAATACTATGGAACATGTGAGGTCAAGAATTGAGCACTCTTGGTAACTTCTTAAAATAGCTGTGTGATCCTATAGCTGATTTCTAGAGGTTGCTACCATTCCATATATTTAAAAATATTTTTTCCCCTAAATGTACAGACAGAATTAAGTCCAGAGTTGGAATTGTGACTTAAAATGTGATAAAAACCATGTGTGAATCTGTGTTTCATATTAATTTAGAAACATATTTTTCATAACATCTTTTTTCTATGTACTGCTGACACCTAAAATATAATTAGTTTGTGAATAAGATGTTACAAAAAGGCAGTATACCTTTTTTTTTTCAAGCTATGCTTACGTTGCTGCCACTATGGCAATTTGAACATTAGGTCTTTGGTAATTATTGTGTAATTACTGTGTTACTGAACCATGATGAATTGAAATCCACAGTCAATGTCCCTCAAATGAGTTGTTACAAATTGGTGTAAAATGCATTGTGAAATGAGCTTCTTGATAACATTCATAACCCAGATCAAACTCTGAGAAAAACAAATTCATTAGCATGATATTATAGTACAATATTACATCAAGTATGAGATACAGAATATTTGATCGTCTTGGAACCAACCTCTTATAAAACATTTTTGCATTGTTCTAAATTTACTTCAAAATTTAAGCATAGAAGAGGTTTCTTTTTGGTAGTTTAGAAGGGACCATCAATTTAATTCTAGGCCATAGAAATAAGAGCAGATTTCTTTAAATTAAAATGGATTCATGTTATTGGTCAAAAAATGAAAATGTATATATAATATATAAAACAAATAACAAATTTATTTATTTTCATTTCCATGCGACTTTCATTTCCAAAATCCCTCAAGAAAAAAAGTGCATTCTCCCCTCCCCCACCTCATTTTTTATTCTCTAGTTTTCAAATAAGAAAAGTAATAAAACCAGGACTGCTTACAAAATAAAAAAAAATCAAGGGATGGCCACAATAGAAACTAAAATTATCAGATATAAAAATCAGACTTAAAATGATGTCATGAATTAAAAGTTATAAGAGTTGGTAATAAGATGGGCAACTATGTGTTACAAGCAAGCAAATAAATATTTAAAAAACAGAAAAATAAAAAATATCCTTGTCAAGTACCCAAAAGATTGTGTCAGGTGAGTCAAAAGATTATTCCACAAACAGAAAAACTGTGGTGGAATGTAATCTGGATTCCCAGGAGGTAGGAGAGCTTAGAAACCATCTTTCCACTAACGACTTGGGTTGGAAGATGGTTAAAATGGAGCCTCCCTAACTTTTCTCAGAGTATATCTGTAGTTATGCAAACACTTTCTTCAAGATTCTCTCTACAGGTGAAGAATAATAAAGGAAACTACTACCCGGTCTCCCCTAAAATAAGCCCTCCCCTGAATATAAGCCCTCTCCCAAAATATTGCAACACAGCAGCAGCCATGGGGTGATCACTCTTGCTGCTTCTTTTACCTCAAAAATAATAAGACCTCCTGAAAATAAGGCCAAGTTCTTATTTGGGGGATCAAAAGAAAATAAGACCCTGTCTTATTTTCAGGGAAACATGATATTAAGTAACTCCGCATGTCATTCTTGGTTCTCGAGAGTTTGACAAATCACAATTAAGAAGGCATCCTTTAATGCTGTCTGAATATTATCGGGACTTCTCTTGTGATATCATGGAAACCATTCAAACAAATCAGCTTGCTTTCTGTTATAGTTTGCATTTTGAGAAGAAAAACCCTTCATGAGGAAATTCCTCCCAACAGTCCATACAAATTGCAGCATGTTGCAATGGCCAACTTCCAATATCACACCCAGCCCTAATTTAAGATGACACAAACAAGCCACAAATGCTCCTCTTGATTAGGTGTTTTCACATTTCTGCTTCTGTTTCAAATAGGCTTCTTTCAAACAGACCACGATGAACTTTAACACAGTTTGTCAGCTTGAATAAAGAAACAAATAAAGACTGTGTTGGGGGAGAAAGAAAAAAAATTAGAGAATGAAAAAATTAGAGAATGAAAACCCAGAATAATGTTTTGTATGTTATTGTGGCTCACTTGTGAATATTCCATTGTGAGTCCCATATTCAAGTCAGAATCAGCTGCACCAAACTTATGTACAGCAGTATTTGACTAGGGCTGCTGCTGTAATGGAAAAGGGAACAAAAATTACATTCTATAGCTTTTAAACTGAAGTAATTGTTTCCAGAGACACTTGAGTTTTAATAGATTTTGGTCCTAATACTGTCCATTCAACCAAAGGTGCTGTGCATGTATATTTCAAAGTTGATCAAATCAGAAAGTTAATATCAATTCTTGGCTTTCAGTACAGGTAGTCCTCGACTGTTGACTACAACTGAGCCCGGAATTTTTGTTGCTAAGCAAGATAGTTAAGGGAGTATGATTGTAACTCTTAAGGGAGTTAAGATTGTATGATGTTTCTTGCCACAGTGGTTAAGGGAATCACTGTGGTTGTTAAATCAGTAACACAGTTGTTAAGTGACTCAGGCTTCCCAGAAACTACAACCCAGATGGTTGCAAAAGGTGATCAGATGATCCCAGGACACTGCAACTTTCATAAATACATGTCAGCTTCCAAGCAACTGAATTTTGATCACATGATGGGAATGCAGTCGTAAATGTAAAAAAATGGTCACAAGTCACTTTTTTCAGTGCTGTTATAATTTCAACTTTACTAAACAAATGGTTATAAATTGAGGATTACCTGTATTTAATACTTGACAATAGGTAAGCATGAGCTTTAGCTCCAGATTCAGAAAACTGAATCCTCTCTAATTAATTGATAATTGCATTTTCGGTAAAGATATTCTCAGAATAAAATAAAATAAAAACTCATAGCAATTTTCTAAAGAAATAAGTTACTTCTTTATTCGTTAGCTGTACACACTGGATTTCCTTCTAAGAATATAAATTAATCTGGGAATAATATTCATTTTGAGAATGTTCATCTATCCCCAAAGGTGAGTAACACGCTTTTGCCCATTCCTCATTAAGGAAAGAGTTTTTTTCTGAATTACCACTGTCACTGAATCTCAAGGTAAGCGTGGCTGTTTCATTGCTCTTCAGCAGGTTGTTCATTAGGTTTCCAACCCTCACACAATTTTTCTGAGCTCTTGTAATTTGCCTGCCTTATACCACTTACTCTTAATCAAAACTCCTCAAGCCACTTGTTAAGGCTTCCTCTGGATCAGAAAGTTAAGCAAAACGTCCCCCCTGAGATAATGAGAAATCTTACTGGCTTCCGGTGAACACAGCAAGGCTGCTGAAATGCAGAGTTCATTTAAAACAAAACAAAGCATCCTCATTCTCATGTGAAATGGATGGAAAATTCCCTTTTCAAGCATGAAGATAAAGCACCAGCTTCATCATTGAAGCCAATATTGAAGCCTTATCTACAACTGAGAAAACATACACAGAAACACACATATCCCTAACACATTCCCCACCTCCGCCCCTCCATTATCTGAGGCTGAAAACCTTCCAGCGAAGGAATACAGAATTGTTATCAATATTGTAGATAGGAATCTTGTCTTTGAATTGTGAGATATCCATGGGCCCCCTACCAGGTGCTCATAGATACAGATGCAAAAGAATTTCAGTACACAGTTCTGTGGGAACAGGCTTGCAACACCCACAACAATGGAAACTGCTGTGGCTCAACCCCCCCCCCCCACTATCAAACCGTGTCTGCAGATCGGATAAATTTATGTTAAAAAAAAGATATCAGCAAAATTTGCATTTTGAAAGGTTTCCTGAGGAATTGATCTTTAAAAAAAATATACATGTTAAGGACAAAAAAAGAAAGGACACCAAAATGGAAAGTTGTAGATGAAAGCATAGAATTTTAAAATAGATTTGTTTCAGAAAAATCCATTAAAAAGTCCCAGGAGATTAAAAAATTGCTCTTCTAGTTTGCCTTTGCAAACTGTAAGAAAGCACAAGTGAGCTCTGCTTCTCTTCATGTTTCAGGGAAAGCAAACAGTTCCGGGGTGATGTGGGGATTAACAATACCTGTAAAATGATTCAGTAAATATCCACCCACTCAGTATCTGTGTATGAACCACATGAAAGGGCTAGTTTTATCCCTAGAAATGTATAAACAGTGCCAAAGTGAAAGGGACTTTATAAATATAATTACATGTTTATAGGATTTTCATATTGAGATGGTGAATGTTAACTACGCTTTAGTTGGGAGGACAAAAGTTATTGTTGCCATCTCAAGAGAAACACTAGCCGATACTTTGAATCCTGGGTGTCTGAAAAGGATTCGTGCCTTATATTCCTCAAGATCGAATGGTTTATCTTGAAGTATATTTAAATAAACATCTCCTGCTTTATTTTTGCATCATGCTGAAAAGCATTAACTCCATTTAAAAATAATGTACATCGTCACAAGCAAATAATCGAAAGAATCCAGAAGCTCATTGCATGAAGATAAAATGAAGGTTAAAAAAGGTTTGAACTTGTGAGACTGCAGTAGATTATACCTCTGTATATGGTTGCTGTTCTCATTTAATGAATGAGCCACGGTTTCAGTAGCAATTTCATCTCACAGATATCTAAAATGCACAAAGCAAAACATCTGAAAAATAACCTGCCTCTCAGCATAATGTCACTGTCTGGAATTCCAAATTAGAAAGTGTTTTGATTTTGAAATATACGCATGCGCCCCCCCTCCCCGCCACGCTACACAATAGCAATATTACTTAGACTTATATGTCACTTCACACAGTGGTGAGCTTCTATTATTTTTACTACTGGTTTGCTCATGGATGTGTGCATGCGCAGAAGCATCTGGGTGAGTGGGCAGAGCCTCCCACCACCGCTACTACTCCTGGTTTGCCTGATCCGGGCAGAACAGGCAGTAACCCATCTCTGGCTTCACAGTGCTTAACAGCCTACTCTAAGTGGTTTACAGACTCAGCATATTTCCCCAAACAATCTGAACCCTCATTTTACGGACCTCAGAAGGATGGAAGGCTGAGTCAACCTGGAGCCATCCACTCTTTCCCATGTTGGCTTGTCAATGATTCTGGATATTAAACTACACATCGAAATTCTGTTTTACAATTGTTCCATTATATAAGTAGATTTCAGGAGGGATGATTTATCCCAGGAATCATGACCTTTAGCCCATTCCAAGATGTTGTTAAAGAAGTCCATAAGAAAGAACTATTTTAATCCCTGCAGTGTTTAACTTGCCTACTTGCCTTTTCTACAATGGCTTGGCTGAAGTCAGAATACACCAAAGGCTCTGCTAGTTCACACACACTGAATTCACCTACCCCCAGGAAGCTTGTGTGATAAGTATAATGCACCATTCCTGCTTTTTTTTTAATCATAGGGAAATGTATAGCATATGCAACTAGGCCATTCTTTATGTCAGTGATAAATCTTGCATGCAAGCCATGTATCAAAATGATAAATAGTCAACAAATACAGTAAAAAAAATTACAGTTTTCAAAGGTTGAACAAATAGAAGATTGCCAAGGATTCTCATTTTTGGAATGTTATTTGGATTAAGTTTGGCTCTGGCCATTTCTCACTGTGGCTCGAAGCACAGTGCTGACAGAAATAAAAAAAACAAACGGGAGGAAATGTGGCAGTGTCATTTTTAACTTTTTTCAGTTCTGCTGTGCTATGCACTTAGTGTTTGGTCGCAGCTGTTGGGAATCTGTCAGCCAGATTTAGGTTTAACTGAGTCACTGATATAATGCTAGTGCTTTTCTTCTTTATCTCAAAGCATTTTTAGCTCAACATCAAAAGCACAGTTCTCAACTTTAAGAATGCTCACAGTAAAGTTCAGGAAATAAAATTATTGGTTAGAACAGAATCCAAGGCAATAATTTAAAAAAGTATTTGCACTTACATTTTTGGGGGACATCTTAACAGATCAATTACATTTCAAACGTGTCAATGTTTGAAATGATTATTAAAAAAAAAACAGGGTCCCGAGAAGAGTTATTTCCCCCAAAAATGAATGTGACCTCTAAATATCTGTAGTTCAAAAATTCTTGGTGACATTCCTTTCTAATACACATTGCTGGTAGTGCTACTGCTATCCAGGCAATAGCTACCTTGAGAGTAGTAGCAGAGAAGAAAACCATGGAGCAGTGGTGCTGATTATGTTGTTCTTTCATGATAGCAAGGGGCAGAAAGAGGATACAAATTACTTGTGTGTTCAATCACACTCACCCAATAGATTATTCTATTCCATTCCATTCCTCTCAACGTGGCTGACTAGCGGTCTTCACTCTTTGCTTGCCAACATTGATCACTATCATGGTGGTATTCTGCTGGTTCTTACTGGTTTGGGCAAACCAGTAGCAGTGGCTGCTGGACGCTCTGCCTACCCGCCCTTCTGTGCATTTGTAGCAAGTGTGCGTGCAAGTGTGCTCACATTTGCAAGCCGGTAGTGAAGGTAAGTGAATTCCACCACTGATCACTAGACTGTGTCAGTCTAATCTACTGATATACAAGATTTTGAAATAATTATCTGAATTTAAATTTGCTAATTTGTTTAAGATCAGATGTGGTGTATAGTTATTTTCTGAGAAAAACACAAATTAGTTGGGGTTTTTGAGGTGGTGTTTTTTTTTTGAACCAAACATGTTTTCATGTGTTTCCAGCAATATGGGAATATTTTTTTTTACTGTATAGCACAGCGATGGCGAACCTTATTTGGCTCGCGTCCCACAAGTGGGGGGAGGGCAGGGGGGTCGTGTGTGGGCGTGCTGCACCCATAATGCAATGCGCGACCCCCCAGTGTGCATGCGCGCACAACAGGCGCAACCCCCCATTTTTACCTGCTTTTTTCACCCTCCCCAGGCACCAGAGGCTTTATAGGAGCCTGGGGAGGGCGAAAAGAGCCTCCACGCCCCCCCGGAGGCCCTCTGGAGCTTCAGGGACCATCCGGAGGCTTCCCTGAAGCCTTTGGAATGCTTAAAATGACCCTCTGAGCAAACTGGAGTCACTTCCGGTTTGCTCGGAGGGTGATTTTAAGCGCTCCGAAGGCTTCAGGGACCATCCGCAGGCTTCCCTGAAGCCTCTGGAGGGCCTCCCGGGGGGGCGGGGTAGGCTCTTTTCGCCCTCCCCAGGCTCCTATAAAGCCTCTGGAGCCTGGGGAGGGCGAAAAAAATGGCTTTTAAAAACGGTGAACGCAGCTGGCCAGCATGCGCATGCGCGCTGGCCAGCTGACAGGGCAGCGCCTCGCATGCCCTGACAAATGGCTCCGTGTGCCACCTGTGGCACGCGTGCCATAGGTTCGCCATCACTGGTATAGCATCTTTTAGAACGACATTGCGACTATAATGCTACGGAGCAAGGTATAGATTCCTGTAATGAACAAGAAAAAAAAACCTCATCCCCAAAATTTAGACATGAAAAAGTGATAGGAAAACCTAAATATGACCTTCAATAAAACTCCATTCTTACTAGCCTTTCTCCTACTATAGAACAATTAGGAGTAAAAAGGCAGGATTATTTTACATGCCCAAAGGCTACAATTCTGTTACCCACTTCAATACAACAAGCTCAATTGGATTTGTTAGAAGCACTTTTTTTGTAACTATGTACTGGATTGCACTGTAAATTACCGTTTGGAAGTTTTTACTACCAATATAGTCTGATTTAGAAAGTCCTAAAGCAGAATTGTGCAAAATAGCGCAGAATGACTCGGCAAGAACAAAGTAGAGGTATTTGTATCAACAGTTTTGATTGTTCAGGCAAGATAGCAATCCAAATGCTGCAGTTTAAATTATGTTAAAATAAAACCATTTTAGACTTTAAAATATAATAGTTGGGACAGTGCACGATTTACAGATAAGCTGAAAGATGGTCATTTTTATCAGCATTGAAAACATCTCCCTTCAGCAATTCTTAAAAACTGCTGACAAAGTTCCTGTTTTGTCCTGAATAGAATGTACTGACCTTAACTTCATCATTTTAGTTTGATTTCCTGCTGGCTAAAATCGGGGGTATAATTAATCTAGTAAACCTCTCCAGAATGACTCTTTCCTAATTAGTTGAAGGTTTGTTTTTGTTGTTCATTCTTTTATAACTGACCTTTCTTGCTACTGATAGTTTGTCACCTTTCTAGATGTAACTATGAAATACAGTCCAGGTTTATGAACTAGAAAATGTACTCCTTGCTTACTCCTTTCCAAATAAATTACTAAAAACAATGTACCTTTCATGAGGCACGAAAACAACACCTCACCTCTCAAATTCAGCCTTAATCAAAACATTTGTCACTTAATCATCCATTACTGGTAATAATAATAATTATAGTTCTTGGTTAGCCTTAAAGATTAGTGCCTTTTTTTTATGATGGTGACTCTGTGGCCTGAAATGCCACAGTTTGACACAGGGATGCCAAACAGGTGGGTTTCTGCTGGTTTTCCCCAGATCGGGTAAACCGGTAGTAGCAGGGCGGGAGGCTCTGCCCACCCGCCCAGATGCTTCTGCGCATGCGCAGAAGTGGCTCATGTGCGCGCGCACACACACAAGCAAACCAGTAGTAAAATAAATGGAAACCCACCACTGGTGTCAAACTGGCGGCCTGCAGGCAGCCTGTGTCACATGCAGACCATGCCTACCCCAGCTCCGCAAAGGCAAAAAAGTCACAATACATCGCGATACAATCTAGTTTGACAATCTAGTTTGACACCCGTGCCATTGGATCTGGCCCTATGGGGTCAGCAAAAGATTCTGATGTCAGCGGGGAAAAAATGGGATCAGAATTGTTTCTCTTGATGTCAGAAACTCTAGTATTGAAAATGAATTGTGATGGGAGGGACTGAATAGCTGAGATCATATAATGATACAGAAAATAATTACTTCTTTCCAGATTTGAATCCCTTTATTTTCATTGGATGCACTAAGGAAATAATTCATAAAAACAACAATAACAAGAGGAGGAAAGAAAACTTTCTATAGTTCAGGGGCATCAAACCGGTGGCCTGTGGGCCAGATGCATCACACACAGGCCACGCCAGCCCCAGCTCCATGAATGGGAAAAATATCGTGAAACAATACAATACAATACAATAGCAGAGTTGGAAGGGACCTTGGAGGTCTTCTAGTCCAGCCCCCTGCCTTGGCAGGAACCTTATACCATTTTAGACAAATGGCTATCTAACATCTTCTTTTTTTTATTGTAAAATTTTTATTGTTTTTTTACAAATGTTTTAGGGGAAAAGGTAAATAGGTGTAGAAAAATTTTGACAGCTACATCATGCAGGAGGTAGAAATCTCACAACTTTAACCAAAAAGAAAAGAAAAAACATCAAAATTTGAATAAACATTGGCAGCTTTTTGTTTTTACATTCAATCATCAATATATTCAATCATCTTTTGTATCACTTCCGAGAGTTACATTATAACAACAACTGTTTCAACTCATTTTTGTGATCTGAGTCTTCTAAGTGTTACGTCCTCTCCCCTGTCTGCTGGCAGAGCCAGGGCCCCTCCCTCCTTCACATCTTGTGTACTGTCCCCTGTTTGATCTAGGAGGGCCCTATTTTTTTTTAATAAAGGCCTCCGCCTCCGCAACTGTGTTAATTCTAATTCTACTGCCCTCCCAGAAAATTAGCATTCCTTCTGGCAACAACCATTTAAACCAGATTCCATTGTTATATAATTTCTTTGCTAAAGAGGAATATTTCTTCCTCTTATCTCTTACTTTCTTTGGAATCTGTTTAAGAATGGTTATTTCTTTGTCTTTATATTTTAGTGGTCCCACCCTTTGAGCTCCTAAGACCTCATCTCTTGTGGTCTTAACATGTACTTCCTTTGGCATGTTGTGTGTTCTAGCGTATGCTGAATTAATTCTATAGATCAAATCAATATCCCACCATAGCTGTTGTTTGTCTCTTTTAATATATTTTGCTAAAATTGTGGTCATAATCTCCTTGAGATCTTCATTCTCTGTTTCTGGCAAGTTTTGGAATCTAAGAAAAAAAGACATTCTCTCAAATTCCACCTTTATCATATGGTTTTCAAATTCTACATTCCCCTTCTGGATTACCTTAACCTCTTCCCTCAGCCCAGTCGCGCCCTCCTCCAGCACCCCTATTCTCTGTTTATTTTGTGTTATTTGTTGTTGCATTTCTCTGAGCTGATCATTTAAGTCTGCCAGTTGTTTTTTCAATTCGTCCTGTCCCTTTAAGAGAGTTTGAAACATTTGCTCAACTGAGCTTTCTTCAGTCGCTTTAGGTGGTAAAAATGAAGCCAATAGTGTCTTTTGGGTAATCGGGCTGGACATAGATGATGTTGGGGCCGAAGACGGCTTATCAGGCAGTAATTTTTTAGGACCCATATTAGACGAACAGCGGATGTGAACGTCCATCACCTTCGGGGACCGGAAGTGATCCCTATCTAACATCTTCTTAAAGACTTCCAGTGTTGGGGCATTCACAACTTCTGGAGGCAAGCTGTTCCACTGATTAATTGTTCTAGCTGTCAGGAAATTTCTCCTCAGTTCTAAGTTGCTTCTCTCCTTGATCAGTTTCCACCCATTGCTTCTTGTTCTACCCTCAGGTGCCTTGGAAAATAGTTTGACTCCCTCTTCTTTGTAGCAACCCCTGAGATATTGGAACACTGCTATCATGTCTCGCCTAGTCCTTCTTTCTATTAAACTAGACATACCCAGTTCCTGCAACCGTTCTTCACATGTTTTGGTCTCCAGTCACCTAATCATCTTTGTTGCTCTTCTCTGCACTCTTTCTAGAGTCTCCACATCTTTTCTACATCATGGCGACCAAAACTGAATGCAATATTCCAAGTGTGGCCTTACCAAGGTATTATAAAGTGATATTAACACTTCATCTTGATTCTATCCTTCTGTTTATGTAACCTAGAACTGTGTTGGCTTTTTGGGCAGCTCCTGCACACTGCTGGCTCATATTTAAATGGTTGTCCACTAGGACTCCAAGATCCCTCTCACAGTTGCTACTATTGAGGAAGGTACCACCTATACTGTACCTGTGCATTTTGTTTTTCTTGCCTAAATATAGAACCTTACTCTTTTCACCATTGAATTTCATTTTATTAGCTAGTGCCCAATGTTCAAGTTTGTCAAGACCTTTCTGCATCTTAAGCTTGTCTTCTGGAGTGTTGGCTATTCCTGCCAGCTTGGTGTCATCTGCAAATTTGATGAGTTCCCCATTTATTCCCTCATCCAAATCATTGATGAATATGTTGAAGAATACTGGGCCTAAAACAGAGCCTTGGGATACTCCACTGCATACTTTCCTCCATGAATATGCAGTTCCGTTGAGGACTACACATTGAGTGCGGTTGGTCAGCCAGTTACGAATCTATCTGGTGGTGATGCTGTCCAACCCACATTCTTCTACTTTATCTAGTAGTAGGTTATGGTCTACCTTATCAAATGCCTTACTGAAGTCCAAGTAAACTATATCAACAGCATTCCTCTGGTCCACTAATTTTGTCACTTTGTCAAACAATACAATAAGATTAGTCTGGCATGATCTGTTTTTGACAAACCCATGTTGGCTTTTGGCTATTACTTTGTTTGCTTCTAGGTGTTCATTAATTCGTTGCTTGATTATCTTTTCCAGAATCTTTCCTGGTATTGAGGTCAGGCTGATAGCTCTGTAGTTTCCTGGATCTATTTGTTTTCCTTTTTTGAAGATGGGAACCACATCAGCTCTTTTCCAGTCCTCTGGCAGTTCCCCGGTGCTATAGCATCTCTGAAAGATATAGTTCAGTGGTTCGGAGATCTCGTCTGCCAGTTCCTTCAGAACCCTGGGATGTAATCCATCCGGTCCTGGCGATTTGAACTCGTCTAAGGAAACATCACGTGACAGCAACGTGACGCCACATTTGATATCCATGCTATAGTTGTCTTGATAACAGCACCGTGGAAGAAATCTGAATTTCTAGTTATTTCCAGCCTTGGAGCCCTTATGAGGGCAAGATTCTATTGTTCATTATTTGCCTTTGACTTTAGTGGCAAATATTGAATTCACCGAAACAATAGTTAGAATCAGTGTAGTTCAGAGTTGAGAAGTATGGATTTAAAAATGGTTCAAAGCTTATGCACTTCATGAATTCACTAGATGATATTTATAAGGTTTAATCTCCTGGCCTTGGTATGTTATTTATAATATGGGACAATATACTGGTTTTCATTTCAGGATTCTGCAAAACTACTGAAGTGCAAATTATAAGAGAACTTAATGCTTTCTTATTCAAACAAAAATGCTATATAAGTACTATTTCAAGTTGTCTGTTTTATGTATTTGTGGTTGATTTTTATGCTGCAATGTATTCTAGAGTAATGGAAAACATCATTACAATTATAACTTGGATTTAATTTCCTGTTGAAAATTACAACAAAACAAATCAAGGACAAAAATGAACAAAAACCTACAGTCTTCTACAATCTGAATCTGATAGTACATAATAAAATAGTAGTCCAATATCATCATGATCTGTATTTATGGTTAGCAACTGTGAAATGAGCAGAGCTAGGAAAGAGTAGGCTATTGGTTGACACAGAAGTGATTTAAACCAAATTTCCCTGGAGACAGCCTTTCTTTCACAGAGATGGCAAAAAGGCTTACAGTACTCAGTGAGATCATGGAGTTAAAAACAAACAAACAAGCTAGCAAAGTCTGCCATAGATGTTTATAAAATTGTCAGAATATCTTAATTCTATGTATGTGGCAGAGTGAATGTTGTTTTTTTTCAAGTTCACTTTACAAATAAATTATTTTAAAAATATTCAGTTTTGGAACCTTATTAGCAAGGACCACATGTATTTCACATAATTTCTGGAGAGAGAGGGGGGGGGGAGAGAGAGAGGAAAGGAGGGGGAGAGAGAGAGGAAAGGAGGGGGAGAGAGAAGGAGAGAGAGAGAGAGACTATTTGATACAGTGGAGATATCATATGTAAATAATATCAATGAAGCCATTATACCCTTATCAAATTAAGGACTTGTTATTTACATGCATCTGGAACAGATTAAAATGTAAATCTGTATGAGAATCACTCAGTTTTCTTTGTGGCTAGATTCTTGATTTAGAGGTAGCTAAACTTAAATTGTATGGTCAGAGAAGAATACTCCATTCCTCTTCATTCCCAAATGAAATATGGATCAGGAAAGCATCTCTGTTTTTCTATTATCTAGCACAGATAGGTATGGCCCCTACAATGACTAAGCAAATTGAGTTTGTATCTATTGGTTGCCGGTGTATTATTGCAGTTATAGCTGAAGTAGTCGTTGACAGGTAGGACGTTGTAGCAGACAATTTTGTGTACTATGCTTAGGTCAGACTGTAGGTGACATAGTTCAAGGTTGTCCAAGCCCAAAATTTCAAGCCTGGTGATATAAGGTATTCTATTGTGAACAGAGGAGTGGAGTACTCTTCTCATGAAATACCTCTGGACTCGCTCAATTGTATTAATGTCCGATATACACTGTGGATTCCAGGAAGAAGAGCCGTATTTAAGGATTGGTCTGGCAAAGGTTTTGTATGTCCTTGTTAGCAGTACAGTGTTCTCTCTCTCTCTCTCTCTCTCTCTCTCTCTCTCTCTCTCTCTCTCTCTCTCTCATCTATCCATCCATCCATCCATCCATCATCTATCTATCTATCTATCTATCTATCTATCTATCTATCTATCTATCTATCTATCTATCTATCATCTATCATCTATCTATCTATCTATCTATCTATCTATCTATCTATCTATCTATCTATCTATCTATCTATCTATCTATCTATCTATCTATCTATCTATCTAGTTAACTATATATTCTAACTATCTTCCAGTTACTCCATTGTCTGTTAAGCTGTTGATTTTTTAACATATTAATTTTACATATTCTTGATCGAAACAATATTTTCAGAAAATGGAAAAACTTGTAATTACAGAGGTGTTTTTTTAAATAACCAAAATAATAAAGACTTACTTTCTTTACATACAGTTGAATAATATACTGTGTTATCAGTAAAACTTTTATGTTTGGTCAGAGATTAAAGATGCTGAACCAAAGCTCTTACCTTTGTACTGTTACGGGATGCAATTCTGTGTGTAACAGCACTATTTTTTTTCCTACTTAGTGGAATTCCCAGTTTCAAAGAAATCAAGTAAAGTCACAAATAGTTATCACAAGTAATAGTGACCTTAAGTTAAGCCTTGATCTGGTCTGAAAAAGTCTCTGTGTTTTTTATAGGCCATATGGGTATATCATATCCAAACATAGATTTTTATATATTATGATACACCTGTACACCTATTTCCATAGACTTCTTGTTGGTTTTAATAAATATTTTAACAAATGTAAATATATCTTAGAAACTACTTTGTCACAACAATGTCTTTCTATAGCTGTTGTAGCTTAAAGGCCACATCAAAGGTGTCTCCAAAGAAGATATTTTTAAATCCAAGGTTGGCTCATATTATGAATTATTATTTGCACACAACAATGTGAAATCCACAACTGCCAGTTATTTAGCCAATATTGGCCTCCATATGCTTTGAGTTCTTTCTAAAAACCTAGGTTGTCACAATGTATCAGGATAGTATATGTATGGTTCTAAGCAGTGGGAATTTTTATAATTGACAGATGAAATGTCAATGCACAAATTTTATACATTTTTGGTATGGCACCCATTGTGCTGATAGTCACTAGTGCCACCATGGTTGGTTTATGCCATAAACTGTCAATTTTGATTTTCAGATCTTAACATGTTGTGATCGCCCCCCTCCTCCATTCTTTGTTTCCTACTATCCCTGGTATTGTTGATCTATTATCCATACTTTCTTTTTCTTTTTTAACTACAGTTAAGTCTGTTGTGTTATGCCTCAAGGCTTTATAAGATTGTAGTTGGAAATTCCACAATTTTTTAACCTGCTCATTTTTGATGACTTTTTCAATGCATATGTTCCCACCAATTTTTCATTACTGATTTTTATATTCTATTCTATTATTATTTCAGAACACTTTGTCCCAGCACTCAATTTACAAGCCAGGCATAATTACACTTTGAATGTCAGAAATATATTTTAAATATATGAGTTAACACTCAATCTTCTGCCGTTAACAAGGTTCATCGTGTGAGTTGTTTAACATTGGAAGTACCACAGAGACTGCATAATCTTACATCCTTAGAACAGAATTTGTGAAAAGAGATGCAATCTTTGTTGTTCTTTTGTAGGTATTCAAATTCTTTTAAAGAAACACAAACAGAAGCAGTTAATTAGTTGGATTCTGAGATAGTAGGAATTTTGCCAAAGCTGAAATGTGCTGTCTTCTACACTAACAGAAACAGTTGCTTCAGGGCTGCAGCAAGCTTTGTGACAGAATCATGATAAAATCACTTTGTCTTCATATACCAATAGTAACACTGCAGGGGAATAAAGATAGTTGGCCAACAGGGGCTCTGTATTCTTAGTTAGTATTGGCAGCTTTTCTAATTACTCTATTCCAACCACTCAATTATTTGTTGTATCTTCCTAATGTATCACCAGCTTTATTTTATTCATGCACATTTTAATTAAGAAATCAAAGTCTAATTTAAAAGTGGTAGGCAACATTTTTTCCATCAGATTCTATTTATTGTAACACTCAGTGAAATGTGCCAGTCAATTGCTTACTGTCAACTAATTGAATTCCAAAAGAGCTATACATAAAGTATATAACATGGCAAGTGGCAGCAGCTACAGTATCAGAGTTCACACTTCAAAATTAATATCACACTTTTTATTGTTAAAACTTTTGACCATCATTATGGTAGGTCCACTATTATTTTAGTGTACACCAGCACTCACTCTCACTTATGAAACTATGCTGCGAAGTGTTAACAATTTATTTTGTGATCAATCCACATTGGTGCCATCAAAGCCCTCCTTGCTCAGGACAGCAGGTGGAAAAGCTGAAGGTCTTTGTGAATATCTTGATGTATGTACTATTATTATGCCATGAGATGGACTGCATATAAAAGAACATTTAGGAATTCCAAATAATACCTGCCTACTAGTCATCTAATGGCTCATTACTGGACTATATCTTGAAAAAGATCTCATTGGGCAATGTATGAACCTGCCCGAGATTTGAATTAATCCTGAGGTCTGATGTAATCACATTGCAAGACTGCTGACCTCAAGACTCAGGTGGAAACTGAGCAGACTAAGGATATACTTTCAGCCCAGGACACATCTATTAAAGAAGTGCAAAAATGCTCAGAAAAGTCTGTATAAATCAGAAATTTTCTAAAGAGAATAGGAACTACACGCACTATTACAGTTTCCCCCCCCTTCAGGAGCGATAAGAAGAAAAAAGAAACCTACCACATGAACATTTCTCATATTTTTTTCTGGACTTACGGTTAAGAAGCAGGCTGGCATTGGTTGTGCCTAATTTGTTGGCAGCGACACATGTATAGTTGCCAAAATGCTCTTCTGTCACGTTGTTGAAATTTAAAAATGATCTTGAACTATAGCTGTTTATAGTAATTCCTTGTTGCCCATTGATCAATCTAGAATGGGGGAAAAAAAAGGGAAAGTACAAATATTTGCATTTTTGACTTATCTATATGTGGGTGAAATACATGACCTTATACCAAAATAGGATATAAAAATGGAAATAAACGCTAACTATGAAAACTATTGATGCCACATTTACAAAAAAAATACTAGTGCCATAGTTTTCTAATGGACAGTAATTTAGCAAAGGACTATCATCTATGCAAACAACAGTGGGTACACATTAGACCAGGGGTGTTAAACTCAAGTCCCGCTGCCTGGATCCGGCCCATATAGTGCTTAGATCTGGTCCATGGGGCTGCCTTAGAAACAGTGAAGGATCAGTCCACAGTGCCTTTGCCAGTGAAAATGGAGCGGCACTCCTGATCTCCGTTTTCGTTGGCAGAGCGCTTGGGCCACCACAGGCGTCCTTGACAAGAGTGACGCCCCAGGACCTACCCCCCAACCCTGATGCGGCCCTCAATGAAATCGAGTTTGACACCCCTGCATTAGACCGTAGAACACATTTCCTTCCTTCAGCACAAGTCCCTTCCTTCAGCACAAGTAAATTTAAGGAAGTCTAAATTGAGACTTGGTTTCTTGATTTAGGCAAAGATGGACAAGACACCCAATAAATATATACATAAAATGATAAAAATGGGGGCAAATAGTGAAATAAAACTACGATTGATTTTAGAATGAAGCTCTTTTTCATTTTCAATTGTGACGGACCAGGGCAAGTTGTAACTGGATCCTAGGGATAAACAGCAAGAACTAATTACTCACAGTTCAGGAGAATCAGGGAATAGTAAGGTAAAGATTAGCAAATGACTTTAAAAGAAGGCCATAAGGCTAGGACAGTGTTTCTCAAACTGAGCAACTTTAAGATATATGGACTTCAACTTTCAGAATTCACCAGTCAGCAGATTGAACTCCACTTAATGTTGCCAAGATTGAGAAATTCTGGTCTGGGAGTTATAACCACTTTCCAGAATCTTTACTCAGAATTCCCCAGCCAGCAGATTGAACTCCATGAACTTTAATGTTGCCAAGGTTGAGAAACTCTGGTCGGGAGGTTATATGCACTTTCCAGAATCTCTATTCACTCCTTGTCTTGGACACTGATAAAATAGGTGGAAAGGCAAAAATATTTACTATGGGTTCAAAGCAAGGGATTGTAATGATGCACTTTGTTTACTGAATTTATTTTTTGAAGAAACAAATGAAAATTATTTGAGTTGATTTGTCCAGATGATACATTGATGGCTTGGAAATGATTAAGCCCTATTTATATGAAGTCTGTGTACATTATGTCTCTACTGTAGAGTCAGCTGAAGAGCTACACAGGGATATCTGCATGATCAAAACTTTTCTAAGAAGTATAAAAAGGAATCTTTGACACAAACAGATCTTGAATCTCAGTTTAGTCTTGTATGCTTGCTTTGGGAATCAGTCTCTATCCTTTACTCCAACCCTTGGAAATACCTGTTATTCGGTTTAATACATATATTAGAAACTTGGACATCTCCAAATGTTATTTACTAACAATTCCCAGCAACTTTAGCAGGCATGTTTAGATGCTGTACTTAGGGTTCGACAATATTTAGAGAACCTAGATCCAAACATTTGCTTAGTTTAATGGCTTTAGATGTATCAACAATACCAGCAAAATTTCCAAGTGTTGTTTAAAGGAAACAACATTTTGGTTTCCTTTCCAAAGAAGACTCATGATAAATTGATTTCTTGATTTTGACATTCAGAGCAATAGGATGTCAGTAATGATGATACAGTCTCATTTTATTAATTTACACCCTTTTTATTCATTGCTGTTTTAAAAAAAAAGCTTGTGTGGATCATTTTTTGTCCCCTTTGGAAAGCTGAAGAGTCTCTCTAAATAAAAAATGGTTTGTTTTCCAACTACAATAGAATGCTCATGGTTTTCTCTCTTTTCTTTCATCTTGTGATTTCAGTTAAGTGCAGAATTTGCCTCCCATGAATGGAAATACTTTTTTCTTCTTCTGATTTTTGATCCAGTGACAGATCCCACTGGAGGGAAGAGTAAAGAATCAATTTTGCATGCATGTCCTTTCCTTCTGAAAATGTGTTACAGAAGTTGAGAAATTGCTAGAATTATAGTAAGAGTTAAATTGGGCAAAAATTATCCATTTGTTACCTATTGATAGCTGCATTCTTTCAGAATGGATTGTATCCATTGGATCTTACTGTTGGTGGATAGAAAAATTAGATTTCATTCACTTAGATCACATACTTTTACCAATGCACTTTTTTATATCAACTCAGGAAATGCCTCCTAGTCTCTCCAAACAAGGCTAGAAAATTTGATTTTTTTCCTCTTCCTTTTTTTTAAAAGTCAAACTTAGCAAGGTTCTTCAATCCTAGAGGTTGATCTTATAACAGTTTTTATGATTTTTCTGGTATAAATAATACTACAAACACATTGAGCCCATGGTACCAAGGTTATTTATTTCTTCAACTCTTTTATCATCTGGGCATGTGTAACCAAATTCAGATTTTTGAAAAATATAGTTAAATGTGAAAATACTTAGCTATGCTTGATTACTCCAAGAATTGCTTATATTTCATTCTGAAAGCAGAATTCATACTTATATAAATAAGTTACCATTTAATTTTGATATATGGAGGCAGCACATCATAAATCTAGGAGACAAGTACTTTTTTGCATTCAGCAAAATGTATATCTATCATTATTAATGTATAGCTGCATATTGATGATTTAATATTGTACATTACATTAATATTCTATTTTTATTTAATCACCACACAGTTCTGCATATAAAACATATTTAGTTTAACCATATATTTCCAAAGCAGAAAATTACATGTAAGAAATGCTGTAATCCTTTTCCAAATCCTGAGCATGAATTGTCATGCAAAGTTTCATATTTCTCCTTTAATTTTTTCCAGTACATTCCTGTGTGATCATGTGATGTGTAATAGAGCTTATTTACACCCAGGTAGTGATACGATACAACCTAAAATTTAAACATTTACCCCCAGGTAGTGATACGATACAACCTAAAATTTAAACATTTCTTTCACAAAGTTTCAATTATTAGTTCCTATTTACCAAATACAAACATCCTCTGAAAAAAGAATATGAGCTGCATCATGTTTTAATTTCTAAAGTGTCAAATTCATGTAGACAATGAATAGATTAGATAGATACTAAGGAAGATGTCCCTTTTGTTGTAGATTCAGGAGCCACTTAAGAATAACAAATAAAAATAACTACAATTATTTAATTGTAATTTTGATAGGGCAAACTTTCTTAGGTCAAGTGCCTTCCAGTTTTTGACTGACTCCTAGTAGTTCTAGTCATTCTGGAAAGCACCAATATGGGAAAGGCTGATATAAATAATTCAGGTTAATCCATCCAATGCTTCATAGCTATCTATGGTGAATGTAGAAATTCATTTTGTTTATGTATTTATAACCCCATTTTTGATATTTTTTATAAATAACTAAAGGTGGTGAACATATTTAATACTTTCTCCTTCTATTTGCCCTACAATAACGAGCTTGTGAGATCAGCTGAGACAGAGTGATGGGCCCATAGTCATCCAAGCAGCTTTCATGTCTAAGGCAAGACTAAAACTCACGGTCTCCTGGTTTTTATGCTGCTGCTTAACTACTAGACGAACAGTAGAATGAGATTTGTTGAATGTTTCTCCTTAATGTTCTACTTGTCAGAATATTTGATTTAAGTGTGAGGAAATAAAAAGTGCTACAGTAATTGTACCTGCTACCTGCGGTTCAAGAATTATATATACTACTTTATTCTGCTCATTCTTTACCACAGCTTTTGGATCACTATGAATCTACAATCAATTTTGAAATGTGTCCAATAAAACCAGAAAACAAAGAATAAAGAATTTCCAAACTAATTTCTCACAAGAAAGTTAAAAAAGCCCTATGAATGTCCTTTCTTGACTCTGCCCTTTGTCCACATATGGTCTGTATATCTCTTCATATGCCCTCATTTCTTCTTCTTTTTCCCAGTCCCTACATTGGTTGGCTAGAAGTTCAAACTGATACTGCCGTCCAAGGCTGTATGTATAAGAATACCCAGTTATTTAGGATATAATATTACCATTCATTCTCCTGTATGCATTTGTCTGCATATACAAAGTCAATTCAATTTTCAATTTGTATTAAATAGTCTCCCTTGCTTGGTAGGGACTTTTCCCTATCTAGTTCCTACACTTGGGAGTTTGACTCTTCCTTGAAATACATTTGGAATGTGATCTCTTGGCATTTAGAAAGCTTGAAAGTCCCTTCCTTACGATACTTATAAAATTATATTACAGTCATGCTTGTATTAGGAAAGGTTTTGTAAGGAAATGTTTCCTATGGATTACTATATTGCTTTAATGCTAATTATATATATTATTTTCAGAGTTATTTATTATTGAGAGCAAGTTTGGTATGCTGGTTAATGTGTTGGCCTAGAAAGCAGGAGACTATGAGTTCTACTCTTGCCTTAGCCAGGAAAATTGGTTGGGTGACCATGGCCAACTCATTCTCTCTCAGTCCAATCTACCTCACAGTGCTGCTCTTGTGGGGGGAAAATAGGAGAAAGAAGTATTATTTATAAAAAAATAGGATAAAACTGTAATATAAATAAACAAATAAATGGTTTTTTTTTCTACCAGGACTGTGCTTAGTTATAGGTGCTTAAGTATGTACTGAACCAAATTACAACTGTTGCTATTGCTACTACAGGTTTTCAATTCATATCAGATCAAAATGACAAAACGGTATGTTATGTATACAGCATCTATGATTTAATTATTACTAGCAGAGTTTCCCCCAATCTAAAATGTCCAAAGGAGACTGGACTATAATTCCCAAAACTAAAATAATGTTCCTGGGTTTTCGTACCTCTACTGAAAACTCTTTCACTATATTTTCATCATAGAACTGAATCACACCTTGGACTGACTGTTTTATCTGACAACACACACATCAAGAAAAGTCATATTTTCTCTCCCCGCATTAAGATGCAGACTGCTATGAGAAAAGTATCCAATCCAGGGGTAAATTTCAGCAGATTCTGGAGAACAGGTAGCGGAAATTTTGAGTAGTTCGGAGAACCGGCAAATACCACCTCTGGCTGATCCCAGAGTGGAGTGGGAAAGGAGATTTTGCAATATCCTTCCCCTGGAGTGGGGTGGGAATGGAGATTTTGCAGTATCCTTCCCTTGCCACGCCCACCAAGCCACACCCACAGAACCGGTAGTAAAAAAAATTGAATTTCACCACTGATCCAAACTTACTTTCTTTCTCCTTTGTACCATTCAAAAGCTGGGGAAGGAACTCCTGCACTTTCACATCTTATGAATCCAGTGCCTCCCAGAGTCACTCCACTGGATTTTATTTCCTGAATTGTTGGGGCAACTGCAAAGAAGCACAAATATGTTTTTGATACATTAAACACATGTTAGAAGCATATACATTTAATAATAACAATGAAAACTTTTTGAGAATAATACAGTGATGCAACCTGATTTATTTATGTTGGGCTTCTTAGAATCTAAAGCACATTTATTAATTTGCTTCACATATTAAAATCACAATACAATATTGCAGAAGAGGGAACATTAGACCTAAGGTTGCTCTCACTGAGTTTATTACAAAAGGAAGGTTCAAAATTCAAATTTATCTTCCCCTGTGATTATGCTGTTGTGAAAAATAAAGGCATTAGAACTCAGAAAACTATTGAACAAAACAACAGAATTTTATTGGGTCAGTCAATAGCAAAATGTGCAACTGTCAAAAATGTTTCTGCCAATATGTTTTCTTGTTTCTAAAACTCTTAAGTATAATAAAGACAC
Organism: Natrix helvetica; assembly: GCF_964273705.1. Classification (NCBI taxonomy): domain Eukaryota; kingdom Metazoa; phylum Chordata; class Lepidosauria; order Squamata; family Natricidae; genus Natrix; species Natrix helvetica. The sequence goes on along the minus strand of NC_138549.1, from coordinate 100,520,874 downwards.
AAGGCCACTGAAGTAGTATCATTTTCTGTAGGGCCTTCTGCAGCATTGTAGATTGTAGATTGCTTGTCTACGCCTTCTTTTGCTAATATTGAAGATTGTTATAATTAAAGATATAGCAACACTTTCCCTCCTCAAATTATTTCTAGAGGAACATATTAATAAGCTCTACCAAAATAGACTTTACCACAACTCTGAATACAGTCTGTTTTGTCAAAACCCTTAAAAAAAACCCTTGAGCAATGTGTATAGGAAACAATGCATGATTATCGGGGCAACTTTCTTTAATATATTTGGATCAGGAAAATGTTAAAAAAAATCAGGCATTTAACCCTTATTCTAGGTTAGAAAGAAAGACATTTGGGTAGACATAGAAAAAGTGTGCCAGAGTTTTATGTTTAAAACTTTGGATGTATTTGTAAAGTTATTTGCAGGAACATTGGATGTGAGAGAAAACTACAAATGATAATTGAATCCATAAATATGGACATCCATAAAGTGCATAATGAATTAGGGTACAAACTTATTAATTTTAATAGTTCAATTCACCATATTTATAGACAATGTATTCATTTATTCATGCCCAGGTGCATTCAGTTATAGATTGCCCACTTCACCCAAGGACCTAATGCAGTTTACAATCGTAATGAAACTCCAGTAAAAATAGTTCTGCATCAAAACTGGCATACCAATCTGACATCAGTTCAAGAAGTCCTTCCGAATCATAAGATTTTAAAACTTTTTTTTAAAGAGAAGGAAGTTGAAGCAATTCTTACTTTAGGATGCAAAACACTTCAGAAAAATGGACCTGTCAGCAAAGCCTGTTTTCAGGCTCCTTGTCAAACTTCAAAATGTGCCCTGCTGTTGCAGCCATCTTTTCATTTTTCAGCTTGCTACAGACACTGGGGGGGACGGGACACCAAGGTCATCTCAACAGATGTTTGGCAAGGGCCTGAAGGAGTTGCCACAGTGACACCAGAACACCTTATTGGACAATGTGACCTGGTTGAAGGAGGGAAGGAAAGAATTCATTCTTTAATTAGGCAAAACCCATGGGAACTACCATGTTTCCCCGCAAATACGGCCTTTCCTGAAACTGATACCTTGCCACATTTTTCGTAATATAAGCCCACCCCCCAAAATAAGCCCCATTGACAACCCCCTCCCTGGGGCCAGGCAGAGCACTGCTCACCGACTTAGCGGTATCCCGAAGGCGCCAAGCCACGGGAGCCGGGGGGGGGGGGAAGGCGGTCACGTTGCTTGCCGTCTTCGGGATACCATTAGGTTGGTGAGTGGCATTCTGCCTGGCTGGAGGGGGGAGTTGCCGGGTGGCTGCTCCCTTGCGAGCGGGCTCCAGAAGAGCTGGGCACAGCCTCAGGGGTGAAGCAGCCATGAGGCGACCACATTCACAAGCAGCCGCCCAGCAAACCCCCTCTCCAGCCAGGCAGAGTGCCATTCACTGAGCTAGGGGGTATCCCTAAGGCGCCAAGCTACATGACACTCTGCCCACCCCCCAGCTTCCATGGCTTGGCACATTAGGGATACCCCCAGGTCAGTGCATGGAGCTCTGCCCGGCTGGAGGGGGGGTTGTGTGAGTGCCTGTTCCACCCCCAGCAAGCATGCCTCCCAGCCTCACCATGCCCTGGCCCAGCTCTCCCTGCAGCCGCCACCGCCACGCTCCGAGCATAACTTCTTCTCCAGCTTCCAAACTCCAAAACTCGGTTGCCGAGCACCACTTTAGGAGTGCGCTCTATGGTTGTGAGCTGGCTGGTGGAAGACTCTCTGTCCAGAAGACTCTCTGTCTGGCAGCCAGCCCACAACCATAGAGCGCACTCCTAGAGTGGCTGCTGCTGGAAGACTCATCAGCCAAGTTTTGGAATTTGGAAGCCAGAGAAGAAGTTATGCTTGGAGTGTGCTGGTGGCTGTGGTGGCGCTCTGGCCTTGCAGGGAGAGCTGGGCCAGGGCATGGTGAGGCTGGGAGGCATGCTTTCTGGGGCTGGAACAGGTGTTCACCAACCCCCTTCTCCAGCCGAGCAGAGCTCTATGCACTGACCTAGGGGGTATCCCTAATGTTCCAATGCATGGGACCTGGGGAGTGGGCAGGGCGCCGCGTGCCTTGACGCCTTAGGGATACCCCTTAGGTCAGTGAATGGCGCTCTGCCCGGCTGGAGAGGGGGTTTGTTGGGCGGTTGCTCGTGAGCATGGTCACCTCATGGCTGCTTCACCCCAGGGGCTGTGCCTGGCTCTTCGGGAGCCAGTTCACAAGGGAGCAGCTTCGCAGCAACCCCAAAACAATAAGGCCCCCTATAATAAGCCCAAGGCCATATTTCATGGGGCAAAAGAATGTAAGACCCTGTCTAATTTTCGGGGAAACACGGTAGTTAGAGTTGGTTTTGCTTCATGCATGCTGAAATGATGTGCACAATAGAGTTATGCTTAAAGAGATCTGGTTGTCTCGACTTGCTGGCTTCATTGGGTTTGTCAGTCGGAAACTTGACACTCCCATTTCATCTCTCACTTCAAAGATATCACAGATAGGCTGAATCTGAGTGGGAAAGGTAGAATTGACATTTCTTAGATGCCAAGCCATGCAGATATTTAACTATGATGCATTGGGTCCAGAGGCAAATTTGTAATCAATGTAGTGACTGCAGCATAGGTGTAGCATTGCTGAATTTTCTATTTCCACTTAGGAGGCCTCTGCAATCAGAGTTTACAAGTCATCTTCAAAGGCAATCCCATTTATGGCAAATTACAGAAATCCATACATGAGGTGACAATGGGAGGAATCAGTATTACCAGTGTCAGTCCAAACAGGCCCACTTTTCATGCACAAGAGGAAGGTGCGCTTGTCGCTCTAATAGGAATCAAGAGTTTAGCAGATTTCCAAATTGGATACCCATTCTTTTAGGGTTATCGTAACCCCTAAAATGCCCAAAATGAAAGTCCATCTTACAGATATTTAATTCAATTTAATTAAAGTTGTTTTTGATACATCTGGACCATTATTGCTCCAGGTTCTAGTCTATGATTACATGGCATCTCAGGCCTGAGCAGGCATGATTATAATGCAAAGATTCTTCATCTGAAACCAATGTGTGATCTTCCTCAGTAACCTTAATACAGGTAGTGAATAATGTGGCTGAGAGGATCAAGCCATATGTATTACCATATCAGAACAGTTGTAGACACAACCACTCTGTTCCCATACATGCCAACTGGAAGTCCCTATTTAGAAATTTCTATAGCTCAGACTTGTCAATCACCAACACTTGCAAATAGCACAGAAGGATACTATGGACAATGGTACATATTTGAATCCAACAAAGATGTTCTTCCAGGGCAACCAAATCCATTTCCATTCCCTACCCAGACCTAAATCCTGACTACAAGATCGCCAGAAAACCCATTTCCTCTAGGATTCTTCATAGAATCCATAGCAAGAGAAGTTTGGACATTGACTTGTCTGAGTAGTTGGAGCAGGAATCACTTCTCTGTAGGGAAGTCCATTACTTCCTCCTTCAAAACGATCAAAAGATCTTTCATAAAAATATATAAAGCAGTTCCAAAATTACAGGAATCACCTCCTGGCCACACAAAATGAGTAAGGTGGGGCATTGATCAAGTTTATTAATTATAGAACTTATATAGTAGAGATACTGAGCCAATTGCATTATGTTATTTTCATAAAAATCACTCGGATATACTTGACCAAATGTTTGAAGAAAGATTTATAATAAATGTGGCATTCAAATACCCACTCGGTTTTATGCAGCTTCATGCACCTATCCTCAGTTAGAAAACTAAGATAACATTTCCAATAAATGTACTTTAAGTACATTTAAGCCTAATTTAAAAAGACGAACAGCTAGTTGTATACATTTATGTATGTGCATGTCTTTTTTAAAACATTTGGTTCAATGTTACTTTTAGCAAATCATCTCCAACTCAGAGTTCCACTACGCAATATGACAGAAATAATACTTGAACAGGAAATAATGGTTTGCAAGGTTAAAATGACTACTTTTATAAAAGAACATGCAGTATACAGTGGCCATTTCCCTCCCATACTGCATCTGAAACCTAAGAATTTGAAAATCAATTAAACAGAACCTATTTACAATAAGTAATAATGGATTTATAAATACCACTAGTTCTGTTTAATAGATTATCCTTGGAATTTATTGTAAGGCTATTCCATTGCATCCTGGGTGTAATTTTAATTTCTGCCACTATTGGAAACTTCCAGAGTATACTTCAGTTTTCCCCACAACCGTTGAAAAGTCTGGCTTAAAATAATAAATCTTCAAGCTATGGATTCTGTTAGTGATTTGAGAAGAAAAGTTCTTGTAGGTCATAAATAACAGACCCATTTTGAAAATGAGGTGAAAATTACTAGAATTCTGTAATGTAAAAATATTTGCAGGATGAGATAAACTCATATTGACTATTTACTTTAATGGCAAATCATCAAAGACTCAGGTGCCGCACACCATTGTATATGATGTTTGGAGTGTAGCTAAATATTCTAATAGATTATTGGTAATGTACTAGGCAATCATGAATTTCTATAATATGGTAGACAACCTGGAGTAATTTTGAATGAAAGTATACAAAGCCTTGTATACTATGAAATGTACAGTATATATAATATGAAATGTACAATATATATGTTCTTTTATTTTATTTTTTATAAAATGAAGGTTTACAAAGCCTTAATACGACCCGACTTGGAATACTGCATCCAATTTTGGTCACAATATAAAAAGGACGTTGAGACTGTGGAAAATGCAGAAAACAATAAAGATGATTAGGGGTCTGGAGAAAAAGACATACAATACAATAGCAGAGTTGGAAGGGACCTTGGAGGTCTTCTAGTCCAACCCCCTGCCTAGGCAGGAAACCCTATACCGTTTCAGACAAATGGTTATCCAACATCTTCTTAAAGACTTCCAGTGTTGAGGCATTCACAATTTCTGGAGGTAAGCTGTTCCACTGATTAGTTGTTCTAACTGTCAGAAAATTTCTCCTCACTTCTAAGTTGCTTCTCTCCTTGATTAGTTTCCACCCATTGCTTGTTGTTCTACCCTCAGGTGCTTTGGAGAATAGTTTGACTTCCTCTTCTTTGTGGCAACTCCTGAGATATTGGAACACTGCTATCATGTCTCCCCTAGTCCTTCTTTTCATTAAACTAGACGTACCCACTCCCTGCAACCTATCTTCATATGTTTTAGTCTCCAGTCCCCTAATCATCTTTGTTGCTCTTCTCTGCACTCTTTCTAGAGTCTCCACATCTTTTCTACATCGTGGAGACCAAAAATGAATGCAGTATTCCAAGTGTGGCCTTACCAAGGCATTATAAAGTGGTATTAATACTTCACGTGGTATTGGTTCTATCCCTCTGTTTATGCAGCCTAGAACTGTGTTGGCTTTTTTGGCAGCTGCTCATATTTAAATGGTTGTCCACTAGAACTCCAAGATCCCTCTCACATTTACAACTATTGAGGAAGGTACCACCTATACTATACCTGTGCCTTTTGTTTTTGTTGCCTAAATGTAGAACCTTCATTGAATTTCATTTTATTAGATAGTGCCCAATGTTCAAGTTTGTCAAGATCCTTCTGTATCTTTAGCATATCTTCTGGAGTGTTGGCTATTCCTGCCAGTTTGGTGTCATCTGCAAATTTGATGAGTTCCCCATTTATTCTCTCATCCAAATCACTGATGAAGATGTTGAAGATACAGGGCTTTGGGATATGCCACTGCATATTTCCCTCCATGTAGATGCTGTTCCATTGAGGACTACAGTTGAGAGTGGTTGGTCAGCCGGTTACGAATCCATCTGGTGGTGATGCTGTCCAACCCACATTCGTCTACTTTATCTAGTAGTAGGTTATGGTCTACCTTATCAAATGCCTAACTGAAGTCCAAGTAAACTATATCGATGGCATTCCTCTGGTCCACTAATTTTGTCACTTTGTCAAAGAATGCAATAAGATTAGTCTGGCATGATCTGTTTTTGACAAACCCATGTTGGCTTTTGGCTATTACTTTGTTTACTTCTAGGTGTTCACTAATTCGTTGCTTGATTATCTTTTTGAGAATTTTTCCTGGTATTGAGGTCAGATTGATAAGACTAAAAAAGATAGGTCTGATATTTCCTGGATCTATTTTTTTCCTTTTTTGAAGAGGGAACCACATCAGCTCTTTTCCAGTCCTCTGGCAGTTTCCAGGTGCTCCAGGATCTCTGAAAGATATAGTTCAATGGTTCTGCAATCTCGTCTGCCAGTTCCTTCAGAACCCTGGGGTATAATCCATCTGGTCCTGGTGATTTGAACTCGTCTAGAGTATCATTTTCTTCCCTATTTCAACTTGTGCTCCTAATCTGATTTTTGTGGTGCTGTTTTGATAGGTTGGACTGTTTTATCCCTTTGTATAAAAACAGATGCAATAAATGAGTTAAAAAGTTCTGCTTTCTCCCTGTTGATTGCCACTTTCTCCCAGCAATGGACCAATTGTTTCCTTAACTTTTTTCTTGTTTTTAACATGTTGGAAGAAGCTTTTTTTGTTATTTTTTACTTTTGTGGCAAGCCTTTCTTCATTGTTAGCCTTAGCTTTCCTCACTTCATCTTTACAGGGTCGGACTATTTGCTGATATTCTGCCTTAGTTATGTCCCCTTCTTTCCACTTTTTATACTTATCTTTTTTGTCTTTCAATTTGTCAGATAGTTCTTTATGCAGCCATGCTGGATTCTTTTGGGAGCTATTATTTTTCTTCATTGGTATTGTGCTAGACTGGGCTTTTGTAATCTCATTTTTCAAAATTTCGCAAGCTTTTTGAGTTGTTTTCCCCTTGAGGATTCTCATCCATGTGATTCTTCCCAAGCTCTCTCTAAGTTTATTGAAATTAGCTCCCTTAAAGTCCAAAAGTCTAGTTTGACTTTGTTCTACCACTTGTGTTTGCATAATATTGAATATAACGTAACATATGAAGAATGGTTGCAGGAATTAGATATGTCTTATCTATGAAAAGAAGAACTAGGGGATATATGATAGCCATATTCCAGTATTGGAGGGGCTGTCACAAAAATGACCAAGCATCAAGGAGAAAAGTAACCTAGAACTAAGGAGAAATTTCCTAACAGTGGGACCCATCAACCCATGGAACAGCTTGCCTTCAGAAGTTGTGGGTGCTCTGTCACTGGAAGTTTTCAAGAAGAGACTCGATTTCCATAACCTGTTGTGACCCAGCAGGAGCCGTTGGAGCTGCAACCATGACTCGGCTCTGGAAGATGTGGAGGACCCTGGACAGGGTTCCGACTCCGAGCAGAGATCAGAGATGCTGGTTGGCCACCAGGAGGCGCCTGAGGCATGGAGCAGTGGGGAGGAGAAAAGGGAGGTGATTCTGCATGCCCGGCAAGGAGAGCTAATAGACGTAAGGAACAGCTACGCAGTTACAGGAGATAATTGGACCCAGGTGGTTGCATTTAGGCTCCTCTCAAGACTGTATAAAAAGAAATGACTTTGCGCAAACTGTTTGCAGGAATCAACTTATTTACCAGAGCTGGAGAAGCTATCAGGCCTTGTCTTATCCTGGCAGGCTGGATTGCTGCCAAGGTCTCGTCTGTGCTGGATTGCTGCCAAGGTCTAGTCTGTGTGTTAATAAATCATCGTGCCGTATCTTTGTCTCGGCGTGTTTGGTGTATGAAGACGGGGGGGCGGGGTCAGAACAATAACCCAACTCTGTTATTCTATGTTCTACATCTGTAAATAACTGCTTCAAACACCCAAGTCCACAACATAGTCAATTCATTTTTAAAAAGGCATAACCAAATTAGCTCTTCTAACTACATAACCTAAATACCCTGGGAAGCAGCCAGATCTTTAATGTCTCATGAAAGATTAACACGACTGGGGAAATCTGGATCTTTAAAGAGATGCAATTCCATAGGGCAGGCTTTGCCACAGAGAATTATTCCCAAATATAAAATGACATTCTGGAAGCATGTAACAGCAAGTAAATGGCATTAGGTCAGGTGAAGACAGTTTGGCATTCTTCAGAAATTTAGGACTTTGGTTACTATAGTTATGTCATGAGAACCTTATGGGGATTATAGTTCAAACAATCTGAAAGACCTCAGGTGGTCTATTCATGTGCAGAAGCAGATTACCTTTCCTTGCTGAATTCTTACATTTTTTTTTCCTATGACATAACTCAGACGAAAGCAAAGATAAGCTGACATACCTTTAAAGGGATTTTTTTACTTTGAAATTTTAGGCAGTTCTTCCAAAACTTCCATCCCGATTTTTTTTTGTTACTTTACTTCCTACATAGGGATCTTGGTTGAAGCAATAAGTGTGCCTCCTGTTTTTGATTCCAGGTTCTCTGACTTTCTGTCCTTTACATGTATGGATAAGACTGACAATACCAAGAATAGAAAGCATTGGCCTTGCTACAGATGAGAAAGAGTATTTGAAGAAAAATTGAAAAAGGGATGAATAAGCCAATGAATACTTTGCTCCATTTGAAAAATAATAGATCTGTCTCATCTCATACACTGATAACTTGTGAATGACCAGTAGTGGTGAACATTTACATTCAGCCATTAATTTGAATTGTTAACGTATTGCTCCAGTGGCAAACCTAGTTAGCTACTTTTTTACTTTCCAAAGCATGTAAGTTTAATAATTGCCTTTATGTTAATATAGGCTACAGGCTGCAGACTCAAAAGGATTGAAACAAACTTCTGACCTTCTATGCTAAGTGTTCCTTATAGGATGTTCATTGGGGAAATTCATAAAATCAGAGAAGTGGGTTAATGAAAACAAGCAACTAGCAAAGACTCATTTTGCAGTGTGAGATGAATCGTGTATACTTATTATTATACATAATAAACAAGCTCCCTTCTCCAATCTTTTTTTTTCTCTTCTGCTAACCACCAGAGGTACCTTTGTTGATTTCAATGGTCCCTTCCCACCAGGGATGGGTTCTGGCAGTCACTACTGCCGGTTCGCTTGTGGGCGCTTTGCATGTGCATGTACAGTGCAATAAAAATTGTTCTGTGCATGCGCAGAAGCAAAAAACAAGATGGCGGTACCTACAGCACCCCCCGGAGAACCGGTTCAGGGGCGTGGCAGGTCTGGGTCGCTGCCAGGTCCAGGCAGCCAAACCACTACTAGTTTGGCTGAACTGGTCCGAACCAGTAGGAACCCACCACTGCTTCCCACCATAGATATACACAGTGTTTTATATATACAGTTAAAAGTCCTGTAAAATCGTTTGGCTCTCTTCCTAAAGCATAGCCTTTATACTGTTATGGTTAAAATATAATTGCACCAGAAAATGAGGAATCAGACCTTTAAATATGCTGGTAGTTAATGATTTAAATTCTACTCAATCCAAGGAACAATTATAATCCTTCTAATGTTCTTGGCAAATTTCCTGTGAGGCCATTAGAAATGTTCTAATTGATATTAATATTTTTCTGAAACAAATACACGAAGTAATACTACATCATTCCAATCTTTTTTTGAAATCAGCCAATCACACTTGTTTCAAGTTCACTTTTTATTATTTTAAAACTTCTAAAAATAACAATGCTCAGTGATAATGCATGTCAAATACAACATTTTTATGTGGGCAATATTAATAAGACTATGAGAATCCATTAAAAGAAAGTACACATGAACAATCTCTTCGCAAATCATTAAGGCAGTTGTGCTTTTTCTTGCTTGCATGACTTCTTTGGAAGCATATTTGTGCATGTGTTTTGATGTGCGTATGTATATACACACACAAACAAATACATACATGCATATATGTACCTATTGTATACTTCTATACACATGTGTCTGTGTGTATGAGATAGAGAAAATGAAAGTTTAATCAGGAAATGAACCCTCCAAAAAAACCAACTAAGCAAAAGGATAGCTAGAGGAAAATATAGAAGAAATACAATACAAAACTAGTAAACAGAAAAAAATAATGTGGTCTAACACATGATGCATTTGAGATACCTCTACTAAACTCTCTAATACAACTAATTTAATTAGTTGCTTTTAGTGGCTATTCATATGACTTTACATAGTGCTTTTGAAGTTTTTGGAAAGGGATTTGTGTGGTGTGTATGTGTGTGAATACGATCAGTTTGGTATCATTGTGCTATTAGTAAAATAATTGGGCCCCAATTTATTTAGGAGAAAATCTGGAGCTCTTGCTATAAACAATCCATAATAGTAGCTGCAAACAAAGTCTGGTTATTGTTTGCTGTTCCTTAAAACCACCACATTAAAATTTAAGCATCTGCTGAGCATCTGGGAGATTACACTGTAGGATTGATTTGTTTCCCCCTCCCCTCTAAATGCATGAGGTGACTGAGTCTTCTTCTTGAGCTTTGTTTAACCTTTAAAAAGTCCAGCAGGGATTATTATTTTTTTGCAGAGAAACATTTTCCCTTCTCTAGCATTTCTCGAAATGATAATATGACCACCTGACAGGATTCATTCACAGAGCAGGATATATTATTAGTACCTGGAGTTATTCCTTGCATGTGGCATCATTTTGCTTGCCCAACTCAGTTTTCCTTACTGAGAGAACTCAAGGCACTTGGTGGCATCTTCATGAGTCTCATAATTAGTTCACCAGTCTGTGATAAATACAAATGATGTCCTGCGAAGTTTTGATACTTATTCAGCAGTTGTAGAATTACCACAAGCAAGACATAGGCTGGCCTAGAAAACTTTCCTGAGAGATGCAAACAGTAACTAAAACACTTCTAATGCACTCCAAGTTTGATCTTTCAACTTTGTAATGAGCTTAAGGATCTTTTCATGTTCTTGGCTTTTGAGGTTTTCTCTGGATGCCTATTAACATGACAATGAGTACTTTTGTTTCAGTCAATGTGCATGATTTTCTCACCCACCGCATTTTCTGATAATTACTTGGCATGGCTCAATCTCATTCCATTTTCCAGAACACGGCATTTTACCAAAGGGCTAAATGTCTTCACTTGAACATAAATTGTGGCTATCATGTTCCAACTCAAAATATGACAAAATAATAAATACTTTTAGTTTAATCTAGGATTGGGGTTTATTTTTATTGTCATTAAACGATCCAGTTAATGAAGCAATGCAGAAGATATATTGACATTCAGACAGATACCAAAAAAAAAAAAGCCAAAAAAAAAAAAAGCCAACTACAACAGGTTTCATCTTTTAACATTTTAATGAGCTTTGGGACTTTTTGCATATTAGTTATGTTACCCTAATTACTCATTATAATGCTAATGTGCATTTTTATATTTAATTACAATGCTTATAAAGATTTGATATGGACAGTAAATTATTATAACTAGCATGTGCATAATGATTATGAGGTAAATTTATTAACTTTTATGCTAGCATCCAGCAGTGCTAACTTTCAGTTTCACCTTTATGATTAACTACAGTGTCTGATTAAACAAACATTTTATGATATTACTTGTACAGTCACAAAAAGGTTTACCTTTCATTTGGCTGATTTGGACCACACTTTTATTTATTTGTGATTCACAACTGTTTATACAATTGACGTTGTTGTTATTAAATTAAATGTTTGCTTGCTTTATGCTAACTAAAATTCAGACAGCCACTAGGCAGTATAAGAAGATACAACCCTAATCCTTTTCTCATACCACAACCAGATTCTTGCAATTAAGATCTGGTAGCCATATCAACATGATGAAATTAATACTTCCTTAAAAATAAGGATTTCCAATACAAAAGGAGGATTCTGAATTGCCTGAAGCTTATTCTGGTATAAATTACTTCTTTAAAAGTATAATCCAAGAAGATAAGACACATATAAATAAACATAAGCAAAGTCTCCTTATATCTTATACAGAATCCAAGCAGAAAATTCTGGGAAGATCAGAAGCATGATATGAACATGAGAGTCTTATTTAACTTGTCCTACAACAGCTGTTAGTTAAGACTGGCTGTCTATGATTGAGTAATGTATATACATATTTATTTAGTTTAGGCACCACCTGACACCAAAATGACTCTGAATACTTCACAATTTAAAACCATAAAAATGCAACAGAACATTGCTATCTTGCCACAGAGAGCCTTATCCATCATTGATTTCCATAATCTTTCTCTATGTAGTGTTCTAAAAGAGTATACAAAATTATGTCTACTTGCAAGTGTATGTGTGTCAATGGAAATGCCAGTAGTAAAATTGCAAGTTGTGGTCATATATTGTCTCATTTAATGGCCACTTAATGACTGCAGTGAAAGATTGGTTGTAAGTCTAATGTAATGTAATGTTTTCCTCAATGATTGTGATGCTTATCAATGGAGTTGCCAGTCCCAATTGCAATCACTAAGCAAGGACTACTTTATATGATACTACCATGTTTTCCTGAAAATAAAACAGCCACATGGCCGGAAAGCCACTCCCACCTGGTCACATGGCCGGCAAGCCACTCCCACCTGGTCACATGGCCAGCAAGCCACTCCCACAAAACAGGCCACGCCCACAGAGTAGGTTCCAAAAATTTTTGAAATCCACCACTGATTTGCACTCACTTTCCCTTACCAGTAAGGGTGGCAATCATCTCTCTTTTTCCTTATGTGCACTTGGCCAAGGATATGCCAGGTGAAATAGGATTTGTTCCTCAAAATATGCATTTGAACGCACTGTAAACTTTTTAAAAAGTCTCTATAGATTAGATAACAGGAATGAGATAAACAACTTGTATTTCAAATAATTGAAATATATTTTCAATTTCAAATTGATTATTACTGTATACAAATGAAGAAACTAGAATAATTTATTGCTGGCCATATTTTTCTGCAAGAATACTCTGCAAAATAGTTGAAGATGGCAATAATAAGCATATTGACACATGACACAAAATATTGAAATGTTCTTTTGAAACCTGCAAAATCATCAAACATTATTTCAGCATTGGAACTGAAATATATAAATGAGATCTGCCAAGAGAAACATACTGTGCTTAATTAAGAACCCAAGCACCATATGTAACAGGAATAGAAAGTTTAATTATATATTTTAAAGACTTCATGATACTGTTTAGATGGGAGAAACAGAGCTTATCAAGTGGTTCTAAGACAAGCAGGGGAAATGATTTCACAGGTAATTTGAAAATCACAGAATAGTTTTGATTTAACAGGAGGAGACGGGAAGAAAAGAACTGAAGATATTCTATGAAAGATATAAGATAGACAGATAAAAGTGAAGTATTATTGACAATGCAACATTCCGGTTCTTCTATAAAGTATAAACAATAAATCAAGAATTATAATTAGCATTAGGGGGAAATTTTTGTCTCATCAAAACTGAACACAATTAGTCTTCTGGTCAACTGATCGCTAGGCTGTAGAGAGAAACATTAAGCGAAATCTGATGGTAATACATAAACACTTATGGCTTTGGTTCATTCTACCTATGGTGGTATTTTTCCAGGTGTTTTTTTTTTTTTTGGTCAGTGAAGGCCACAATTAATTTCAGGCACCTCTCATTACACGGAAGCAGGAATTTTGTAGGGAGCTGACAGCAACAATAAGAATCTCAATAACACACATAATTTGTTGATACATAATCAATAGCACACAATAGCACTTAAACAGAGTTGCAAGTAAAGGCATGCATCTTACCACTGAACAAGTCTCAAAGATGGATTTGGATTTGGACACCTTTATGATAAGCTTTAGAAACTGAAGATAATTTTCACAATTTTTCAGAATATCTTTGTTTACTGTGAACTGATGAAAAACACAGGGAAAGCCCAAGTGATATCAATTTTCACTGGCTTAGTATTTCATCAAGCAGAAGGCCAGCATAAGATAGCCTTTTGAACATGATTCCTCCAGACATGAACACCCAGAGAAATAGTCTCAGTAGAACAAACACAGAATTGAATTACTCGAGTAGGAGGAGGCCTAGTAAAAGCTGAATATTCACCCAGAAAAAAGACAGAATTAGTATCATTTTTTTGTATAACCCTGTGCCATATATACCCACTGTGGGTGTAAAATAGTACAAAAATGTAAATAAAATTCATTCAAAACTCTCTTCAGTTGTTATTTCCCAAATGGCCAGCTGAACAATCTTGTTGTAAGTTGACATTTGAAACCAGACAATATGGGGACCTTCTGGAATTCCTCCAGGGCTGAATTCCATAATTAAGGTCACACCCACAAGAAGATCCGACCCCTATCATATTGCAAGCTAGAGGCATAGGTGAATCAATGACAATTTAACACCCAGATTGTGTGGCATCAAGGGAATATTGCATTGGAGTCAACCTATTGCATTTATGCACTGACTCAAACAGTTGCAAGATTGTTTAATTGGAGTGATTTCTCCATAGCAATTGATGACTTTAAAATGTGCAATGTTTCTGAGCAATATTTCTGGATATTTAAAGTTAATTCCCTAGTGACACAATTAAATAACTGATCTAGCAAGAAATAAATGTATCAATTTGTTTTGATTTTGAAAAATGTACAAATAATAGAGCAACCAAATATGTTCAATCAAATGATATTTCTCAGGACATTGCTCATTATGACCATATAATAAATGGGAGGGTTAAGTCAATGTTGGTGTAGAACAGATTGTCTGGGGCTATGAAGATAGCAGCTGTCACAGCATGCCAGTTTTCTTGTTAGTAAATCAGCCTTACCAACAGTTTTAGACTGAAAAACTATTGCTCATTGACAGCACATTATAACTTATGTGCATATTTGTTTCAGGAAGTGGAGATAAGTAATAGAAAGGTCAGAATTGACCTTATAAATTGTATAACTACACTATACTGTAGGTAGTCAAAAACATGAAGCGTATTAGTTTGATGATTGATAAATAATACTTGTTTTTTAAGTGATTATATTTACACTTTCATTTTTCAAGGAAATGCAAGAAACGTGGAGATAAGAATTTTGGAATCTGACAGAAAATTTAGATGCAGCAATTGGAAATGTTTCTAAAGAAAAAGATCCCGAGTTAGAGAAAATCTAACTAAAAACTTTGATAGGAGTGGGATGGAGGTGGTGCATCTATCCTTGATCTCTTAGACCTCTCACTAGCTTTCAAGACCATCAACCATTGTATCCTGTTGAGCTGACTTGAGGAGTTGGGATTGGGTGGCAGAGTTTTGTGCTGGTTCACCATCTTCCTCTGAGGCTACCCTCAACCGGTATTAATAGGAAGAAAAAAGTCCAACTCATGCACAAGGCACAGGGCTCTTTCTCTGCTCCTTTTAAACATCCACATGAATCCAGTAGGTGAGATCATCGATCTCCATGGGACCAGTTATCAGCAATATGCTGACAACAGGCAATTATATAGCTCCATTCTGGGTGAAGTGGCTGTGGGTGAATGGCAATTATCCAAGAACTGATAAGGTCTGTACTTCAGTTAACCCTTGGAAGGATTATTGGTTGAACTTTTCTGCGTGTGAATGCCTTGAATTCACAGTAGTTAAATAAAGAGGGGTTTTTTTCGGGACAAGGGGTTCTGTTTCTTGATTCTGCTAAGGCTAGGTCACAACATGGTGTGTAACTTGAGGTTCTTCTTGGACCCAGGTTCCTGGTCAAAGAGCAGGTGGCAAACGTGGCCTGCAGAACCTTTGCTCAACTCTCTGTTATGTACCAATTATACCCTTTCCTCGACAGGGAGGTTCTTTGCTTGGTCATTCATGTCCTGGTTATCTCTCAGTTGGACTATTGAAACACATTCTGCATGGGGCTATCCTTGAAAAGTATCTGGAAGCTTTTATAACAGAGAATGTGGCTGAGTCAGCCATATTGGGTGCTCAAAGAAGGACACATATAACACTCTTGTTCTGTTTGCTTCTAATTCAAAGAGTTGCTCATCACCTATAATGCCCTACATGGCAGAAGGCCAGAATACCTACAGAACCAGTTTCGCCCATTCACCTCAACTTGCCTCATTTATTCAGGCAGGGAAGGTATGCTGAATAATCATTATTCCAGGAATTTCATCTGGCAGAGTCTAGGAAGAGAGCCTTCTCTGTTGCTGTTCCTGCATTGTGGAACATTCTGCTCCCAGAGGTGAGGAAGGCCGCCATTTTCTTGGCCTTCTGCAAAGGAGCCAGAACTTGGCTCTGCAGCCTTGTGTGGGAGCACAGAGGACCATGCAATTGTGGAGCTGGCTAGCCCCTGATAATCCCTCTCATCTGTAATAACCAACATTAAGATGGACATTAAGTGCCCAGCTTGGGATTTTTATCCTTTAGAAGTTTATAATGTCATTATTCTACAATTTGATTATTTGAAATCCTAACCTAATTCTAATTTTAATGTTAATTTTTATACAATTTATTTTATCAATTATGTTATATTGTAAACTGCCCAGAGCTCCTTTTGAGGGAATGAGTGGTTTACAAATATTAAGTATAAATAAATAAATAAATAAAATAGATAATGTTAAAGAAAACCACAGCAGCTCCCCTATTTCCTTTTTCAGTTAAGCTCCTTTCTCTGTGAAGTAGAGAAAAAATAGCAAAGTATAAAACAAATTTCTGCCTATCGAATTGTGGAACAGACATTGAATTTATATTAAAGCAATATCTGCTTTATAATATTATATTTATAATACAATATAAAAATAATATTGCTTTTTAATAGGACATGGTGGCTCAGTAGCTAAGATGCTGAGCTTGTCGATCAGAAAGGTCGGCAGTTCGGCAGTTCGAATCCCTAGTGCTGCGTAACAAAGTGAGCTCCCGTTACTTGTCCCAGATTCTGCCAACCTAGCAGTTTGAAAGCATGTAAAAATGCAAATAGAAAAATAGGGACCACATTTGGTGGGAAGGTAACAGTGTTCTGTGCACCTTCAGTGTTTAGTCATGCTGGCCACATGACCACGGAGATGTCTTTGAACAGCGCTGACTTTTTGGATTTGAAACAGAGATGAGCAGAGCTCCCTAGAGTCGGGAACAACTAGCACATATGTGCGAGGGGAACCTTTACCTTTACCTAATATCTGCTAACAAAAAGCAATCTAAAAGTACTGAAAATACATGCTAAAGTCATGAACATATTTGGATGCTTTTTCCATACAAGATCTGTAAAAAAGGTACAATGGAAATGAAAATTGTTTTGGTCTGTAGAGATTCTCATATATCCAGGTCATGGTTGTCCCCAAAGTGCTTTTTCAGGAGGCAACTGGACTTTCTTGTGTTTTTTTTCTTTTGAAGACATTTTGCGTCTCATCCAAGAACCTTCTTCAGTTCTGACAGGATAGTGGGGAACAAGAAAGTCTCCTGAGCCTCCTGAAAAAGCACCTTTGGGACAAAAATTGTTTTAGCTTTTAGTTGCTGCTTTAATATATTGCTGTTTGATGTTAGGCAGGTATTGGTTTGTTTTCTCCAATTAGTGGTGGTCTTTTTCCATTTGAATCTTCCCATCTGTATTTTAGGATGGAACAGAAGATTGTTTTCTTTAAAAGGCCCGTGATTTTAGAATATTAGAATTGAATGAAACCTTGGGGACTATTCACTCAAAACCCTAGTTAGTGCAGGAGGAAATAATGTTGCTTCAGCATCCATTCAGCTTTGCTTAAATATCCCCACTGAAGAAAGTCTTATTATCTCTTAAGGAAGCCTGCTTCACTCTTAACAGCTGTTATCATTATGGAGTGTTTCCTAATCTTAGACTGAAATCTACTTTTCTGAGATTTCCATCCACCCATCCACATCCTATTCTCTGAAGCAGCAAAGAATAATTGTGTTTCCATCTTTCTTATGACAGTTTTTCAGTTAGGTGAAGACAGCAATCCCATCTCCCATTAAACTTCTCTAATCTCGGTTAAATATAACCATCTTTTTCAACCACTCTTCCTTGGAACAGGATTCAGTGCTATTAAATGTCCCAACTATTCTTTATTTTCAAATATGGCACGCAAAACTTGGCCTAGTAATTCAGATACAGAATAGTATAGAACCGTTGCAACATGGACACTGTATTTGTATTTACATTGCCTAAGGTTGCAATTCTTTTTCTAGAGGTATCTTACTCAATTTGCTAAAAAAAAGTCTTTAATGGCATTACTATACATGACCATAATTTGATTTCTTTCCCTCTTATTTCTCATTTAAAAACAAAGCAGTAGAATGTGACATCCATTTAGCTATGCAGCCTTTAGATTAGGGACATGGATTTGATACTTTTAATGTTGAATTACAGCACAGGATCATCGCCTATCTCAGATGAAGAATTCTTAAACCAATTTCATCTACATTTCCCAAAACATATTGTTTCATAATGCTATCATATATGCTGTACAATGCACATTTTATTCTCTGCTTTTCAGTTTAGGGAACAAGGGGCATCCATGTATCAGAGCTGTAATGGATCAGATTACACTAAGAATAATAGCAATAGAACTTAGACTTATGTACCACTTCATAGTGCTTTACAGCCCTCTCTTATAGAGTGAGCATATTGCTCCCAACAATCTAGGTCCTCATTTTACTGACCTCGGAAGCAGGGGTGTTTGCTTATACCAGTCGGTACCGGTTTGCTGTGCGTGCGCCAGCCGCACATTGCTAGTGCATGTGCAGTTGACTAAAATTGTTCTGTGCATGCACAGAAACATATCGGCAATGGCATAAAAGATCAGGGAACCGGTTTGGGGGTGTGGGAAGCCTGGGTCACTGAAGTTCTGCGACCCAGGCCACAATTCCACTACTGGTTCGGCTGAACCAGGATGAAACGGGAGCAACCCACCTTTGCTCGGAAGATGGAAGGCTGAGTCAACCTTGAGCCTGGTGAAAATCGAACTCCTGGCTGTGAACAGAGTTAACCTGCAGTACTGCATTCTAACCACTGTGCCACCGTGGCTCCTAAAGATCAATTTATTTATTTATTTTCAGTTCCCATCTTCCAATACATGAATGGTATTGATGACAACTAGTTCCACAATGTTATTGTTTAAGGAAAGAATATGTGACTAAGATTTTGGAGATGTGTGTGTGACTTTGAGTCAGTTCTTGATTCCTGGTCACTGCCTGAACTAGTCACTGAAGTTTTCTTAGCAAGATTTTCAGAGTGATTTGTTAGTGCCTGCTTCCTAGAGCTGAGAGAGAGGGTCTGGACCAAGGTCACTCATCTGGCTTTTGCCTAAAGCCTCTTTTGCATAAAAGGGACTAGAATTCATGATCTCCTGGTTTCTAGTCTGATGCCTTAGCTCAGCGGTTCTCAAATAGTGGGGCGCGCCCCCCGGGGGGGGGGCGAGGCTCCGTAAAGGGGGGCGCGAAGGCTCCCTTTCCATCTGGGTGCAACGGCGGCGAAGGCGTGGGCGAGGCATAATATATGCCGCCTGGAAGTGGCAGCACTTCGGACTGTGGATTTTCATTGGAGCCCCGGGCTGGAGCTCTGCAAGAAGCCTGCTCGGGCGGGGGTGGGAGGGAGGGAAGCATGGGACCGCCCGTCTTCGCCACCGAGTAGCTCGCCTCCCCGCCAGCAGCTCCACCGCTAGCATTCCGTCTGGAAGCTCCACCGCAACAGCCGCTGTTGGGGAAGGGACAAAGGGGCGGCGGTCGCCCGATCTTGCCACCGCCACCCCTTCGCCCCTGGTAACGGTGACTGTTGTGCTGCTGCTTCCAGCTGGGATGCTGGAGGAGCTGCTGGCAGGGAGGGAGGGAAGAAGGGCAGGAGGGAGGTGGAAGGAAGGAAAGAAAAGCAGACACGCCGGAGGGAAAGAGGAAAGAAGGCAAGCAGGCAGGAAGGAGGCAGAAGGAAGGAGGGAAGAATGGAACTGGAAGGGAGGCAGGGAAGGAGGGAGGGAGAAAGGAAGGATAGGAGGATAGGGAAAGAGGAAAGAAGGCAGGCAGGCAGAAGGGAGGGAGGTGCAAGGAAGGAAGAAAGCATAGATAAGCAGGAGGGAAAGAAGGCAGGCAGGCAGGAGGAAAGAGGAAGGAGGGAACTGGAAGGGAGGCAGGGAAGGAGGGAGGGAGAAAGGAAGGATAGGAGGATAGGGAAAGAGGAAAGAAGGCAGGCAGGCAGAAGGGAGGGAGGGAGGTGCAAGGAAGGAAGAAAGCATAGATAAGCAGGAGGGAAAGAAGGCAGGCAGGCAGGCAGGGGGAAAGAGGAAGGAGGGAACTGGAAGGGAGGCAGGAAGGAAGGGAAGGAGGAAGGGAGGGTGGAAGGAAGGATAGACAAGTAAAAGGGAAAGAGGAAAGAAAGCATGTGACTACGGTGGGAGACGAGGAAAGACCGGTGTGCTATGTTATGCAGAGGTGTACTTATAACAATTTTATAGACAAATGATACTATTTACAGTCGCGGGGGGGGGGGGGGGGCGAAATGTTTTCTTCTTCCTAGGGGGGGGGCATGACAGAAAATAATTGAGAAGCACTGCCTTAGCTACACCACCAAATTGGCTCTTTTTAGGCTATACAATACCTGGCCACTTTTGCAAAGGGGGAAGAATTCCTTGCTGCAAACTTTATTCTTATACTTAATTAGTACAGTGGGGACGAGTGTAATCCCATTCTCTCTCTCATGCAATATTAATACTGTGATGGGAAAAAACCCAAAGGACAGGAATATAGTTCTTTCTCTCTCTTCATAATTACAAGAAATAAACTTCATTGATTCCTAGCACAGTTTTCCACTCAGTGGCAATGCATTATACAGAGTTAGTTCCTATCAAATAAAACAATCTGTGGGAATTACAGTATACACACCCCTGCACAAACGACAAAGAACAAATCTAAAAGAACATGATTAAAGCATAAGTACAGCCCAAGATAATTATATGTTTGTTATTCATGTTGATCTTGCCTTTAATAGTAAACAAATATTTTGAATGGAAAAAGTTATGCTCTCCATACAGTTTTAAATGGTAGTTAATAGATTTAGCTTCTGCTCAATTGGAAATGAAGATCAATTTAATTTCCAACTGGCACGCAGTGTTAACTATTTGAGGATTCAGGAAAGAAGAGAGGGGGAAATCTATAATGTTTACCAAAATTCTTGCTTCAAAACACACACATACACTCACACTTTCTCGCACATACATATGATCAGTGCTATACTGATTGCTCTTGGAAGAAAACAGGCAATTATTGCCTAGATTTTTTTAGGACATTTCAAGTGCCTATTACAAGCTAATAGCAAAGGATTGCTTGCTGGTGACACTACCTGCAATTCTTGACTCATTATCTAGAAAAAAGAAAATAAACTCTGCAGTAAGTTGTGAGAATTAGTCCATCAAAGAAATAACAGAGAGAGCAGAAAAGCCTAAGGTTAATTATTACTCCAATCTGTATTTCATAACCATTAGGTAAGTATTCTTTTTATTACATTGGTCAGAAATTCATTGATGTTTTCTATTTGAAACACAACAGTGGATGAAGGCAATTAAAATAAGTCCTTTGAACATATTTTCAAAATTTCAATAATTATTCAGTGTGACTGCCTGGAACTGCTGAAAAATATGTCTACTTTTCCCCTAGAGCAAGAAAAACTTTATACATTTGCTGGCATCTTGATTGACTTGTACAATTTGCCATTTGAACATTAAGTCATATGTTCTCTTTGACAACACTAGAGTTGTGCCATTAGTTGCTTTGTAGCTCCAAGCAGGAACCAAACTGTATCCTTGTTTTGCTTATGCAAGGGATCAACCCATGATTTTTCTGGAACTGAACGATGGCTGATTTTTGTTATATACTGGCCAAGGTCTGGATATTAAAAAAAAAATAAGAAAATGGTTGTTTAAATAATATAATTTTAGTTTCCTTCTTAAACACAATGTTTGTGTAACTCAAAGCAATCATACCATGTTAAATTATTTAAACCAGATCACACTATTTACTAACATTAATAATGGTTTAACAAATCTTATATGCAATGTGTCATGAATAGAACATAAATTGTTCTTTTAAAACTATATTTTATAATCTTCATGGCAATCTTATGTATGTGTGTATGCATATGTGTGTGTGTATATATTTGTATGTGTATATATGCATCAGTGGTGGTTTCAAAATATTTTAGAACCTTTTCTGTAGGTATGGCCTGCTTTGTAGCCTGCCAACAATGTGACTGAGTGGGAGTGGCTTGGCAGTCATATGACTGTGTGGGCGTGGCCAACATGTAAAATGTTGTGAAACTCACTTAACAATGCTCTTGCTTAGCAACCAAACTGTTGGTTGCTAAACTCTGGAATTTGAAGCACGCAAGTCTTAAAGCTGTCAAGTTACAAGACTCTTGCACCCCTAACCCTTTAGAAAAAAAAAAAAACCCAGGGGTGTTCAAACTCGACAGCTTTGAGACTTGTGGACTTCAACTCCCAGAATTCCTCCTCCAGTCATGTTTGCTTAGGAACTCTGGCATTGAAGCACATAAGTGTTAAAGCTGTCAAGTTACAAGACCCTTGCACCCCTACCCCTTTAGAAAAAAAAACCCAGGGGTGTTCAAACTTGACAACTTTAAGACTTGTGGACTTAACTCCCAGAATTCCTCCTCTCACTCTTCATCTTGATGATGTGCGGATGGGCGGGGGGAGGGAGCTGGAACCGGTTCTAAATGGCACTGTAGATTTTCTATAGAAGAGGTTAGAACTCTTCTATAGAAGAGGTTAGAACTTGCAGGAACCCACCCCTGCTATGTATGTACTGTATATATGTATGTGGATATGGATATGGATATGGATAGAGATCCAAAAAGCAAGATAGAGAATATTGGCCAAAACATGTGATATTATTTCAAGGACCTAGATCAAAATATAAAATGGAAAATTTGACAAATTCTCTAAAATAGGAAGAAGCATGACTGCAGGGCTTACTTTAGTTTCTTTGAATAGTTTGAAATCATAGTTTCCCACTAATGAAGCAATATCTCAGTTGATATAACATGATATTTATTCATGGCAAACTAATTTCAGCAGCAATAATGTGCTCTTTTGCAAGGATTCAACGTGAATCAGTTTGGAATGAAATCATTTTGTTTTTTAATAAGCAAATTAAATGGATTTCATGCAGTTTTTCCTGCTCTAGATGGATATGAAAGATGGAAACATTGCTTTGGTTTAGGCTATTCTAAAAATTTGGCTAAAGTGATAAATAACTATAAAATAATTGATTTTAGAAATGTGATGGAATGGAGTCTGAATTCCCAGGAGGAAGATGGTTGAGCTTCAGCTCCAGAGGATTCTGGGAGACAAAATTACCTGGACCCATTTTATTCAGGTTTTAGTTTGAGTTCCAGAACAGAGCTGCTGATTGCTGGTTGCCAGTAGTTCTGGAGTTCAATTAATTCACTGGCTCAAGATTGACTCAGCCTTCCCTCCTTCTGAGATCGGTAAAATGAGGACCCAGATTGTTGGGGAAAATATGCTGACTCTGTAAACTGCTCACAGATGGCTATAAAGCACAGTGAAGCGGTATACAAGTCTAAGTGCTATTTCCGTTAATGGTGCTTTCTGATGATCTGTGGCAGAGCTGGGATTGGGGTAGTAGATCCATCCTTGTACTCTGTCTTCATTTCTCAATAGCTTTCAGTACCATTAATTAGAGTAACTTTTTTGAACCGGTTGCATTATGGAAGGCATTATGCAGTGATTAACATCTTTCTTTGTGGCCAGTTTAGTCAGTATTAACTGGCAGGGAGGGATTTGTTCCACAACCTCCCACTTATAGGTTGCTACAGGGCACAATACGTTAACGGTTAACCCAAGAGTCTAACCCAATTTGTTTAACATATGCATACAACTTCTGGGTGAAATTGCGAGGTTTCTTTTCAGGTACTAATCAGTTAACATCTTTGTAGGCTAACTTTGTTGACATAAAAACAGGGTAGTTAGCTTGCTATTCTGTTTAAACATACAATATAGAATTTTTGAGTAAATAACCTAAATCCAGGCCATAATGAAGAGAATAATTTGCTTTTATTTGAGCTTCATAGGTATTGGCAATAAATATTATACATATTTCTCCCCAAATTACATGTCACACATACAGATATACATACCACTTATTTGCATTAAATGGCTATTTCAGTAGTATCATGGCAAATCTTACAGGTTGCATTTGATTTTGGCACTGGGCCACAAAAATAGTATGCAATTTGTTCCATTCAGTGGAAATAAGAGAGAAATGATGGGGTCTTGCATTAATTTATAGAACCTACAATATTGGCTGATCTCTCATTTCAGAAATATGCAAGAATAACACAACTTTAAATAACTATATAGTGTGGAAGAAAACTATTGTAAGTTATACAACTGGAAATGTTTGAGAATCAGACAGAAATGGCAGAAATGGGACATTTAGTCATACCCCAATCAAATTGGTTCTTGGTCAGACCAATTAAACTGTAAATAAATCCCAGGATGTGAATGCTTCCCAAATAGCAGTGATGATCTGTGTACATCCTATTTTTAACCATCTGCAAGAAACACTACAATTAGTGTATCCATTACTAATAGTTGTACTTCTATACACCTGTTTCTGAGTGCAGAAAAGAACAACAAAGTTGATTAGAGGTTGGAGGCTAAAACAGATGAAGAACAGCTGTTTTGGGTATGTCTAGTATATTGAAAAGAAGGACTAGGGGTAACATGATAGCAATGTTCCAATATTTGAGGGACTGCCACAAAGAAGAGCCAGCTCAACCTATTTTCTAAAGTGCCAGAAGACAGACAAGAAGCAGTGAATGGAAACTAATCAAGGAGAGAAGCAACCTAGAACTAAGGAGAACTTTTTTTAACAATGAGAACAATTAAACAGTGGAACAGATTGAATTCAGAAGTTGTGGGTACTCCATCAATGGAGGTTTTTAAGAAACTGGATAGCCACTGGTCTGAAATGGTATAAGGTCCCCTGCTTCAGCAGGATTGTACTAGAAGACCCCCAAGGTCCAACTGTGTTATTCTGTTTATTATGCCATTTGTTTATTAGACAAAGCCATGAAAAAGAAGTCAACATTTTGTGGCTCTGCTCAACCACTGCCTTTTTTTAAAAAAAGACTGAAGTGCAATTTATTCTAAGAAAACATTGACTTCTTCAGTGTTCTTAAACAACACACATCTGAAAAGATTAAAGCAAAAATTATGCATCTTAACACTCAAAACCACAACAAACATCATAGTCCACTAATTTCTTCATCAGTAGGTTTAAAGTTTTGCGATATAATTAAATTCAAGTAACAAATATGAGTATATTCCAACTAAAATGAGCATTATAACTAATATTATACAAACTGCCATAGCAACTGCAACAGAGACTTCTAAGAAATGCTAATAAGTTGAGCTAAAGTATCCAAGAAAATAAATCAACTTGAACAGGTCTTTCTACTACCGTGTTTCCCCGAAAATAAGACAGGGTCTTATTTTTGTTTGACCCTTCCCCCAAAAATAAGTGCTTGGCCTTATTTTCGGAAAGGTCTTATTATTTTTGAGGTGCAGGAGGAGGTGAGCGTGGTCACCTCATGGCTGCTGCTGTGTTGCAATATTTTCAGGGAGGGATTATTTTCAGGGAAGGACTTATTTTAGAGCATGCACTCAAAAGCCCAATTAGGCTTATTATCCGGGAGGTCTTATTTTTGGGGAAACATGGTGAAAGTATTCCTTCCTTGATTCTAAGGTGATGATCAAGTCACTACGGGGTGAATTTTGATGCAGTATTTTTTTTCTTCCCAAATTTTCTCTGCAATCCAGAGCGGGGAAACTTCAAAATTGTAAAGCAAATAAAAATAAGTTTTGCCAACTTTTCAAATCTCAATTCTCAATATTAAGAGGAAAAAAACATAACTGTTCCAACATATTTTATCACATACCCCCATGTATAAAACTGTACACTGATCAAAAGAAGCTGTTTCTTATAACCAATGTATCTCCTTCCTAATTATCAGATGTCTTGACTTTGTTTTCTTAAAATGGGACATAGAAGCCACTTTAGTGTAGCGATTAAGGAAAAAAGCAAGAAACCAGGAGACTGTGAGTTCTAGTGTCACCTTAAGGGTGAAAGCTGGCTGAGTGACTTTGGGTCAGTCACCTTCTCTCTCTCTTAGCCCAACCCATCTCACAGGTTTGTTGTTGTAGGGAAAAAGAGGAGGAGGATAGAGTATTATATATGTTCACCATTGTGAGTTACTTATAAAGTAATAAAGGTGTAATAAGAGTAAAGGTAAAAGTTCCCCTCACGCGTATGAGCTATTCATTCCCGATTCTAGGGTCTGGTGCTAATCTCCATTTCAAAGTCGAATAGCCAGCGCTGTCCAAAGACGTCTCCATGGTCATGAGGCCGGCATGATTAAATGCCAAAAGCGCATTGAATGCTGTTACCTTCCCACCAAAGGTGGTTTCTATTTTTCTACTTGCATTTTTCAAACTGCTAGGTTAACAGAAGCTGGGACAAGTAATGGGAGCTCACTTCATTACGCGGCGCTAGAGATTAGAACCACCGAACTGCCAACCTTTCTGATCAACAAGCTCAGCGTCTTAGCCATTGAGTCAGTGCATCCCTTACAAAAAGTGTAATTGAAATGTAATACATGAATGAATGAATGAATGAATGAATGAATGAATGAATGAATGAATATACATTGCCTCAGTCCAGAATATCTTCTTTCTAGAATAGCTCATATGGGAAATAGAAATCCAATGCCTTTTTAAAAACAGTATTGCCTTGCACAGAAAAAAAAAAGACATAAGAAAGCTGAAATGGTGATGGAAGGGAAAAGCTTAAAGAGCAGAGCTCTGAAATACATCAGGCATTACACTTTACTTTCAAGTACATGGGTGTATGGAGATTGGCCATACTCATTTTGATGAAAATGACCAAAAATCTAACTTTTTTTCAGCAAACAAATTTAATTTAGTTTCTGTACATATTATTCTCCTTCCAGATACTTGCATATTTAATTTCTTAACTTAAAAAATCATACACCGAAGTGAATATCTGTAGAAACGTTGCATACAAAATCCATGTATTTTGGAGACCTGCATATGGACAGAATATGAAACAGAAGAGGTTACTAAAAACTTCGAAATTGGCAGAGGATGCAGACTGATTTATCAATATAGTCCCTTGGTTGTGAAAACCCATGCCCCTTTCCTGATTGCATTTCTTGCCAAATTGTAATGCTCTAGTACTATAACAGCATGTGAGAAGTTCTTATTTATGATTCTGTTTTGTGGCTGCATATGTTGATTTCATTCTGCTTTGTGTTGGATAATGTTTTCTTCATTTAAAGACAACCAGAGAAATACAATTGCACATTTTCTAACAAGGAAGAAACCCAAAGGCAAGACAAGAAACAATCGACTGAAGCTAATCAAGGAGAGAAACAACCTAGAACTAAGAGGAAATTTCATGACAGTGAGAACAATCAACAAGGGGAACAGCTTGCCTTCAGAAGTTGTGGGTGCTCCATCACTGGAGGCTTTTAAGAAAAGGTCTTCTAGTTCAACCTGTCTAAAATGGTATAGGGTCTCCTGTTTCATAAGGGGGTTGGACTAGAAGACCTCTAAGGCCCCTTCCATCTCTAATATTCTATGGTATTCTAAGACAATTTCCCCCTGCTCCTTCTAAGTGCTATCTTTCATATTCACGTCTTTGATTTGTATGTAAGCTATGGCAGTATGGAACTAATTGTAGCCATAAATAGTCTCTCCACCCCCTTCATAAATGTATGCTAAACTAAACAATGATATTTCAATTGTTGTCAGCTCTTCAAGATAGGCAGGGTCAAGAAACAGCCTTGCTGGGGATTCCAGGCATCAGTTTATTGCTGTAGGAGAAAATAACAAAAAGTTTGAAAGACTTTCTCTGTGCCCTATCTTATACCAAAGAAAGTCCGATTATCTTGAGTTTCATTCTCATGCTATCCTATTTTTCAGGACTGAGTTGTCTTTTCTAAAAGTTTTCTTTAACAATTTGCTCCTTCCAAGGGGGAAGACAATCACACCAGTCACCCAAAATCTGCACTTAGGATAGAGCAGCGATGGCAAACCTTTTTTGGCTCGCGTGCCATAAGTGGGGAGAGTGCAGACCAATTGTGTCTATATTAGAAACTGAGTAGTCTTGTCTTAAAACTTTCCAGGATTCCAGCTTCAATTTCTAGAAATTTAAGAATTTAATAACTTCATTAATACTTATTTTTTGAAATTACACACTGCCATCCCAAATGACTTAGCAAACTGCTGTGTGTAAATTCAAGCCAATATTTCAGATGCCATATTCACATCTTGCTACATTAATGTGGAATTCTAAACCCAGGTAAACTATAAATCAGCATCTGCATTACAATTAAAATTTGCAAATAACACCTTGCTGACAAAATAAAAAACAGATTATTTATTTTAATTCTGCTGGAATGGTATTCTCACTAGAAATTAAACATTCCTTCTACTACTAATTGCACATTCTGTACAGAAAGCATGCATGTATGCTCCTGCTCATCTACCCCCCACCATATATTCACCAACACCTATCCTGTTAATAAAGTTATATATTTAAAACAAAGACAAGATGACATATCTAATAAGAAAAAGCATAATTGGCACAATCAAAACAGAACAAAAACAGAAAAACACAAAACTGTGGTGCTGTACATACTAAAAGAACAAACAGAAGTTTTGCAATGTCTCAGAAGCAAAAAGAAATACAAATCTTCACATATGAAAAATCATTAAGGGGGATAATTTATTTCCTTGCATACATTTGGAAGGCAGAGCGGTTGTTTACGACATAAAAATGAATATCCAATATTAAAAAATAGGTCTTTTGTTTATGCTGCATAGTTGTTCAGAATTGATTTTTAGCAAAATTCTGTGTAGAACAGTAAACAGTAAAATGTTTTGGTCAGAAGAGAAATGAACTGCATTCTACTGAGGCCGCTGCTTCATGGGACTTTTAGAGGGAAATCATAACATATATCATTCAGAGGGTTTACAATAATGAATGGTAAACCCCAGGAACTGTGAATGAGAGGCATGCATAAATGTACTGAAAAATGTAGGTCTTTATCTGGACCAGAGCTGTCAAACTCCTGGCCCATGGGCCAGATGCATCACACACTGGCCACACCCATGCCTGGTTTAGCAAAGGGGAAAAAATTATTGATACGTCACATGATGCTGACGTGGCAATGTGGGTTTGACCCCCGGCCCCATCTAGATCCACAACCTCTCCCCTCTCTTTTGACATCATTAAAACAGCTGTGTCTTTTATTCAGGCTCATATGGCTACTGCAGCTACTGCATTTGATTTTCTTCATATGTATGTGCATGCACTTTGCTTTTGTGCAGAGAGCCACTATTCCTCTCTGTAGGTATTACAGAATGACATGCTGTAGGTAAAAAATGTACACCATCATCAGTGACATTAACAATACTCATTATTTCTCAGCTGCTTTTGCTACCTGCAGATGTTCTTCCTCCTATAGTGATCATTACTGCCACTGCTTGTCCATAATAGACCTCTTAAAAAAAAACACCTAAGTGTTACAAGTTTGGGCTCATTAAAAATTAAAATGTGGGAAGGAATGAGGATGGAGAAAATCCCTATGGCTGGAAAGGATCCACAATGTTTTGGTAATATTTAATGCCTAAAAGTATTTCAACTGAACGAAGTTCATTCAGTAAATCATTTACTGTTGAAAGCCATTTAAAAAACATTATTTGGATTTTAAAAATGCAAATTGTTTGTTCAAGTAGCCATAGCTCTATGGTTTTGTTTCTTGGATAATGAAATTTTGTGTTTAAAGCTGAAAAGACGTTGTTCCTGTTTAAAAGTGTACATTCTTTATACCTTCTAGCTTCATTTGGGCTTATTTATTGGTGTCATCTCCACAGAAAATAGCTTGAGTGGCAGAAAAAGCTTCACTCCACAGGGTTTGAAAAATATGTTTTTATTTCTCACATTCTGTGAGGCCTTGCTTGAATTTGGTGCTTTCAACGAAGTAAGATATATATATATATATTTTGCTCTATCACTCTGTTTCTTTTATCACTTCCAGGTCTCACTGCAGCCTGACAGCACCATTGTTTGATAGTAACCAAGAATTATTAGGCCATATATCCAGTCTGGTTGGACCTCTCGTTGGCATGAAAAAGAAAAATTCTGAAGGTTTTTCTTTTTTATCTCAAGTGCTTAATACCCCACTTCCCTGCTCAAATTGTAATTCAAGAATCTTTTTACATCCTTATTTTGCAAGGAAGAACATTTTTTAAAAATGTACAAATTATCTTCTCTTTCCAAAACCTCTTTCTTATTTATAGAAAGTATGTACTGCATTGGTAAATAGGCAGTAAAAAAGAGGCTAAATATACTATTTCCCTCACACACTCCAAGTGTTAGCAAAATGACTTCAGAATTAGATGCAATGAAAGCAACAAAGTAGATTAGGACATTATTGGAATTTGTTTTCAAACATTAACATATATATTCATTGAAAATTAAAATGCAGACACACCCATAAATCATTTCTCTGGCTCTAAGCAGCTTCCAGCCTGCAGCTGTTTTGTTAAACACACATCTGGTGAGTGCAATGGTTGTTATATCTTGATGAGTTAACTCTCTTGCCAGGCATATGGTGATTTGCATGATACAGAGATCACGAAGTCTCTCTTGCAAGAGTTGCAGTTTGTTCACATTTCCTCGGTGAATCAAGGCTTGCACGTACACCTTGCACCATCTATCAACATTTACAGCTATTTTAATTACAATTGTAGAGCCAAGGCCATTAGGACAAATTGCACTTTGCAATGTGAGCATAAATCTGATGTGATGCCATTGATTTTGGGGCAGCTACGTCGTATTTACAACAATATTGGGGGGGGGGGGACGACCACAATCCTGTTCAATATGTCCAAAGGAAGTGGAGTGGTAAATGATACAAAATTTTCACATCAAAAACCAAGGGATCGTGATCTTTTTCCTAGTTGGACTTTTTACCCTTGATAATACAACAGCTTACACAAAAATCTTCCTTTCATCTGGCAGGAAAAGCAGTAACCTTTATTCTCTAGTGTCAGATGACCTGTGATATATGTAAGTAACAATATACTGTAGTTCAAATACACAGTTTGGTTTGTCAATGTGCTATGCTTTTATGAGATTTCTCTGATATTCTAGGTGGCATATTAGAAGAAGAAAGAACCACAGATGAAATGGATGGAAGGATTGATGCAGTACAGTTTGAAGCAGGATGTTATCTTGTTTCCTTTATCCTTGCAAAGAGTTGGACTGAAAGTCAAGTTCATATGAACTGCATTAAAAAAGATCCTGTTTTGCTTCACTGGACTATTAAATTATTATGGAATTTTGGACTGCTTTAGGAAGTTTGAGATCAGTATATCTACCTCAAACCATTTATCTTGTAAACTATATTTGAATGTTTCAAGCAAGAATGAAAAGCACTATTATATCCAGCAAAAGACCTGCATAGCCCATTATTCTATTTTTATAAATGGCCAACAAGATATTGATGGAAAGTTCAAAGTAGGGTATATTTTATATTAACCCATACTTTGTGACAATCAAAAGTATTCAGATTCTAAAATTGCATAAGTCACAGAAGATCTGTAGCTAATTTTATAGAACATCGGTGTCAAACTCAAGGCCCACAAGCTGGATCCAGCTACGTGGTGCTTAGATCTAGGCCACCCTGGAAACAGCCTGCAGTGCCTCTGCCAGCAAACATGAAGCTTGGGAAGGCTGCACACAACCCTCCCAAGTTCCTGAGGGCCACACATTTTTGTTGGCAGAAGGTTGCAGGAGGCCGAAAATGGAGCTCACAAGCTTGTTTGGCAGAGTGCTTGAGCCACAGATTCCCCCGACATGAGTGATGTCAAGCTGGACATGTCAAGCTGGATATGCCTACCATGGGTTTGGGGCTTAAAGCGTGGTCGGAGCTGCCGTCTTTCTATAAATCTTGGTGGGTGTGTGTGTGGAGTGTTGGCTTTGTTTCAATAAGTGGAATGATTGATTGTGTGGTTGTATCATGATTGGTAGATTGGTGCTGGCTGTGTGTCTGTTGTTGTTTCATGTTGTAATGGCCTGGGTGGTGGGTGGGGCTCGCTTGTTGACTAGGCTGGTTTCCAGATGTCTGGTAGGCGGGAGGTATTGTGACCACCTGAAAACTGAATTACACACTCTCACAAACGTATTAATCTCCAACGGATTCCAAAGAAAAACAATTGCCAACCTAATCCAAAGGGAGACTCCCCCAAAAAACTGAGACACAGAACAGGACAACAACATCACCCTCCTCCCTTACATCAAAGGCACCACAGATAAAATCAGCAAAATTCTCCACAAACACAATATCAAGACAGCCTTCAACACTGACCACAAAATAGCCAACATCTTAAGAAACCCCAAAGACAAAATCCAGCTAGAAAACCAAGGAGTCTACGAAATACCATGCAAAATCTGCCCTGCAACATACATAGGACAAACGAACAGGAAAATAAATGCACGTATCGCAGAACACAAGAATGCAATAAGAAAAAAAGAAAAAAACTTCCTCCCTTTTCCAGCATCTTAAAACTACAGGACATGAAATTAATTTTGAAGGAACCAGGTTAATCTCCAAAACTGAACACTTCAACAAGAGAATAATTATGGAAGCTATCGAAAAAGAGAAACACCCCCACAATATGAATAAACATGACGATACCTCCAGCCTACCAGACATCTGGAAACCAGCCCTAATCAACAAATGAGCCCCACCCACCACCCAGGCCGTTACAACACGAAACAACAATGCACACATAGCCAGCACCAATCAGCACCAATCTACCAATCATGGTACAACCACACAACCAATCATTCCACTTACTGAAGCAAAGCCAGCACTCCACCCCCCCCCCCCAAGATTTATAGAAAGACAGCAGCTCCGACCACGCTTTAAACCCAAAACCCAGCCTGAAGATGGTGAGTGAGACCTCGCCGAAACGTTGCCAAGACAATCTCAATCTTACATGGGAAAAGACCCAAATACAACAAGACCAGCGTACCTACACCTGTGAAAATCTACAGACACACACACACACACACACACACACACACACACGTATGTATGTATGTATGTATGCATGTATGTATTTATTCCTAAACAGGCAGAAAATGGAAACTGATATAATGAGGCAGCTCTGGGCAATCCAGGAAGAATTCCAATATTCCTAATCTAGCTAGAGGCAATATCTGGTTGAAACCTCATTGGCAATATATTGCTAGTAATATAACAGGCTTGGAAGACATGCTGATAAGGCTTACCAAGCTATATGTTAAAGTCAGATCCAGAAAAACTAAGAGCTCAATGAATACAGTCAGAGTTTTTTGGAGCACATTCTGGATTATTCAAGTGCTGGGAATTTACAGAGAGAGGGATTACATATCTGTTTCCCATTGAGGGGGAGGAAATCACTACACATTAAAAAAATAGCATTTGGAGGTGAACAATGTGTTACCCTGAAACACGCATTTAAAAGAGTCCTACTGATGAGGCTTTCTTTTGTTTTGGTGGGGAGAATACATAAATTCCTCAAGTATTTTTTTTTAAATCATACTTTTACTAAAGAAAATACTTATCTCTGGCAAATATGTTAATATATGATTATGCCTTGGAGGTAGTGTCAAAGCCAAGTAAATTGGGGTAGATTGCCGAACAGGCAAACAAATGACAAGAAGATGTCCATATCAATGGTCTGGACTTACAATGTCAATAGATGAATTAACTGATGCAAAACAGGTATTTTTTCAAGCATACCTATACAGTCAAGTTTTTCAGGATTTTCCAAAGTTGTATGGGGTGGGGAAGTTCTATTTTTTTTAAAAAAAAAAATACCATGCCTTCTTATTTTAGGACCAAAGCTTCCCCATTTTCTACCTCAAAATGCCAAAACAAAAACCTGTTCTGAGTTCTGCAATTATGATTGGAGAATATTTTGATTGGTGTTTCTCAACTATGGTTACCTTAAGATGTGTGGACTTCAATTCCCAGAATTCGTAAAGTATATCAAAGTAGCTGTTTTGGAACAAAAGACTCTACCAACAGAATTGAATAAAGACTTAAAAACTGACATACATCTGAAGATTTCAGAAGTTCTATAGAAAAACAATGGGTTTTTAATTATAAATTTGTATGGTATTTGCAATGTGTTTTAGATATAACTTGCATTGGCATAACTATTTCATCTCCCCACTTCATCCCTCTTCAATCTAAATCATCCATCTCCTATAATATTCTAACAGTGTTCTGTAGTTAACGTTTGTGGCTTTAATCTGATTTAATAATTAGTCTGAAAAGGTGCTACCAGTCTCCTTCTGATTCAAGACACAAAGTGTCTTCTTAAGTAACAGTATTTCTTTTGGCAATATGGGGATGTATTACTTCATTTCTCTAAGGGCAATATCTGCTGGCTGGGGAATTCTGGGAATTGAAGTCCTCACATCTGACAGCTGCCAAGATTGAGAAACACCAGCCCATCATAATAACTACAATTTTTCTACTGCATTTTTCCTGACACAATACATTAGTGGTGTGTTAATATTAAGCATGGAGAACTATTTGTGTTAGAGTACATAAACGCAATTGTAATCTGAAATAGATTAAGTGTGTGAGAAGGAATAGCCACTAAGATAACTGTAAATTTTCCTCATCTCCTCACTGTCCTAACTCCTATCATTTAAAATTGAACTGAGTTTTTTTCCCCCACTCAAACTTAATCTTAATACGCAGCAACTCAAAACAATTTTATTACTGGAATTATCACAGATATGGACTTCAGAATTTTCCAAAAGGATGAAACAAGGAAAATACAAGTCAATTTAAATAAAGTACAGTAGTGTTTTACTTATTATCATTTTCTTTATTATAAATTTAAAAAATCTCCAGAAAATTTGAATTTGTTATTAGGGAAATTATAATATTTTATGTAAGTAATATGTATTTAAAAAATAAGATCAAATCTTTTTCCTTGTACTTTTATAGTTTAATTTCTTCATACGCATCCACACATACACATATGTATGTATACCAGGGGTGGGTTCCGGCACTCAGTACTGCCGGGTTGCTTGTGGGCACACTGCACATGCTTGATGCATGCTGAGCACGCCTGCACAGTACACTAAAAATTGTTCTGTGCATGTGCAGAAGCAAAAACCAAGATGGCGGTGCCTATGGCACAGCCCGGAGAACCAGTTCGGGGTGTGGCAGGCCTGGGTCGCTGACGGTTCCAGCAACCCAAGCCACCAAACCAAACTGGGCCAAACTGGTAGGAACCCAACACTGCTGTATATGTATATAAGGATATATAACATGCACAAATAAGCATTGGCCCCAAAGATATCTTTCTGGTAAAAACTTTTCAGTGGGGAATGAGAGGTTCTCTCACAGTCTTCATTCATTTTCAGCTTTCTGTCATGTAATGGCCACATTTTGTGGAAATCTTGCTAAAATCTATGTAGTTCTGTTATCTTCTTATCAAGATTGAAATTAGTGAACATTTCCAATTCAAAAAGAAAGAGTGGAATAAATGAATAGGCAGCCCAGCCAATCAGCATGTGGAAGAAGTCTCTGGATGAATGAGAAAGGCTTTCAAAATAAAACTTTTTGAGATGTGTGGCTGGGAATAACGCATGCTCTTGAAATGTAAGTTATTGTAAGTTATTGTAAGAACCGCCAAGAGTTTCCACTGGTACAAAAGGTCAATGACCTTCTCCAGAAGACACAAGTTGTGGGCAGAGCCTGCAGCTATGCTTCTCACCTAGTGTAATCTTTATACAGAATTTACATCACATTTAATCATTTATTGACAACTGACTTTTGTGTCTAAAATCACAATGTACTTAATGATTCTTTTTTTTTTAAAAAAATCATGACTTACAGTTTACTGTGACTTTTACTTTTTTCACATCTGGAACTGAGACATCATTTTCAGCACTACATTCATATTCCCCAGCTTGGTCTCTTGTAATTCCATAGATGTCCAAGTATTGTCCGTTTTCAAAGGGTTTGGCTGAAATGAAAGAAGAAAAAGATGTTGAAAATAGGAAATCTGGCGGGAAAGGAACTGGAACGGAATGAATCTTATTCAGATATAAACAACGCGTTACACAAAAGCTCTGCTGACAGAGCTATTTCTAAAATGAAAAATGAGTACATGTTACTTCTTTTCTCAGAAAACAATCTCGCATTGTACAAGTGTAATGGTATGTGGAAAAGACTTTGGGAGTCTGGGAAAGAGACATTGCCAAGGGAATGGTCAGATAAGAAACAGCAAAGCTGGAAACTGGGGAGTGGGGAGGGTAAGAGGCTCAGATGAGACCCTCCCTAATTTTGGGCTGTAAAGAAAGCTGGGGAAAGTACTGTATTTTCAGACTTGCAAGATTCTGTCAATATAACTTCACAATAAAGCACAATTAATTAATCTGGTTGTGATTCCTAACTGGTTTACACCGAGTGGCCCACAATAATCTCATTTTAGCAGCAATATTATAACAGTAACTAGTCGATGAAAAGTAATTACATAGGTTTTATAACAGTTTAGTATTACCTAACTTTAGCATACTACAAATAATTCTATGCCCATCTGCTAGTTGAGTTGAACAGCCTTCTAGCTTGTAAGATGAACATTCACTAATATACCTCAGTTTATATTGACTTTTATAAAATATAAAGTTCCACTTGGACCAGAAAAAAATAATCTGACACTTACACCAAATATGTACACTAAGTCATAGCATCAACACAATCCGATATATTGTAAGCAGTTAGATTCATAGGTGAACATCTGTCTAACAACAATATATGATTCCATCTGTTCTAATTAAGTGTTGAATCTTGCTCAACTTAATGTAACTGGTTTGGAAATAAATCCTTGAAATAAAGTCCTATCTAAAATTGAGACTGTCACTACACTCAGACATCTTCTCCAAAAACTAGCTTTGGTAACAATAATTTTCCAAAGACAAATATTATTCTGATTCAAATATGTTATATACCACAATGACTGGAGACACTTTATGTGGTACCCAAAAATTGGATAATCCACTTCTTGCACAAGCTACTATTTTATTTTGAACATACCAGATTCTAAGAGAAATGGGACTTACCATTGAATATACAAACAAATTCATAGTTTTCTACACCAATAGGAAGCTGTGTTTCATTAAACTTTAAATCTGATATGATGTTCAGAGAAGAATTTAGAAGCTTCACATGTTAAAGAGCAGAACTGGAGTTTCATGGGATCATTCTCATTCTCCTGCTTATAGACACATTCACCCAAACACATTTAGGTTATTCTCTATAACACATTCTCTTATTTCCTTTCCTTGTTTTTCCTTCTTCTTCTTCCTTTCTATCCCTTTTGTTACAACTCTTCATTCCATTCCAAACTCCTGTTTTTAAGCACGTTCTACAAGTTCTTAGATTCTCTAGCCAATCATTTGGTCATCTAATCAGTAACTATATAATTTGACCTGAAAGAGATGGAAGAACTCAATGCAGTATCAAGAAACATAATTTCCCCACTATATCCCAAGGTTAATTCCCATTGAAGGTTTCCAAATAATCACAACCAAGAAGTATTTCATGTTTCCTTTATTATTCTTTGTTATGCTTAGCCTCCCAAGGTTTTCTACATCATAATATCTCACAACTTATTTGAAAACCATTACTCCTTGCTCCATCACTTTATAGTTTTATTATTCGTGTTAGGAACAGTTACTCAGCCAAGGTCTAGAGAATGGTGCACTCATTTTCTTTTCATGAATACTTTATATTTTAAGAAAATTATTTTTTAATCATGTCCACTATGCACATGCTGTCTTGCAGCAAACGTTTGTTATAGTTGTAAGTTTTCCAAGCACATCTTGTAAAGATACAAAATTGAGTTCATAGATAAATGACGCCGAGAGTATTCTTCCAATTTCTTTTAAATAAATCAAAACATAATAGTTATAAATTAGGAAAAAATGCCAACTTCAGTCTTTTAATAGTAAGCCACTTTAAGTAGTATTTTGAAACACCTGAAAAAGTCATGGCTGGACAGCACATCTATTAATTCCAGTGGGATAGAGCTGAGAAAAACAGACACACAT
This sequence comes from Natrix helvetica, assembly GCF_964273705.1. Classification (NCBI taxonomy): domain Eukaryota; kingdom Metazoa; phylum Chordata; class Lepidosauria; order Squamata; family Natricidae; genus Natrix; species Natrix helvetica. The sequence goes on along the minus strand of NC_138549.1, from coordinate 100,482,778 downwards.
CTGCTGAGACCAAAGTGTTGATACAAGTGTGTGATTCCATCCAGTAAGATAAATTTGTATAATTTGGCAGGTAACAATGGTATTAGTTTTAACTGTTCTTCTGGATGTTTTCCTAGATAATTTAGATCTTTCCAAGTGAAATAATGTAGAAATGATAGTTTGATACAAACATATGCCTCAGAAAAGCAAAAGTAAAGAGAGACAAAACACAGAGAAAATAATTAATGGAACAAAACAAACTGCAGTGGAATAGTTTTTTTCCTCTCCCATCTCCCTTTTTGGGATAGAAAGAATGCCTTATAAAAAGTAAACTTCAACTAAAGAGCCAGCTGTTATTTTGATGTGGTTGACTGCTGTTGTATTTCACTGTGGGTGGATTGAATGACTTTTTACGAAAATATTATTTGCTTTCAATGTGAAGTGAAGCTTATGTTAGCAACCAAGTTGTCAGAAAAGCTATACTTTATTTATATTATATTGCACCAATAATTGAATATACTTTGGTGGATAGATTTGCAACAGATTCTTACTGAAGAATTGTTAATGTCATAGTGCTGATTTTACTGCAGTAGAGTGTAAAATAAAAAAAAATGGGCATGTAAAATTTTGGGATCATTCAAGCTGAAAGGAAAATTTCACTCTTTAGCTAATCAATGTGCAATGAGAATGGGCAATATTTGTCATACAGGTTCACATGCTATTTAATCATTCTTATTCCTGTATCCTTTTGTTTACATTATGGGATTTCTCCATCTCTCATATTTTGAGTAACTTCCAGGATTGTAATACTGGTGGCTTTGAAGTCTTGAGAAGAGTAGCATTCAACTTCGAAGTTGTTAGAAGAATGCTCAAAAGGATCAACAGCCCCACCCTAAAATACTAATTGAAAAAGTAGGATCTATAGCACATTTGTTTATTTTATTTTTTATTCATCTTTTATTATTTTTATAACTAACTCAAGGAGGCATATTTAACACTCCTTCCTTGTCCTATTTTTAATTTGATTATTTATTCAAGTTTTCACGATTTTTCAACTTATTTTTTTCTTTCAAAAAGTGAATGGGAATAATGGGACTTTGTGAGTTTTAAACTTTGATGTAAATGGTTAGCGTTGGTGGGGGTGGGGTTGATATATGTTGGTGGATAGGTTCAATGTACCCTTCAAAAGCCAATGTCCCAGCCTCTTCACAGCTAAAACATTGATAAGTGCAGAGAAAGTCAGGAAATGTAAGACTCTAACCTTGCATTTAAATCCTATAAACATTTTTCTAATGGATAAATCTGTTTCTATGTTAAAATTAGTGGACCAGAGGAATGCCATCGATATAGTTTACTTGGACTTCAGTAAGGCTTTTGATAAGGTAGACCATAACCTACTACTAGATAAAGTAGAAGAATGTGGGTTAGACAGCATCACCACCAGATGGATTCGTAACTGGCTGACCAACCGCACTCAACGTGTAGTTCTCAATGGAACTGCATCTACATGGAGGGTAGTATGCAGTGGAGTACCCCAAGGCTCTGTTTTAGGCCCAGTACTCTTCAACATCTTCATCAATGATTTGGATGAGGGAATAAATGGGGAACTCATCAAATTTGCAGATGACACCAAGCTGGCAGGAATAGCCAACACACCAGAAGATAGGCTTAAGATACAGAAGGATCTTGACAAACTTGAACATTGGCCACTATCTAATAAAATGAAGTTCAATGGTGAAAAGAGTAAAGTTCTACATTTAGGCAACAAAAATGGAATGCACAGGTGCAGTATAGGTGGTACCTTGCTCAGTAGTAGTAACTGTGAAAGGGATCTTGGAGTCCCAGTGGACAACCATTTAAATATGAACTAGCAGTGTGCAGCAGCTGCCAAAAAAGCCAACACAGTCCTAGGTTGCATCAACAGAGGGATAGAATCAAGATCACGTGAAGTGTTAATACCACTTTATAATGCCTTGGTAAGGCCACACTTGGAATACTGCATTCAGTTCTGGTTGCCACGATGTAAAAAAGATGTGGAGACTCTATAAAGAGTGCAGAGAAGAGCAACAAAGATGATTAGGGGACTGGAGACTAAAACATGAAGAACGGTTGCAGGAACTGGGTATGTTTAGCTTAAGAGAAAGAAGGACTAGGGGAGACATGATAGTATTGTTCCAATATCTCAGGGGTTGCCACAAAGAAGAGGGAGTCAAACTATTCTCCAAGGCACCTGAGGATAGAAGAAGAAGCAATGGGTGAAAACTAATCAAGGAGAGAAGCAACTTAGAACTGAGGAGAAATTTCCTGACAGTTAGAACAATTAATCAGTGGAACAGCTTGCCTCCAGAAGTTGTGAATGCCCCAACACTGGAAGTCTTTAAGAAGATGTTGGATAGCCATCTGTCTGAAATGGTATAGGGTTTCCTGCCTAGGCAGGGGGTTGGACTAGAAGACCTCCAAGGTCCCTTCCAACTCTACTATTATATTGTATTGTATTGTATTGTATTGTATTGTATTGTATTGTATTGTATTATTGCATTGTATTGTATTAACTTTTCTTTATGTTACATTTAATAAAAGTTAATAAATATGTTGTAGATCCCCCCCCCCCAAAGAAGTTATTTATCAAATAAGTGCTACATTGCTTTTTAGAAATACATTTTAAGTGTTTGCATTGTGATCATGTATCTTTGGTTCAGCCATTAAATGTACAGGAAGTCTAACTCCCATATGGAAGTAGTTTACATATAAATGGCTTTTCACTTGAAATCCTACCCTGGCCACAAAATGTCGTCCAACTATGTTAAAAGCTCATTTAAAACATAAAACTAATCTAAAAACAAACAGTATAAAAAAATAACCACAACAGAAGTAACCAACGCGCCTAATAAACATACCAACTATTTATTTGGATCAATTTAATTCACACTTACTGCAAATGAAAGATATCAAGGTAAACAACAAAACTAAATAACCCTTCAGAGAATGGGAATTTCAGGGACTATATACAAACACTAGTGGACTTAACTTGTGTTAGCAATGCTTCAAACTGCAATAGAATCGTACAGGATAAAAGTCACTGCATCTTAGTGGATGAGCAAGATTAAGGTTTCAGTATTAATGATGTAAGAGTGTCTTCTAGGATCACCCTACCACTGTTAAACACAATGGTGAACAGGCTTCACATCACATCAACAATGACCAAGTGATGCAAAAAAAAAGTTATAAGCCTCTAGTGCACAGGTGTCATACATGCCACATCACCTTGTCGTCATGTGATGTTTTCCCCTTTTGCGAAGTTGTGGTAGGTGTGGCCTGAACATGACACATCCAGCCCATGGGCAGCCAGTTTGATACTCCTGCTCTAATGGAAAAACTCTTAAGTATGAGAATTCTGGATCATGCCTAATAGATTTCATGTTACTTCTTATCAGAACAAATAGCAGAAGATCTTTAAAACCCCAGAATTTACAGAAAAGTAGAAACATGGCTTAAGGTTGAAGTCAAGGCTCTTTACCATTTACACATGCAAGTAAACATCCACTAGTGTATAGGCATAAATTGATAAATCTCATGGACTAATGTATCATTTGTCTGGAATAAATACATGCTCTAATATCTTCAACAGAGTTTAGAAAGATTTAATCCATTCTTTAGCCAAGATCATTATTGAATAACTTTGGGTTGGGCACTTTGACTTAGTATATTCTGATTTTAGAGGTTTCAAGGGGGAGAAGAATGAGAGATGAGATAAGATAGATCTCTAGAAATGTAAAACCAAAGTATCGGAATGTGTCTGGAAATAAAAAACAAAAATGCCTCATAAAACACATGGATTGATTTAAACATAGAGGGTTATCAGATGCATTTCATTAATAAGATTATATTTTCACCAGATGTTTAGTATGTTTTCTCATCTATTCTATAATTGTTAGAAAATGTATATCAAACATCTGGTGAGCAGTAAATAGAAAAATAAATAATTTTCTCCAGTGTACCAGTTTCAGTCTAAGCTTTGAGGCAAGAAGGTTTTGGAGGCACGTGCCAAATTAAAGGGATCTTCAGTCACAAACATTCTATTTAACATGAGAACCAGTGGTGGGTTCTGGATTCAGTTCCAACCGGTATGGTTGGAACGGCCCCGGCGTCACCCACATGCATGCTTGTGGTGCGCGCATGATGCTTCCGCAAGCCTCTGCGACGCTCCAGCTGCTCGGCAGGGCATTGGGCAAGCACTATACGTGCCGTGTGCCTGCGCGGAAGCTCCGACAGCTTTAAAACACGGTAAGGAGTTCGGGCGGGCGGCTGGGCCTCCAGAGCATACAGCTTCTTTGTTTCTTGTGAAAGGCTTTTCTTAATCTATCACCAATGCAAGAAATAACAAGTTTGGAAATATCAGAAATCCTTTAAAAGCAGTGGTAAATTTGCAACTTAGGCTCATGACAATTAGGAGCCATTGTAAACTTTAGTGGCTTCATATAGCGCGTATCAAGAACTTTTCCCCAGGAGCTCTGTAGATCAAGAAACCACTATGTTTAATGCACTGTTATCCTGCCCTTCAATCAAAAGGACCACATAATAGGGATATAATTGGGGAAGGGGAAAAAAAGAACAATTATTTAACATTTTTCTCTTAAAGTATTAATAATTAATACTTATTTAATTCTCAGATTTCATTTGGATTTGAGAATTCAATTTCAGCTTCAATGATACAGAAATTAAAAGACACCTAAACTATTTCTATTATTTATACAATTGAGAATCATGCATATTCTGAAGAGAATAATATCTTGCCAATATATTGTTGTGTAGTTTCTACTGATCAAAATTATAGATCAGCGGTGTCAAACTCGTGGCTCGTGGGCCACATGCCTCATGTGCTGGCCATGCCCAAGTCTGGTTTAGCGAAGTGGGAAAAAAGTTGTGCTACATCACGTGACGCTGCTGTGACGTCGCGAGTTTGACGCCACTGTTATAGATGCTTGCTCTATTGAAATGCCAAAAAGAATTAACTATAGGAAAAGTTACAACATACATAGCAACCCAGTGTGATTGGTAACAATACTGCATGATGGAAAAAAATAATCAATCACATAACAATAAATCAATACTTAACCTTCCCCAGCAAGATACAGATCAGTTTAAATTTACAAAAGTAGTTACTGTGATGGCTTTTTTGTGTTTATGTATTCATATCTTCACCACAGCCAGAGATGTTCAGTATGTTCCATGGTACTATGACAGGAAAGTAAACATGGCTTGTTTATTTATTTTGGTGGCTAGTGCTACTGAGAGAAGACAGGAATTAGATTTGAACCTTTAACTACATCAAATGATATCATCTCAATCTGTAGCAATCTCTATAGTACAATGCAGATACATTTGAAATATTTAATCTGTGATGGGAAGATTCCCAATCTGTGAGAGAAAACATGCCAGAAGAATTTATATCCACATTTGCATGATTGTGTGTTCGTTTGAATTATTTATGTAACTCTGTCCTCTAAGGAACAAAACCCACAAAATTCAAACAGCTGTTGTAAGTGAACTCCTCCTTCCATACCAATACTCCCTGAAATGTATAACTCATGAAACAAAATTGAAGCTATAACGTGTGTATACCAAGTCCAATACCACCATTATCTTTGCTTCCATTAAAGTTTGTTTCCACCGTTTTGTCCACTGACAAAGGTATAGCACACAAGCTAAATTTGGTAGAAATATATTGCAATAATTAATGCTAAAAAGGACTGTGATTTTGACATTCCTCCTGGTTAATGTCTGCTTGCATTTCTCTGTACAGTACATTTCTATAAGTGTTGTGCATCAATGGCATGACATACAGTAAACAATGCTAGACTTAAAGAATTCTTCTTTGTTTCGTCATATACAAATGCCATAGTCTGCTAAACCTCATAGTGCTATCTTAAGATTTAGAAGATATATCTCATAATTTTTTTCAGTAACAATGACAGCAATGACTGCTTGTGCTGTCTTGTAGCGTTTGGTGAATGGTTCTTGCTGGTGCTAAAGCTATTCTAAAAACATATATTTTATTAATGATGTAATCTTTCATAAACTTGGTCTAAGGGTTAAACCAGGGGATTGTGAGTTCCAATCCTGCCTTAGGCATGAAAGCTGGCTGGGTGATTTTGGGCCAGTCACTCTTTCAATCCAACCTGTCTCACAGGGTTATTGCTGTAGAGAATATAGAAGGAGGAAGGTGTATTTACCACATTGAGTTATTCATATAAATAATAAAAATGGGGTAAAAACAAGCAAAAAAAACCCTTCTCAAGCAAACCTGATTTTTTCCCCCTGGAAACTCATATCATTTGTAAAACTTTAGGATAAGTAAATATCAAGTTCAATCAGGCTCAGTTTCTCTGAATCTAACATGTGAATTAACAAATTTCTACACTGGTTTGTGAACTGTATTTTAACTCATCGTGACAATTGATATGCATATATTATGTACTTTTTCATGCAGGATATTTTTAGTATGTGTGTGTATTTGCGCGCGCACACACACACATTTATTAATGTACAAGAAATATACATAGCTTAATTTTTAGCCTAAAAATTTCTCAGTGATTTACAGTGTACAAGCTTCAGACTTATAATATAAAATAATCTAACACTGAAATTTAAAAAATGGCATGGAAATGGAAAATACTATTTTAATATTATTTTACTCTATTTATGTTGCTAATATTGTCAGGAAGCTTGCATAATAATTAACAGAATTGCATTAGCTCTGGAAAAAAGTTATCGATAATAATCTTTAATTTTAATTTTCTTATATGCACATGTATTCCACCAGTTTTCTTGAACAGAATACATTTTTCATTCACAAATAGATTTACACTCCATTTTTCCAAAGATATGCATTGTTGTTCATTTTTATAATTGCACAAAGATACAAAAGATAATAGATTTCACATTCATATATAGAATGGTGGAGAAATTTTCATTGTCCATGGGTTGCATTTTTCCCCTTAGGTTTCTAAGAGTCATTATTAGTTTCTGAGGAAGGTTGGTTTGAGAAAAGATGGGTTTCCAAGTGGTTGTAATAGAAAGCTGGTTTCTTGGCTTTAGGAAAGAAAGGTCAACGGTTGGTCTGTTTCATTTCAAGTCATATGGCAGAAAAATAATAGCTCTTGTCTGGATTTGAGGACCATCTAAATGGAAATGTTTTGGCTTAAATTTAGGACTATTTCCCCTGATAAAATATTTCTCTATTTAATTTTTCCTCTTTATCTAGATTCTATAGTTACAGTGAGCTGCTGAAGGAAGGACGAGTGATCTGGGAATAGGGGACTTAGTCATCACGCCCCTGTCATGGTCAGACCACTCATCCCTCTGGCTGGACTTCCCTGGCGCTATCCCCCACCGCGAGGAGGCGGAACCAGACTCTACAAGCTGGTACGGCCCCAGGCACCTGATGGAATCGGATAGATTCCAGATGGAGCTTGGGCCAATACCTGTAGCCTTGTCCCGCTCCCGCTCCGAGGACCTAGTGACTGCCTGGAATAGGGCGACGACTGGGGCCTTGGACCGGGTTGCGCCTTTGCGACCTCTCCTGCGGCATCGACCCACCCGGGCTCCTTGGTTCACTGAGGAGCTAAGGGTGATGAAGCGCCACAGGAGACGTCTAGAGAGCAGGTGGAGGTCCTCACGATCCGAATCTGACCGAACACAGGTAAGAGCCTATTTGCGGACTTACCTTGTGGCAATAAGAGCGGCCAAGCACAGACATTGTGCTGCCCTTATTGCGTCCGCGGATAACCGCCCTGCCGCCCTGTTTCGGGTGACCCGCTCCCTTTTATCGCAGGGGACGCGAGAGACACCCTTACAGGGAAGAGCAGAGGAGTTTGGGGAATATCTTCAGGACAAAATCGATCAGATCCGGAGTGGATGGACCTCCGTCAGTGGACCAGACGAGCCGTCAACAGCGAGTCTTGAGAGACCATTCTGGGAGGAGTTTGACTCTGTTGCCCCCGAGGATTTGGACAGGTTGCGTGTACGGCTACGACCCACCACATGTTCAATGGACCCGTGCCCCTCCTGGCTGGTACTGGCAGCCTGGGAGGTGACACGAGGCTGGCTTCTGGGCCTGGTGAATGCCTCATTGGGTAAGGGTTACTTACCAACCGCCTTGAAAGAGGCGGTGGTGAGACCCTTGCTCAAGAGACCTTCGCTCGACCCAATGGAGCTAGCTAATTACCGTCCAGTCTCCAACCTCCCCCTTCTTGGCGAAGGTTGTTGAAAATGTGGTGGCGCAGCAGTTTCCACGACACCTGGACGAATCCGACTATCTAGACCCACGCCAGTCCGGCTTCCGACCTGGGCACAGCACTGAGACAGCCTTGGTCGCGTTGGTTGATGATCTCTGGAGGGCCAGAGATAGGGGTTGTTCCTCTATCCTGGTCCTATTAGACCTCTCGGCGGCTTTTGATACCATCGACCATGGTATCCTATTGCGCCGGTTGGAGGGGATGGGAGTCGGAGGCACCGTTCTGCGGTGGTTCGGCTCCTACCTCTCCGACCGGAAGCAATGTGTGTTGACAGGGGGGCAGAGGTCGTCCCTGAGGCCACTCACTTGTGGGGTGCCGCAGGGGTCGGTCCTCTCGCCTCTCCTGTTCAACGCATATGTGAAGCCACTGGGTGAGATAATCCGTGGCTTTGGGGTTGAGTACCACCTGTACGCTGATGACACTCAGCTGTACATTTCAACCCCAAACCACCCCAACGAGGCTGTCGAAGTGATGTCCCGGTGTTTGGAAGCCGTCAGGGTCTGGATGGGGGACAACAGACTCAAACTCAACCCCTCCAAGACCGAGTGGCTATGGGTACCGGCACCTCGGTTCAGCCAGCTGACACCATCGCTGGCCATAGGGGGCGAACAACTGTCCCCTGTGGAGCGGGCGCGCAATTTGGGCGTCCTCCTTGATGCCCAGCTGTCACTGGAGGACCATGTGGCAGCCGTGGCAAGGGGGGCGTTCCACCAGGTTCGCCTGGTGCACCAATTGCGCCCCCTACTGGACCGGAGTACCCTGCGCACGGTCACTCATGCGCTGGTGACGTCTCGCCTCGACTACTGCAATGCCCTCTACATGGGGCTTCCCTTGGGACGCATCCGGAGACTGCAGCTAGTTCAGAACGCAGCCGCGCGGGTTATCATGGGGAGTACACGTTACTCCCATGTAACACCGCTCCTGCGCGAGCTGCACTGGCTACCTGTGGCCTTTCGGGTGCGTTTCAAGGTATTGATCACTATCTTTAAAGCGCTCCATGGCATAGGACCTAGATATCTGCAGGATCGCATCCTACCACACACGTCCCTGCGACCTATTCGCTCACACAGGGAGGGACTCCTCCTGGTGCCGTCCGCTAGGCAGTGTCAGCGGGCGACACCTAGGAGTAGGTCCTTCTCTGTGATGGGCCCAACCCTCTGGAATGACCTCCCCCCCGACATTCGAACCACCACCGACCTCCGTTCCTTCCGTCAAAAGTTAAAGACTCACCTATTTCAATCAGCTGGCCTGGCACTTTCTTAGTTTTACTTCCCGGGGATTTATTTTAATTGGGTTTGGGTTTTTAATTGGGGATGTTTTTAGGGTTTTAGAATATATTTATTTCTTGTACAGCCTATCTCCTCCATCCAAATGTATTTAATTGTTTTATGATTGTATTTTTATCTGCATTGACTGTACACCGCCCCAAGTCCCTTTTTGGGAGAGGGGGCGGTCTAGAAATCCAATAAATAAATAAATAAATAAAATAAATTTAACAACTTTTTTGGACTGTTCATTTAAGCAAATCTAAGATATATATTTTTTAAAAAGATATGCAAATAGTTCTTTAGGAGATAGCTCATATATCTATCCTAAAACATTTTGCTGTCCATAGAACTTCAGCCACTCAGTCTTTCACTAAAGACAGTTTATTCCAGTCACTCTACAGCTATTTAAAACAAAACACTTTAGTATTATCCCAGTATTTATTTGGTGTTCCACTACAGATCTGAGGATTAAGTCAAGCCACCGAAAAAGTTCTATTTTTTTATATTTAAGAATATTTAATATTTGATCCTTGGTAGATTTACACATGTGCCATCTCTCATAAGTTAGCTTTCCTCACATTGAAGGTAGAACTTGGTTTATAGCTCTTAGTTGTTAGTTGGAGGTTATTTATGCACATTCCTGATGAAAGAGTAGTTGGTCTATTCAACTATCCCAGAGAAGCTAGCTACAACAGTGCTTGGCCTATTGCCTTCACCACAAAACTGACACTTTTAGGCCTTTGGGTTGACTCTAGGGTATTGCCAGGGCTATCCTTGCCCATCATACAGGGATGCTGATTTCCCGTATGCATTTTAGAAATATGAATATTGGGGATATTCATATTTGGTCATTTCTAAGATAGACAGATAGTGCTAGCAAATCCTATGGAGAAGGAGATGCAACTTTATCATGTAGCGCACTTAAGATATTTTGCTCATATCTTTGATCCATTCCATGGAAGATGTATGGCTTGGTATAAACCAGAAATATGACTCTTGATACTGCCATATTATTTTGTTTAATTATATTAATTTGTAAAAGGAAGTTCCACACTTAACCGTATTTTTCAGACTATAAGACGCACCGGAGTATAGGATGCACCATAATTTTGAAGAGGTAATTTTTATAAAAAAGTTTTTGTACTCTGCAGGCCTCCCAAATCCTTTGCACACCTCGTTTTTTGCAAAAAAAAATAAAAAAAAATGCAGAGCTTTGGGAGGCTCTTAGAGTGCTCCTGGGGGGCTGGTGGAAGCCAAAAAAGAGCAAAAATGGCCCATTTTTTGCAAAAACAGTCAATTTTTTTATAAGGGGGCACACAGAGCTTTAGGAGGCTTGTAGAGTGCTCCTGGGGGCTAGGGGAGTACAAAAACGAGCAAAAGCGACCCATTTTTTTGCTCATTTTTGCCCTCCCCAGCCCTCAGGAGCACTTTGCAAACCTACCAAAGCCCCTGCATGTCCATTTTTGCAAAGGGGCAGGGTTTTGGTAGGCCAAAAATGCTGTATTCAGTGTATAAGATTATCACCCTCTTTTTTAAGGGAAAAAGGTGTGTCTTATACTCTGAAAAAATACCGTAAATTGTTTTGTTTTCCCTTTTCTTTGTATTTTTTTTGCTGAGTCTTGTATTTCATAATAATTCAGTTTTCATTCTCATGTAATGTGCAATATTGTGAAAGAGTATAAATGTTTCATTTTTGACTCTGTGAGTAAATGAGAAATAATGTACCTTTGAGAGGTTGGTTGAGTTAAAAAAAAGTAGTTGTAGCGGAAGGAGGAGCTGACATCGCAATGACATGACATGCGATCTTGGAGCTCCAAGATCGCAGTCGATACTTTTGCCGCTGGATGGTCCTTTTGGACCTAAACCTTCCCGAACACATGGTGACAGGGAAGAGTATGTACTGCTGATCTCAGGGACACCACAAAGTCCCTGATTGATCCAGGAGAATCTTTTTGCCGGCGACAGAAGCACAGCCATTGAAGCTGCTGAAGTTGGGACAGCTCCGGAATGGGAGGAAAACGGAAAGAGAAAGTGTGTCCATCTGGTGAGGAAATCTTATTATTATTATAAAAGAGACTACCCCCACAAAAAAATTAAATCTAAATTAAATTTGAAAACAGAAGAGAACAAGGGGTGAAATTAAGCTACACTAGACAGTGTGTTATCCTTTTTTTTAAAAAAAAATTCTTTTATGGATGGAACTTTTGCAAATGTTTCCTATTCTTTAAATTTAACGGATTAGTTTTTCTTCTTCTTCTTTTTATATTCTTTTTTTACACCTATGGATTAAAATCTTTTTCCTTATTTTTATAATGCTAGATTGGATGGTGGTTTTTTTTTTTTGCTCCATTTAAGAATTTTATTTTCTTTAAGCCTGGAATATAAAAAAAGATATAAAAGGAATACAAAGAGGGCTGTAATAACAGAGGGAAAGGAAGTAACACTGCCACTTGGAGGCTGGAGGCTTGGAAGGCTTGGAAATATTGTCTTTTCTTTTTTCTCTTTGACCATTTGATTGAATTTCAAGGTTCCTCAGCTTGTTTACAGAGAGTGATAGTGAGAAGAGATAGGTTGTTTATACAGGTGCTCTTTGGGAGCTTTATTGGCAGCTGGAATAGAGTGAAAACAAAGCCTTATCTTGAAAGATTATAAATGAACTTGCTTTAACTTTAATAAAAAGTTTTGAATGTTAGAGTGGCAGTGTTTACAAGTTGGAAGAATGGCGCAACATGAAAAAGAAACCTTAACATTGCAAAAGATTATGTTTGAAATTCAAAATTTTTTAGAAGTAACAGAGAAAATTGAGAAGAGATTGGAGAACATAGATCGTAGAACAGTAAAATTTGATGGAAAAATTGAGGATGATCATCAAATGAAGAAAGTGGAGGTCAGAGTTCTAAAAACTGAAGGAAAAAATAAACAAAGAGACAAGAAAATTGTTGATACTGACAGTGAACTGAATGTGGTTGGAAATGGAAAGAGTTGGATATGGAAAGGGAGATAGATGGACTGGAGCTCTATCCCAGATTTCAAAGTATAGAAGAAAAAAAGAGAGAAGAATTGATGGAACTAAGAAGATAAATTTTGTCAGAAACACTAGTGATAACCAAAGGTAAGCTGATCGAAGAACCAGATGGAGGGTTTCGAGCTTATACAAGATATGCAATAAGCAATAAGTTGCGAAGAGAAGTCCATACAAAACTTACTAAGGAAAAAAATAGTTTTCCAAATTTTACAATTTATGGGTTCTGTTTAATCCACATCCAACAATTTAACTAGTAAGATACATGGATTCTCACCAAGCTTCCAGAGCTCTTGAAGAACCATTGATCACTTTCCTCTAATTTCTCAATCTGTAGCAAATTCTGATCAATCGTTAAATGGCTAATTTACAGGCAGTCTTCGGCTTACAACCATTTATTTAGTGACTGTTCAAAGTTATAATGGCACTGAAAAAGTGACTTATGACCGCTTTCATACTTACGGTCATTAGATTAAATTTCAGCTGCTTGGTAACTGGCATGCATTTATAATGGTTGCAGTATCTTGGGTTATGTCATCATCTTCTGAGATCTTCTGACAAGCAAAGTCAATGGGGAACATAGATTTACCTAAAATTGTGTTAGTAACTTAAAAACTGTAGTGTTTCACTTAAAAACTGTGGCAAGAAAGGGTGTAAAATGGAGCAAAACTCACTTAATAACAACAGAAATGTTGGGCTCAATTGTGATCATGTTTATGACTACTTATATAAGTAAAATGTCAGCTTAGGTGGTCAAACAGTCTAAATGCATAAAGCTCCCATGATAGGGATAGGTATTTTTTTCTGAAAAAAGAAGGATCTGTGATAAAAAGCAAAACATACGGTGATTTTAACCAATCAAAATATTAAAGATGTCCGCTCTGCAGAAAATTTTAAAAAAATCATTTTGTTTTGTTTTACAGGTTACCTCTCCTTTAATTTGTCTCACTTTTCCTGATCTTTATGAGCAAACTTGAAAAATTAACATTATGTTCATAGTGCTATGAAACATCATCAGGAAATTCTGTAAGACATGTTATTAACGTAATACTTTTTAAAGCTGCATTCAGTAGAGTATATTCAATCCATAATTGGGAAGAGGATGAAAGAGTCTCTATCTGGGCACTGATGACTATTCTCATTTACCTCTTCTATAACATGAAAGCAAATGTAAAATCCAGGGCACAGACTGAGATTGAAATAAATAGCTTTCAACAGGCCAAGGTAATTATTCATAATGGCCTAATGGCCTAACTTCTCTTTCCTAGCATATAAAAAATCCTGAGAGTTTTTGGCTCTTCCTAGCCAAATCACAGTCGGTTTTTCATGGTGCTGTTTGCCACTCAAATTTCCTGGCAAGTCTCCAGAACCATTCCAACTTAACTGCAGGGAACAGATGTTTCACCTCGTTCCCCCATCTCTCACCTGGAAGATAAGCGCAGTGCTGGTGCCCATAATCAAGCTGTTGCCTGCCAGCAGAATAATGATAGCATAAGGGAGGTATGTCAGGGCTCATCAAATAAAATCACTGAATTGTTTTACATGATTTCCCTAGAACATCAAAAAAATGCTATGAAGATATCTGAGATAAATTCTATGTTGTCTGGGGAAAAAAATAGCCATAATCTGAAGAGTAAAATTTCTTAAAGATATGTATGTATATATACCATAGGGGGGATTGATACTATACAACAATAATTTTAAAACATTTTTGGTGTGGGAACTTGATATTTATGTATTGGATTATTATTTTTGATCTCTGAAGTACATAGTGGAGTCACCAGTGTGGGCATGGTTATATTAAAAAAAACATTTTTTTTATAAATGTTTGGATCAGGAGTGTTACTCAAAATATCCAATCACTAAATAAGGACAAAGAGGATTTTCCATGTCTCTTTGGTGTCTTTTAGAGCAGAGATCTCCAACCTGGGCAACTTTATGAATAGTGGACTTCAACTCCCGAATTCCTCAGCCCTCAGCTGGCTGAAGAATTCTGTGAGTTGAAGTCCACAAGTCTTAAAGATGCCCAGGTTGGAGAATCCTGTTCTTGAGTCTATCTGGATGTTTGCAGCCCAGATCAGGTAGTCCTAATGGGGGAGGTGCCGGGGAGGTAGGAGAACAGAAAAATGTGATTCCACAAAAGATCTTCGTAACGATATATATCTATACAACTATCTCTCACAAATACATCCATAATGGATACATGTACTTAAATCCATAGAAACTGCAGTGCAAAAATCTGTAACAAGTCTAAAATACCTGAGTAAAATTCCAACAAAGAAGAAGCCTATCTGTGTTCAATTGTATTTTAATAGAATAGAAACCTTGCTGTGAGAGAGCAGGTTGTCTGCAAAATGGTCATCACCTGTGTTGCTAGTGCCCTGTGTGCCTTTCAGACTCCACCAAGTCAGGCTAGTATGTGTGGCTATAAAAGTTGAGCAGAGAGGCATCTTAGCAGGGTGTGAGAGGAAAGTGGTTTGTGTTTGAGAAACTGCCCAACACAAATAAGAGTTACTGTAGCAGAATTGGGAAGAGGTGGTTCCCGCCCACATCCTGAATTGCAAATCCTCTCCTGATCCTGTGAGGAATAGTCCATTCCTTATTTTCATATAATGCTATTAATAGACATTCAGGCATGGCCTTTGATCTATTTCATTTTCATTTGGAGAAGCTCCTTCTCCAAATTCTTCAGTGTGGTATTTATATCCTTCAGTTATTAAATGAAACTAGTTGATAACCTGGTGTTGCCTGGGTATTTATTTATAGGGGGAAAACATCTCGACCAAACATAATTTCTAATGTTGGATTTCCCCCCCCCTCCTCCGCTACCAGAGGGAGCCCCCTTGTGGAGTACTGTGAAGTCGTTACCATGGCAATTCCACAGGGCAGTACAGTAGAAGCCATTTTATGGCAGTACAGTAGAAGCCGTTTTAAGGCACAACAGGCTGTATCTTAACAGAACATCCTCCCCAGGGGTGTTAGGAATGTATATGTACGTACGTACATACATACATACATACATACATACATACATACATACATACACACATACACACATACACACATAAAATGGAAACCACATAAAGGATATAGGATTTTACTTTTCTTTATAAGGTGCTTATTGGATATTACTTCTGAATGTCCTTCATGCAGTAACATTTCTGCAGGTGCATTTCTGATTTTGCACACACCTGCAATCACACAGACCAAGCAGAAAAATAAACAAACACACTACTACAACTGGAAGTTCCATCAAAATAACCTATCAGATCTTTTCCAAAGCCATAATTTCAGCTATGTTCTTTGTTGCTGGCTACAAAAATACATTTCACCTGATACTTCCTCTTTAGCAGTAGTTGACTGCAATGCAAATGTTTTATGGCATTGCATGGAACATAGAACAACCCAATAGGATGATCACATTTTTTGCATTAACATGCTGTAAGAGTACTAATAAAGGAAACATTCTTTCTTGTTCTCACATTCAGTTGTCTACCAATGCCTTTTGTCCAATAATTGCATTGAATCAACTCATAGACAGTCTATCATTGGAGTGTTTTGAAGATGTATTACAGTAATATATCTTCAGGATGACTCTGCTATGATGATACATTAGAGTAATATATCTCCAGAGCTTCTGCACTGTCCAGAAATAATAGGGATTGCAAAAATTCAGTTATGGTGCACACACTCTCTTGAACAGAACTGGAATCTGGTAATGGAAGAGGCATATTCCTACAAAATGGAAAAAACCCCTAATGCTTTATTACATATTAAATCTATTACCAAATTTATTGCCACCAGGCCTGGACTACAGAATCTGGAGAACCATTAGATAGAAACGAAGGCTAGATATCCAGTGTCTTGTTTGCTGTCAGCTAGTGGTCAATCAGATTTATGCAATCCAGTTTGATAATAGTATTCAAACATTTGATATATTACAAAAAAATTATATGTTGAATTTACCCTGACAGATTAAAGTTATTCTATCCCTTTTTATTTTTACGGAAGTGTTTTTAATCACTACATGATACAGAAAATGTATTATAATTATAATTCTCTTCCTAGAAAAAAAAACCACGTTTGTTTTTATACTTGATTTTTTAACTTTGAACACAGTATCTGAAATGCTTTTGTATATTCCCTTATGATTTCTCAAACTTGGCCTTCAGAAAATCTCTTATAAGGAATCAAAGACTTTTTATGTATTATTAGTAACAAGTCTATTTACACATTACAAAGGGGACAAAGAGATTCAGATAAGAAAGAAAAAATGTTATAAAGAAATAAATATACCCCAGAAAAACACAAAACATTGTTTATCCTTAGAATTGAAGAAGAGGAATCAGTTAATTTAAATAATTTACTTCCAGGGAAATAACAATTTTTGGTTCCTTTTAAACACTCTTCCTATGACTTTTCATCAAACTCATTGGAAATTTCATAAAGCTGCGGTTGGAAAAAGCTATTTTCTCTCCATGTTACTGTTACATAGGAAGAAATATAAAAAAAGACAGTTAATTGCTTGTCCTTGCTGTGGTAAGCTGTCTTGTTTCGTCTCATGACAATTATCATGCTTTTATTTATTATATTTATTTTGTTCATTATACAGCTAAAAGATTAGTATCTTAAAAGCTGGAATATAAACCATATAACTAAGTAAAACATCTTCTCCACTTCATTTAATGTTTGCTCCGTGAAGTAGCAAGAAGCCCTCAATCTGCCTGTCCTTGGGGTCCTTCAGATTTTTAGACATTGATTTCCTGAAGTCCTCAAAAAGGAGATTATTGATGAGAACTGTATTGAATTGTACACTTCTGAAGGGAAACCAAGTTGGGATTCCAATCTGGATGTGGGCCATTTCTGAGCTTTGATTTATAAATTGGTGGCATTTGCTGCTTCTTTCTGTGCCAAGTGTTATAATTTCTAAATTTCCCTTTGTTAATTTGTCTTCACTAACATATTTGGAAAGTTGCTAGAATCTTACTTCCATTTTTAGCAGTTAATCTTATTATTTTCATTTCACCCATTTTCTGTATAGTACAAACATAAAATGAAGACTCTCTTCTCTTGTCCATGTGCCAGATTACAAAACACCTCAATTTTTGCCATGAGAGCATATCTGCTTGGAAAGAGGAGCCTTAATTTCTGCAATAGCCCATCCTGGAACTTGCAATTGAATTAGTGATGATTGTGATTTTCTGTCAAATAAATATTTCAATTTTCATCACAGAAATTAGGAAAACCCTAAGCAAGCTCAAATATTTTTTTTCACATAGGAAGTTCTTTTGTCACTTTCAACGGTGTAATCAGCCTTGAGATTCTCATTTTCATTGAGAGCAATGTCAGGCCCACAGTTTTAGCACCTGAGAGCCTGAAGTTATCTATTTGCAATATCATCAGCAGTTTCCGGTTCATATTTTTTCCTGTTATTTCAAAATTCAAGCCACATGGTTTGTAGATTATATAGGGCTTACAAGTCAACCTATGTAGATCCTCTCCTCCCCTCCCCTCCCCTCCCCTATCCATTTCAACTATCAAGGTTCATTTACTTGCTGTTTATCTTATGCCACACATGTCTCTGTCTGACAACAATGTCCTTTAGTTATATATGTAGGCTACAGATAACTGTTTCTGTTTAATAGGCAGAAAGGACATATAACAAAAATTACAAAAATGGATAAGAGGAAGTGAATGGATGGAGATGATGTCAAAATCTACCACTGCCAGGAATAATATAGTACAGGTCAATGCAAGAGGTGGGAAATATTTCATTTTTTTCTGTTGCTGTCAATGTAATAAACTACTTTGATTATGATTCACTACAATTATAAAACATGATTTGCAATCACAATAGCTGGATACATACAGTATGATCTGATACAAACCAGAAAATAATACATAGGTTTAATGAAATATCATGATTTTAATAACATAGTTAAATCAAAGTCAAAGATTTAATGAGAATTGATCGTTTATAAGGACCTGGAGAATAAAGGAAGGGAAAGTTAAACCACTGCTTCAGGATATTTATATAAGCGAGCATGTAGATTGTTTACTATTTACTAAAACAAATGAGAAGCAACACTTGAAAAAAGAACCTGACCATGGGCTTCCAATAAAAACATGCATCACATAGAAAGTAAGACAGAATCTTTCACAGGATATGTTAATGTACAAATAGTTTTGTTACGGAACATGCCACATCCTGCATAGCTTTTGTTTATGTGAAAAGAAATAGAAGTATGAAATTGCTCAGAGGGAACGTTTGAATTTTGCTTCCCTGAACATGGAGGTCCAATGAAATCGGAATCATGTGCATTTATTTTCAAGTAAATAAAAATACTCCAGGGAGCTACATGATCTGTAATCAGTGTAATGCACAGCTTAACTAGGGGTGTGTAATTTAAAAGTCAAACAAGGCATGCAAATGACACTTCTTGCATGTTTACGACTGTGTCCAATCACACTTGGCCAATAAAGATTTCTATTCTATAAAGAATTCTATGTGGGCCACTCCAATTATCATAGATAGAAAGTGTAATACACATTGATCATGCCTTTGGCTTGACCATATATTTGAAATTAGTGATAAGGATCAGAACAAGACATGACCTTTCCTTTCAAAGAGAAATGCTTTCTCTTTAATCATATACTCATACAGTATATTTGCCCTTCTTTTTAATGCTCATCCTTTGATTAGTTGTCACAATCTCACAGAAACACTGAGCATGTAGAGATTAGATTACTTGATAGATTTTCTACAAGACTGCAAGAAAGCTATCTATCACAGAGTTCCAAATCATAACATAAAATGTGTAACTGTCAGAATATTCATGACTGGCAGAGACATGGTAACATGGTCGGCCAATGAATAGGCATGGTAACAGGTCAGGCAATGAGGGCTGTTTAGAAACAGTATTTGCTGGAGATAGCTATGTGCCTGGGCATGGCTTAGGCTTAGCCTAACTGCCCTGTATAGAGGAGGTTCCCTTTGTCTGTATTAAGCTCTGCTGGAAATGAAATAGTCTGGAACTGTTGCTCTGATCTGAAACTGAAGAACCACTCCTAGTATTGTACATTTACTAATGTGTTATTAAGTTTATAAAGAAGTTAATGAATCCTGCTGAATTAGTTATCTGTGTGGGCTTTCTGGATTTGATTTTTGCAACTAACTCTGACAGTAACAGCCAATAGGACATGCCTCATTGATTAGTCTTGTTTCTTTTTTTTAATATGTAATTTTTACTGAAATTTTAACAATAAGAATTAATGCAAACTAAAAGAGATTTAAAAAGAGAAAGGAAGAAAATAAAAAAAACAAAAGAAATAGAAAAAGATACAAAGAAAGATCAAAAGTGGTTCCCAATCTTGACATCAGTTATAAGCACAATTATAATTTTTAAAGATAACTTATTTTTTTGCAGATTTCAGCACCACAGTATATTTTGTATGAAAATGCCAGGTTGATCTATGACTATAAAATAGTAGAAATTTAGGATGGCCTGGCTTGTTTAGGATGAACTGTATTATGCTTCTCATGAACATATTATAGTGGTTATATTTCAGAAATAAAATAACAGTTGCGTGATGGGTGGATCATGAAAGGAGAGACAAATGGGAAAGAGAAGGATCTTTTACTTTCCCCCATAATAATTTTAGTTGCCCTTATATTGCTAAGGAATTTGTCTATTATCGTGCAGCTTTCAACTGATTATCCAGAATGTTATGCAGATGTAAGGCCAAACATAACTCTGGATTAGTTATAATATCATTATTTCAAAGGGAAGGCATAGTTTGGAATATAAAATATAAGAGTCACTGTGGCGCAGTGGTTAGATTGCAGTACTGCAGGCTACTTCTGCTGACTGCTAACTGCCTGTAATTTGGCAGATCAAATCTCACCAGGCTCAAGGTTGATTTAGCATTCCAGCCTTCCAAGGTGAGTAAAATGAGGATCCAGATTATTGGGGGAAATATGATGTCTATGTAAATTGCTTAGAGTGGACTGTAAAAGCACTGTAAAGTGGTATATGTCTAATTGCTGTTGCTATTGAAAGACCCCAAGTTTCTGAAGTGGCTCCAATGAAAAACATGCAGAAAATCTGTACCACAATTAGATCAATGAACTTTATCAGTAATATACTCAAACTTCCTGGCTGTGGTCCATTCATTATCATGTGGTATTTTTGATTGAGTGTGTTTTTACAACAATATTTTCTGATATCTGAAATTTATTAATGAATATCCCATGCCTCAATAAACATATGCTATCAAAGATATAAAAGATTATGCTTCTCACTTACTCTTACTTACTGACTTATGCTTATTCTGATGAATTATGGCTTATTCATTGAATTAATTGTTTTATATTACTAGGGCATAGAATGAAGAATATTTTTTAAAATGAGCAGTATTTACTAAAATGCAAAGTGGAGCTTTTTAATTATATCCTTAAACTAGTCCTATGCATTTATTAAAACTTTGCTTAGACAATAAAAATAGTAAAAATTGCATATTATAAAAGTAAATTCAGCTTTAAAATTTCTGACTAATGAAGAAATCAGAATGAAGACAAAAAGGGTTTCTTTGAATACATGTCAGATTAAGTGATTCATTCACTTTGACAATAGAGTAGAATTTACAAAAATAGCCTGGTGGTTAAGCAAGTATCTGGATTTATTTATAAACTAACATTGCTTCAGAGCAACAACTTAACATATCCTCAGCATATGTCCATGCAATCCTTTCAACCATTTGTGCCAAATCAAAATACTACAATATCTAGCCCTCAACTTGATTAATATTTCAACACAATGTAGAGGATAGCTAGTAGCTGCATAAAGATAAGAACCAAATAATGGCTGGTTTTCCATGCCACATCACGAAGTTATAAACCATCGTACAAAATAATCTGTGAAATGATGTGAAGAAGTAAACCAATTCTAAAATAAAGTGTAATGTAATACTTCTTGGAAACTTCAAAAAGATTGGATTGTGTTGCCACAATCTGAATTTCTAGCTACATGCTCACATGTAGATCTAAAACAATAAGAACACTGCTCATACTAGTATTAAGAATCATAATTATGCCTCAGACAACCCATTTCTTAAAGATTCCAGTTTCATTCTTCAGCTATTGATGTTGCACTTTGTACTTAAATGTCAGAACAAAATAACTAATACCTGCAATTTATTCAAATGACATTTCAAGAATATAAGATTTCCAGATTACAAGCTTCAGCTCCATGTTCCTCCTAGTGTTATACTAAATGTGTAGATTTGGTGGATTTACATAATAGCTTTGGATAATGAATATTTATAATACAGAATTTACATAATGACTGCAAGTTAAACAAGTATCATTAAAGCTGAATGCTCTAATTTATGTACTAAGTTAAAATAACTTTATAGTTTATTTTCATTCATATTAGACTATCAGGTTTTTTCTAAAAAAAGTGCAATCAACCTCTGCCAACTAACAAGATTAAAAAAAACCTGGAGCTATGTACATAATTTCTACTCAAAATTATTTCATCCCTCACTAATAAATCTGAAAACGTTCTTAATCTTGCTATATATATTGCCTTAGCCTAATTTGATCAGTAAATGTCCAACAAATATCTGGAACACACGAGAACTGCAGAAATTGTCATGTACTGGGTTATTTTTATCATGAATTAATTGTGCATACATTAATCTACTACTGTGACTGCTTGTAAATGTTGTCATTCTTGCAGACTTATTATGGTTAGTTCTTCAAAAAGTTTCAGCAAGCAGCTGAAAATCTGTTTGATCTGTCAAAGAGCGTTAACATTATATGCAGAGAAACATGAACAATTGAGGTAAATGAAATGTTGAAAAAGATGCCTGTTTTATAGAAGGCAAAACATACAATTTATGGTATTAGGTTTGTGACCCCCAAAAAACTTCCAGGTGGTGATAAAACTGACTGCAGAAAATTTAAGTTTCCAATAATGAAATTGGAAAGAGAAAATTACATATTCAGCTGAACTTAGTAAGCTATCTGAACTTTGACCATTGAATACAACAAAGGATCACAAATCTGATAAAATATTAAATGATGCACTGAGAGATCAGCTATTTCGTGAGATGAAAACAACATCAACAAACTCTTTTAACAGAGGGAAAAAGTGAATCTGAAAAGCCTGCCCTCCGTGGGTGTGGTTGCTAAAGGTAGCATACAGCTGTAATCTGGAGTGGAAGCAAATGTGAATAAGCTTGCAATAGCACAAAAAGTTACAAGTCAAAATGAACTGTGCCATGCTTGTTTGCACACACCAAATTTATATGATTTTGTAGATTTAATGTAGATTTAAAAAGATGCCTGCAGAAAATACACTTTATGGAACATATTCAGGGAGCCTCTCTAAAAACCATTTGCTCTAGATAAGCAACCAGTCACTATTTTAAAATAACTGTAGCAATACTGCATATTATATTGATGAAAGATTTGATAGGCAAACAGTGATATTTCACCTGGAAATCTGCAGCATAAATGTAAGAGGAAACCAATATGGCTCATTGACAAAATCATGTCAATACAACTGGATGCTGGTTTTACCCTATCAATTACAATAGCACATCTATATGAGCAGCATTTTAAAGATGCTAAACTAAAGCCAACAAAAATACAATATATTTCTAGTAGAGAAAAGATGATCTGAGTTAGAATAAAACCTGAATTGTAAACACAATAACCAATAAAGTATGTCAGACAGACCTCTATATTGTTATTCAGAATTGTGGTTAGCTGTGGCAGCTGGACTGCAATCTCATTGAAATATTTGTTTGATATGCTTCCTTCCTCCCCCAGAGATTGAATCTTCCCATTACAGGTGGTACAGGTTCAATGAGAAACAAAAGACCCATCAAACTGGAAAGGTTGGAATACCCAGAAAAAATATATATCTCACTTTGTGTATTTTGTGTCAAATTTATATTTACATTTTACAGTTATTGTATTCTTTGGAGATTGAGACTCATCATACTGTCTAAACTGCAAGCTCATACGAAGAGCTTAGCAGAGCTATGTGGTAGATATCTGGGAGTAATAAGAATGGAAGGTATTTAGTTTATAGTTTTGCTTAATCACTGGGAATAGATCAAGAAATTAGTTTGAAAGGAGTTGCTCTGAATGTTGCCAATATATTCAGATGACAAAAGAGTATTTCGTTGTCCATGGCAATAGACTGCCTTGCCACAACAATTCATAGAGATTTAGCAGGAGCATTTATGAGACAATCTTTTAAGTGCTGAATGCATATCCAGAATTTTTTGAAACTCTTCTGCTTCCAATTATTCCACAATATTCACCCATACCACAGACATGTTAAGAGAACATATTAAGACCGTGATGGCGAACCTATGGCACGCGTGCCACAGGCGGCACGCGGAGCCATTCTGAGGGCACGCGAGACATTGCCCTGTCAGCTCCAGTGCGCATGCACCCGCTGGCCAGCTGATTTTCGATAGTTTTTTTTAATCTCCGGAGGATTCCCTGAAGCCTCCAAAGGGCGAAAAACAGCCCAATGCAAAGAGAGCTGCCGGAACGGGGAAAGACAAGCGGCAAGGAAAGAGGCTTCTTTCACTCCTGCTGCCTGCTGTGTTCCCCCCTCCCCCCTGCTACTAAAAAGGATCCTGCCCGATCGCTGAGAGAGCTGCTAGCACGGGGGAGACAAGCGGCAAGGAAAGAGGCTTCTTTCACTCCTGCTGCCTGCTGTGTTCCCCCCTCCCCTGCTACTAAAAAGGATCCTGCCTGATCGCTGAGAGAGCTGCCAGCATGGGGGAGACAAGCGGCAAGGAAAGAGGCTTCTTTCACTCCTGCTGCCTGCTGTGTTCCCCCCTCCCCCCTGCTACTAAAAGGATCCTGCCCGATCGCTGAGAGAGCTGCCAGCACGGGGGAGACAAGCGGCAAGGAAAGAGGCTTCTTTCACTCCTGCTGCCTGCTGTGTTCCCCCCTCCCCCCTGCTACTAAAAAGGATCCTGCCCGATCGCTGAGAGAGCTGCTAGCACGGGGGAGACAAGCGGCAAGGAAAGAGGCTTCTTTCACTCCTGCTGCCTGCTGTGTTCCCCCCTCCCCTGCTACTAAAAAGGATCCTGCCTGATCGCTGAGAGAGCTGCCAGCATGGGGGAGACAAGCGGCAAGGAAAGAGGCTTCTTTCACTCCTGCTGCCTGCTGTGTTCCCCCCTCCCCCCTGCTACTAAAAGGATCCTGCCCGATCGCTGAGAGAGCTGCCAGCACGGGGGAGACAAGCGGCAAGGAAAGAGGCTTCTTTCACTCCTGCTGCCTGCTGTGTTCCCCCCTCCCCCCTGCTACTAAAAAGGATCCTGCCCGATCGCTGAGAGAGCTGCCAGCACGGGGGAGACAAGCGGCAAGGAAAGAGGCTTCTTTCCCCCGTGCTGCCTGCTGTGTTCCCCCCTCCCCCCTGCTACTAAAAAGGATCCTGCCCGATCGCTGAGAGAGCTGCCAGAACGGGGAAAGACAAGCGGCAAGGAAAGAGGCTTCTTTCCCCCGTGCTGCCTGCTGTGTTCCCCCCTCCCCCCTGCTACTAAAAAGGATCCTGCCCGATCGCTTGAATCCACAGGGAGACAGCTGCCAGCACGAGTGAAAGAAGCCTCTTTTCTTGCCGCTTGTCTTTCCCCGTGCTGGCTGCTCTGTTCCCCCCTCCCCCCTGCTACTAAAAAGGATCCTGCCCGATCGCTTGAATCCACAGGGAAATGAGGAGAGCTGCCAGCAGGGGGGAAAGACAAGCAGTAAGGAAAGAAGAAAAGAGGCTTCTTTCACTCAACGTGGCTGCTGTTGCCCTTTTCTCCATTTCAGTGCTAGGGCATCGAGGTTGCCCCACCCACCATCGCCCAGGTCCTTGCTTCTCCCAAACATTTCTTTGCCTACCTGATTTCCAGCTCCATCGCGTTTCTTGCCATCGTGTGCAGAGAAACAAAGTTTGTGGGACTAAAAAAAAACTTCAATCAATTACAACTTGGGGAGGGGGAAGAGATCTCGCAAAGTTGGAATTGATTGATTGAAAGGAGTTTTTTTTAGTCCCACAAACTTTGTTTTCCTGTCCAAAATGGCAAGAAACACGATGGAAAAATGCTACGGAGGGGAAATCAGTAGGAAAGACAGAGTAAAAGTGTTATTGCATTGTGGATTTCCCTTTCAATGTTTAATTAAATGTTTAGCTTGACAAATGTGACTAAGTTCTATATTGTCATCCATTTGCATTTCCAGCTGTGCAAGGTGTCGATTATTGGGTCCACCAAATATACCTAGGCCTTCTTTTCCATGTCCTCTATTCATGGTATCCATGAGTCTTCTCACCAGGCAAGAATATCTGCTTTATCTATCTAACCATCTGACAAAATGGTGAAATGGTTTATATCCTTGATATTGCAATATTTTCCTTTGTGTGCTAAGGCAGAAGTGTTGTCATTTGTTAATACATCTCTTCAATAGTTGTAAGTACTGAGAGAACATCTGAGGAAATGTTCATAGAAAGACACTGCCAGGATGGTAGCTAGCCAACATCTTGCTTAGCAGCATGGAATATATATCACCTGCTTTCTTGCCATCACCCCTTCAAATCTGGGGAGAACTCGATGATTGATCTACTTTCTGCTTATTTCACAAGGCCACTGAAGTATTTATATTCTCTACTGATACACACAAAACCAAATCTTGATTTTGGCATTACATTAGCAAACCTCATGTTTATACCCAGCATTTAGATTTTTTCAGTGGTATTAGCTTTCTAAAAGAATATAGTTTACCATTCTATTCAAACTATTTGCCTGAATGAGCAGTGAGACTGGATTATTGTGGACATTGTTAGTCTAGAGTACAGAGGACAAAAACATAAAATTGCTTGTCCCAATTTTATTTCACCTATTTGACCTGGTAGAACATTTTTGGAGAAATGCCAGTCAGATATATAATGTGCTAAATATATTTATATGTTACCTCAGACATTCAGGAGGCAGTGATCACAGCAGTCTGCTCCAAAAAGGCCTTTGATTTTCCACACCATTCTCAAAGTGTTTTTGTGTCTACTTTTTTTTCAAGCTAGGAAATTTCTTTTTGCTACACGTATTCCCATTACTTTGTTAGCTCACTGACCATTTGGAATAAATCCTGATGCCTTTAAAACTTATTTTTTTTAATTGTACCTTTGATTAAAAATAAATAAATCTGTAGATGCTTTATTTTCCACTTAGCTATAGGAGTCACAGGTAGGCCTCAACTTACCACCACAATGGAGTGTTGGAATAACTTCTGTCAAGTTGAGGTCAGAGTCTCTGACAAAATTGATACCACTAAAAATTCAGAAGATATGTCCTAGTTTGGTCATCTTGGCATTTACCTATGGAAGTGATGCTAAGTCCATGTGAAAATTGTAATAATTTTGTTCCATTTTATGTATGGTTTTGTACTGATAGTGTTCCAATGCTCATATGAATGTATATGCTTGTGTGTGTTTGTGAGACATAGTCCTAAAACACATGCCACTACTGTCCGTTATCTGCCATGATGAAATAGTTCATATGATAGTTTTTGGGTTTTTTTTTTGCAAATCATTCCCTCTCAGACCAACCAACTTCAAAGGGCTCTTGTTGTGAGGAAATATTAGCAGAAAAACTGATCTGAATACCATCTTGAGCTCCTGAATGAAATTTAATTTTAAAAAAATTAAACAGATTAAGGAGCTGAAGCTATTCTTATTGTTGATTTGAGTTTTAACGTGCAGAGTTTTTCTACTTGGAGAAGCTTCCCAAGCTATACCCCGCAATAATGAATTACATGAAAGCCTTGTTTCCAGGTAAAAAAGAGGCAATTGTTTGTCAATTCCAACTGACTGCAATCTCCATTAAGATTGGACAGTTGTCCAGCTGCAAAAATGAGGATGTTAGCAACCACAATACTCATTATATAAAGCCTTAAATCAGATAACCTTGATCTGAAGGCCCACTTTGGATTATCAACAGGAAGTTGTTGCTCATCCTGTTGAGAATGTTTATTTGGCCCCCGTGAGTGAAAAGTGCTTTAGATGTCAGTCCATTTGCCACTGGTTATACTGTACATACTGTAGATAAAAAGGCTTCGAGTAACTGATACCTGCACTTGGTAACCAGATTACATTTTATGAATGGCCAGGTTCACATTTAGACTCCCAATATGTTTTATTTTCTTGTAGTTCTATCAATTACACCATGGCATAACATTCCCATTCCTTTTAAACCTTTAATTTCGTGCCTGGAGTTATCATTTCAAAGTGGAAGGCAATCACTTTCTTTTCTGTAATATTTGTACAAGTGCTTTATTCAGGAATGGTATTGACTTACCTTCCTACTGGTTTGCAAATGTGACTTCTGGGCATGCACACACTTTCCGTGCATGCGCTTTTGGCAAAAAAAAAGGGGGCCTAAATGAGATGCCAGAACGGGTTGGTGGGGGCCATGCGTAATTTCCGCTATCGGCTCAGGCAAACTGGTCCAAGCTGGTAGAATAACATCTCTGGCTTTATTTTTATTGGTTTTGCATCCCTTTCATTTACAACTTTTTAACTCATATTTTCCAAATTTATCTGTTGACTCATTGCAAAAAACAAAAACATGTTACGGATTTGATGGGAGTTTAATTGACTTATAGCTTGAAGAAATCTTGAAGACTGTGTTAGTCTCATCAAAGAGCCAGTTGCTGGGGAAATCCCTGCTTTTATGCTGGATTTGCAAGATGGCAGTAGGGTTCCATTAATGTCATTTTAACAGACAACACCATTAGGTGAACTCCTGTCCTAAGCTCCCACTTTGAAGACTGCCCAAGGTTCCCAACACAATTTTGTTTGACATTTAGCTAAAGACTACCTTTATGATGTAACTGATTTTTCTACTCAGTTGGAGGTCACTTAAAAAGGTTTAATTGTTGCTCTTTGAAAGGTCACTATTAGTAATTCTTTCAAGCCCCTCTTTGCAAAGTAAAGTGCTGATTAGCATTACTTTCAATCCTACCAGGATGTGACTCCACCACTAATATCCACATGACATTCATAGAATATATCAAAATATTTGTCAAACTAAATAAGATCCAAATGAACTGGGGTAAATTATATTGAGTTATTTTATTTTATTGCTGTACAACAATCATTTGTGGCTCTTTGTTATTAATTTACCCCAAAATGAGATGGAGAGGTAACTGTAACAAGGGCAAAACAGAAACGAGAGATGAAATCCTAGGCAAAACCAATATTTTCCATCTGCTCATCTTGAGGGGCTTATATTTCTTTTAATGCCTTCCACACAGAAAAACCTTTGTTTCAGTTGGTGGAGTATTTTGAAGAAATAAGTCTCAAACATATTGGGTTAGATCATGAGGAAAAGCCAGAGGGTTGGAATCAGATTTAGTTTTATTCAGTAGAATGATGAGTGATTAAAAAACAATGTTTTGGAAGAAACATTGCAAATTGCATCTCCTGCTATTCACTGAAAGCAACTCCTGCTATTTATTGAAGGATACTGCTTTTTTTAAAGGTTTGTGCATAGATCAGAAAAAAGAGGCGATGCTACTTTTAAAGTTGATTCTTTAAAGCAGGGTTGAGGAACTATGCCCCTTTTATGGCTTGTGGACTTAAACTCCCAGAATGCCTGAGCTAGCCATGCTGGGATTTGAAATCCACAAGTCATAAAGGGCCCATAGTTTCCCCATCTCTGCTTTAAAGCATTAGAATCTTTCTAGCACTTTTTTTTCTGGCTCCTATTGTAACTTGAAAAAATTGGGTTCAGTGAACAGTAAAAAAAACCCATATTTAAGCAAGGACTAAAACATGTATTTTGAATCATTTTGAAAGACCTATTATGTTGAGATAATAAAAAATAAATAAAGGTTAGATTTTCGATGGCTACTGGTCTTGATGGGTGTCTATTATCTCTAGAATCTTATCATCCAGCTGTTGGAATTAAAAAATGGAAAGAGAATGATATCCCATTTTCTTCCAGAGTTACACAGAAACCTGGATTTTACAGAATTTTATCCTGACCCAACAGATGTTGCCTTAAATCACATTAGACCCTTTCCAGGGTGATAAATCTAGCTCTAATTCTGATAGGGAAGCACAGGACTGAAATAGAGAAGTAAGGATAGAACCAAAACAGAGTTACTTTTCATGGCAATTGGCAAAATGGCAAAATTGTTATGAGCCATTTAAGATAGTCCTCGACTTATGATCACAATTGAGCCCAAAAATTCTGTTCCTAAGCAAGGCAGTAGTTAAGTGAGTTTTTCCCATTTTGCAACCTTTTTCCCACAGTGGCAAAGCAAATCACTGCAGTTATTAAATGAACCATGCAGTCATTAGGCGAATCTAGCTTCCCTCATTGACTTTGCTTGTCAGAGGTCAGCTGAGAAGGTTACAAATGGTGATCACACAACAATAGCACAGTGCAACCATCATAAATACATGCCAGTTGTCAAGAGCCAAATTTTGATCAGATAACAATTGGGGATGTTAAAACAATTGCATATGTGAAAACGGCAAGTCACTTGTTTCAGTTCTGCTGCAACTTCGAATGATGGCTCAATGAATGGTCATAGGTTGAGGACTAACTGTATATCTGTTGTAAGAAAAAGTGGGCAACCACAGTATTATTTTCAGAAAGGCCATCATTGTTCAGAAGCCAGCTATATTGAAATGGGGACTCTCCTTTTATTTGCTTCATCACTTTAGGCCAATCATTTGTATGTCAAAACCTGTAGAATAGTGAATAGTAAAAGATAACCGCTGTTCTCCCATTCTCCAAAGCCCTATTAACTCCCAGTTACAAGATGAGATTAAAAATAGCACTCATTTTACAGTATCATCTTCCTTGCGTGTTTATTGAACATAGGGCGACTACAAGCTCTGCCAATGACTTGCAGATCTGTAACATGTAGTTTCGTCTTTCTCTCTGTGTATATGTGTCTCTGCATGTGCATGCCTATGTGTGTCTGTGTCTATGTCCGTAGCTGTAGCTGTAACGGGACAAATTTGCCACAGTCAACTCGCTACGGTCAACTCACCACAGCCAACTCACCGAGAGACAATTCAATAATTCTATTTAATTGTTTAAAATAAATTTAAAAATATTTTAATTTTTGTCATTCACATTTCATTCTGTCCCTCCTTTTTCATCCCTTCTTTAATGATACTAGTCCACCATTTCTTTGATCTTAGTGTAACCCTTGTTTCGCAGTAAGTTGTCTTGCAACGCCTTGGCTGTGGCGAGTTGGCTGTGGCGAATTGGCCATGGTGAGTTGGTTGTGGAGAATTGTCATAGACATACTGTATATGTATACTGTATGTATATGTGTGCGCCTATGCATTCGCTAAATAAATACCATCGAAAGGTAGGCATCATACTTGGAGTGCAAAATTCCGGACAGTCATTACAGTAGACAATGATAGAGACATTATTTGATGCTACCTAGTAGATTTTACAGTTCTCTTTTACTCAAGGCGGGTGGGAGAAAGCAGAGCTTATGATTATAATGACAAAATCCTCATACCATATATATTTAACAAATCTGTGTATTTAAAAAATTAAAAGAGCTTCGGCATCCAAGTGGTTTGAGGAGGTATACAGTACTAAGTAAAGAGGTAATGATACTGGATGGACACTTTCTAGCTCTTTCCAAGGTTGCTTAATTGAATCTCCTTAACTTCCTTTCCATTGTTACAGTAAATGCAAAAGAGCTATTCATATTTCAATACGATGTATAACATTCATATCCTATCAGAGGGAAAAAATCATTCTATAAATCAAATAAGAGGACTACAATTTCTTGCCCTGCTGCTTCCATCAAGGGAAGGCCAAACTTAGACAACTGGGCAAAGTTCTTGTCTCAGTGCTGGTTGAAGGGTAAAGGAGGCCCCTAACCTACACTGATTGACAGTGCCACCTCCAGCCACTGGAAATAATTGCTTTTTTAGAATCATTTTAGAATGATTCAGACGGAGGGGCAGTATTTGATGTCATCTAAACTTTGGTACCCAGGAACCTTGCGTTTCAAGGTTTTGATTACGATCTTTAAAGCGCTCCATGGCTCAGGACCTAGTTACCTGCGGGATCGTATTCTGCCCCATACATCCCTACGACCCATCCGCTCGCACAGAGAGGGACTTCTCCAGGTGCCGTCTACCAGACAGTGCCATGGGGCGGCGCCTAGGAGCAGAGCCTTCTCTGTGGCGGGCCCAGCCCTGTGGAATGACCTCCCCCCGGATATTAGGACTACTACTGACCTCCGCTACTTCCGTGTCAAGCTCAAGACCCACCTTTTCCAAATAGCTGGCCTGGCTCGACCATAACTTAGTAACGCTCCTGATGGGTTTTTAATTTGGTAATTTTATTAGGGGATTTTAAATTGTGTTTTTTAACTGTCTTTCACTTAAGTCCATCCTCCTCCATGCACATATGTATATGTCTCTGTTTTTGTATATATGTTTGTCTTATGTGTATTTTTATCTGCTTGATTGTACGCCGCCCCGAGTCCTTCGGGAGAGGGGTGCGGCTAATCAAATAAAATTATTATTATTATTATTATTAAGAACTTAATCAGTCAGCCTTCACCTAAAGGTGGACTGTCTCATGCTATGCTACCAATATGTCACTCATTTTTGTCTGCTAATTGTGCAAGTTGGATTGTTCCATTATTCCTAGATATGTGAAGAAGAGATCCTGCCCGCAGAATGGGCTAGCATCATGGCTGGTATGAAAACTGTATTTGAAAACCAATGCAGTATTTTCTCAGTTTTTTTTTTTCATTTTTCTATACATAATACATCTACTTTGGCCAGAAAATTGTTTAATTTATAGATAAAAACAAGTGATGAATAAACAAATACCTTAAAGTTTTTAAAAAAGTTTCAATGAATATTTTTTTTAAAAAAATTACTGACACTTTCATCAGAAAGATTCACCATTGTGTCACATTGAGTGGGATTTAATTACCGATTTTCAAACAGGTTTTGAGATTTTTTTATTGCTTCCAAATTTCTCAGAGAAACACTATTCTAGGTTCCTGAGCAAATGGATTCTTTTTCCTGGCTTGTATGCAACAGAGTGAGAACAACGAAAATAAGCTGTTAGAATCAGAATAATTGTTAAAGCGTACCTGATGGAGAAATATGTCTCCAAGAGATGGAAGGATCAGGTTTCCCTGTAGCTAAGCAGGCCAATGTGATGTTGCTTCCTTCATTTGCCACAATATCATTTGAGATATGACTTATCTTTGGAGAAACTGAAATGAAAGAACACAAAGCAATGAAAGATTTCCTTATTCATGAAATTCCTTTAGGCTAATTAATTTAACAATGTCATCATAGTTAACAGTAGGAAATTTCTATAAGGTACCTTTCGTGATCCAGTAGCCTTCAGATGAATTGGATTTCATATCACATTATCCCAAACAACAACCATCCTTGTTCCAAAATTGTAATATCCAGAAAAATAAATTTTATGAGCCACTGAAACTGAGAACTTCAACATGAAGTACTATATCTGAGGCACTCTATTAGCATTCTACATTGTGTTTTGGTTAATACAACATTTAGACTTACAGAGCTGCGTGTATTTCAGGAATTCTGATTGTTTCACCACATATCAAAGAATGACTTCTGTGAGGAATGTTTCTATATTTGAAGACTTTGTGTATACTTTTACACAGTACTGAAGTTGGAGGAAACAGATTCTTTACTTGAATCTGCCCAGTAAACGGATAATTGTAGTATCCCTGTAATAAATGTTCATGAATTTTATCCAACTCATCTTCATAAAAGTCTAATGAGTTAGTTTAGGCTGAAAAATAGTGATTGGTCCAAGATCACAGAAAGGATTTCATAGAACAACATAGGTTGAAATTTGGCCTTTCCCAGAGATGAGTTGTAAATTATAGCAGTGTCATAGTATAATGCAGTGGTTCCCAAACTTTTTCAGTCCACCGCCCCCTTGGAGCTACAAACTGATCCTCAGTGTCCCCC
Organism: Natrix helvetica; assembly: GCF_964273705.1. Taxonomy (NCBI): domain Eukaryota; kingdom Metazoa; phylum Chordata; class Lepidosauria; order Squamata; family Natricidae; genus Natrix; species Natrix helvetica. The sequence continues at coordinate 100,449,183 of NC_138549.1, read as the reverse complement.
AGTGGTAGAATTCATTTTTTTACTACCGGTTCTGTGGGTGTGCCTTCAGTGGGTGTGGCTGGGCGGTTTGCACGATGGAAGGAAGATAGTAACAGTAAAATTCAAAACTGTAACAATTAATTGCACATTTATTCAAAATCCAATTTTAAAACCTTTTTAGTTAATGTTAATTCAATAAAATTGTTGAACATGATCCAGGTTTTCAAAGTCTGATAGTCATTTACCAAGAATCTTAGTAACTAGTCACTTAGTACACTCAGTGCAATTTAGTAACTACTTCACTGTTCAGTAAATTCTTAATGTCATGGATGGGCTTGATGAAGTGATACCAGTTTCCCTATGTCTGGTTTTAAGTCACTTAGCAGGAGTCTTAAATCACCACGTTCAGTAATCTGGAGTCGGTTTCTTTTCTTAGAGAGAAGTTGGATGACCACACTGAAGCCATGTTTCACCAAATATGATGTTGGAAATGCAACAAGGAGCTTCTTAACCAAAGTCCATAGTTCAGGATAGCAATCAAAAATTTCTTGCTGTAACCAAAACTCTTTGTACGATTTCTTAAACTTTGGCTTCAGTTCAATGTCATTTTGCAGCTCTATGAGTTGTTCCTCCATTACCCCATCTTCCTCAGTATCTGAAAATGGATTTATCACCCAATCTGGAATTTCCATCAAAAGAAGATCCTGATATCACTCAGACATATCTTTATGCAGCATGTCCAAATGGTCACAAAAAACTTGAAGATCATCATCTTGTATCCCACCTTTCTCTTCTAGCTCAGACAAGGTCAGAAATTGGTATAGCTCGCGACGGCCTATATTGTGCTTGAATAGAGTTAACTTTCAGGTCATGGTTGTCCCAAAGGTGCCTATTCAACAGGCAACTGGACTTTCTGGTTTTTCTTTGAAGATGTTTTGCTTCTCATCCAAGAAGTGTCTTCAAAGAAAAACCAGAAAGTCCAGTTGCCTCTTGAAAAAGCAACTTTGGGATTCTGAAGCATGATGAGATGACCAATTAAATAAGGTTTCCCAATACAACTCATGCAAAGGGTTATCCACACGTACATTACATTTTCCACTCTTTTAACTTACATATTTGTGATTCCTTTTTTAAGCTAAACATTTTTAGTACAAATCAACGCATTGACATATATATCATTAATGCAGTTTCCTATCTCTTCCATTGACATAATTAACACCTTTTCATAAATAAAGTTCAGTTGTCTCTCTCTTACCTCTCTTCCTCCCTCTCTTCCCCTTCTCTCTCTCCCTCTTTCTCCTTGCCTCTCTTCCTCTCTCTCTGACTTCCTCCCTTTCCTCTCTCCTTCTCTTTCTCTCTCTCTGCCTCCCTCCCTCCCTTTCTCCTCCTCTCCTTGTGAAAAAGGAAATAGCTTGGCAAAAAAGAAAAAAAAACTTTTTCCTCTCCTCTTGGCTGCTCTCTTGCCCCCCCTCCCCCGCCCTAGATTTTAAACTGAATGCTAGGCTCAGCTCTGCAAGGGAGAGCCCAGACAGAGGGAAATAGTTTAGAAAAAAAAGAAAAACTTCCTGGCTGTTCTGTTCTCCCCCCTCCCCTGCCCTGGATTTTAAACTGAATGCTAGGCTCAGCTCTGTAAGGGAGAGCCCAGACAGAAGGAAATAGCTTGGGAAAAGAATAGATACCTTGGCTGGGGCGTGGGGGAGGTAGCTAGAATAGAAGCAAAGGAAGACTCACTGGGCAGAGGTCTGCTGGGCTGTGTGGTTGAGATAAACAAAGGAATCAAGGAGCAGCAGCAGCAGCACCTGTGCCTCTAGGCAGGCGAGGTACAAAAAGCAGTGAGTGGGAGGGGCGGGAGGTGAGGGTGGAGCCAGTCAGTGGTGCATTTTACCAGTTCTCCAAACTGCCCATAATTTGTCCTACCATTCAGGAGAACCAGTCAGAACCAGCTGAATTTCACCCTTGCCGGAAGTGCACAGCTGACTGGCAGCCAACAGAGCCCCAGGCAGAATTGCGTCCTGCGAGGAGGCCACCTCCAGCACTCCTCTGCTACCTCCCTTGCCTCTTAGTGCCCCCCTGCTGCCCCTCCTTGCCTCTTAGCATCCCCCTGCTGCCCCTCCTTACCTCTTAGGGCCCCTCTGCTGCCCCCTTGCCTCTTAACACCCCCCCTAAGTCATCCCACCTCCCCCCAGAAGGTGGTACCACCCACTTTGGGAACCACTAGTATAATGGATATAGTTTTACTCATCATCTTTCAGGGGTTGCATACAGCCAGAAAGGACATGGGTGCACAAACATCCCCACAAACATGTATTGCTTTCCACCTTATAGGTGGATAGAGATGTGAGCTCTCATCTTTCAGTTTTTCATTGTAAGAAGTGATAATTATTTCTGCTTATTTATTTGTTAAATATATTTGATGCTCATCTCACTGTGGGACTACTTTGGATGGCTTGATTATAACCAGGAATGCCTGATTTCAACCAGTACTTACCTTACAATAAAAGGTAAAGACTCCCCTCGGACATATGTGCTAGTCGTTCCCGACTCTAGGGGCGGTGCTCATCTCTGTTTCAAAGCTGAAGAGACAGCGCTGTTTGAAGATGTCTCCATGGTCATGTTGCTGGCATAACTCAACACCAAAGGCCTATGGAAAGCTTTTACCTTCCCACCAAAGATGGTCCCCATTTTTCTTCTTGCATTTTTACATGCTTTTGAACTGCTAGGTTGGCAGAAGCTGGGACAAGTAACTGGAGCTCCCTCCATTACACGGTGCTAGGAATTTGAACCGCTGAACTGCCGACCTTTCTGATCAACAGGCTCAGTGTCTTAGCCACTGAGCCACCTTTACCTTACAATAGCCCCCTACAAAATGTCACTTATATCTTCTTGGAATTTTATTCCTGCAGAGGAAAGTAGAGGAAAAGAAACAAGGATTTCCCATTCCCTCTTCCTAGAAATTGGACCATCATTGCCGTCCTAGCTAGTACATATATATTTTCCAATAAGGTTGGGTTTTTTTTCTATCAAGGGAATTGCTAACACATGGTAAATCATTTCACATAGCACCAAAGGTAAGTGGTAGCCAGAACTCAGCTGAAGTGAGTGGAAATGACTTGTTGTTCCCTTTCTTTCTCATGCTCTTTTTTCTAGTTTTCTTTCTGACATCTCCCTCTCCCCACTTTCTCTGTGTCTCATGTTTTCCAGATATTAATATATTTCCAAATACACAGGATCCATCACTTGCTCTTTTCTGCCTCTTGCCAACAGAACCTCCAAAGTTAGGAAGAATCAATATTTAGATGGTCAGTAATACGGTGTGGTCTTCTAATGATCATCAGTACATGAAGAACCCTCGCTGCCCAGCTCTAATTTTATGTATTAAGTTCCCTTGGTTAAACAGCTCTACAAAAATTATACAGCAGCAGAATCAATAGGAAATAATTCTAACCAGC